>NW_027555514.1:66413319-67013319 GCF_003287225.1 Phascolarctos cinereus
TTAGTTTTCCAGGCTTCACTGGAGATGAAGTTTTTTTTTTTAAATATCCTTTGTGAAAGAAACAGAGAATCACAGAATTTTCTTTGAATTTGAGAATCAGAAGAGATTGTTTTTACAGAAGAGGATTTTTATAAAAGAGATTATTTTACAGAAGAGGAATTGAAGCTAAGAGAAGGTAAATGATCTGTCCAAGGTCTCACAGTTTACTAGTTTCAGAATTGGGTCTGGAATATAGGTTATTTAAATTTTGTTTTGCTATAACAGTTATTTTGAAGGTTATGTTACCCTTCATTATTTTCTTCTTCAGGCTATATAATATGAAAATCATTATTGCTGTCATTCAGCTTTTATTAAACAATGAATATCATTGTAGTAGATGTGAATTTCCTTCTCTTTGATACATCTGTAGACAGATGGTGGGGGTTAATGCTTGTCCTTTCCCTCCCCTTTCCCCTCTCCTTATCCTTCTTCCCATCCTCTCCTCTGCAATGTAATATGTTAGAAGAGGTGAGTCAGGAGGGTGTAGGAAAATGACATTACTTCCTTAGCCTACTTTCATTTTTGCTCAAGTCTTTTGAATGCCATTCTGAAGAGGATCTTGGGAGTGAAATCAACTTCCATGTAGTAATTAGGGATTTGTTTGATAGATTCCCCTGAAAGAGATTTTTAGGGGCATATGATCCCCATAAGAGGTTAAATGGGTATTATATGGAATTTCTAATCTTAAATGAAATAGTTTTCTGAGTCAATGGATTGTGACTCAGCACTGGACAAAGGGAGAGTCGCTATGCCTCACTTTTGTTCAGTCCATGACCAAAGAGATATCAATCAAGCCCTATGAGGGAAAGGCTTTTTAGTCACCATACCCTAGCAGATGGAAACCAAGATGGCTAGCTGAGTGGCTTTGAAGAGGTATCACCACAACTGAAGACTCCAAATAGGGTACAATAGATGGCAGCAGTGAGAGTCTCCCAGTGGAGGCAGAAAATATAGCCGTGAGGCTCATTGGGGAGACATGGAGGCAAAAAGCCCAGCAGGGCATAGAGCAATGGAATGACCTCAGTGACCACAAAATGATCATGCTTGTGGCTCTAGATTGTATCAGGAGTCTTTCTGTTTAACAGGGAGGCTCCAGTTAGCTAGCTCCATGCCCTATGCTTCATTCAATGAAGCTCTTCCCTCCCCATGCTTAATGGCTACTGCCCTACGGAACAAAGGAGAAATCAGTTCCTATGCTGGCTTAAGTCTTTTGGATCTCGATTTAGAAAAAGGGCCAGTAGTTAACAGACTATGGGAACAAGCTTGGCATAGTTCTCAACAGACCACATTTTATTTAGTTTTCTGAGAGTTTTATATGGTGGGTTTCTGTAGCTCTCTAACTATTTAATGTAACTTACATAATCAAACTTCTTAGAATCACCCAATGTTAAGACTGAGAGAAACCTGATAAAAGGGGGAAAACTGAGACCTCAACTTTTCCTAAGATCATATAGTTAGCAAATGGTGGAGGTGGGACATGAGTTCAGTCTTCTCATTCTATGCCTCCAATGGGTCCTCATCATTTTATGGCATTATTGTGGATCACCACTTTCTTCTTGATGTTCTCCCTTGATCTTGGCTTCTGTGACATTGCTATATCCTTGCTGGCCTTTTATCTGCCTGAATGCTCCCTCTCAGTTTCCTTCATAGGCACACCTTCCTCTTCTTATCCCCCAAATCTGGGCATCCCCTAAGATTGTTCTTACTCCTCATCTTTTTTTAAAAAATTTTTTTCCTTGGTGATCCCTTCAAACTATGGCTTCAATTATTGCCTCAATTTAAATGGCTTTCAGATCTCCACCTCTTCTGAGCAATAATCCTGTATTTCTAAAAGCCTACTGCACACCTCTCTCTGGATGTCCTACAGGCCCCTCAGACTCAGTAGGTCTGTGCTCATCATCTCTCCTAAATCTTTTGCTCTCTCATATGCAATCAGTTGCTAACTCCTGGTGATTCTATTTCCATAATCTCTTTTATGTCTGCTCGTTCCTTTCTACTCACATTGATACCACCCTACTCTTATGACTCGCCTAGACTATTGTAATAGCTTTCTAACTTGTTTCCCTCTTGTCACGTTTTCTCCTCTTCCATCCATCTTTCTCATAGCTGACAAGACAGTCTTCCTAATGTATGGGTCAGATCCTGAAGGAGAGGTTCCCCCTTGTCTCTAGGATTCATTGTGTGTTCCTTAGTATGGCTTGTAAGGGCAGTACTCAACCTGACTCCTACCTCCCTGTCCCGTCTTAGTTCTCATTGCTCCCTTTTGCACACACTGTATCCTAGCCCAATTTGGCTGCTATCTCTTTGACTTCATTCTCCACTCCTCTGCTCTTGAACTTGGGTACAGACTGTCCTCTGGACCTGGAATGGACTTCATCATTGTCTCCAACTCTTGAAATCCTCTTTCTTCAAGAGCTTCCTCAGCCCAGTTCCCCCAGGAAGTCTTCTCTGATTCCTACTGCTGACTCGAAGTGTTTTCTCCTCCACTCAAAATCTCCACTTGGCACTTTGACTCTCATTCATCTGTATTGTATTCTTCCTCATATCATATTTTTTTGGGTATATGTAGTATACCTTTCACCCATTGTAAACTCCATGAGAGGAGGAGACCTTTTTTCACTTTTATTTACACAAAACCTTGTGTAGAATAGTAGAGTTAGGGCTGGAGGGGACCTCAAAGGCTATCAAAGCCAACATTTTACAAATGAGGAAACAGAGACCAAGAGATGTTAAGTGATTTATCCAGAATCATGCAGTTAGGATGTGTGTGAAATAGGATTTGAATCTAGGTCTCCCAGATTTCACGTCCTCTGGCTCTTAGTATAAGGCCTGCTATATACTAGGTGCTTAATAAATGTTCTAACTGAAAATTTAGTGGTCCATTTCTTGTCTTGCTGCCAAACCTCCAAAGAAATTGTATGTGGAGCCACCAAGGGCTTCAATTCAGTTGGGTCAACTTGTGGGTTGGAGAGGCAGATGAGAAGCTAGCTGAGAGCATAATGAATGGATTTCAGTTATTTCCAGGAATACATATTAAATATGCCATTTGGGGGTGAAAAATGAATAAATATAGCCTGTTGGAATAAATGAAGCACTTAGCAGAGTTTTTATTCTGTTGGCAGGGAATTGTGTGTGTGTGTGTGTGTGTGTGTTCAGAGATGGGAGAACCTCTGGGAAACAGAGAAACAAGGACCACTTTGTTAGAGAATTGAGGGCGTTCCCATAGACTTTTTGGGTATCATACAGGTCCTTGCCATCCTCACCCTGGACTCAACACTTATTTCTTATTTCCCTGATATTCCCCTCCTACAACTCAGTTTGACTTAATTTTGAACTTCAGTTGTGTAGTGAGACTCAGGCTAAGTTTACTAACTTCAGTTCTTCTGGTCAGGACAATAGGGGCTCCTAAAAGGTGCCCCACTGTCAGACTGATGCCTGAAGTGTTCCAAACGTCCTATTTGTTAGGTGGTGTGTCCACTTCTGCCATGTGAATTTCTCTCTCAGTCAAGTGGTCATTTAAAAAGGAAAGATAAAAAACAAATGAAAAGAAGGGTGGTGGTGGTGGGAGTAATATAAGGAAAGAATAACTTCCTTTTCATTAGTTTTAAACTTGAAACCAGGTATCATGTTTATTGAAATGCTGTAGAAAATATTTAACCTACTCATAAAAGGTTAAGTAACCAACTGATAAGCATTGTAGGGAAAGCATGCTTAAATGTACTCATTAAACACAAGTATGCCGGGTAATTTTTCAAAAGTTCGACCTCTCTGTGTAAACCACGGGGAAGTGGACAGGAAGAAGTCGAAAGAAACCCAAACATTCTTTGTGAACAAATACAGTTGTGCATTGTGTGGGCTGTGGCTAATTTATATATCAGAGGGTACAGAGCAAGTCAGAAAGTCAAAATAACAAGAAAGCCATAATGATGCAATTGATTCTTGAACATGAGGCAAGAGAAGTCACTTGAAGGAATTGGTTCAAGGAAATCAAAAGGACCAAAACCTTTTTGCCTGCCCATTGTAAGCTATGCACAGAACAATTGGAAAGGAAGGTTGAGAGCATGAGTTTGAAATTTAGGGAAGGCAAAGAAGGATTTCTGGAGGCTTAAAGCTAGTCTGATATGCTTAAAGAAAAATTGGGGTGCCGTGGAAACAGCACTGGACCTGGATCCAGAGACACCGGGCTCAAATTTCTGCTTGCTAGTTAATACCTGTGTGACTTTGGGCAAGTCATCTAACCTCTCTGGACCTCAGTTTCCTTATCTATAAATCGAGGGGGTTTTACTAGGTAGTTTCTAATGACAAGTACTATACCTATAATTTTAAAGATAAAGATGAATAAACAGTACATTAACTGATTTTAGTATAGCATAATACAGAAAATAGTAAAAATAGTTAGAGTCAAAGGACCTAGTTTCACATACCATCTCTGAGTCCTGAAGTCAGGAAGACTCATCTTCCTGAGTTCAGATCTGGCCTCAGACACTTACTAGCTGTGTGACCCTGGGCAAGTCACTTCACCCTGTTTGCTTCAGTTTTCTCATCTGTAAAATGAGCTGAAGAAGAAAATGGCAAATCACTCCAGTATCTTTGCCAAGAAAACTCCAGATGGGGTCACAAAGAGTTGGACACGACTGAAATAACTGAACAACAGCTACAACTCTGGACTTCACTTTGCTGATATATGAAATAAGGAGGTTGGCCTAGCTGACCTCTAAGACCCCTTCTAAGACCCACTGCTAAATCCGTGAGCCTATCATCACTGAGGCATTTCGACAACTTAAATGTTAAGGGTGCAATGGGATCATGCAGTCCATCTTCTTTTTAAAAACTGGCCTATGGGTATTTTTAAGGACTTGAGGTATTCTTGTGACATCTTTAAACAAACCATAAATCTGTATATACATATTTGAAAATGACTCATTGTTTGCTGTCACTGCTTTTTTTTCTCCCAGAAATAACTTATGACCTTACCTTAGACATACTTAGTACCAAGATTGCCCATAACTATAAATATGCACTGTGACTTACATAGGTGTGTTTCATATGGAGGACGCAGTGTAGCAAACCATATTCAAGATTCATGTCTAAGCATTTCATGCAAATGCCTAAAACCCTCACCGCTGACCATCTAAATTTGACTCCCTGACCTTAGTTCATGCAGTCATAAAGCTCAAGGGCGGTATGAGACAGTTCAAGGGGAAGGAGAGAGCCATGACGATTCCCAGTACAAAAGCCCTAGGCAAAATTGGAAAGTTGGTCAAACTGGCATCTTCCAGTCTCCCTTTGTGTATGGGTTTTGGTGCCTCCCCCTGCTATTGTAGACACCCAGTACTCTTATGCTGTCCTCTTTGCTGTCCAAAGTGTCTCATTTTGGTATTTACTGAATCTCAGACTACCATGTTGCCTCCCCCCCACCTCATTCTCCATTAACAGAAACCACCTAGTTAATATTTGCATTTTTAAAGGGGAACTTTTAAAACCAAGGGATCTATAACTGGTAGCCCTAATGGGGGTAGATACCTTTGTGATCTTTCCAAAGGAACGTCAGTCTAAACGCTTCAAAAGTTACATTGGAAGGAGGGTGGTGGGGTTACAAATTAATGGTCAGTGAACTACCTGGTGATACAGCACAGAAACAGTTTCATTTTCCAGTCCTGCCGGATTTCACTAGTACCACCCACAATCATTATCTTCTTACTCAACTGCATTTCCCTTTTAAAATCCAAAGAGACATATAGTAATTTTACATTCATCTTCAAAACAAAAACAAAATCCTTAGCGTGAATGAGGTAAGGGAGTAGGAAGGAATCCTTAACTTTTTGTTAGGGTCACTTTAACTACGTCCTAAGGCAGTGTCTACACAGCTGTAATTATCTACATTATTTATGGGGGAAGCGATCTTTGGCCTCTTACTACTACCATTTTTTATTAATTTTCATTTATTTTTGTTACATTTTAAGTTCCAAATGGTCTCCCTCTTTCCCTTACCACCTCGCACTAGAAAAAGCCATAATTTCTTACACACACACACACACACACACACACACACACACACACGTATGTACATACAAACATATATGGATTTTTTCTTTAAGCATATCAGAATAGCTTTAAAATATACACACATATATGTATGTATGTATGTGTGTGTATATATATATATGTATATATATATATATATGTAAAATAATACTATGCATCCTTCTGTCTGTCAATTCTTTCTCTGGAGGTGGATAGCATCTTCCTTCATAGGTCCTTTGTAGCTGATTTGAGTATTTATAATACTCAGAATAACTCAGTCATTCACAGTTATTCTTCAGACAATATGCTGTTACTGTATCCAGTGTTCTCTTGGTTCTGCTCATTTTACTCTTCATTACTTCATGCAAGTCTTTCCATGTTTTTCTACAATTAACCAGCCCATCATTTCTTGCAGCACAGTAGAGTTCCATCATGATCATATACCACAGCTTATTTAGTCATCCCTCAATTGATGGGCCTCCCCTCAATTTCCAGTTCTTTGTCACCACAAACAGAGCTACCACAAATATGTTAGAAATACAGGTTCTTTTCCTTTTCACCTAATCATCTTGGGAAACAGACCTAATAGTGGTATTGCTGGGTCAAAGGGTATAGACGGTTTTAGAATTCTTTGGGTGTACCATTTATTATTACTATTATTATCACTACTACTACTATTACTACTGTTATTACTACTATTACCACTATTACTATGGTCTCTACTACTATTATTGCTGCTGTTACTATCACTACTACTCTTACTATTGCTGTTACTACCACTACCATTAATACTATTAATACATTAATAGCAGTAGTAAAAATAACATTACTATTAATACTGCTGCTACTGCTACTTTTTACTACTGCTATTACTATTACCAATACTACCACTGCTAATACTATTACTCACTCTTCTTCCTACTGTAATTATTGTTAATTAATCTTATTGCTGCTACTACTACTACTACTACTACTACTAGCTAACATTTACATAGCGTTTGCTATCTGCCAGCAACTATGCTAAGTGCTTTACAATTATCTTATTTGATCCTCACAACAATCTTGGGAAGTAAATGCTGTTATTATCTCTATGACAGATGAGAAAATGGAGGAAAACAGAAGTTAAGTGACTTTCTCAGGGTTACACATCTAGTAAGTGGCTGGATTTGAACTTACACCTTCCTGATTCCAGATCTGGTGCTCTATCTGCTGCGCTCCTTAGCTGCTACTACTATTCCTACTATGACCACTACTGTTACTACTGTTATTATTATTACTACTGTCATTACTTATATTGTGATGACTGCTACTGTATGTACTACTGCTATTGCTGCTATTACTTCTACTATTACTACTGCTGCCCTATTAACTACTGCTGCTATTACTGCTATTATTTTTATTACTACCACCACTTTTACTACTAGTAGTGCTAGTATACTATCATTTGTATTAACAGAAGTATTCCCATTAGTACAACCAGTACTAGTCCTTGTATTGCTACTTATATGCTCCTATTAGTACAACTAGTAGTACCAGTACCAGTATTATTACTATTTATACTACTAGTAGTACTAGCACTTTTATTAGTACAAGTAATAGTACTGGTACACTACTATTTGTACTACTAGTAGTATTCCTATTAGTATAAATAATAGTACTAGTCCTTGTATTGCTAATGATAATACTCCTATTAGTACAACTAGTACTAGTAATACTATTTGTACTAGTAGTCCTGCTAGCACTTTTATTAGTACGAGGATTGTACTACTAGTCCTAGTACTACCGCTATTTATACTACTACTAGTATTCCTGTTAATAAAAATAGTTGTGCCAGTACTCATATTACCACTACAAATATGACCATGGCTTCCACTGTGGCCACACCACCACCATCGCCTCTATCACCCCCATCATTGCCATTGCCATCACTTCTACCACTACTGCCACAACTAGGAAGAGAGAATGACTTTTCATGTGACCCTGGGCAAGTCACTTAACCCCAATTGCCTAGAGAGAGAGAGAGAGAGAGAGAGAGAGAGAGAGAGAGAGAGAGAGAGAGAGAATGACTTTCCCAGGCTAAGTGTTGGAGAGGATTTATACTTGGGTCTTTCTGATTCCAAACCCTGTGTTCTCTCTACTCTGACATTTATGTAGGGTCTGAAGTTTACAAAGCACGTTACATACTAGATCTCATTTGCTCCTCTTCTTCCAACCCGGCAAAGAAGGAAGTGCAGATATCATTATCCCTATTTTATAGTGGAAGAGCCTGAGGTTCAGGGAATTAAGTGGCTTATCTGTGATTGCACAGCTTGGAAGTGTCAGAAGAGTCATTAGAACCCGGGTCTCATCCAACTGCGAGGCCAGAACTCTTTCCTCTGTGCTTATAGCTGGGTGTCCATTGAGGGGCTGCTTTGCTCCCCTGCAGTCTGAGTTTTTTATTTGTAAAACAAGGTGGCTGGATTAGGTGGGCCCTAACATTCTTTCAAACCCTAAATCCTAGTGTTAGATGAGCGGGTGATCCGTTGGCAACTAGGCAGAGGCTTCCAGTTACTGGATCTCCAGGCCAGAAGGACAAGGGTCAGCTTCTTTATTTCTGAAAGTCTGTCCACTCTTACCCTATTGTCCTAGGAAGTGATTGTTATAGTATAGAGTTTGGCTGTAAATATAGGGAATATTTGGAAGGAAGGAAATGTCTGCAGAATTTAAATTCAGAAAGCCCAAACCTCCCCCCTCCCTTTTTTTTAAGGAGATAATCTTGTTGCTTGAAAATGCTTTTTCAAAATTTTTGCCTGGGAGTGGGAGTTGGGCATTGTGGGGCTTGAGGAAGGGTGGAGGGATGAGGGCAATGGGGATACAGTGGATAAGAGGTAAGGGAGAGGCATCCTTGCTAGGTAATTTCTTGGATTATCAATCCTAATTTGAAGCTACGCCCAGTGACTTAGATTCTCAAAACTGGAATAAGAAGTACAATAAAGTCTGAGGGCCTTGAGGACTCCCTTTTAAGGGCTGTAACCAGGCCAAAACGTCTGTTCTGGAGCAAAGCAAAATCTGGTATAAAAAAACCCCAAAAATCAAAGCATCAGGAATGTTTTTGGTGAATTTTCCCCAATCCACCAGAGGGTTTCAACTAAATCTTTCAACAAACTTAGCCTATAGGCTGTATGTACAAGACAAGGGGGCGTTTATGTAAAATGTTTTTTTTTCTTCTCCCAGTTACTTTGACAATTCCAACCCTCACTTTCTCCTCTGTTTCGTTTGACATCTGAGAAGGGAGACCACAACTGCATTCCATTTTATAGATCTGCTTGATTAAAACCAGTTTTCCCTATAGGTCATACTATGTATGAGACACAAGGTTTTTGTCAAAAGCGCTGCTACTGGCAGAAATGACTCTGCTGCTCTTGCTAGCAAGAAGTTAGTAACTAGATCCCCGGCCTGCTTTCTGCCAGCTTCATAATTACACTGTTTCAGTGGTAAACCAGACTTTTGGGCCAAGGGTAATTTAGAAATTCTAGATCTGTATTTTTCTCTGTGTGTGTGTGTGTGTGCTTTAATGCTCATCTTTGCAGCCTCTCCGTTTTCTCCCTGGAAACATGTAATTTTTCTCCATCCCGCTCCCCTCCCCCCTTGACTTTCCTGGTTTCTGTGACCCTCTGTCACAACATAACACATGCATCTCAGGCTGCCTCATCCCATGAAATCTTGCGCAGCCATGGGGCCTGTTTATGTACAAACTTAATTCTGAACCATGTTTGCCGGGAAGGAAGGGAGGCCCAGGGGGCCTGGTCCGTGTTTAGCTCTGAGGATCAGAAGTTAATATGTAATTTTCTGTTTTGTTCAGGGTCCCTGGGTGTTTTATAGTGGTTGCCCTTTTGGGGTGCTAGGCAATGAGATGGGACAGACATTTTACTCCTTCTGCTCTTTCTTCGTTCCTTACCTTTTTTATTCTGAAATATCTTCTCTTTCAACATTACACGTAAGCTGATCATCAAAAACCAACCAAACCTAATACTGTCCCGATATTTCCTGTTCAAGGGTTTTCTTCTTCCTCCTGATCTCTGGATCTCTTTCCTCCCCACTCTACATTGCTCTCCCACCCCCATCTCTTCCCCCAATGCTGTTCAGTCTCTGCTGTAATTCTTTTTCTGTAAGCTATATTTTGGGGATGTTTAAAAAAACTCTTAAGTATACCTTAAAATGCCTAAATTTCCATTTCATTTGAAAGCTCTCCAAACCATATGCCTTTCAGCTGAACAACTTCTCCAGCTGGCCCCCTCTGCAGAAGACATTTATTTCTAACCAAATTTCTTTAATTTTCTTTTCTCAAGATTATTTATTTTAAAATTCGTTTGACAGCTTTTGTTCTTATATAGCTTTGTTTCCACATATGTCCCTCTTCCTTCTCTAGCCAGAGAACTATCCCTTCTAGCAAAGAGGGGGAAAATAGTTTGTCACCTATGCATTAAGAAGGTCTGATAGCGTATTCCATGTTTCACACCCCTAGCCCATCACCTCTACAAAGAAGGAATAGAGATGTATTTTCTCATTTCTTCTTTGGCTTCAAGCTTCAGATCTATTTTTTTTTTTACTGTATGGCTTGTACCACACTGATTCCTACCAAACTTTTGAAAGAGGTTACCTCAAACATTTGTCTGAATGATATTTTATAAAGCTCAGTTACTGGGGATTTTCATCTTTTATTTCTCTTGGGCCCAGAGGATTTTTCTTTTGGCTTTGCTTCTTTCTCCAGTGCTGTCTTTCTTTTTTTGTTCTGTCTCTTTCTGCTTCTTTCTTTATCCTGCCTCACTTCTCCCATGGAGAGGGGAACCCCACAAAAGTGTGCTTATTAATGCTAATCCTCGACGGAGAAAGCAAGGAGGAGTGGCCAGCCTTGTCACAAGGCCCCAGCCCCTCTTGCTGTAGGGGAAGCCAAGCCTTCCCCCAAAGACAGCTGTTTTCCATTTCTGGAGTCTCAACATTGTGGCTCTGTTGATTGTCTTTTCACCTCTAGATTTAGTTTTACTTCCAGCTAAAACATAACTAACCATTTTCATTAAGCTACTCAGTGCCACTACTGGAACCCATCCATGTGCATGGAGTGTGTGTGAGTATGTTTGTATATGTGTGTGTGAGAATGTGTGAATGCACATGGCCATGCAGTCCTGATGTTGTGCAAATTTCCATCAGAAGCCAGAACACCCAGGATATAGCCACAGGGTAAATGAAGGCAGTTTTCACCAAAGACCAGTGGGGGAATGGAATTGGTTGATGGTGTTATTATTGGCTGCCCCCTCAGATCTCTTCATTATCCACCAAATGAGCTGCTTCTATAGGCTAATAGGGCAGAGCTGTCTGGTCTCAACCCTAAAGATAGACATCCCCTCCCTCTGGGATTCTATGAGTGGAAGAGGTCTGTGTGGATGTGCCTTGGAAACAAACCATGTGACCAGCCCTGTTCTCGGCTACCACTTGGGGGCGAAGGTAATTTTGACACTCATCTGCTTTAAGTGAAAACATCCCCCAAGAGGCAGTTTGTTTTGGGGAGCGGAATGCTTAGTAGTCCCTGGTACTTGGGTGGCAACACTTCGGTGGCAAGCTTTACAAGATGGCTATGGTACCAATAAAGGCCGGCTCGTTGTTCATCATTTCCTAAAGCACTACTACCAGGTCCAGCATCCACTATGCTTCACTGACAAATGAGAGGCCAATCAGTGACTGTTGCCAGTGTCTTTTCTGAGTAGGGGCTGTTGACCCACTTTGCAGTATCTTGATCCTGGGACTGCTTTCAGAAACGTAGAAACAGCTGAGCTTGTTTGAGTGAATGAGAATAGTGAGTTAAAAGAAGACATGACCAGATGGCACCCCTTACTCCAATGAGTGTTTTTTCCCAGTCCAGCCCTTCCCTATGCCCCCCTTGTTATTCCAGGTAGGGCATTCCCTACAAGGGTCTCATGGGATTCTAGGTTCACCACCTCCCTTCCCCTCCAACTGAATTGCGAGTGTGTTTGCCCTCCTCCTGGATACAAAAGATGGTAGGTTCCAGCTCTGGCTCTACAGACCTGAATGTTGACACTCATCTCCCATCCTGGAGTACTCTTGCAGGTCAAGAGGGGTGGGGTACTTTGCTGTCTCTTATTGACTCTTGGTTTCCCCGGCTACCACTTCAGCCCTTTCTCCTGCAGGAATTCTTCATGATTTGGACTCTTCTTTCCAATGCTCTGCGTAGCATCAAGACCTTTTGTTTCACAAGCTGTTCTTTTGGGCTAGATGAAATAAACTAGTTTATACACAGACAGATAGCAAGAGCATTTACTAAGCACTTTTTGTATGCCAGACACCATGTTAAGTGCCAGGGATAAAAATACAAGCAAGTAAAGCAGTCTCTGCCCTCAAAGAGCTAACATTCTATTGTGTTTAGATAACCTATGAAGGGGAGCAGAAAAAAGAGAGGAGGGTATGAAAGCAGGATTAGTGGCTTGATGTGGTGCTAGCCACAGTGTGGGGGCCTGGGCCCTAACAGGATAAGGCAGACAGTCAACTGTCAGAGCCAGAGGGTTTTAGGGACAAAGTCCAGGTTATTGGAGGAAGTAGAGGTGAAGTTTTGAATTTGGTAGGATAGCATGGAATGGGCCAGGGTGATATAAATATTGAATTCTGAGGGGGCTGATCTAGACCTGTGAAATCATCACTGTGGGGAGCTCCCAGTAAGGAAACCCCCCAACCAATTCAGATCTGTAATTCGCTATGACTAAGATGCCTCCAAGGCAGGCTCCTCATTGCCTCTCTAATGACTGATAGTTTAATATGCACCCTTCCCAAGGGGCATTTGCATTTTTAATAAGAGTTCCTGCCTTACCCGAAACAAATGGTAATGGTGGCATTTCAGGCATCAGTGACAGGAATGAAGTTAGCAGCCCAAAAGAAGTGAGTGCTCTGGTAAATGTCATTTATTAGGTAGGTATGGACAGACTGTGCCACATAGTGATTAGAAGACCATTTTAGGACTCTTGCCAGTCCCACAGTTGACACATGGGCTGTGTCATCCTAGGAAAGTCACTGAACTTCTCAGTGTCCAAAACAACTCACTATAACAATAAATTACCGAGCAGATGCTTATCTGCATTAGTAGAGGGAGTCTTCACACTGGCAGTTCCCTATCCCTATGACATCATGGGTCTGTACCCTTAACTTCCCCTATCTCCCCCAACCTCAAAAAAAAGGGCTCTTGAAAATTTTTTTGGTAGTCTTTTCAGTTGTATTTGACTCTCTGTGGTTTCATTTGGGATTTTCTTGGCAAAGATACTGGAGTGGTTTGCCATTTCCTTCTCCAGCTCATTTTACAGATAAGGAAACTGAGGCAAACAGGATGAAATGGCTTGCCCAGGGTCACACAGCTAGGAAGTGTCGGATTTGAACTGGGGAAAATGAGTCTTCCTGACTCCAGGCCCAGCACTCTATCCATTTTGTCACCTCGCTGCCCCTACAGTGAGGCTAGATATATTATAATATGCAGACCTTGCTAATTTGTATGCTGTGGTGTGGAATGAATTAATGGAAATCAACAGCTGTCGCTGTTCAGAATCCAAAGAAACTGGAAATAGAAAAAGTCAAATAGCCTTTATTTAAAACCCAGGAAAGGGATGTGACATGTCTTTGGGGCTTATTTAAATACTTTGATACTTCCAGAATCTAAATGACCTCTGAGACCTTTCCTAGCTCTAAATGTATGATCAATGTTTTCATCAGTGGAGACATTCCTTCCATCAGTGAAGATTGTAACTCCTGCATGCCTTAGTTGATGGTCTTTGGGAGTTGCTGTAGCTAAAAAACCAAAATTTTATTCACTGGTTAGCCCTCTGGTGATGGGTGTCTCCTATGTTAGCTATGCTGATCCTTGGACAACAACAATCTGTTTCCAGTTCCATACTGAAGCCTTTCCAGCTTGGCATACTCTACTAGAGTTATGCTCTGATGCCATATTGAGATCCCAGGGCCATCTCTGTAACAGTGCACTGCATTATGGGTCTTATACATATTTCTTTGTAGTCAGATACTGGAAGGGAAATACTCAACTTGTGACTGCCTATAAGAGACCATTATATTCTAGGTAACAACCAGCATTGCATTGCTTTATAAAGAACAAGTCTTATCAGAGGCATCTTATCTTTTCCTTGGACTGGATAACAGGTCTGGTAGGATGAAAGGAAGGAACACATGTAAGTTTCTGGTCCCCGAAAAAAGTATCATGTTTTGGGCTTGCCCTTTGGTGTTGGGCCTCTCCTACCTTAGCTATTTCCAGACCAATTAAAAAAAACCAAAACATTAAAAAAATTTCCCCAGTTACATGTAAAAATAATTTCAACATTCATTTTTAAAACGTTGAGTTCCAAATTCTTTCTCTTCCTCCCCGCCCCCCAATTGAGAAGGCAAACAGTTTGATATAGGTTATATGCATGTAGTCATGCAAAACATATCCATAATAGTTCTGTTGCGTAAGAAAATATAGACAAAAAAACCTCAAGAAAAAGAAAGTAAAAAAAAAGTATGCTTCAATCTGAATTCATATACCACCAGTTTTTTTTTCTGGGGCTGTATAGCATTTTTCATCATAAGTCCAGACCAATTTTTGAGGCCAGTGCATACCCTGGCTGTGATACCTACTGCCTTTTGACCTTCATTTGCAATATGCTTATCAATAAACCCTAGTCTGGACCTTCATCTCTCATTGAGAGTACTGCAATAGCCTTCCAGCTCTTGGTCCCTTCAATCTTGTAAAAGTGTCCCATTTTTTGAGTGTAACCACAGAGGCTACATAGTATAGTGAATAGAGTTCTGTACTTGGAGGCAGGGAAACTTCAGCTTAAATTCTGCCTTAAATATTTAATGTATGACCCTGGGCAAATTATTTAATCTCTCTGAGCCTTAGTTCCCTCGCCTGGAAAATGGTGATAATAATAGTGTCTGCTTCACAAGGTTGTGATGAGAATCAGAGAAAATAACATATATGTAATTAGGCTTCCAATGAAGCTTGGGATGTTTTTTAAAAATAATATTTTATTTTTCCTCAATTACATGTAAAAACAATTTTTAACATTCACTTTTTTTGGAGTTTTGAGTTCCAAATTCTATCCCTATGTCCGCCCCTCCACTTTTCCCTCCCTGAGACAGTAAGCAGTCTGATATAGGCTATATGTGTGCAATCATGTAAAACATGTCTGTATTAATCATTTTGTGCAAGAAGACTCAAAGAAAGAAAAAGTGAAAAATAGCATGCTTCAGTCTGTATTCAGACAGCATCAGTTCTTTCTCTGGAGGCAGGTAGCATTTTCTGTCATGAGTCCTGTCTTGGATTATTGTATTATTGAGAATAGCTAAGTCTGCCACAGTTCTTTATTGTATAATATTACTGCTACTGTGTACTATGTTCTCCTAATTCTGCTCACTTCACTTTGTATCAGTTCATGGAAGTCTCCCCAGGTTTTTCTGAACTCATCCTGCTTGTCATTTCTTATAGCACAATAATATTCCATCACAATCATATACCCCAACTTCTTCAGCCGTTCTGTAATTGATGGGCATCCCCTTGATTTCTACTCCTTAGCCATCACAAAAAGAGATGCTAGAAATATTTTTTGTACAAATAGGTTCTTTTCCCTTTTAAAAAATATCTTTGGGATAAAGACCTAGGAGTGATATTTCTGGTTCAAAGGATATGCACAGTTTAATAGTCTTTTGCGTATAGTTCCAAATTGCTCTCCAGAATTGGATCAGTTCACAACTTCACCAATAATGCATTAACATAAGCCTGAATTCTATAGAAGAAGATCTGACTCCCAATTGGTGAAGAAAATGCTGACTGTGTCACTGAGGACCTGAGTTGGTGTGAGAGTTTATTTGGCGAGAGACATGTGGAAAGAGAAAGCAAGATTTTTAGAAGCTTCAGATAGGTGGGGGAATCCAACTCTTCAACATATCCCTGATTTCCATTTTGCTTCCCAAGAGACTTCTGGGAGAGAGAGAGAGAGACAGAGAGAGAGAGAGAGAGAGAGAGAGAGAGAGAGAGAGAGAGAGAGAGAGAGAGAGAGAGAGAGAGAGAGAGAGAGAGAGAGAGAGAGAGAGAGAGAGAGACAGACAGACAGAGACAGAGAGAGAGAGAGAGACAGAGAGAGGGAGGGAGGGAGAGAGAGAGAGAGAGAGAGAGAGAGAGAGAGAGAGAGAGAGAGAGAGAGAGAGAGAGAGAGAGAGAGAGAGAGAGAGAGAGAGAGAGAGAAAATTTCCTTTTGGGTGAGATCAGGGCCCCTTTCTTTCTTTTATTAATTTATCTTGATTTATGAACAATCACTTCCATAAGCTTTTGAGTTTTAAATTTTTCTCCCTCTCTCCTTCCCCAAGACAGCTCACAATCTGATATAGGTTATACTTATACATTCCTGTTAAACATATTTTCACATTAGTCATGTTGTAAGGAAGAATTAGAACCAATAGGAGGAACCATCAGAAAGAGGAAAAAAAGCAAAACAGAAGAAAAATAATAACAAATAGTATGTTTCTATCTGCATTCAAACTCCATAGTTCTTTCTTTGGATGTGCATAGCATTTTCCATCATGAGACCTTTGGAGATGTCTTAGATCCTTGCATTGCTGAGAAGAGCTAAGTCTATCAAAAGTCAGTCTTCGTACACTGTGGCTGTTACCGTGTACAACATTCTCCTGGTTCTGCTCACTTTACTCAACATCAATCCATACAAGTTTTTCCAGGTTTTTCTGAAGTCTATCTGCTCATCATTTCTTATAGCAAAGTAGTGTTTCATTACATTCATACTACAACTTGTTCAGCCATTCCCTGATTGATGGGTATCCCCTCAATTTCCAATTCTTGGCCACCATAAAAAGAGCTGCCATAAATATTTTTGTACATCATGGCCCCCTTCTTGGTTGAGCCAAGATTTCATCATTTTCTTATCTAAGGAGCACGTTCACTCTTGTGTATTTTCTGCTATGTTCTAATCTGTGTCTCTTCTCTGATTTCTGTTTTGCTATTTGGTTGGATAAATGGGTTTGCTAACATTTGCTATTTGTGACAGCCTTTTGTATACCTAGAGTTTGGTGGGAAGGGGCCATAAATTGGTGTAAACTTGGAACTACCCTCCCCTTTAAGAGTATTCAGGGGAACAGTTGTCTTGAACCCTTAAAATCATACCCTTATGCCAGCAATATTTAGAAAGAGCCAGCAATGGAGATAGAGCAAGTGACTGAGACTGCAAATCAAGAAGACATCTTCTACCAATCCACTCATCATCTAAAAAAGAATCATCCAGGAAATTAAACGAAAATGAAAAATTTATTATTTAAAGTTCATAAAACTAAGTAAAAAATAAATTTAAATAAACTTTGTTTCATTTATACTTCTCAAATTATTAAAGCTTAAAACTGCACTAAGACCTTTGAGATGCCCTGTAACTATCACGACCTCTCCTGAAGACTGGAGAAAAGAGCCTCGTTGTGTATGGAGGACTATGTGCCCTATCCTATTGGTCCCCATCTCCCGCTATGCTCTCACCAGCTAGGGTGTCCAAAACTTTACTCCTTTTCTCAGAGGTGGGCCAAACCTCAGATCACATCTCTCCATGCCTCCTGCAAGCCTTATTTAGACAATCCATATGGACACATATATCTTATTTACACAGGCATGCATACATATTATACGTGTAAAGCACAATAGAAAGAAATATTAGTTATTTTCATTTCTTTTCTGAGCGATTGCAAACACAGCCCAGCTTTCTGCTCTAATGTTGCTTCTAATCGCTCTCCAATACAGACATTTCTCTCTAGTCAGATTGGCTTCCCTAGAGTCCCATTTCCACATGTCACACTTGTCCTTGCCTCCATGCTTAGCTTCTTCCCATTCTCTCTATTTGGAATTCTTTCTTTCTCCTTCTCTTCTGACAATTTGAATCCAATAATTAAAGTCCACCTCAGTTTCCATTCCCCCCAGGAAAGCTCCTCAGACTAATCCCTGGTGACAAATGTGTAGAATACATTGAAATATGGCAAAACATGATTTGTTGCAGGATGAAGACAGAAGAACCAAAACAAATATAAGTGTATACGTATATACATGCACATATGTGTATCTAGATATGTGTGTGTGTGTGTGTGTGTGTGTGTGTGTGTGTGTATATATCTATATATATCTATATATATATCTGTACACACATTAATGATGACTATAAATAACAATAATAACAACATGAGAGATAGCATGGTGTAGTGGATGGAGAGCTAGTCTCAAAGCCAGGATAACCTGAGTTCAAGCCTTGCCTTTCATGCCTACTGGCTATGTCAACCTGATTGAATTCCTTAGTCTCTCAGTAACTGTCCCTAGGCTACTTTCTATTACTGAGTTGTAGAGAAGGTACAGACTGGCATTGGCAGAGGGAAGCCACCTATGCCAGGGAAATCATAGCTCTAGTTCCTATCCTTAATAAAAAAGCAACACAATCAGGAAAAAATAACAGAATAAAAAGGATATAGAAACAAATAGGCATTATTTTGTTAACATTAATATATACACTTAAAATATAATTTAGAGTATATATTATATATGATTTAAAAATATTTTGTTTGTTAAACTGTTGTTAATGGTTACCAAACTGAGTAAAAGTAATCTTCTCTTCTTCTCCCTAAAAGAAGCTGGCCTCCATCTTTGTGTTCCCTGAGGATAAAGCATATTTAGGAACGTAGGTGACACTTGGTAAATGCTTATTGATTGAAATGGGGAAACCTCAATCACATCACAAAATCAATCAGTAAATAATCATTTTTTAAAATTGTGTTTTATATTTTAAATTACCATGCATTAAGGAGAAGGGAGTAGCGCCTTCTCATATCTCTTCTTTGGGGCAAAGCTTGGTCATCATAATTTTGCATCAGTTTCAATTGTCTTGTCTTTCTTTCCATTTTACATTGTTTTAGTCATTGTGTATAAGGTCTTTCTGTTTATTTCATTTTGTATCAGTTCATGTCAATTTTCCTGTTGTAAAAATCATATCTTTTAGCTTGTCTTTTTGTTGTATGTTATAAATGCATTTTTATTTCTTGAGAAACCCCCCCCCCATAAATTACTATGCATTTATTTATCTTTCACTCCCTCCTCCTACCCCCACCCCACTGGAGAAATCCAAACCAAACCATTATAACAAATAAGTATTGTCTAACAAAACCAGTGTCTATAACAATTTATTCATTTTGGGTATTCGTTCTCTCTTGGTCAGGAGCTGGGCAACATTATCCATCACTAGTCCTCTGGAATCCTGATCCATCATTGTGTCAATTGATGAGAGTTAATTGTCTTTCACCATTGTTCATTTTCACAGTGTTGGTCTTGTTCTGCTCACTGCATTCTGCTATAAGTCCATACAAGTCTTCCCAGGTTTCTCTGAAACCACTCCCTTCACCATTTCTTATAGTGCTACATTTAATATACCACCATTTGTTCAGCCATTCCGCAAATAAAGGGCACCCCCTCAGTTTTTGATTTCTTGTTACCTCAAAAGAATTGCTATAAATATTTTCAACAGTCATTTATTAAGTGCTTAGTATGTACCAGGCACTGTGCTAAATGATGGGGATATAAAGAAAAGCAAAAACATGGCCCTTGCCTAAAAGAGCTCACATTTTAATGGATAAAATATTCAAATAAACATGTGCATACAAGATCCAAACAGGGTATATTGGAGGTACTCTGAGAGGGAAGGCACTGGTGGGAAGGGCAGGGTCAGTGGAAGGCCAGGAAAGGCCTCTTGCAGAAGGTAGATCTCAGCTGTCTTGAAGGAAATCGGGGAAGTTAGAATTCAGAAGTGAGGGGGGAGAACTTTCCAGGCAAAATAATAACAGTCTGTATAGCCCTTTCTAGTTTACAAAATATTCTCACATTGACTCTGTCTTTTGATCCTAGAGGAGTAGGCAGCTGGCTGGAGTGCTTCTTAAGGGGATAGGCATCAGCCTTGGAAAACATGGAGGCTATTCCACTGGGGTTGAAGTGGCTCCATTATTGTTAACATTTTTGTCAGTGATGTTGATGTTTAATGATGTTGGGCTTAATAAATTTGCAGATGACATCAATTATGGAATAACTAGGGAGGGCAGAATTTTGTAAGAATAGCGAGGAAAAATGAATGAATGTTTTGAAACAAACCAGGGATACTCCAAAGGACAAGCACAGAGTAAGGCAGTAGGAAGAAAGGAAGAATGGAAGGAAGGGAAGAAGAGAATAAGCATTTATTAATCACCTACAATGTGCCAGGCACAATGCTAAGGGGTTTACAACTATTATCTCTTTTGATCCTCACAACAACCTTGGGAGGTAAATGCTTTTATTATCCCTCCTTTACAATTGAGGAAACTGAGGCAAACAAGTTGCTTGCCCAGAATCCTACAACTAGTAAGTGTGTGAAGTCAAATTTGAACTCAGATCTTCTTGACTCCAGACCCAATACTCTATCCACTGCACCATGCAGAACACGTCCTTAGTGTGCCTTCCTTGCTCCGAGACATACCGCTTATTTCTGCCAAGTTAATCTTCTTAAAGGGGAGGAAAGTTTTTGACTGGTGGTATTAGGAAAGATTTCCTGGAAAGGATTGAACCAGACTTTAAAGAAGGGGTATGAGTTCAACAAGTATCATGGAGCAGTGGAAAGAATATTAGACTGAGAATCAAGAGATTTGGATCTGAATCCTGGCTCTAATGTTACCAGTTTGACCACGAGTATTTTCTAAGCCTCAGTTTTCTTATCTTTAAAATGGGGATAATATTTGTGCTACCTACTTCAAATGGTTGTGACTGAAAAGCTTTATAAAAATAGAATCATAGATTTGGAGTTCAAAGGAGCTTTAGGGTCCATCTATTCCAACTCTCCATTTTACAGTTAAGGAAACTGAGGTCCATGAAGTTAATTAACTTGCCTAAGGTTATACAGGTGATAAACACCTGATGGGGGATATGAACCCAGGTGCTCTGACCTCAGATCCGACATACTTTCTACTAAGTTACACTGTCTCTTACCTGAACACACATTGTTAATGGGAAGTATTATTAACAGGGAGTAGTGGGAAGGGAAGGGGAGGAAGAAGACATTCCAGTCCCTAGGAAACCGACACAAAGGTAGAGAATTGAGGGCATACAAAGGAGAAGAGTCCAACGTGGTTGGAGTGTGGTGTCTACCAAAGGGAGTAATAGGATGGAAGGCTAGAAATGTGAGGTGAAGCCTGATTCCGAAAGACTTCAATGCCATTGTAAGATATGGAAGCTTTCCTCAGTGGGTAGAGGCTGCCATCATGGAAGGGCTTTGAGCAGAGAGCTATTATGGCTAGAGCCCAGCATAGGAAAGAGACTAGCTTACTGAGAGAGCTAGGAAGGGCTGTCTTTGTGTTTTCTTTACAATAAACAACCTCAAGGCCTCTACCGCCTCCTCTCATCCTCCCATGACCATTGGCTTGCATTTCTCTGGTGCACACATCCCTTGTGGAATGTCAATCCTTAATTGTCAGGAGCTGTTTTCCTTCTGTCCTTGTGTGTCTCCAGGGTCTGCCTGCTGCAGAACAAACCTGCAAGAAATGCTTGTTGGACTGAATTTTGTACTATGGTCACTTGTCATATACCAGACTATACATTCCATGAATCCAAGAAGAGCTTTATTTTTTATACTTTGTATGCCTTGAATGCCTAATGTGGTGCTCTGCATACAGTAATAATGATAACACCTGACACTTGTATAGTGCTTTAAGGTTCGTAACACACTTCCAAATATTATCCCATTTTGTCTTCTCACCAACCTTGGGAGGAAGGGGCTGTTATTGTCCCCATTTTATAGATGAGGCAATAGGGATAGTCAGAGGTGAAGTGATTTGCCCAGGGTTTCACAGCTAGTAAGAGTCTGAAGTAGTATTTGAACTCAAGGCTTCCCTATTCTAGGTTCAGTACTCTATCTACTGTGTCACCCAGGTATTTAACACATGTGTGTTGAGTTGAATTGTTTTGAATTATTCTGGTCCTCCCTAGAGTTCTCTGTCCAGTTTGGGTTTTCTGATTGAATTCGAATGATTTGAATTTGAATTATTCTGGTCCTCCTTGGAGTTCTCTGTCCAGTTTGGGTTTTCTGATTAGATAGGGATAGAACGAATTTAGGAGTTCAAGGAGACCTATAAAGATGATTTAGATTTGAAAAATAAAACCATTGAGGAAAGGCTAAATGAACTTAGAGTCACTCAGCTGTGACTAAAGAAAGAAAGTCAGATGTGATTAAGTAACAATTTTCAAGCATGTGTAATGTTCATTCCCAGAGAAGGGGTCCATCTTTCATGAGGACAGAAGAGGAATGAACAGTACTTACACTGCAGCATGAGGGATATAGATTAGACATAAAGAGCGTCCTGATGGTGGGTAGTCACCATAGGATTGCTAGGTGCTTAATAACTGTTTTTTGACTATTACTCCCAAGGGACTGTGTGGAATTTCCTTTTCTCCACTTCCCCCCAGACATTTCAGAACTAGCCAGGTCCCATTTTCTGGGATGATTTTAGGTGGCTGAAGGATGAAGGTGTGGATATATGATCTCTGTGGTCCTTGGTCCAGCTTTTTAAAATTAAGTTGAACTCTTGATTATAATTTATATTTACACAGTTGGTAAGAGCTTTCTTCATGACAAACCTGTGAGAAAGATAATGCGTGTATTCTTATGCCCATTTTATGGGGTATGAGGAAGCTGAAGCTCAGACAAGTTGAGGGATTTGCCCAGAGTCACACAGCTCTTACCTGTAAGAATTTGAATTCAAGGTTTAGGACTCCAAATCCAGTTCTATTTTCATGAAACCAGACTGCTGTGGGAGAGCATGCATTAAAATATCAATCAGGACTGAATGGTCTTTCAAAATCAGGATTTGAGTTGCATAGTCCTCCCTTCAAGAATGTCCCAGCACTCTCCTTCATAGAATGATAGCTCTAGAGATGGAAGGGACCTTCAGGGTCATCTATACCAGCCCTCTCATTTTACAGATGAAGAAACAGGTCTACAGGGATTAAATGTCTTGCCCAAGGTCACTTAAACAGTAAATGGCAGTAGAGATGGCAAGAGGGTACAGGTATGGGAAATGAACATTTGGATAATAAATTTTCTTTTTATGTAACTTTGTCTATGGAATTAGTTTTAAGAAGAAGGAGGCTAACATATGGGGCCTTGTCCAGAAAAAGGTAATAATAGGCAAGGCATTTTCTATGATTTCTTTGGGGCTTGACTTGATATAGTAGGAAAAGCACTGAACTTTGTAGCCACAGGACTTGAATTCAAATTTGGGCTCTCCCAGGTACTACCTGTGAGATGTTGGAAAAAGTCAATTAGCCTCTCTGTCTCTGTCAATTAGTCTCAGTTTCCTCGTCTGTAAAAATGAAGGGGTTGGATCAGATGACCTCTAAGGTCCGTTATAGATCTATGATTTTGTAATCCATTAAAAAAATCAAACTCAGTCATCAAGTCAAACAGGCTTCCTTTAGGAGACTCATTTGAGACAGTCGGATGGCCATTGTTTGCCCCTTTCCTCTCCCCTGCCCCCTCCTCCTTACCTCTCCATTAAAAAAAAATAAAGTCATGACTGATTCAACCAAATCTACCATCTCTGGCAGGGAACCTCAAAGTTCGACCCACCTTTTACTAGTTTCATGGATTACAGACCTCTGAGATTTTCCCCCTCCTCCTTTTTTTATGAGATTCTACTGAGATCAAAGACAACCTACAGCTATTTATGAGAAACCCAGGAGGGAGGAGTGGGATGCCGAGCCATTGATAAGCCCCTTTTGGAGCTGCTCTCCATCCCTCCTCCACCCCAGCATCTCCAGGCTCCTTGAAAGTTAGTGAGAGGACAGTAATGTAATCTCCAAGTGTGGGGAGGGGGAATCTGGGAGCCCCTCATTGCAGTCTCCCTGAAGTCTAGGGGTAATTGACTCCCTTCTCCTGATATTCAGCAGACCTCCTATCTGCTTCACTTCCCCTTTCTCTATCCCTCCCCTCAAATCTCTGAGGCTCCCTTTCAGCATTTGGTAAATTCCCCAGCCAGGGCACCAAGTGGTGCTTACGAGCACCAGGGAATTCACTGTTATCCTACAGCCTCCCACCCTACCTACTCCTTACTGATGTGTGTTTGAGCAGTATATACCCAAAGGAAGGATGTCAGAGTTAAATGATTCTGCAAGGAACTCTTCCTTTAATTACAGCTCGCTCATTCAGTGGCAGTAGTGTGGTGTCTATATTTGCGTGTCTCCCTTGATAGAAGACACACATGAGCTGTCTCAGTGAGTTTTCTTATATTTCTACTCTAAATTTCCTTGTATATGTAATAATAAAAACATTTTCCTTAGGGATATGAGCTGCTGAGTCTCTGCGTGAACAAAGCTAAAATGACTGAATTTGAAGTTAGAAGACATGAGTTTGAATCCCTGCTTATACCTTGTATGACCTAGAGGCATTTCCTCTAGAATCATAAAGCTGGGGCTAGAAGGGACCTCAGGAGCCATCCAGCTCACCCCCATTATTTTGTCCTTCTTGTTAAGTCGTTTCAGTCATGTCCAGCTTCTGGTGATGCCATTTGGGGGTTTCTTGCCAAAGATACTGGAGTGGTTTGCCATTTCCTTCTCCAGCTCATTTTACAGATGAGGAAACTGAGGCAAACAGGGTCAAGTAACTTGCCCAGGATTACACAGTTAGTAAGGTCTGAGGCTGGTTTTGAATTCAGGTCTTCCTGACTCCAGGCCAGCATTCTGTCCACTTCACCTAGCTATTCCTCCATTGTTTTACTTATAAGTAAACTGAGGCCCAGGAAAGATAAGTGACTTGCCTGAGGTCATATAGGCAGTAAGCATCAGGGACAGGATTGGAATCCAGATCTTCTATCCTCTGTCCCCAGAGCCTAAGCTCTTTCCACTGCCAATGGGCCTTAATTTCCTCATCTATAAAATGAATAGATTGTATTGAATGACCTCTAAGGTCCTTTTCAGATTCCTTTCACAGTCTGTGATTTAGTTGAACATGTACGTGATGGGGTGGCAATGGTATCCCAGATCCCCCCTTAAGTTTGTTCTGCCATATTTGTTTAGTAACTTCAATGCTCTTTTTTTCTCTCCTAATTTGGCTTCAGACTGGTACTGTGACTCTTAGCCATAGACTGAAAGATAATATTTGTTCAAAGCTAATGTATAAACTTTATTTTCAACTCAAGGCCTGGAATTAAAACCCCTGCACCCTGCCTTCTGCTATTCCTCAATGGATCAGGTTGAAATATTTCTTCCTCTGTCTTCCTTCCTTTCCTGGTTTAGTTTATCAGGGAATGATCATTTGGAGAGCAGATTTTGGACCTGAAATTTTGCTGCTGATAAAAACATCATATATGATAATGAAGTAACTGATTGACTTATTTTGATTTTTGTCCTGGCTTCACCCTGCTCCCCCCACCCCCTTTCATATTTCTCCCGCTGAGTAACGCCTGCCCCATTTGGAGGTTTTGCAATGTTCTCCTTCTCTGTTGATGTGTTTTGTACATTTCCCAAACAGAATTCCACTCTCATGTTTAGCATGAGATCAGAAGGAAACATCCTTGCCACCCCCTTTGGGACCCAAATGAGGGTCCCTTTTCTCTTTTTGGAGCTACAGGAGCAGGATACAAGTTGATCCTATTTTTTTCTCCTCCAAACCCACTCATGTAGTTGTATTATTAAATGAAATAGTTTGCACTGATTATAATGACCTATTTATAGACCTCTGCTAGATGGTAGGGTTTTAAAAAAAATTCTTTTTGGCAGGCCTCAGATAAGAATGGGACCGGGAAACAGCCTGCCCTTGTCTTTTCTAGACGAGCAAGTCCTTGACATATCATTTCATGATTTCCTTTCCTGTTATCTTCAAACATTCCCTCAAAGCAGAGTCTGACAGCTACAGGAAGGCTGGCAAAGGGCTGAAAAGAGAGTTGTTTTTCTTTGTGTTTTAAAATGGGTCTTTTCCTCTTGTCTCCATCACCATCCCCTTCCCTTTATTTTATATTATTATTTTTGTTATTACTGACACACTTGCCAAAAAATGTTCCCTCAGATCAGTAGAGCTCCTTGGGTTCTTCTCCAAAGCAAGGGGAGGGGAGGGGGGAAATCCAGGCTTTTTTCCCCATTCAGAGGAAAGGTCTCTAAGAGCTTTCTAATCAGCTCACTGTCAGCCTGTTTCCTCTGATCAGCTTAATAGGTCCACTTGAAGTTCACAACTGCCAAAACCATGGCTCCGATAGAAAGCATGGGAGCATTTGAGAAGCATTTATAAACGTCTATTCAAGATTATCTAGGAGACTGAAATCTGAGGGGTACTGCCTGTTCAGCAAAGCTTTAATTCTTGATTAAATGGCCTTTCTCTACCCTTAACAAGGGGAGAACTGCATCCCTCCCCCCCCAAATGCCTGGGTTTCCTTCTCTCCCCTTCTTCCCTTCCCCCCCATCCCACCCCCAGCTATTAAAATGTAAATTTGACTTCTTTGCCCTGCGCTGGATTCCTGCCTCTGTAAACGAGGCTTCCTGAAGCAGGGCCATAAATGTCTTGGTAGAAATGAACTTTTTAACCTCTCAAGGAAGGTTAGCGAGGGTGGCTTTCTAGCTTACTTTAATACATTTTTATATGAAATTAAAACAACAATGCTAACAACCACCACCTCTGGCTGTCTCTGGATAATTCAGATGTGTGTGAGGTGGGAAGCTTATTGTGTGACTGGGGAGAGTTTGGCTATGAGCCTTTCTCTCCTGTATGTTTAGGCCCCTGGAAAAGATCTACATCACGTAGGAGCTGGGTCTGTTGCGTTGGAATTAATGAAAGAAACGTTTTTCTTGCTGCCAACTCGTCCAGATTATTGTTGAGCATTGTCATCCATCACTCAGTTTAAAGCCGGCTTCTCCAGAGGACAGATTGTTGGTCTTAGAGGTAGAAGACCCTGGCTGTGCCCCTGCCTCATTTGTTATAACCTTGGCCAAGTCACTTGATTTCTCCAGGCCTCAGTTTCCTCATCTTTAAGACAAATGGATTGAGTTAGATTTTTTAAGAAATCCTGTCAAGTTGTAACATCATGGCGGTTCAGGGTTCCTAATTTGCAGCAGATTCAAACCTGAGGATAATCCTCTATGCCAAAATTCAATCCAGCTCAACAGTTATTTAGTAATTGGTCATTTATTAATTTCTGGAAAAGTTCTCCCTTCTGCTGAAATCAGTAAGTTGCGTTCCAGGCAGAAAGGAGTCTAAAGGTGATAGAAGCTTTCCTGCCTTAACCTCCCCTTTGGGTTCCACGTTTTCTTCCTGGAATAAAAGAAAGAAAGCAATGTTTTTTAAGGAATGCAAAGTAAGTTTTGTTTTGTTTTGGTTTTGAATAGGATGTTTCAACAAGTAGAGTTAACTTTTGAATTGTTAATGTTGGCACTAGGGCCCTAATTTATTCCACTGGCCTCTGGATCGGTCTCTCTGCTTCTATTCCAGGGGTAGGGAATCCGTCAAAGGACCACACTTGAGTACCTAGAGGGTCACATGTGGCTTTGAGGCCCCAGGTTCCCCACCCCTGTTTCCTTCCTACTTCAATCCATCCCACAGCTTCCAAATCAATATTCCTAAGACCTGACACCCTGCTACTCAAAATTGGCTCCATTCATCTATGGGATAAAATGCAAATTCCTCAGCCTGGCATTTAAAGCCCTCAGGCATCAATGCTCACTCACCTTTAAATATTTGGCATTTATCTATATATGTTGCAGGTCATCTTCACCTTCCCTCATACCTCCGAATGTAAGCCTCTTGAGGACAGGGTCTGCTTCATTTTTCTATCCTTGGAGCCTAGCATGTACATAATAGATGCTTACTAAATGCTGATTTAAATTGCAGTGAATTTTAGGTGAGCTAATGCTCAGCAAAGTGGTTCTATTCTCATGTTGTAGTGAGACCAAAGCTCTAGATAACTGGAGCCAGAGATAGTAAGGCAAATTATTAGACCAAAGTGCCCTTTTTGTATGAAGCTGATGGGACTGAAATGTCTGAGCATCTGTGGATGGGGAAGCTTGGCTACGCTTCCCTGCGCCTGCATCCCCTGTTTAACAAAAAGCTTCTGAAACATGTCAAGAGAATGAGGATTTGTATATCCGGGTGACACTTTGAAAAAACCATGAAAATGGCTGAGAGGAGACACCCTCTCCACCCTTCCATGCTCCACATTGCATTCCAACAGCTGTGAAAAGAAAAATATATATATACCACCCTGTAGTCAGACCCAAACACATGAATCTGTTTTAGCTAACAATAACTGTCATTCAATAAACTCTACAGGAGACTTCCCTTTCAGTTATGTTGGTTGAGAATGTGACAGTTGACTCTTTTCAGTCTTTGCATAGAAAGATCTGTTTCTCTTCTAGACTCTGTTGGAATTCTCTCTAGCCTCAGATTCTCTGTTCTGAATTAGGAGTGAGGATTCCCACTGCCAAAGCTGATATACTCACAGATATCCTCATGTGCCTGGGCTGTTGCTCTCCGTTCTCTAAGCCTAAGGTCCTACAATAACAATAGCTTTCAATGACATAGTAGTTATGTTTTATGTACATTATCAGGATGGTACAGTGGAAAGACCATTGGCTTTGCAAATTAAAAGATCTGGATTTAAATCTCACTGCTGATGCCTGTTGTAAATGTGACGTTAGGAAAATCACTGTCCCTGGAGCTCAGTTACCTTGTTTGTACAATTAGGGGTTTGGACTAAATGTCCTCTAACTCTAAATATTTGATTGTAGGATCTCATTTGATCTTTGTGACTATCCAATGGAGGTAGTGCTACAGGCATTAATCACATTTTACCTTGATGAAATGAAGACTTAGAAAACCCAACTGTCTTGTCCAAGGTTCCTGAGTAAAAGATCACTGTTTGAACTTGAACCCTTGAATCCAAGTACAATGATTTATCTAACCCCAACACTAATCATATTATGGTTTATTATTTAAAAAAATTTTAAATAATATTTTATTTTTCCCCAATTACATGTTAAAACAATTTTTTTAACATTAAAAAAAAGTTTTGATTTCATCTTTGTTAATGCCAATTCTTTAGAAAAATTCTCTTAAAAAATGAGAACTCACATTATCCAGACACACTTATTTATTTCATATTGGTGAAAGAATATTTTATTTTTCCCCAATTACATGTTAAAACAATTTTTTAACATTTTAAAAAAAGTTTTGAGTCCATCTTTAGTGAAGAAATGAACCTCTTTGTTAATGCCAGTTCTTTAGAAAAATTATTTTAAAAAAATGAGAACTCACATAATCCAGATACACTTATTTATTTTATGTCGATGAAAGAGTTTTATGTGGAGTTTCCTAAACTGTGGTTTAGTGGTATCAAAGGTACTGAACAGAAAAAAAAATGTGTATTATGTAGTGTGGCCCAAGCTATTTAAAGCTTAAAACTGCACCAGGACTTTTGAGACGCACTGTATACATGTTATGGAGCAGAACATTTGGGGGAAGGGGAGAAGAAGGAAAGAATTATGTGATCGAATCCTTAAAACAAATAACACAATTATATTCTATATTAAAACGTTTACAGCTGAGGCTAGCATTTATGTGTCAACTATTCAGGAAGAGTTCTAACCTAAGATAACCTCATGATCTCAAATTCAAACAACAAATGCCTTTAAACCTGCACCATATTTTACATCTGAGTCACTCAAAATTGTGGGGCAGAAACATGTAAACAGAATGAGAAAAGCTATTTTCTACAAGGCACGCAACTTAAAAAAAAGTTTTGTAGTTTGAAAATGGTTTCTCCCCTTTCCCTATTTATGAACTTTTAGGGGGAAAAAAAAGAAACTTAGAAAAATGCTTCAGATACCAGGGGTACTTTATCCAAGGCCAGTCCTTCACATGTTGACAAAAGATTATGGGTCTGTCATGAAGACCAAGGTACTCTAGTTGGGTTTCAGGATGATAACGATACTAGGGAAAGGGGAAAGACACCTAGAAAATTTATAGTCAGGGGCCAGTTTCTTGGTGGGGGAGAGAAAATTCCACTTACTGCAGGTCCATGTTCTAAATAAGCCCTGTTAGGACCTACCCCAGTCTCTAGTGTATGTAATGGAGAGCCACTCATGGAAGCTTTGAGATCTCTCTCATCTTTGATGTTGTCTGTCATTGAGGAATTCTTTTCAGGAGTTTGAAGGAGATTCTTTCCAGAAATGTTTGATAGTTTACATTTCCCAACATCCTAGCTGCTGGAAAAACTTCCCTAGAGACTTCTTTCCTCTGTTTTTCAACATCTTTCATTTTTCTCTTTTAGATCAGTGTTTGTTTCTGAACCATAATATTTCCCTAACAAACATTACATTTGGCGGGGCGCTTAAAGCATTACTGGTCCAATCCTGTCTCTTCCTCCCCACCTCTCTTTACCCTGTCCATTTCACAGGCTCATAAAATGAGAGACTTTTGTAGTCCCCCTGGGCATCCTGGTTTGAATGACCTTCCTTTTTTCCTATGACCTGCACTCTCTACATTGTAGATCTAAAATGAGAGGATGTTATTTCCCCCAAACTTTAGGAAATCCATTTCAGCTTCATTCTGTCATGCCAAATAACCTCTTAATGTGACCTAAGTCAGTGGGAGGAAATCAGCTCTGTGGAAAAGCAAGTATTCAGCAGATAAAACATATAAAAAAAAAGACTCCAAAGGGAACCATAGGCTTAAAACGGAATTCTTGTTATTATCATACATGCAACATTTATAACAAGCATCAATGCCCAAGAATCAACCAGACAAGAGGTAAATCTGCAACCAGTTCTCCCAAATCTAAAGCATTTACCTCATGATTCGAAGTCAAATATACCATATATTTTAATGGAATAAAAAAAATAATATATTTGCTTTGTGTCTCCTTCCGAATATATCTGTATGCTTACAAATCTCTCTTTCCTTTGTCTTTTATATACATTTAGATATAAGTACAGGTCTTGGTTGGTATGTTCTTCTTCGGGCTCTGCTCATCTTGCCTTACATCAGAATCGCACAGTTGTCCTTTGGGGACTGTTTCCTTCTATCCTTTATATTTGTTGTTTTTTAAGTTAAAAACATTTTTTGCCTTTTTTTTGGGGGGGTGTGTAGATCTGTAATTTCATTGGTGTGGGGAGAATCACTTAGATGGAAATTCCCTCCACTAGTTTGGATCAGTTATTTTTCTGTAATTTAATTTTACAGCATTGCTTGTGTGGCTGAGAAGTTAAGTGTGTTCCTCAAAGTCACACAACTAATATGTGTTTGGCAGCCCTTGAACCTTGGTTCTCCTGACTTCAAGGATGCCCCCCTACTGTACAATAATACTGCCTCTCTTCCTCAGTATACCATGATTTCTTCCTCTAAGCACTGGACACACGGGTAGTTTTCAGTTTCAGGTAGGTATAGCAGTAACTGAATTTTCTTTAACACGGGAATTTTAATGGTGAAACAAATCAACTCTGATAATTTCTCACACCAGTCAAAAGGGCACTCTAGGGAATGACCCAGAGGCTTTAGAAACAAAAAGAAAGGACAGTTCTAAAGTCCTGTAAGATCAGCCGATTAACAAGAAATTTTCAAGTGCCATGAACGGTTCTAGGGCACTCTTCATTTCATCTAGGTTTTGGCCAAAATGCTTGCTAAGCATCTTTTCAACTGAATTTGTGAAATGAAAGTGTTTGCAGGGTGTATAAGGTATGTATATAAAATGGAGGAACTACCTTCTGAAATGGATTGAAAGTGCCTGTCCCAGGTGCTGTCCATACAGAACATATGTGAAATAATGAAGCTGATTGCCCAAGTCGCAGGGGAGCACCAATCATAATGAATAGACCAGAGGTTGGCAACCCAAGGCAACAAATCATTCAGCTCCAAAGGTGTGGGGATGGGTGGAGATAACAAAAGCTGTAAAAGGGAAGAGAAGCTGACTAATACACCACTATCGGTCTTATTGGTTTGTTTGTTTCGTGTTGCTTTTGTTTGTACAACATGGTCTTTCCCCATGTTCCTGTCCTGACGTGAACCCTTCCAAAAACATCACAGTTACTGCTTCTAAAAAAGTTCAGTAATATTCTGCACGCATTGTTCTCCACCTACTAGTAGACGAAAGTATATTTTGCTATCTGTTCTCCAGGGTTTAGATGAAGTCATTTAGTTTAATCCGAGTTTGTCTGTGTTTCCATGTTGTTTTTGTTTACATTGTTGTCATTTTGTATATTTTTCATTTCATATAGTTTTTCCCAGGGGCTTCTGGGGTCCCTTTCAGCTCTCAGTCTGTGACCCTATGAATTTCTCATATTTGTCATTTTTTATGGTGCAGCAACAGTCCATTCCATTCATTTATCATAATTGGTTTGGTCATTTGCAAACTCATGGGCATCAACTTTCTTTCAAGACTTTTCCTACTCCAGAAGGGTTGCTGTGAATATTTTGCTATATATGGGAACTTTCTGTTTTTGACCTCTTTGAGGTCTGTGAGTAGTAGTAGGATTAAAGAGTTTACTTTTCTCACATAATTGCAAACCATTTTCTAGAATGATTGGATCAAGTCAAAACTATATCAGAAACATTAGCATGCCCATTGTTCCATGACCCCTCTACCACTATTTTTATTTTTGTAACTTTCACTGCACTCACTTTTCAAATTTGCTTGCAAACAGAATCCCTGTGTTTAAAAGAAAGACTTATCAAGGACGTGAAAGCATTGTCAAAGTGTACTTTCATTCTCTTTAGCTCATTTTCCCGTCCTTTTCCACTGTCTGTTAAAAAACAATGGCCATAAATGACTGCTGTGAACCTGTATTCAATTCAATAAACGTCCACAAGCAGATCCTGATAAATGCAATTAAGGAATTCTCTTGAAGTGGTTGCATTATTTGAATTCATACTGTCTGTCTCCATTGTATTAGAACTAATTGCTGTATTTTGCAAAATTATAACTTCTAATAGTTAGAATTTGAATACATCTTTCACTTTAGGAGATTCATTATTTGCACTAATTGAGACTTAACTGTATTAAGTACTGACTATATGCCAGGCACAGCACACAAGATACTGAGACAACAGTTTCAGCCCTTGAGGAGTTTATTAGTTAATGAAAATATAGTTAAATACACACATAAGTATGAGGCAAGGTGGAATATGATGGGCCAAAGTCAAGATCTAGACAAAGTGATAAAAATTAAAGAGGGATTGATCGGTTGCAATGGAGATGGAGGGGTGAAGTTGAGGCTGATGAAGTGAGAGGCAAAGGTGTTGGGAGAGTCATCAGAGAAATTTAAATCGCTGATTAATATGGAAGGAGTTGGGGCAAAGTTTGAGGATGTGTTCAAATCCTGACTCTGCTACTTACTCTGTGTGTGACATTGGGCTAATCATTTCATGCGTTGTGGCTTCAGTTTCTTCATTTGTAAGATGGGGGATTGGACTCAATGCCTTTGATATCCCCACGAGATCTGAATCTATGATTTATTGATTCTATAATGCCATTTGGAAGCTAGGCAACAGAGCCACTGACAAAGTTTGGAGAGTGTCAAGGATGTTGGTAGAAGCAATATGTATTTGGGCAGGGAAATCCTTCCTTCCCATCTCTGTTCCTTCCTTTCTCTCTTTCCCCTTTCCTTCTTCCTCCCTCCCCTCCTTCTCTCCTTTCCTTTCCTCCCTTCCTTTTCCTCCTTCTTCCTCTCCATTCTTCCCTCGTTCCTGAAGACAGCTCTCACGTTTCACAATTCCCGTTCCCAGCTCAAAGTCGTCTTATTTTCAAAGTAAGCATCACTTGTTCCTTCAACTCATCCACACCCAACAGTTCGGCTCTCCCTTGTCATCCTTGCTCTCTTATCGACTTTCACCAGTGTGTCACCATCTCTCCTACCATATGGGGTTCAGAGCTATAAACCCCATTCTAGATGTGATTTTGTCAGGGTAGGGTGCTGTGGGACTTAGGGTATTCTATTTCTAAGACGCTCTGGTTAAATCAGTAGCTTCTTCATTGAACCGCTCACCCAATCTCCAGGTCTTTGAACTCATGGCTTTTCAATTTTGTATTGTTTTTTAAACCCTAGTTTTACCTTGGGCTGTGCCCTGTATATAATTTCTAGGTTTAGAAAATATTTTGGTGGCAGAAAAAGTATAATTGTTGACACAAATGTGAGTTTTGGATTACTTATTTTTTTATCTGTCCATTTATATGAATGACAAAAAGTCATGTAAGTAAAAGGCTTAAAACTTGCCCAACTTCTCTGGGCCTCAGTTCTCCCATTTGTAAAATATTAGCAACTCACATTTATATAGTTTTCTTTTCAAGTTTACAGAGCACGTTCTTTATAACAACCTTGTGAAGAGGAGGAGGATGATGATAATAACGCCGATGTCTACCTTACAAGTGTGGAAATTGAAGTTCAGGAAGTTTAGTGACAAGCTAAAGGTTAATAGGGGCTAGTAAGTGGTGGAGCCTGGCCTTTAGCCCAGGTTTTTCTGACTCCAGATTAAGAGCTCTTTCTACTAAACACTGTTGCCTTCCTTGGACTTTATTGGACTGATTTCTCAGTGTTTACCTGGATACTCTCCACGGTCCATTTCTGCTTTCACATTCCGTGGTTTTATGGACCCTAAGTGCCGGGTGCTGGATGGTATTTGTCCTCCTGTGAGGATGAGCTGAGAATGACTTTGTCTAATTGGGAGCAGTGTGGCATAATGGTTAGAGAACTGGATTGGGCAATCACAAACCAGGGTCATATTAGCTATATCATTTTGGGGACATAATTTCACCTATCTGGCCCTTAGTTTCTTCATCTGTAATTTGAGAGGGTGGATCTCTAAGGCTTCTTTAAGCTCTCTAATTCTTTGATTTACTTGGGTAAACGATAGACGCTGATTTTGAAGAAATGTCTAAAGGAGTCTGGTGGGCGGCAGTTCAGCACGCTTCTTGAACCGAAGGCGAATTCCTTCCAATCAGGCAGGGAGCATATTTTTGGAGCCACTTTGTAAAGTCCTGGGGGCCAGTGTGCAGTAATGGCCTTGTTGTGGAGCCCTGAGTAGCTGAAGATAAGGGCTCTTTGATGAACAATCACTTGAGAAAGGTCCCAGCTGGCTCTTCTTTTCATAGATTCTCCTACAAAGCAGACATGTGGAATGGGCCTTCTGTATGTGTCAGTCAACCAGTAAGTACATATTAATTGTATAGTAGGTGTTTTCTTTGGCTTTGTGGGAGGCTTTGAGGCTTACTGGATAGAGAACTGGTCTCAAAACTGGGTTCAAGCCCTGCCTCTGCCATACACTGGCTATGTGACCCTCAGTATAACCTCTCAGTATACTAGGCAACTCTCCGAAGACTCTGAATTCTAGAAAAGGCACTGACCTGCATTGGTAGAATGAGCTTTCTTACCTGGAAGTTCCCTGTATGAATGAAATCACAGGTCCATTCTCTATCCCCACTATGAGCCAGTCACTGAAATAGTCCCTGGCTCAGAGGAGCTTACAGCCTTCTGGAGAAGACATCATGTACACAGATAAATATATACAAACTCAGTACAAGGTAATGGGGAGGAGGATATCATTAGCAGATGGGAGGATCAGGAAAGGTCGATGACCGTGTTTCAGAAATTGATGCAGAAGGTCCTGTTTCCCGGGAGACCCTGAAAAGAGGAAGGCTGATCACCACAGAGGGCAGACATGAATAGGGAAAGTCAAGGATATGCAGCTAACCTTTTGATATCCTTTATTGACCTCGGAGATTTGGAAGGCAGACAGCTTTTTGAAATCATATCTCCCTGTTACATATATTAGCTGTTAAGCTTTTGGTGGCTCTTGGGCTAGCCCCAGGGCTTTTATGTTTATGAAAGAGCCTGGAATTTGAAAATGGAAATGAGTGAATAACACCCTATTATTTATCAGACTCAGACTCATATCTTGAAGAGAGATTCACTAGAGAAAAATAAGTTCTGTTTTCATTCTGAACTTTTTCTGACTTTAATTTCAGGCCATATTTAAATTCAAAACACCTGGAGCATGTATGTGTGTGTGTGTGTGTGTGTGTGTGTGTGTGTGTGTGTGTGTGTGTGTGTATGCATGCACCCTAGACGTCCGTCCCCTTTCAAGGTTGTTCCCTCTTTTCATTCCACATTCTACCACTTTCAAATATTTATATACCTTCACGCTGCCCTCTGGTAATACAGACTGCAGGGGTGCAATTTTTAACTGGCTGTCCAAAAAAATGTAAGTGGGACATGCTTTTAAGTTTAATCTGCATTTTAAACATTTCATCCATTACTTTCTGAAGTTGATATGCTTAATGATTAATACAAATTAATACAAAACAAGCCCTGATTTGTAGCATTTGTCAATTTCCAAAGGTGTTAAATGCTCATTATGAAAATTTAGTGGTTGGCTTTACAAGCAGATTTGGAACTGTATCCTGCACAATCCTGCACAGAGGTCTACCTCCTTCTCCCTTCTGACCTCCAGCAGTATCCCGTGGCTTCAAGTCCACCCTCTGAAACATAGTGACTGTGATCTTGGGCAAGTCACATAACCTTTTAGTAGCTGGGCTAGACTATTTTTTCTTCTTCCACTTTAAACTGACCTGTCCTGGGTTCTCTGCCCTTAGGAACCTGTATGGAGTTAGCTACACAGTGGAAATCAAACTCATTAACTCTTTTTTGCTTAGATGTAATGATAATTTAATGCAGTTTTTCTTTCAGTAGATCTTATAGGTAATAGGATTCCTGTGGACACTGTGCCTTAATCCAATGGAATAAAATTCTAGGGATAAAATTGTTGGTACTGAGGCAGGATAGTAGTAATGAGAGAGGGTGAGGGGGAAGATATTTCAGATGGGAACCTGGAGGGAGGGAGGGGTGAAGTGGGCTTAGTGTCCCTTGAATTGGGTCACTTTTCCAATTTCCAAAACCCTCCTCCTCCATACTTGTAAGGCCAGACATACACACACATATTTATATGTGTGTATGTTTATGTATATATCTTTCATATATGTGTATATGTTATTATTTTCAATTTATTTTATGTATAACTTGTATAGGACAGCTGGGTTGCTCAATGGATAGAGTGCTAGGCCAGGAGAGAGGAAGACTTATCTTCCTGAGTTCAAATCTGACCTCAGACACTAGCTGTGTGACCCTGGGCAAGTCACTGAACCCTGTTGGCTTCAGTTTCCTCATCTGTAAAATGAGCTGGAGAAGGAAGTGGTAAACTACCCCAGTATCTTTGCCACGAAAATCCCAAATGGGGTCCCAAAGAGTCAGTCACCACTGCAATGACTGAACAAAAAATAGCTTGTGTATATTTGTTTGAATGTTGTCTCCCCCAGTACACTGTGAGGTACTTGACAACAGGGACTGTCTTTTGCCTTTCTTTGTATTTCCAGCACTTGGCATGGTGCCTAGCACATAGGGACTTAATAAATGTTTTTTGACTGGCTGGTCCCATGTCTACAATATTCTCTCTCCTCACCTCTACCTTCCTTGCTTCCCTGGCTTTCTTCCAAGACTCAGCTGATATCCTACTTTCTACAAGATCTTTCCCCATTTCCCTACCCACCAGTGCCTTTGCCTCTAAAACTACCTACCAGTTACACTGTTTATATCTTTTATGTATAATTTTTTTTGCATGTTGCTTTCCCCTCCGCCCCACTAGAGTGACTTCCTTGAATGAAAGGACTATATTTTTTGTCTTTCTTTTTTTTTTAATCTCCAGCACTTAGCGAAGTCCCTGGATACATGGTAGGTGCCTAATAAATGCTCCTTGACTGACTATACATTCAGATGGAACAGATCCAACTTTGAACCAAGTAAATGAAACCATAATTGGGAAAATATAATTTTAATGCTTGGAGGAAATTTATGCATATGTATGCATACTATATGTATATTTAATACTAACATTATACAGAGAACTAGCTATTTATTTAGCAGTAGTTTGTATGTTAGTATGTTTCACTGTACCAGGATGAGCTAGAGTTATACGAACGGATGAGTAAGGCCTGAGATGAGATGAGATTTGGTCATAATCAAAATGCTGGTAGCCTTTGTGAATATTCTCTTAAAGGATGGAAGTCGGCCCTTGGGTAGAATGGGCACTCTTGATAACCCTTCCATCCTTATTATCCTCATTCCACAGAGCCAACTGGTTCCCAAATCTCTCCATTTTTCTCCCTACAGCATCTCTTGTGTCTGACTCATTCCCTCCACTCACACAGCGCCCCTGTTAGAACGGGCTCCCATAGCCTCTTGCTTGGATAATTGTAATAGCCTCCTAATTGGTCCCTCAGCCTCACTATTCTCATTCCTGTCCATCCTATACACAGCTGCAAAAGTGATCATCTTCAGGAGCAGGTCTGACCATGTCATCCCTTACTCAATAAACCCAAAACGACTCCCTTTCGTCTCTTGGAAAAAATAGAGACTCTTTGTAGCTTTTAAAGCCCTTTAAAACCTGGCCCCTGATCTCTTTTCAGACTCCTCCAGCACCATATCGTCCATCCAAACTGGTCTCTTCTCTCTTCAAGTCACTGGACACTCCATCTCGTCTTCCTGCACCCTTACCCTGGCCATCCGCTTTGTCTAGAACTAACCCCTTCCTCGCCTCCCTCTCACTGACTCCGTCTCTTCCTTTAAGACTCACCTTAAACACCTGTTTCTATGTGAAGTCCTCCTGATACTACCAACTGCTAGTGCCCTCCGTCTCAAACATAATTGACTCAACTACTTAATATTTATTTATACTTATTTTAAAGGCAATGGGGTTAGCTTAGGGAGTAGACTGAGAGTCAGGAAGACCTGAGTCTCAGACGTTGTTTACTGGTGTGACCCTGGCCAAGTCACTTCACTTCATCCTATATCTCAATTTCCTCATCTGTCAAATGGGGGTATTAATTACCTCTACCTCCTAGGGTTTTCTGAAGACAAAACTCATTCATAATTGTAAAGTGCTTTGCAAATGCTGAAGTGCTACATAAATGCTGCTCTTATTATTACTGTTCTCTTTATGTGTGCTCTGCATATAATTTTTTATCCACTTGTTTTGCCAATGCATATTAGCCAGCACTTTCTCTAAAACTTCTGTCTACATGTACTTGTCTCTATCATTTGAATGTGAGCTCTTTGTGAGTAGAGGTGTTTTGATTCTTTGTATCTGAGTCCCTAGCATTTAACACAGTTCCCTGCACTTAATTTTTTTTTATTGATTGATTGATCAGAGCTTTGTAATTCATCCATTTTTGGCAGCTGGATGGCATTTGTTTTTTCTTGAAGACTAGTTTTAGCCCTTCTGATTGGTATTGCATGATGTGTTTTGTAGCTGTTTTTTTATTTTAAAGATAAGATTTCTTTTTAACAAAAGAATTGGGCACTGTCAAAGTCAGGTAGCATGGTATAATGCACTCAACTACTAGGCTGATTGGATTTCAGTCCCAACTCCGCCACTAATAGCTATATAACCTCGGACAAATCATTTACCTTTTTTGTCCCTTACTTTCTTATCGAAGGTTGGACTAGAATGATCTCCAAGTTCCTTTCTAGTTCTAACATAGTAAAGTACATGTCATTCAACTGTTTTTAGGGCATTATCTCTTCCAGTTCAGCATACATTTCCTTCTTTTTCTCTGGTGGTGACAGTCCGCAAAATTTGTTGCATATTTACAGTTTGCAGAGTCCTCTAGTAAAGTCTTCTTGGGAGTTTCAAAGGAAGCTGAAGACACAGACCTTTCCCTCAGAGAGCTTATCATCTAACAGGGGAAAATAGCACAAAAGGAGATGTGTAAATATAAGCACAGAAAACAGATACCAATCAACAGACACAGAATCTTAAGGCCAGAAGGCACCTTGACTCCATCTACTCTGACTCCTTCATCTTAGTGATAAGTAATCAAAATGGAGGGGGGGGGGTCATTAAAGTAAAGTGCAGAACAAGTCAGGAAAAGTCGAGTCTTAAGCAAGACTTTATATTCAGGTGGATAGAATAACAATTTGAAGGTGGGAAAATAAGTTGGATAGGAAAATTCAGCTAGGCTTACTTTCCTGGAATGAAGAACACAAGTTTTATGAGAATGAGGATAATTCAGACACTAAAACAGACAGAGAGGGTTGGAATCCATTGTTAGGAATTTAAAGTTGGCCCGTGAAGATTTCTGAGAAAGGAGTGACAAGATCAGAAGATGCTGCTTCTGTGTAAGCGAAAAGGAGACCCTTGGACCATGGGGAGCTTAGCTGGAGTTTGATGGGATTAAAGACATCTCCAGCTTTGGTTGTAGGAAAGGAGAAGAGTTGTTTATGATAAGACTTGGTGAGACTTGTTGAGAAGAGGGAACAAAATATCTTGCAGTGAGAAAAGTTGGGGGAAATAGCTAAACGGTCCTGGGCCTGGTGCTTGTGGTAAATGAAGGAAAGTTTTGGGAATGTGTAGGGAAGGTGATTTGCCCTAGCTTTATAGTATGTTGAATTTTAGGTAATGATAGGATTTTTAGGTAGAGCTGGCCCTAAGCAGTGAGAAAGCTGGGCATGAGTAAGAGGGTAAAAGACCTAGGTTAAAGGATCTGATCGTTAAAGCCGTATTAGTGGACCCTTTTCCCTTTTCAAAGCAGTGAGCCATAGAGTGAATTCTCAAAGAAGAAAAGCAGTGGGAGTGTTCAAAGGCAGGACAGATGAAATCAGGAGGCCTGGGGGCCTATTCCTGGCCCTGACATTAACTAGCTGCATGACTTTAGTTAAGTCATTGCCCCTCTTTGGCTCTCAGGTTTCTCATCTGCAAAATGATGGTTTTGGACTAGATGACTTGCAGCTCTAAAATACTGAAAATTCTAATTCTAATACTTATATGGTTATTTATATACATATGGTTACATATATGGTTATATGCAGCTTCCATTGCCTGTCAGGTGGACCATGAGTTTTCTTTGTCTATTTCTTAGCACAGTTGTGATGAGTGGCTATCTGCCCATGAGCACTGCCTTTCTGATTCTGGCTGAAGGAGATGAATGTCCTAAGTCTCTGCAATCCCTCGGCCAGAGGTCATTGTGAGTTTTACTTCCTCTTTATCTATTACTGCCTTACATCCTGGCTCATGTCTTTGGGGGAAGATTCTGGGGAAATAGATGCTGACAAAGGAAGAGACTGCAGGATGTTTTCTGTTTCCCTTTGGCTAGAGCTGTTTTTAACAATATAGTCACCAGTCAGGGAGCAGAAGAGTCTTCATCCTTAAAAAATGTTTTACCACTTTCCCTTTGCCCTCTCCTTATCTATGTTACTCAGGATTTAAAACAGAGACAAACAAACTCCAAAGGGGTAAAATTTCCTTCTTACTCCCCTCCTCTCCCTAGCCAGGGGCACATTTCCCTGACTTCTCTCCTGCTGTCTGTCCCAAGCAGGCACCAAATTTGAAATCTCACCAGATTTTAAGCCTTAAATTGGAAGATGTCAGACTTATCTGATTGGATGGAAGTAAAATAATTTATTTTGACTTGATGGATCTACTTCTTCCCACCCCTTCAGAGCCATGTTTCTCTGAGATAGAGTTTGTCCTGATCTGACTTTTCCTTTCCTGGCCTTATGTCGCACCTTTCTTTACTTCTCTGCTACATTTGACCTTGTTTTTCTCACTCTTAGATATTCTCTCCTTTCTGGATTTTTGTGACACTGCTCTTTCTTAGGTCTTCTATACTACTTGTCTGACTGTTCCTTCCCAGTTGCCTTTGCTGGTCACCATCCATATCATACCTCATAAGTGAATGTTTCCCAAGGCTCTCTTCTGTCCCTTAGAAACCTCATCCACTCGCATTAGTTCAGTTATCATCTCTATACTTTGAGTTCCAGTCCGAAAGGACTAACTGCTTATTGGACATTTCAAACCGGTTGTCCTATAGGTACTTCAAACTCAACGTATCCAAAACAGAACCCACTATCTACCTCTCCCTCCCAACACACCCCTTTCCCAAAATTCTCTATTGCAGGGGTGGGGAACCTGAGGCCTCTAGGTTTTCAAGTGCAACCATTTGACTGAATTCAAACTTCACAGAACAAATCCCCTTCCCCACCCCTGCCCTATTGCTATCAGGGCCAATGCCATCTTTCATCATGTAGTTTTCAATCTCAATGTCCCTCTTGACTTTCATTCAGTCCATATATCTGATCAGTTGTCAAATCTTGCTTCTACCTCCACACCTTCTCACACCTTTCTCTCTACTCACAGCCACAGACGTCATTCAGGCCCTTATTACCTCTTGCTGTCACTGGTTAAACAGCCAATTCTGGCCTCATGTCTTTCTGCATGTCCTCTATAGTTTAGCCAAACAGCCTTCTCTTACTGTTCCTCATATGTGACACTACATCTCCTACGTTCATACCTTTGTATTGATTATCCAACATGCCTGGAATGCACTCCCTGGTCATCTCTCTCTTTTAAAATTCCTTGGTTTCTTTAAGACTTATTTCAAGGGCTATCTTCTACACAAAGATTATTCTGATCCCCCTCCCCTGAATGCCTAATATTTTCCCCCTTGATTTCTGTGTATCCACTTTGTGTATCCATACGTATGCATGTTCAAGCTGCCAATGTAGGCTTCTGGAGAGCAAAGACCTGAATTTTAGTCTTTTGTATATCCAATACTTAGAACAGGGCCTAGTATGCATTTAATAAATGTTAATTGGCTGATTACGTCCAATCTATGATGATTTTTTTGCTTCAGAATTATTGACAAAATTACATATTGATTGAACTTAATCACATTCAAATGGTTTTCACAAGCATAGGAGCAAAGGGTAATTACAATTGCAATTCTACAAAGGCCTGGGGAGAGCTCCTTTAAGGGAAATGGGCTATGAAACTCTCCTTCCCACTGAGGTGTTCTGATTTCTGTTAGTCCTTACCCTCTGACACATGACTAGTTTAGCTGGTGGATAAACAAGATCTCGAAGGACGCTTTTCTTCATATGGATCATTTGTGTTGTGCTTGTTTTCAAATACTCAGGCTAGCATGATGCCAGTGAAAGGTGCCAGCTTAACACAATACCTGGCACATAGTAGGTGCTTAATAAATATTTATTGACTGACTCATACCTTAAAGCTTCTTTAAGCTTTGGCTGGCCAAATAAGCATACAAAAGACCCAGACTGTGGGTAAGTAATTTGGAAAGGCCTTGTTCTCCTGGCTTAGCTTTGTTTCTGTCTTTCCCTTTACCAACTGATCTTCATGAGAAGAAGGAAAAGGTTTGAAGCTGAAGGAGTGAGAAACCTTGTATCCCAAAGCGTTTTGGTAGTTATTAGGTAAATAGCTATTACACAGATGCTAACCTTTAGAGATTAAAGTTGAGAGGTATGTGAAATGCTAGCCATAAACTAGAGGTGACCTATGGAGACCCAAGCTCGGTGATGAGGAAGTTCAATGAAAAGAAAAGATTAAGTGTGAGGGCATTAACTAGTAGAGACAACTGTGTTCTACATCCTAACTAGTTTGATACCTGGGTTGAATAGGTTCTTATTGGAAATGAAAGACCTTCTAGTAGGACTCTAGGAAGGAACAGATAGGAAAAAAAATTGCTGAGGAAGTTTCTCCCCTGGATGCTAAGGCTGAGGCAAAGCTGTCTACTTTTCTAAGAGAGTTGTACAAGAGTCTCTGGTTTTTTACTTGAAAGAGCCCAGCAGAGGCTGCTTTCTTCACGGGGAAGAGATAACACTGTAGCCAAGGATTTCACTTAAAATAAGCACAGGTGAATTTAGTGAAATACTCTTCAGCAGAGATTACAGGCCCAGAAGCTCAGTGTTTGGTGGAGATCAGGAGGGAGCAGCTCCAGTGGAGGCATCATTACATTACCAGAAGACAACAACCTTGCAATGTTAGAGCCATGAGTGGTGCCTCCATTTATGCGGCCTGTCCATGAATGATCTTTACATGTGTCCTTACACACCTGAACACATTTCTCCCTATATGTGAATACACCCATGTGTATACCCATAAAACACATGTTCCTTATATATGTTCCTCTTCATGAGTATTCTCTACATGTTCTGACTATTCCCAGTGATGGTGCATGTATTTATGGGACAGTATGACCCAGGTGTATGGAGGAAATGTCTCATTGCTCCTTTTTGATGATTCCATTTCACTAAAAGTCTTTGCTATGAAATAATTTCGCCCTCTGGCTGACTATTAAAGGTAAGGGCATAGATGGGGACTTCTGAGCTATAGTTTTAGTGGTTGCATACCCTCAGAATCACTTGAAACTGGGATAGTCTTCCTTGGAGTAATTGTCCTGAAAATTGAGGGATGCCCCCCAGGTGTACCTCCTGCCTTGGATCCTCTCAGCTACAGATCATACCCCCTGGCTGAGACAATTCTCTCCAGGATTCTACTTCTTCAGACAGAAAAGAGATTAAGAGTCTCTTTGGAACAGAAAGTGTTTTGATTTCACACTAATAGCCCTTCTGTTCTATGCAAAATGGCAACTATTGTGCTGGCCTGAGAATTGGGGAAGATGTTTGACTTTTGACCACTTTTTCCAGTCATCCATCACATCTCTCTGACCTCGGTATGTAATAAAATAGAAAGAACATGAAATGAAGAGATCCCAGATGGAGGGGTTTGTTTAATGGTTAAACAAGGGTTCCAGAAGACACAATGAAAGAGGGCAGAGGATGATATGGTTGTTGGTGGAGTAGAGTTGAAGTAGAATGGGATAAGATAGTCAGCATCCCGGTGAGGTTCCTTACATGTTCTAAGATGGGATGAGCATTAAGTGGTCACTGGCCATGGTTGAGTAACCTCATGACTTTTGAGGTTAGACAAACCATGCAGAAAACAAATATTTTCATCGACATTGGGCATCTTGCTTTACTCATTTCCCTTGTGGGTGGCTTTTTTCTTTACAAGGAACTTCAGTGTAGGTGCCATTAGTTTAAGAATCCAAGATCTCCCATGAAGTTTTGAATAAGGAAAATAAAATACATTTGAAACAACACATAAAAATTATCTCTTCCTTCAAAGAAGCCATTATCTCATAGTCCTTTCCCCTTGCTCCTTTAGGGATTGTCATAACATGCTGAATACCATCATTTGATTAGTTATCCGAATCCCCTGAACTCTAAAATAGACAATTCTTTTTTCTCAGGGGTAATGGGAGGAGGGCTCTGGGTCAGAAGGGATGGGAAGAAGGAGAGAGAGGGTGATTAGTTTGAGTTCCTGTTTCTTTGTACCCAATGGCTCATTTTCCCCTTTCTGTGCAAAGAGAATCACCTACTTAAGATTTTGAGACAGAGACAAAAGGGCTGAATAAACCAGAAAGAAAAACTTTGAAAAATGATGTAAACTTCAAAAACCCTCCTGGAAGAGACGGGCCTTTCATATTCTCCCCCCACCTCACCCAATTACCCTCGATTTACCTTGCTTACTTTTGTATGAGAGGCAATGTGGCTTAGTCGGTCAACAAGCATTTCGGAAGCCCTTGCTACAGATCAGGCCCATTGGTAAGTCCTGGGGTTACAAAGAAAGGCAAAAACCAATCTCTGCCCTCAAGGAGTTTGCATTCTGATGGGGGAGACTTGTAAATCATTAAGTACATACAAGATATATATGTAAAGTAGAGAACTGGCCTTGAGCCAGAAAGAAATGGATTGAAATCCTTTCTGTGATTCATACTGGCTGGTAACCCTGGCTTAGGCATGTAAAATTGTTGGGGCTCTGATAATAGTAAGAGCTAGGATTTATATAGCACCTAAAGGTTTGTGAAGTACTTTAGGAATATTATCTCATTTGATCAAAGAAAAGGGAAAAAGATTGATTTGTACACAAATATTTAATAGCAGCTCTGTTTGTGGTGGCAAAGAATTGGAAATTCAGGGGATGGATGCCTATCAACTGGGGACTGGCTGAACAAATTGTGGTATATGATGGTGATAGAATACTATTGTGCTATAAGAAACTGTGAGCAAGATGCTTTCAGAAAAATCTGGAAAGAGTTGCATGAACCTGGTGCAGAGTGGAGTAAGCAGGACCAGGAGAACATTGTACTCAGCAACAGCAGTATTGTTCGATGAACAACTGTGAACGACTTAGCTATTCTCAGTAATACAGTGATCCAAGACAATCCTGAAGGACTTATGGTGAAGAATGCTACCCACTTCCAGGGAAAGAACTGATGGAGTCTGAATGCAGATTGAAACATACTTTTTAAAAAAAACTTTCTTTTTCTTGTCTGCATTTTCTTTCGCAACACGACTAATATGGAAATACGTTTTGTATGACTGCACATGTATAAACTATATCTAATTGCTTGCCATCTCAGGGAAGGAGGGAGAAAATTTAGAACTCAAAATTTTAGAGAACAGAAGTTAGAAATGGTTTTTACATGTAATATAAAAAGTACAAAAAATTTCAGAAAACCTCAAAACAAATATCTCATTTTATTTTCACAGCAAACTTGGAAGGTAGGTGCTATTATTATTCTCATTTTATAGATGAAGAAACTGAGGCACAAAGAGATTAGGTGACTTGCCCAGGGTCACACAGATAGTATCTGAGGTTGGACTTTAAGTCTGATGATCTTGTTCATTGCTCCACCTCGCTGCCTGTAGGTCATTCTTTAAGAGCATAAGTTGGTAAGAAGCTAGTGACCTGCATTGGTAAAGGAAACTTCCTGTCCCGGGAGTTTTCTATACTGCTGAAATCGAAGGTCAAGCTCCTATCTCTGTCTGTCTTTATATGGTTCCCTCCAGGATAGTATGAGCCCCACTCAGGGCAAAGACTCATTTCCTTTCTGTCTTTGTATTCCCAGCACCTGACATAGTGCTGACAAATAGTAGATGCCTCATTAATGTTTGATCCTTAATGAGATTAGAGACTCAGGTTGAAGTAAAAGAAATTGGAGTTCAACTGAGGCAGGCTAAGGTGGAATAAAGAGTTTTGGGGGGACAGAAGAAAACTGGGCTCCTAGCCTCTGTCATTTGGAAATTGTGAGTTAGTCTTTGTTTCTCCAGTGGCGCGACCAGGAAGATAAGGAAAATGATCCTTTGGGGAACTGACAAATATTTTGCCGCTTGGATCCAGAGAGGTATAGATTCAGTTTTCTGAATAATGATAATAATAATAATAATAATATATTGGCAACGATAATCACCTCCATTTATGCAAGACTTTAAAGTTTGTAGAGCATTTTCCTCACGACCACCTTGCAAGTATTTTTATTCTCATTTTACAGATGAGGAAACAAATTCAAAGAAGATGTGGTGTCCAATCCAATCCAATATAAGCCTTTATGAAGCACCTACTTACAAGTATTACACTGTGCATACAAACACAAAAGGAAAAGTAATTATTTTTTTTCTTTTAAGGAGTGTACATTTTATTGGCTTTCCCAAGGTGAGACAACTAGTAAATGTCTGGGCCAGGGTCTAAATTCATGTACTGGGAATGGAGGCATACCCGAGTCCAAAAATGGGATCATACTGAGGAGTCTAAGAGGAGAGACAAGCTTTGAAAAAGTGGTATAAGAGACAATATGGTGTAGTGAGAAGACCTTTGGATTAACAGTTGGAGCAACTGGATTTGAATATTTCAGCTTTAGTAAGGTAGCTAATGAAATAGTAAGCATAAGAGTTGGGATTTGACCCCAAGTCCTTAGACTTGTTACTTATTACCTGTGTGATTAAGATTGTTTGCTCACTCTTGGTCTTAGTGTCCTTAGCTATAAAATGAGGGAGTTAGCTTAAATAATCTCTAAGGCCCCTTTTAGCTCTAAATACTATGATCTCATACATTATTCTTTGATAGAACTGTGATATCATGAATGCAGGTACTTCCTCACCTGGTATAAGTCATAACATATCCATATTTTCTCAGCCTGTGCAATTCTTGTCTGAGTCTTTCCAACAATCTTCCATAGAGGATCTACCTTTTGTCTTTCCATTTTCTCCTCTAAGGGCAATAGTACCCTTTGGACTGAACCAACAGAACAGAAATATTGAAAACCAAGGTGAGAAAGGATCTAATTGCCCTCAATGAGGTCAATTCAACAGGAAGGGATGAACATCCCAGGTACCTAAAGAACTGGCCACTGTGATTGCTGAGCCCAAATGCTGTGGTCTTCTAAGTTCAGGGTTTCTGGTAGAGATACTGTAGGACTAGAGAAGGTTTAATGTCCTGTTTTTTTAAAGGTGAATTTGACTTCTGTTCTTGGAAAAGTTCTGGAAAAGGAAGATGAAATCACTAGAATGGTTTCATCAAAGACAAATAATCAATCAATCAATGAGCATTTTTGAGAGCCATGCACTGTCCTGAGTGCTGGGGATATAAACAAAAGTAAAAACAGTCCTAGGTAAATGGGTGGAATTTGCAGAGAGATACATTTAGTTGCAATACAATGAAAAATTATCCCCAAATTAGAAATATCCCAGGATGCAATGAGATTCTTTGGTAAGCTCTGGTTCTTCCCTTATTAGAGTTCTTTAAGCAAAAGCTGGATGACCTACTGCTAGTCATGTTCTCAAGGGGGATTCCTGTATAAATATGGATTTTAGAGAAGGCCTTAGGCTCCTTATGACTTTTAGATTCTGTGATTCCTTTGACCTTTTGAATATTTAATGGGCACCATTGAAATACTTTGGTTCTTCAACTCCTTTCATTCATTCTTACTAAGTGACCAGTCCACCTGCTTTTTGACATACTAGTCTTTGATTCATATAACTTACTGCACATAAATCATCACTGGAAATATATTTCAGCCTACTTACACCCACCATATGTATTTCTATTCTTTTTTGAGTAGCAACTTTGATTCTTCTGTCATAAATCATCTTCTTCACGAAATAGGTCCATGATTCTCTGGAAAAAAGTAAAAGAAGGCAATCTTGTCCTGGCTATTAGAAGAAGGTGATATAATGAGATCTGAGAATGACCATACCTGTCATTAAATCTTGCACAACTGAGCCTAGATTCTCACCTACAATGATGGGTTGAGATGCCGACCTCCAGACCAGTTTTGAACTAAACTTACCAAGTAGCTAAGAGAGAAGTAAATAGTTTAGGAAAAGTATGAAATGGCTCAGCCTTATTATTGGGGAAGACGGGGAGGTGAGTGTGATCATACAATTGTAAATTTAGATCTGGAAGGGACCTTAGACAAGCTGTCTTGTTTAACTCCCTAATTTTACAGATAAGACATTGAGCCCCAGAGAGAAGTACTTGTTCAAGGTCATATGGGAAGTAAGTAGTAGAACTGGGAATGTGCTAACATTTTATTTCATGTTTTTTAACCAAACCTATGAGTTTATTTCTGTAGGGAGTTCCCAGTGAGGAATTTCCTTAACCAGTACATTTTAGCATCTTCTTTGTAGCTTATGGGGACAACTAGGTGGCACAGTGGATAGAGTGGGAGGACTGGAGTCAGGAAGACCTGAATATAAATCTGGCCTCTTATCCTTACTAGCTGTGTGACCTTGGGCAAGTCACTTAACCCTGTTTGTCTCAGTTTCCTCATCTTTAAAAATGAGCTGGTGAAGGAAATGGCAAATCAGTCCAGGGTCTTTGCCAAGGAATCCCAAATGGGGTCAAAAAGAGTTGGACGCAACTGAAAATGACTGAACAATAACAACATAGTCTTAGAGAGTTGCCTCAGGGCTCTGAGATGTTATGTGACAGATAATACATATCAGAGGCAGGAAGTGAACCAATGTCTACCTGACTCCAAGATTAGCTTTCTATCAACTATTCCATACTACCTCTAATTGATATTTTAACATGGCCATGAATTCTTATTTGTAATTAGTAATAGCATATTAAGAAAGATGGAGAAAGGAAAGAACATGTAGAGTTAAAAAATAAATATGAGATTCTCTCTGAATAGGAAGGAGCTGTATGACTTGAAGAGAAAGCAGCTCTTTGTCCTCCCAGGAATAGTGTTGTGGATTCCTGGATATTGTGCACAAGAGTTCACAAACAGAGGTGGTTGGTGATTTCCTGCCGAGACAAAGAGAGGCAGCTTTTGTTCAACCTGATGATGATAATAACAATAAAAACAACAATACTAATGATGATAATAAAGAGGGTGGTTGTCTTCCAGGACAAGTTTTCAAGATGTGACAAAGAGCTACAAACTGAATAACCATTTTCTACTTCTGGTGCCTCTCTAGGGCACAAATGACACTGACAGAGAGAACGTAGAAAACTATGCCAAAGCGTTGGTCAAAAAATTGAAGACTTTAATGGCACATGCAGTGTTTATATCATACTGGAAATCAAAGGCAAGGGATGCAGGAAGAACAAGGTAGATTTCAGAAATGAGCAGCTAGTTAATGAGTTGATAAATGAGAAAAGGATTTGGATTTCTGAACAATGGCTTGAAATATAGAAATGACAATCTCCTGATCAGGGATGGAGTACACGAAACAGTGGTTGGTAAAAATGTACCTCCTGGAATCTTGTGAACCTAATTAAAATGATATTAAACTAAAAAGTAGGGGAAGGATAAAACCACTTGTTTTCTACCAAATTAGTTACCATAGCAAGTAGCTACAATGCAGAAATAATAATAGTGATAGAAATGTATAGAAATTCAGAGAAGACAAAATTTGAGAAAGGAATCTGTTAGTAATAAAACCCATGGTCTCACATATCTGGATATGTGTACAAGGTATGAGTAGCATGCCAGATGAAAGATAGATCCCAAATATCACTGAGATTTGGTGGGCATGAGATTTGTGACTGGAATGTATCTCTGGAAAAATATATCTTATTTATAAAGAATAGTCAGTCAACAAGCTTTTATTAAGTATGTTTTCCCTGTCAGGCCAAATATACACATTTGAAAAAATTTAGCAGTTTGAGGTGGGAAATGTGGTGAGGAACATTTGGGTGTGCCCAGGACCTCTGTTTTCAGAGTCATTCTCTCTTTCCATTTTATCACACCTGGAGTTGCAGAATAACTGGCAGAAACATAAGTGATAATGCTTTTAAAGTATATTGCAGATGGTAATTTTATGGAAAAGATTAGAAGCATGATTTTTGTCTTGGAAGATTAGAAAGGCCTGATGCAGTACTTATGAGGGGTCTTCAATTAACCAGACATACAGCGGTACTATAGACCTTCCTACTCTGGGAAAAATATGACTCCCTGAATACAGCCCAAGATTGGATTTGCTTTGTTGGCTTCTCATTCCTTCCTGTTAACTTATGCTGAGCTTGCAATCCACTAAATTTATTTGGGCCTGAAGACTTGAATTCATTTAAAGCAGCTTGTCCTCTTCTCCTAGTATCTCTTCATCTTTCTTGGGCTTCAGCTGCTTCTGGCCCATGTTTGTTTCACTCTTCCAGTTTCTGAAAGGCAGCATTGTTTAATGGATTGAATATGGAGTTCAGTCCAAGTTTAATGGATTGGTCTTGTCAGGAGACCTAAGTTTGAAAGCATCATTCACCTTGTCTAGCAAGATGAGTTGTAGTATACTCTTATAATGACATCGCATGCATCCTTTTTGTCCTTTCCCAAATGCCCCTTACTGTCATCTCTGCATTCCTTCCCTCTACCAGGTTCATAGATTTTCATGTAAGTATGACATTTTTAACATAGAGTTCTATTTCTCTGTCCCTTCAATTTAGATCTGCTTCTTTTGATCAAGGTATACAATACCATTACTATATAATGGAGACAGCTAGGTGGTACAATAGAGGGCAGGGCTTGAAGTCAGGAAGACTTGCCTTTCTGAGTTCAAATCTGGTCTCAGTAACTTACTAGCTTTGTGACCCTGGGCAGGTCACTTCACCCTGTTTACCTCAGTTTCCTCATCTGTAAAATGTGCTGGAGAAGGAAATGGCAAACCAGTCCAGTATTTTTGTCAAGAAAACTCCAAATAGGGTCAGGGAGAGTCAGGCATGACTGAAACAACTGAACAACAAAAAATGATAGTGTTGAGTATCATTCTATCAAGCCTTGGCTTGGTGGATATAATGTATTACTGCTATTGGCTGAGGAGAAAATGAACTGAATTGAGGAAATGAGCAACCTTTGGATTTCCCAGTAACCCTTACCTACATGGAAGAAAATTCTTTGGCCAGATGGTGGAACACATCAGAAAAACTAGACCGTGAATGGAACAGAATTTGTTGAATTGGTGTCTTTTATCTACACTGATGAAGAAGCTCTTACCGTATGTTTCTCCTTTAGGATCTAACCCTACTTTCCAAAAAAAAGTCAGAAGTATTACCCATCAAATTGTTATGAGCTTTCCATTTGTAGTCTTTGGTGACAATTGTTTAGGGTGTTCAATGAGAAGGAAATAGGGTTTAAAATAGACTTTTGTGTAATTATTACCAAACATTCTAGAACTATCCCCTGGTAATTCCTTTTAAAAAAGAGAACAACAATGTAGACCTGAAGCTTGAAGTGACTTAAGAGGTCATCTCATTCAATACCTTGATAAGATGAGAAAACTGAGTGACCTGAGCAGTTTGAGCAGTGTCACAAGGGCAGTGAATGGTAGGACTGAGATAAGAGATGAAGGGAAGATGCACATCTTGTGCAGAAACTGTCTGCTTCACTGGAAGAGTAAAGGACAGAAGGAACAGAAATCCTTGTGGTAGGCTAGCTACTCTGCTACTTGGGAGTCTGGATGCAAATGGGTCAAGATGACTCTCTTGACCTAGGCTTGAGTTATCATCGTCATCATTGACAGAAATGGATAGGAGATTTCATATATATATATACATATATATATATATATACACACACACACACACACATATATATATATATATATATATATGAAATGTATATACATATATATGCACATTATATATATACACATGCATACATATAAACATATATAAACATACATATGCATACACACATGCACCTATATACACATACACACATGTATATACCTACACACATATATGCAAACACATCTAATCCAACCTTCTCATTTTACAAATGAGGAAATTGAGGCCCACAGTAGTAATGTGACCTGTTCAAGATTTTGCCGATTATTATGGGCAACATTAGAATTTGAAGCCTCTGAACTCCAAATCCAGAATTCTTCCTACTGCACTATGCTGACTCAGAGGCATTAGAGGGCAGAGGAGAAGATACTTTCCATTTCTATGAAGAAATCAATGTGGCCTTGGGCAAATCACTTCGCTTCAACGGGCCTCAGTTTTATTATCTGTAAAATAAACTAGGTGGACCAGATAGTCTCTTAGGTCTCTTCCCATCTCTAAATCTATGATGCTGGGTCCTCATGAAGGACCTTCAACATCTTCTTTGGGCCCACAGGTCATAGGACTAAAAATAGCATGATATTGAATCAGGATCATCACCATGACCATAACTGGAACATGGAATAAAGATGCTGTTGCTTTTTTCCCCAAGGCTTGTGCTAGTGCCATCCTATAGAAGGGAACCATGGGTGCTAAAGGTTAGGAACTAGCTGTGTTATCGGGGCCAAGTATCTCATTGGTGTTCTTTGATTCAATCAACATTTACGTGCTAAGAGTTTTAATGGTTATTAAATGGAAACTTTACATTGGTCATGGGCAGCCAAATAGCCTTTTGTTTCCATAACTGCTGTAAACATTTAAGACAGAAGCTGACACTGGGAAGCCTTAGAGATGTTCCTGTTCTTTGTGACTTTGTGTGAATCATTTAATTTTGATTAGAAAGTAAATTCCTTGAGGGTGGGGGCTATTTCTTTTTTTAAAAATTTATTTATTTTTAGTTTTCAACATTCACTTCCATAAGATTTTGAGTTCCAAATTTTCTCCCCATCTCTCTCCTTCCCCCACCCCAAGACAGCATGTAATTTGATATAGGGTCTACATATACATTCATATTGAACCTATTTTCACATTGGTTATGTTGTAAAGAAGAATTAGAACCAATGGGAGAAACCATGAGAAAGAAGAAACAAACAGAAAAAGAAAAGAAAGAGAGAGAAAATAATATGCTTTGATTTGCATTCGATTTGCATTGTTCTTTTTCTGGATGTGGACAGCATTTTCCATCATGAGTCTTTTGGAGATGTCTTAGATCTTTGCATTGCTGAAAAGAACTAAGTCTATCAAAGTCAGTCTTGGCACAATGTGGCTGCTATTGTGTACAATGTTCTCCTGGTTCTGCTCACCTCGTTCAGCATCAGTTCATTCAAGTCTTTCTAGGTTTTTCTAAAGTCTCCCTGCTGACCATTTCTTACAGCACAATAGTATTCCATTACATTCACAACTTGTTTAGCCATTCCCCAACTGATGGGTATTCCTTCAACTTCCAGTTCTTTGCCACCACAAAAAGAGCTGCTATAAATATTTTTGTATATGTGGATCCTTTCCCCATTTTATGATCTCTCTGGGATACAGACCTAGGAGTGGTATTGCTGGGTTAAAGGGTGTGCTCATAGCCCTTTGGGCATAGTTCCAAATTGCTCTCCACAATGGTCAATTCACAACTCCACCAACAATACATTAGTGTTCCAATTTTCCCACATCTTCTCCAGCATTTGTTATGTTAGCCAATGTGATAGATGTGTTGTGGTACCTCAGAGTTGTTTTGACTTGCATTTCTCTAATCAATTGGTGGGGACTATTTTATTTCTATCTCTGTATTCCCAAGAACTGGCACATTTTCTGGCACATAATGCGCATTTAATAAATGTTTGATGAATTATCAGTCTCCCAGGACTTCTGTGAGATTACTGGATTGAATAATGATTATAATACGGGTAAATGAAGTAAGCATAGAGAGGCAACAAAACTCTGATCATATGTGATGCTCGGTATTAGGATCATACTAGTAAAATTGAAGTATTTATCCCTTCTTTCTGTTGTCAGTTGAGAAACTTTTCAGGGAATATCTATTGTTTAAATTGTGAGTGTTTTGGGGGAAGTGAATTATGGTATCAAAATGTTTTGTTTTATTTTCACATCATATTCATTTTCAAATATGTTCCTTCTCCTTTCCCGTTCTCAACTAGCCTTTCTTTGTAACAAAGATTAAAAAAATAAAAACAAATCTAGCAAAATCAAATGGCGTATCAATTGCATCTGACAGCATATGCAACATGTCAAAACTGTATACTCCCACCTGTCAAGCAAAAGAAAGGAGGGATATTTTCCCAACTCTCCCTCTGGGAGTCAGACTTTGTCCTTTTAATTATACGTTATTCAGTTTCCTTCTTTTTCTTGTCTTTTCCATTGTATTAATTGTTTTCCTGCTTCTGCCTACTTTGCTCTGTATTACTTCTTGTGACTCTTCCCATATTTCTCTGACTTCTTCATAATAGTCATTTCTATTTTTGAAGTAATATTCCATTACATTCATATGCCACAATCTGTGCAGCCATTTCCCCATCAATTTACTTTGTTTCTCATTCTTTACTATCACAAAATGTAGGACTTTGAATATTTTGCTACACGTGGCCCCTTTCTGTCTTTGACTTTTTTAGGGGTATGCCTAGCTAAGGTATCGCTATCAAAGAGAATGGATATTTTTTGGGGACAATTCTAAATCTCTTTCCAGGATGGTTGCACCAATCCTCAGTTCCATTACTGTGCATTCAGGCCTGTGTCTTTCTGCAGCCCTTCTGCCACAGACTATTTCTATCTTTTAGCATCTTTGCCAATTTACTGGATTGTGTTGCTGAATTGAAACCTCAGAGTTGTCTCATTTGTATTTCTCTTATTACTGGTGATTTGGAACAAGATTTCATTTTTTTTTTTGGTGGGAGGAGGGGAGTTTATATCTTTTCCTTCCAAATCCAATGTTTTACCTATCATGGCATATTTGATTGAGTTCAATAAACATTTATCCAATACCCATTATGTGCGAGATGCCACAGATGGGATAAGAGGACACAAAGGCAGAAAAAAGGAGTTCTTGCCCTCAAGAAGCTTACATTCTATGGAGGATAAATAATAACATGTATGCATAAAGATAAATGCAAAATTATACAAATAAATATGAAGTAATTTTGGCTGGGGAGGTGGGGAGCTCTAACAACTAGAAATATTAGGAAGTACCTCTTGAGCTAAGATTGGAAGGGAGTTAAGTATTCTAAATAAAAGAGAAGGATAATTCTTAAAGCATGGTGGACAGTCTGTGCAGAGATAGGGAGGTGAGAAATAGAACATCAAGCTAGCCAGTATGGGTGGGTAGATCTGACCTATGAACTACCGGAGAAGTCTGGCGTTCCTCAATAATCTGATAAAGACATTAAGCCTGCTCCGTGATGAACATCACTAGTTGTGTTACATTGAGTGACATCCTTACTGATCCCTTTTTATGCTTGGCAACATTGTAAGAAATATCAGTTCATCACAGGGCTCATACCTCTGTAACTAACTTGCCTTAGTGTCTAGTATCATGTGCAGATTTACCATATGACTTTGAAGATGAAGTTGGAATTGGAATATGTCTCTGTTCCTCCATAATGCTCATTTCTTTCAATATCTTGTGAGTTTGAAATGGTCACATAGAAATAGTTGTGGGCCCGTGACTGTTCCCTGAAAATGTCTTCCTGTGTAACTCTTTTGCAACTGACTAGCCCAAGATGTGTTCTTCTTGCCTAGGGCTATTGGCTAGAGTCTACACAGGGAGAAAGACTAGGGGTGATGGCAGCAATAACTGGTAGGGAGCATGGAAAGGCTAGAACTGTCTTCAGCAACAATGGCTCTTTCCTTGAGGTGGAAAACTGTCCACCTGAGCTGAAACACTCAGCAGTGAGACTTGTGGTTTTCCAGGTGAGTCCCTCACCAATCCACCTCGGAAAAATCACAGCTGACTGTAATTTGGTGAAGAGAGAACCCAGGATGACTACAAATCAGCCTGAAAGAGTTGAAGCATTAGAGATTCCCACAACTAAAAATACATATTAATAACTGAGTCCTGGGTGAATAGGGACAGAATTTGCTTATCATCCCTTAACTGAGAAGTCATTAAGGGCCCAATTTATATCAGTGTAGGCATCTGTGGCTTTTGTGTGATATCAAGGAAAGAATTGAGCAGTTTAACTCCTGTCCAGAACCATGTCATTCCACATATCTTTGTGATGATGGAGACACAAACTTAGGCATCTTTACAAATCACTTTCAACCTCAAAGTCAGTTTTTTTTGTTCAAATGTTTCCACAACTTCCAATGATGTCACAGACTCATTCATAGTCACTGGCAGGCACCTATTATTACTGACCTCACTTGCTTTCTGAGCTCTTTGTCTGTTTTACCCTTGAATGCTCTCTTTTCCCATGTGGGTAGCACAGGGTGCTCAGAAAACTGCATTTCAGGTACATAGTATCTCACAGGGAAGGATTTTTGCTTACCAATACTAGTATCAAGTATGGGGAAGGCTTGTAGGGTCAAACTCTTAGGCACGGTGTCCTAATTCAGGCTTCACTGCAGAGCCAGAGCATATTTGCCCTTGGAATCACTCCTTCTCTGTGCACAAATAGGCACCACTGGGGCTAAATGCAGATTTCCCCCCCCCCCGACCCCAAGCCCCACCATTACTGGCAGTAAAAAATTAAACTTCTTCAGACTCTATCAGCCTGCTGATTCTTTCCTGCCCACAATGGATTGTGATTTGAGTTTTGCTTTGTTTTTGTAGCCATTTTCTTGGGAGGAGAGGAAGGCAGAATGAATGAACTGAATGCTGGACTTGGAATCAGAGGATCTGAGTTACAATCCTGTCTCTGATACTTGTGTGACTTTTTCTTGTCTCTAAAATGATAAGGATAGACTAGATGGCTTCTAAAGTCTTTTTCATGTCTATGATCTTAAGGAAAATGGTCTCTGACATCTTCCAACTCTAAAATCTGTGTTCCTGTGAGACTGTGAAGGGAAGGCATGCTACATTCAGACAGACAAATATACACACTCCTCCTCCTCCTCTTCTCTCCTCTTCCTTTTCTTCTCCTTCTCTTCCTCTTCTTTCTTCTTCTCCTTCTCTCTCCACCTCCTTTTTTCTTCTCTTCTCTTTCTTCTCCCTATTCTCTTTCTCTTCTTCCTTCTTCTCCTCTCCTCCTCTTCCCTTCTTCCTTTTCTCCTCCTCCTTTTCTCCTTTCTTTTTCTCTTCCTCCTTTTTCTCCTTCTTCCTCCTCTCCTCTCTTCCCTCCTCCTTTTCTCCTTCTCCTTTTCCTCCTCCTTCTCTTCATCCTTTGTCCCCTTCTTCTCTTTCTCCTTTCTTCTCCTTCTCTTCATCCTTTGTCCCCTTCTTCTCTTTCTCCTTTCTTCTCCTTCTCTTCCTACTCTTTATTTTCATCCTTCTCCTCCTTCTCTTCTTCTCCTCCTTTCTTCCCCTCCTCCTTTTCTTCTTTCTTCTCTGCCTCTTCTTTCTTCTTCTCCTTCTTCTCTTCCCCCTTCTCTTTCCTCCTTCTCCTTCCCTTCTTTCTCTTCTTCCTTTTCTCTTCTTTCAAATTTCATTTTGAAAGCTTATGAATTTCCTGTGTTACTTGCATATGCATGTGGTTATCTTAGACATGAAAGAAATGAAGCCCTTGGAGAAGGCAGCTTAGAGTGAAACATAAACCAGAAAAATATATTTGTCTTCCAAGAAACATTAAAATGTTAACTAATAAACTATACCACCACCAAGAGCCAAATATTACATGACAACTTGCTTGGGCTGATATCAGGAAGCTGGATACTTTCAGTTTTGTAATATGTCCAGGTCCCATCATGAGGACTTCCAAAATGGAGATAGTATAGGTTGAGAGGGGTGTGTGTGTGTGTGTAGGGGCAGTAGATTTCCAGTAGGTTTTATTTAGAGAACTTAACTTCTAACAGATTATTTGAGTCTACTTAAAATGTGCTGAAATACTACCCCCTACACAAAGGTATCTCATATCTTTGTGGCTCTTGGGGTATATAATTAAAGCCAGTTCATTAAACTGCTGTGTGGGGGTCTACTGAAGTACTCTGGCTAGAATGCCCTGGAAATATGAAAAACTGGACAGACAATGTTGGGAGTGGGCAAGATTACAACTGTAAAGACATAGCTCTTAAGAGTTGTGTGATGGGCTACTTTGCACTGAATCACTGGCTTTCTTTTCCTGCACCCAGCCTCCTCCTCTGTGTTCTGCCTTTGGTGATCATCGGTGCCCAACATAATAAGCTGCTTGGCCCATCCGAGAGGTAGTAGCCCAGGTTTTGCCTGTAGGCAGATATTTATAGCTACATCTGGCTTTGCTTTGCTATATTGTTAACCTCCCTTTTCCCCTGCTACATTTGTTTTCTTTTTATTAAATTTCCCGTCTAGATCATTGTGTCTGCATTTCTAATGTCAACAACTGCTTTTATCACAGATAATAACTTCCTTTTACAAAAAGGCTGTACCATCCTACATGCATTTCAAATTACATTTTACGAACGAAAACTGCAGTACACTACCTGGCAGTGCACACAATCGGCTGTATTTATAGTCATCTCATTCGGAGGCCCAAGAGCCGAGTTAGTTGCCATTTTCTTAATAATACATTTTTCTTGACAACATACTTGCTTCTCACCATAGCTTAATTAAGTTCATACTGGGATGTTTATGAAGTAAATTATGTGGTATGCCTAAGCATGCTATAAAACAATTATAAAAACACGAGCCATTCCTTAATGCTCCAGATCTCTTCCAACTGAGATCATTAAAGCCTCAAAAATCTGTTGTTTGTCAATATACAGCTTGGATTAAAAGGGAAAAAAAAAGGCAAAGGAGGAGGGATGAGAACACCAGTTTTTCATCTACTTAGCTCTCAGTAAACTAATGCTTTAAGGGGAGCTACCAAGTGCCACAGCTTCTACTTGGTTTTCATGTTGACAAATAGTGGTTCATTAGAACATAGCAGAAACTCTGGACTTGCAGGGCAGGCGCCCTGGCTCCTTCCAGGTCCTAGCTGCAGGACCTTGGGGTGAATCACTAAACCTCTCCAGGTACTAGTTCTGTTCTCTGTAGAAAAAGTACATTGGGCCAATCTCCAAAGACCCTCTAAACTGTAAGCTACAATGGTTGCCTATCACTTCAGGGATTAAATGCAAATTGCCCACCACAATTTGGCTCCAGCCTAGCTTTTTAGACTTGGTAAACATGACTTTCCTTCACATAGCTTGGACATTTCAGAGCAGCTGGCCCCTGTACATAGCATTCCATCTTGTGCCTTTGCATAGGCTGCTCCCAATGCCCAGATTGCACCTCCTCCTCACCCCTGTCTCTTAGAATGCCTAGCATTCTTCAAGGCTTGGCTCAAACACCACTGCCTATAAGACTGCTATTCTGATTTCCCCAGATTCTTGAGGTCTCCCCTGGAAATTATCTCATGTTTACTTTGTATGTATTTTGTTTTTGCTTATCTGTGTCCATGTTGTGTTCCCCCCCCCCCAATAGACTGTAAGCTCCTGGAGGGCAGGGATTTTCTTATTTTTTGACTTTGTATCCCTAGTGCCTAGAATGGCAGATAGTAGGCACTTAATGAATGTTGTAGGGTGAATTCATGTTAAAGTCTATGAGACTGTGTTTAGATATATTAGTATGACCATGGAAAATACAACATTTTCCCAAAGCCGCAAAGATTCTGTACCTCTGACTTGAAGATCTGAAGGTTAATGTTTTGATATATGCAGAGGCAATAAATCTGCAGGTTTCAACATTCTGAGCAGGTATGGTCAGCTTTTTTATGTTCAGTTTACATCTTATTCTTCTTGCTCCAGCACTTAGTATGTTACCTGGTGCTTAATAAATGTTTATTGAGCAATTCTCCATTTTCGTCTTTCTCCTGTGTCAAAACTGTCTTGCTACATATCATATGGTTCACTCAAACCAGCTTACTCCTTGTGAACAATACTATTGGAAAGGGTTGATGGGAAGTGTAAAGCCATGGGCTAAAATAAGTGTGCCATCTGATCTGTGGATTTCACTTATCTGGCCTTTTCCTGACCACTTTGCCAATTCCTTGGGTATTTAATATATGTGGTCCTAGTTGTTCAGTGAACACCAAACCAGGTTGCCCACTTATAGCTAGGTTGCCCAGTGGAGAGAGTGCCCGGCTTGGAGTCAGAAGTCCTGAGCCTTAGTCAGTTACTTGTTGTGTGACTCTGGAAAAGTCATTTAATCTCACCTACCCTGTTACCTTGTCTCTAAAATGAGGATCATCATAGCATCTACTACCTTAGTGGTTTGTGGGGAGGATCAGACAAGATAATAGATGCATAGTGCTTCACAAAACTAAAAGCACTTTATAAATGTTAGTTATCATCGTCGTCGTCGTCATCATCATCATTCTCTCCAGGATGCTTGCCCTGAAAAATGACAAAATGATATTCATGCCATTTTAGATACTTGGATAGGTCTGTGATCCTGAACCATAATTTTACAACATATTTTTCCCCTATCCTGCCTTGTGTTGGGCCTGGAGTCAGGAAAAACTGAATTCAAATCCTGCTTCACACACTTACTAGCTGTGTGAGGAAGTCACTTAATATTTGACTACTTCTGTTTTCTCAAACATAAAATGAGGTTAATAATACCAACTATCTCCTAGGACTGTTGTGAGGATCAATATTTATTAGAGACAATATATCAGGGATAATATATTAGAGACAATATTTACAATTGGAGATAATGTATTGGAGATGATATAAGGAGACAGTATTTATAAATCACTTGGCATAGTGCTTGGCACATAGCAGGAACTTAACATGTCTGTCCCCCTCCCTGCCTCCTTCCTTCCTTCCTTCCTCTTCCTTCCTTCCTTCCTTCCTTCCTTCTTCCTTCTTCCTTCCTTCCTTCCTTCCTTCCTTCCTTCCTCCTTTCTCTCTCCTTTCTCCCTCCCTCCTTCCCTTCTGTCTTCCTCCTTCCTCCCTCCCTCCCTTCCTATCTCCCTCCTTCCTCTCTCTCCTTCCTTTCTTCCTTCCTTCCCTCCTTTCTCACTCCTTCCTTCCTCCCTTCCTCTCTCCTTCCTCCTTCCCTCCTTCCTCCCTCCTGTCTTCCTCCCTCCTCCTCCCTCCCTTCCTATCTCCCTCCTTCCTCTCTCTCCTTCCTTTCTTCCTTCCTTCCCTCCTTTCTCACTCCTTCCTTCCCTCCTTTCTCACTCCTTCCTTCCTCCCTTCCTCTCTCCTTTCCTCCTTCTCTCCTTCCTCCCTCCTGTCTTCCTCCCTCCTCCCTCCCTTTGTCCTTTCCTTCCTCCCTCCCTCCTTCCTTTCTCCCTTCCTTCCTCCCTTCCTTCTCTCCTCCTTTCCTTCCTTTCTCCCTCCCTCTCTCCCTCTCTCCCTCTCTCCCTCCTTTCTTCCTCCATTCCTCCCTTCCCTCTGCTCATTATGACATTGATGTCAATGACTCTCAAGGTATGAGCCATCTTAGTTTGGCTGGTCTCATCAATTTCTTAGAATTCTTCCACTTCTCCATTCTCTGTAGCAAATGTCACCACTATCTTCATGCTGGTGCCCTTGCCCACTTTGATCATGAGAATTAAGATGATCATGTGCCTCATGAAGTGATGGCCTCCATTGTTCTTGGACACACGATGAAATCATCTCTGCCAGCTCCTTCATTTGACTCCAAGAGGAAAAGCTGTTAGCCGTCCTTTTGTAAATTGTCTACATCAACTTATGAAGACCATCTTCTAATACGTAGAGGAGATGGGGGTCTACACTGGTGGAGGGTAAGTCTACTCCACTTAAATTCTAGCTCTTTTGAAATGTTGCCTTACAGTAGAGCCTTGGTCAATGACTGGGTAACTGCAGTAGCTTTGAAAAGAGACTGGTATCTTATCAGAACTGGATGGCTCTTGTTCTGAGTTTTATTTATTTCCTTGTTTCTTAACTTCCCTGCTTTATTATCTTAGTATAAAAATCATTTAAGGCAGGTATTATGAAACTGCTGACTCAGTTTGTACTTTGCAAATCTGTGCTTCATTTCCAAACCCATCCCTGAGGCTAAGGAGCCTAAGACTCAGAGCCACGTTGGAGAAAGGTAGCCCTGTGATCACATCAGAGAGACTCCACCAAGAGTTCCTGCTGGCAGCCTCAAATTTCTGGTGGCCCATTGCCACCGAGCAGCTGGAAATACCAAATACCAACCCAGCCTGGGGAATGATGCTAACTTGCTACTCGTTGGATTTGGAACCTCAGTTGCTGTAACTGGGATTTTGTTTTTTCAGTCATGTCTGACTCTTCCTGATCCCGTTTGGGGTTTTCTTGGCAAAGACACCAAAGTGGTTTGCCATTTCTTTTTCCAGCTCATTTTACAGATGAGGAAACTGAGGCAAACAAGGTTAAATGACTTGCCCATGTTCATATAGCTATAAGAAGTATCTGAAGTCATATTTGAACTCAGGTCTTCCTGATTCTAGATCTATTACTTTATCCACTGCACCACCTAGCATGGTGTTCTGTTTGCAGTCAGTGCTCAATAAATGCCATTGATTCAGTTTCCTTTTTAAGGCATGTTGCCAGGATCTTGTGGACTCCAGAAGAGACAGTAATTTGCCTTTTGTATGTTTCAGCTACAGTAAAGTAGATTTCCGCCTTGGAGTCTGAGGCTTACAAGTTCTGTGTGTGCAACCACATCCCACTCCACTTTTGTTACTCTTCCAAATGTCATCTGCTTAAGGCACACACAGCACAGTAGCCTTGCAAATAGCCATTGGCCTGGGGCCAGTTATGATTTATATTAGAGAAGTCAAATGTATCATAGCAGCACTATTTATGTCCTGGGTAACTCCAGGGGCAGGGCAGGACAGGCGGGTAAACTGCTATTTATTTGCAAGGCTGACATGGAGATTACCAGGATCTTTAGAAATGAAATATTCCTCTCATTTACTGGTCTGAAGAGTAGCCTGGCTTGCGCTGGATATTTAATGTCCGCATTGCAAGAGCTGAGTACATTTCCTAACAATTCCAAGGTACAGCCTGTCTTGTACAGAGCTAGTACTGGAGGTTGTCCCCTAGACATGATGTGCCTTGCATATTTTACTCCCAGGAATCCCATAGTGCCGAGATGTCAATGAAAACATGAGGAAATATATGCTTGAAGCAATGTGTGAGTCAACGATTTGAATATGTAATCCAAATGAAGCAAAGTACTTTCATACTAAGATGATAAAGGTTTTTTTTTTTTACATCAGTGGCCAATGCTCTCATCATCTACCACATCTCACAATATTTAGAGGGGCTGTTCCTGATGACATCTAAATTGGCCACCACCAGGATCTTACATGGATGCTCCATTATGGAATGGGGGTAACCTTAGATTCTCAAGCCCCATGCCAATGGATCACACAAGCTCTGGTGGGTACTACCAAGAGAGGAAGGGATCACGGCTGGTTCTGATGACAAACGGTTGTCTTTTATCTAGTCTAGTCTATACAAGCTTGGAGAAGCTCACCGAAAGGAAGTTAGTGGCTAGGCAATTACTTTTTTGTTCATGGTGATCTAGGGAACAGAAAATTATTTAAAACGACTCTTACCAATGTGTGGAACCCGTGCATTTACTTCCACAGAACCAAAGACAAATAGTAGGAAATAGAATGGAGAGGCCAAGAATCTCAATTTTAAAATTAAATTAAGGTTTTTAAGTTAGCAAAATCTATTTTGTTTCCCTTCTACTTCCTTCTCCCACTCCATCGGAGAAAAAGAAAAGAAAAGTAAGAACCCTCCTAATAAACAAGCAGAGTCAAACAAAACACATTTTCATGTTGGCCATGTTCAAAAACACAGCTCAGTCAGCAAACTGAATCCATTATCTGTCTGTCAAGAGGTGGGTGTGTGTTTCATCATGGTCCCTCTGAAATCATGGCTGGTCACTGTATTGGTCAGATTCTCATGCTTTTCAAAGTTGTTTGTTAATGTATAAATTGAAGGCATAATTTTTAACTACCTACAAATACTAATTTAACTTTTGGTGATTTCAGTGTGAGATCTTTGTTCAACAATCACTAAGGCAATAAACTTGGGGAAATGAACCATATCTATAATGGAAAATAAGACACAAAGAAATTGTAGTAATCGGAGAAAACCAAAACCCAAAACAACTTGTCACTTGCTGAATAACTATTTTAGTGTTGTAGGGAAGGGGAAAGGAAAAGGAATAAGCACCTACTAAGTGCTTTACAAAGATCATCTTGGAGCTTCCTTGATCTTTCAGTGGTGAGTGCCCTGCTAAAAATCACCTTGTTTCTAATGTACGCATTTTGTATACTTATATTAGGGCAGCTAGGTGACACAGTGGACAAAACTCCAGGCCTGGAGTCAGGAAGATCTGAGTTCAAATACAGTCTCAGACATTTACCATCTATGTGACCCTGGGCAAGTCACTTAATCCCGTTTACCTCAGTTTCCTCATCTGAAGGAAATGTCTCCCCTGTGATGGAGAAGGAAATGGCAGACCACTCCAGTATCTTTGCCAAGAAAACCCCCAGATAGGGAGATGAAGAGTGAGACACAACTGAAATGACTGAACAATAATATACTTGTGTGTGTGTGTGTGTGTATGTGTATGAAATATACATATGCTGCTTCTCTCAGCAGAATGTAAGCCACCAGAAGGAGGGGACTATTTAACTTACTGGTTTTGCATCCCTAATGCCCAGCACAGTATAGAGCAGACACTGCTTGCTGATAGACTGATTGATTATTGAGGCTGGCCATCAGAGGGCCAAAGCATTGTCCACTGCTAAGCCTGTCTAGATTGGTGGGACTTCTCTGATCCTGTATTCTGTGGATGCGGTCTTCAAGAACCCAGGGTCACTGCCAAACTCCAGTGAAGCACCAGGGTAGGACTTTTTTTTTTTAATTAAAAATTTTTTTAATATAAATTTATTTATTTTTAGTTTTCAATATTCACTTCCACAAGTTTTTGAGTTCCAAATTTCTCACCCCTCCCCCCACCCCAAGATGGCATGCATTCTGAATACCCCTTCCCCTGGTCTGCCTTCTCTTCTATCTCTCCCCCCTCCCTTATCTTATCCCCTTCCCCTTCTATTTTCCTGTAGAGCAGGATAGACTTCTGTACCCCATTTCCTGTACTTCTTTATTTCCCAGTTGCATGTGAAAACATTTTTTTAAAACATGTGTTTTTAAAACTTTGAGTTCCAAATTTTCTCCCTTCCTCCCTCCCCACCGACCCTCATTGAAAAGGCAAGCAACTCAATATAGATTGTACATGTGCAGTTATGCAAAACACTTCCTTAGTAGACATGTTGTGAAAAACTAACTCTATTTCCCTTAATTCTATCCTGCCCTCCCATTTATACTATTCTTTCTTTTGACCCTGTCCCTCCTCAGAAGTATTTGCTTCTGATTACCCTCTTTCCCAGTCTGCCCTCCTCTCTATCATCCCCCTGCTCTCTTGTCCCCTTCTCCCCCTATTTTCCTGTAGGGTAAAACAGATTTCCATACCCAATTGAATGTGTATGTTATTCTCTCCTTAAGCCAAATCCTATGAGAATAAGATTCCCTCATTCCCTCTTACCTTCCCCTGTTTCCCCTCCACTGTGAGAGACTTTTCTGTTTTTTTTTTTGTGAGATAATTTACTCCATTCTACCTTTCCCTTTCTTCTCCGAGTATCATCCTCTCTCATCTCTTAATTTTATTCTCTAGATATGACCCCTTAATCTTCAACTTACCCTGTGCCCTCTATCTATCTATCTATCGATATATACATACATACAATTTTTTTCCTTCAACTACAAGGTAGGACTTTGATGGAGGATCTTTGAAGACAGAAATATGATTTGATTATGACGTGTGTGATGTTCACAGCTATAGCTAATGTGGCATCTCTATAGAGCTTTAAGGCTTACCAAGCACTTTGCAAATGTTCTATCATTTGAACCTCAAATTTGAACCTCAAAACAACTCTGAGATAGGTGCTGTCAGCCCCATTTTTACATGAGGAAACTGAAGGAAATACACACAGATCTGTGCAAACACTTATTCTCTCATGTTGAGCTACAATTGATTCATAGAATTAATACAGAGTACGGACTGTGCTCATACTATTTAGTTGTTTTTAATCATCTCTGATTCTTTGTGACCCCTTTTGGGGTTTTCTCGGCAAATATACTGGAGTGGTTTGCCTTTTCCTTCTCCAGCTCATTTTACAGATGAGGAAACGGAGGCAAACAAGGTTCAGTGACTTGCCTAGGTTCACACAGGTAATAATGCCTGAGGCCATATTTGAACTCAGGAAGATGAGTCTTCCTGACTCCAGCCTCAGCACCTTGTCCACTGCACCACCTAGCTGCCCCAAAATATGTTCAAATAGCATGGTGCCAAGTGCTGTGGAGAATAAAAAGATGTGAATCTCATGGCACTTGCCTTTGGAGGGATTCATGTCTGCTTGGGCAGATATATCACATACACCCATGAAAAGTTAAATGGAAATAGGTGTAGATTAGGTGCCAAATGAGGTCCATAGACAGGATTCAGACAGGCTTTAAAGATTCAGAGATGTAAGAGGTTACTAGAGGCTAGAGTGGTTGGGTCATTGCACCGCCACTGTGACTACCACCAATCATTGAGCATTGAGTGTAGTGGAAAAAATAGAGGATTTGGAATCAGAGGATCTGAGTTGGAATCTCAGGCATTTGGCAGGTCATTCTTGCCTCTTGGCCTGTTTCCTCATCTGTGAGAGAAAACTCCATCCTCCTGAAGAAGTGTCCTCCAATGAAGTGAATAAATCACAGGATTGTAGATCTATAGTTGGAAGGAAGCTTAGACCCAATCCAGACCAAATCCCATTTTTGCAGGTGAGAATCCTGAGACTCAGAGAGGTTAATCACTTATCCAAGATCATTCAGGGTAGTACTCATCGATAGTAGACTTTAAAAGTTGGTCCCTACTGACCCTAGATTTAGTGTTCTCATGCAGCTATTAGAATGAACATCAGAGGCCCCAGGTTCAAATCCTGGCTTTGATATTTCCCACCTAGGGGACTGGGGGCATGTCATTTCACTTGTCTTCTCTGGGCCTCAGTTTCTTCATCTGTAAAATGAAGCAGTTGGACTACTAGAAGTATTAAGGTCCATTCCTGGTTTAAATACGTGCTCTTATGACTACAAGATGGCCAAAGGCCCTTCCATTTCTGTGTCTATGTTGCTTCAATGATGATGATGACAATAATAGCTGAAGTTTATGTAGTACTTAAATTTTGAAAAGCATCTCACCATCTCTTATTTGATCTTCACAGCAGTTCAGCAAAGTAGGTGTTGTTATTATTCACATTTTACAGATGGGGAAGTTGAAGGTGAGAGAGATCAAGTGACTTGCCCACAGTCATACAGTTAGGAAGTGTGTAGTCATAAGTTGGTAAACCTATATAGTAAACCTTCACACTTAGAGTGACTTCTTCCTTTTAAGAAGTTGATGGATGACAGAGATTCCAGGATGCCAAAAATTCAAAATGATAATGATTGACCTCAGAAACATTTAGAACCTGTAGGATCCGATTTAAAATCCCAGCTCTGCCACTGAATGGCACTAGGTAAATTACTTAAATTCCCTGGGTTTCATTTTCTCCATCCGTAAAAAAAAAAAAACGAGGGGATTAGATTAGGTGGCTTCTAAGAGCCCTTCCAGCTCGGTGTCTAAGACTTTGTGGTCTTGATTCAAGATTTTACATTTGTCCTGACAAGAAATTAATCCTTTAGTGAAATTGGATTGCACGATCCTTATGAAGGAAAGAGGCAGATGGAACGAATCCTTTCAGTAGATGATCCTACAGGAAACCTTGTTATTTAAAAATATATAAACAACACATTGTAGGCCTATTGGTTCCCTTCTCATTGAATCATTGGGAACGTTTCCTCTCCAAGCAAGGATTAGGGACTTGGGTCCTTTGGTGCACTATTTTTCTGGAGTAGGGACATGTGATGAGAATTCTGGGGTAAGGACTGTTCTAGGTGGAGGGTTGCAGTGAGAAATGTCTCCAGCCCACAGAAGGATAATTAAAAAGTTGCTCTTGGTGTCACTGATGGGGAGCCGTGGTGGGGGAGCTGTCCAGGGCCATCCTGGAGGAGTAGAAAGTGCTGATCTGCTGATTCTCTGTGTTACTTCCTGAGTGTTTCTTCAGAACAAGCATATGGGTTAAACGTGCCCTCCTCCTTTAATGAAAAAATGTATAAGGGAGGCCAAGGCATGAGGAGCAAAGTAAATAAAAGGCAGGAGATAAGATGGCGTTTCCTATGATCTTTCCCTGAGCTCTGCTGTCTCATCTGCTTCATTTAATTACAGATGCAGAAACTGAAACTGGCTGCCAAAGTAAACATGTTCTGGGCACATACATACGCATTTGAGTTTTTTGATAAAGCAAAGACATTACATTTGCATTTATCTGGGAGAGAGCTGCTTGGAGAAATGTAGAATGACTTACTGGCAGAACTTGGGTCCTCTGTAAACTACATCCACTAAAACTTGGGGCTTGTTTACCAGAGAGAGGCTATTATTTGTGTCTCCAGGCTCCTTGGGATACTTTGTCTTATGGAGGGTTTTAATTAATGCTGATGCTGCTTCTGTCATTCACATTGTGTCCCTTAACTCATTAACTTAGGGTAGGGGGACATTTGGGGGCAGCTATGTGGCATAGTGGATAGAGTGCCCAGCCTGGAGTCAGGAAGACCTTAATTAAAATCTGGCCTCAGACACTTACTAGCTCTGTGACCCTGGGCAAATCACTTAACCCTGTTTCCCTCAGTTTCCTCATCTGTAAAATCAGTTGGAGGCAGAAATGGCAAACCACTCCAGTATCTTTGTCAAGAAAACTCCAAAAGGGGTCATGAAGAGTTGGAGACAATTAGAAATGACCAAACAATATTAAAAGGGGACATTTTAAATGCCCCAACATCACCCTGCAGAAAGTTATCACAACCAGCCCTTGTAGCTATCATTCAGAGGGGCAAATCCTGTGGAGAAGGGGCCAATTCTCCCCTATCCCCATCCCTCTTCATCAGCTGCTACTCACAGAGCAGGCACATGAGCCTCACTAATGCAGCAAGGTACCCTGAAGGATAAAGAGTTTGGGCATGTACCAGGGGAATCAAACCACTGCTTTCATTGCAAATATCACCTTCCCTCAGATTCCAGCAGAGATAGCCCAGGACCCTGAGCTCTCAGACCACAAGTCCTGCTTCCAGCCCAGCCCCTTCAGCATCATAGAGGGTAGTAGCCCTAGTGGGGATGTACCTGTCAGCCGTTTAGGTGAGTGCTATAGCTTCTGCCTTCTCTGCAGCCACAGCTACTAAAGAGAGTTCTCATCATTCAAGCCTTTGGCCAGCACTGCCAGGTGATTCAACATCAAAACAAATAAAGCTTTTTCAATGGAAATGACCTTAAAGAAGAGGGAGTGCTTTTGTGTCACCATTGGCCCTTAAGGCCATGTGACCCACTCCATTCAGCAGCTGAATCCTAAATGCGTTGTTTTCTCCATTAGAAAGTGTGCAAGCATTATCTTACTTAGAGATTTGTGTCCCCAGAACTGAGCACACTGTTTTGCTCCTATTAATAGATGCCTTTTTATCTATCCATCCCTCCATCCATCCATTCATTCCTTCATTTTTGTTCATCCTTCTATCTTTCCATCTCTCTATCCATCCTTCCTTTCATCCATTGATCCGCCCTTCCTCTCTTCTTCCCTTCCTTCCTTCCTTCCCTCCTTCCTTCCATTTAATCTTACATGGAGAATTTTTTAAACGCCCACAGGGGTGTGCTGGAGACACTTCTGATCAACCTGTTTAGAGCTGATTGTTAAAATTTTACTGTGAGCATTTACACCTTGGAAATCAGCGAAAGCTACAAATTGGGGCTTGATTTATGTTTTTGTTGAATATTTAGGCTTAAGAAAGTGATGGAAAAAATGTTAATAGTGAAGATTAAACTTTTAAAAGGGTGCCCTGCCTACATCCCCTAGCCTGTTGTTAAACATTTACTAGCACACCTCTGATCCGATAGAATGTAAGCTCTTCAAGGGCTAGTATGGTTCCATGTTTGTCTTTCTAGCTCTAGCTCCTGACATTGTTTCTGGCACATGTATTTCATTGGTATAGGGAACTCTAGGGAGGAGCCTCTTTCCATTAATGCAGTTCAGCAACTGGTCTGCAATGTAGACTCTAAGACATGCTGGGGGGTGGTACTGAGAGATCAAGTGATACACCCAGGGTCACCCAATGGGTGTATATCACAGGAGGAGCTTGAACCTAGATCTCCATGATTGTGAAGCTGGTTCTCTACTACTATCCCTACCATGTTGCCTTGTCTTTAGTGAGAAGGTGCTTGGTGGTGATGACGATGGTGGTGGTGATAACTGGCATTTTACATAATGTCTTAAGGCTTGCAAATTATTTTCCATGCATTCTCACTACAGCATCACAACAAGCCTGTAAGGTACGGCTGTTATCTCTGTTTTATAGCAGAATCAATCGAAACTTGTTGAACAGGTTAGGTGACTTGTTCATACATACCTGTACTTAGAGGCAGCATTTGAAACCAGATCTTCCTGAGGCCAAGTCCTGATCTCTATCCACTACATTATGTCTCCTCTTAAATATTTATTGAATTGAATTATGTTGCATTTCATGTCTGCAACAGAATATAGTCATGTCTATTGGCCATTCCGTGTAGAGTTATGGAGCAGGCATTATTATTCCCATCTCCCACATGGGAAAACTGACTTGAAATTTAATAGAAGAGATAACTATTCTAAATAGAATCTCTAACTATAAAAGGGAGAGTCTGGATTATAACTTTCATTTCTATAAAGTCAAGATGGTTTTTGGAATTTTGCCCAAAAGTAGGCAAGGGGCATGTAAAAATGAAAGGAGAGGATACTATACCCACTCCTTTTCATCAACAGTACTAGGATGGGGTAAATTTTGTTTTAATTAGTTATGACATTGTCCCTCATGTCATTGGACAATTGAACAAGCCAGTAGTCAGGGGCAGACACAAGAATGCCAGTAGACACTGGAGGTAACTTCCTCCTCCTCTTTCTACTCACTAATTCAACCCATGGTCTTGTGCAGCAGTCTGAGACTGCTAAGTGTCCACTACTGTTGTGGAAATGCTGGAGCCAAAAGAAACACTAATGAGCCCTCAAATTGCCGTTTCCTAGCTCCCTCCTTCACCACCTTATAAGTCATAGAGGAGAGGGAGATTTCCAACTGGCCCTGGGCAGCAAAGGGGGCTAACTCTTGCAAAAGTACAGCAAGGTTACAGTCTTGTGCTAATTGGTAATTTCACTTTAAACCTTTCACACCTTACATACATAGACATGTGTAGGAGACTTACTCTGAAATAAAGGACTTGAGAAATGCTTTTTACGATTGATCTTTAATCCGATTTTACAGATCCATTGAGAGATGATTTTTATGCCATAAAATGATTATTTAAGCAACAGTTACAATTCTTTTCATATGTTCTAAACAATAAATTCCTCTGACGTATTCAGTTGGCACCTGGTAAGGGTTCATTTCTGGGCCATGGGGTTGGAGTAAAATTACAGTGATTTTTACCATGGAATCCCGGGCACATGTATGTGTTTGCACGCATATATGTTTGTGAGCATGAGCTGGTGTGTTTAGTTTTGGTAATGGAGCAAATTTCCATCACTTGAGAAGTGGGATGGGCTAGCTATGGCTGTCTAAATGCTTATCTTTTGTTGCTTTTTGTTGGTGAATTCTGTGTGTGTGTGTGTGTGTGTGTGTGTGTGTGTGTGTGTGTATGTGTATGGGAAGGAGGGGGCAGGGGCTGGGCTTGCCTTGTGAATGGTGGAGGAAAGTCATTAGTATTAGAGCCAAACATTAACCCTGTGACCTGCTTGTTTATATACCTACTGTAGTTCTGCTGGAGTTTCTGAGGTTGGTAAAAGCAGCCCTATGTATAGGTCTGGGATGTCTGTGTACAGACGAAAATGCCATTTGTCAAGATTGCTGATACTGCATGCCTGCAGACAAAAGCCTTAAAAAAATACTGGCTGCTGATATTAATGGAGCAATCTTTTAAAGCCATTAAGGATAGTTTGTGATTATTCTTTTTTCTTTTAAATGCTGTCTGTGTTTGTCTTTACCATGTATGCTCTGATGTTAGGTAGATTTGTATCTCCCGTATAAACGCTTATTGGACTGTGACAAAAAGGTTTAAAAGGCATTAGGATGAGAGAGGGTAAGTGACTTTCCCAAGGCCACATAGCTAGCAGTTGTCTCAGAGGGACAGGTTAGAACAGGTGTATTGGAATATACACTGAGGATCTGAGTTCAAATTCTACCTTTGTATGACATGAGCAAATTCCTTCCCCTCCCTGGGCTTCTATTTCCTTACCTCTAAAATGGAGTGAGGAGGAAAAGATTTGGACCGTATCACTTCCAAGGTCCCATTCTCTTTCAAATCTATGATTTCTATGCAGTGGATGGGAGTGTTTGTTTTTCCCTAGGCATGCATAACTCACTTGCCATGTACACCTGTATTTTATTTTTAGGCAAGGCTAAGGGATATTTTTCATTTGGAGAGGAGAAGGGAAGCTATTAAAAAAACCCTAAAAATACCTCTATAGGTAGGGCATTTTTTCCTATTAAGAAAAGCTTCCTTCCATTAAAGTTCCATTCTAAAGCATCATAATGGCATGAAAGGGACCTTGGAGCATCAAAGGCCGTACCAGGGGCTTGAGTTTTGTAAGATGGAAGGAGTTTGAATACAGGCCTACATGGATATCGATTATCTGAGTACCAGACTTCCTGCGTGTGGAGAGCCTGGGCACCAAAAAATTGGCCCTCAGGCGACAAGTTTGCTGCCTACTGAAACTCATAGAAAGCTTCAGGAGTGGTGAACCTTCTTCCTTCAGGCTACATGTGGCCCTCTAGGTCCTCATGTGGCCTCGAGGCCACAAATTCCTTACTCCCAGGTTGCAAAATGACAAACAAAAACTCCCACGTCCACATCATAGATCCTTAAAATATGGAAGTCAGAGAAGCTTCAGGCTTAAAAGTGTGATATCTGGTGTGTGGGGTAGATTTTGGCAGGATTTCATAAATGTGATATGAAACAAATCAACCAAAAAACAAACCCCTCCCCCCTCAAAGGAACCTCAACCACTATCATTTACTCATGTTGATTTCTAATCATTGGGTGTTCTGAGTTCTATCCTCTCCTTCCCTGCCCTATCCCTCTTTTGATATTTGATGACCACACTCCATTCTTTATGCCTCTTATACTAAAATTTATTTTGGGGAACTTTCTTAGTAGTGATGATATCAGAGCTCCTTTACTTATCATCTCTCCAAGTTTACTGGTTTCCATTTTGCCTCTGTGAATGAATGAATGGAAAAAAACCCACAGCATTTCTTAAATGCTTACTCTGCCAGGCCATTGTGCTAAGCCCTGGAAATACAAATACAACTAAACAAGACAGTCTCTGCCCTCAAAGAGTTGGCATTATAAGCAGGGAGAGAGAAGAGAATAAGCATTTATACAGTGCCTACTAGGAGCAGCTAGGTGACACCGATAGAGCACCCTGTCTGGTGTCAGGAAAACTCACCTTCCCGAGTTCAAATCTGTCCACAGACACTTACTAGCTGGGTGACCGTGGGCAAGTCACTTGGCCCTGTTTACCTCAGTTTCTCATCTGTAAAATGAGCTGGAGGAGGAAATGGCAAACCACTCCAGTATCTTTTGACAAGAAAATGGGGTCACAAAGAGTCAGACAACTGAAATGTCTGAACAACAACAAAAATAGTGCCTACTATGTCCCAGTCACTCTGCCATGTGCATTTTACAAGTATCGTTTGATCCTCACAACAACCTTGTGAGAAAGGTGCAATTCTTATCCTCATTTTACATTTGAGAAAATTGAGGCAAGCATCTTAAATGACTTGCCTAGGGCCACACCAATAGTAAATGTCTGAGGGCAGATTTGAACTTGGGTCTGTCCTGACTCCAGGACCAGCACTCTATTCACTGTGCCACCCACTGACAAACCATATAGAAGTGGTGTCCAGGAAGGAGTGTTTTGGACAGAGAAGTCAGAAGGATTGGTGATTGGAATCATAGGGCAATTGATCACCTTGTCCTTATAATAATGCAATGGTTTACCCAATAGTTTAGAGGCATGCAATGGTCACAAGTAGGCTACATGTAGCTCATTCCTAATGAAGAACTCTGGAGGAAACATGATATAAACTATATTCTTTGGATTAGGTAGAAGTTGAAAAGGAGGTGGGGGGCTATTTAATAAGAGTGAGGGGTATCTGACAGGTAGGCTGTTTGCTCTATCCATGCAATGACAAGAGAGGGAAGCACATTGAATGGGCCCTTTGTGGAAGATTTATGGGAGGATACAGGCAGGAGATGCACAGGACTCAAGGGTGGGGATGGGTAGTGATCTGCAACTCCAGACAAATACAGGACCAGGGAGATAGCAAAGGACTGTTCTGCCTTTTCTTCCTCTTCTAACCTGTTTCTGAGGACTCTCGGATTAGTGTAGAGTAGACCCATGATTCACAAAAAAATATAATCCTTAGCTTAGAGCTCATTTATGTAAGATTCTTTTCCTTGGTGGAGACTGATTACTTCAGGGCTCTATGCCTGCATGAGTGGTATTGAGTAATCAATTAGTTTCCGCCAATGAAGATAGTCTTATGCAAATGAGCTTCAAGCTGAGGGTTGTGCTAATATGTCCATGGAACATTTTGTGGCTGGAAACATATGGAAGAAACCCATAAATCAGAGGTTCTTAACCTCTTTTGTGTCATGGACCTCTTTTGCAGTCTGTTGCAGCCCTGTGGACCCCTTCTTTTTGGAAACATAAAAAAAATCATGGGATTGCAAAGGAAACAAATCATACTGAAATGTAGTTGTTGAAATCTATATATGTGTATTTGTATATATGTGTGTGTATGTATATGTATATATCTATGTACATATATGTGTATATATATACACATACATATGCATATACACGTGTGTATATATACATATATACACACACATGTGTATATATATATATGTATGTATATATATATATATATGTATATAAACATAATTACATGGACCTTAGATTAAGAATACCTTCTGTAAGAACTTTTACCTAATCCCTGGGCAAATGTGTGGATTATTATGTGTATATTAGTCTAGATATATGGAGTGTCTTTTTTCTCCCTTGTTTGAATAATAGTTTATTTTTTCCAATTACATGTAAATACAATTTTTAACATTTGTTTTTATGGATTTTGAGTTCCAAATTCTCTCCCTGTCTCCTTCCCCCTTCCCTCTCTGAGACAGCAAGCAATTAGATACAGGTTATACATGTGCAATCACACAAAATATATTTTATATGGGGTGTCTTGAGAATAAAATAGAATTGAGGAATTTTAGAGCAAGATCAAGGAGATTAACCATATATTCATAGCAAAACATTTGAATCATGTGTAATAAATATTTTTGATATGTGCACAACTTAATATTTTAGCCACTCAGTTATGTAACATTTTCCTCTCATGTGAGGCAGGGTTCAAACCCAGGTCTTTCTGATTCCATGTCTGGTATTCTACCCATTATACCATGTTGTTTCTTAAATAGGGCACAGCAAGCATCTAATTATTAAATGGCTAAATGTTGGTTTTAATTTAATGACAGGTTTGTGCTAGACTGAAAATATGAACTCCAGCAAAGAGCAGCAATTAGAAGAGAGAAGAACCTTAACTAGGTCAGGGTGACTGGGATCTTACCCTGGGGTGCTGGAATGTAGAGGGGGTGCTGACAGCACTTATATGCCTTCATCAGTGTAGAAGCCCCTTAAGTAAATATGAATAATGAAAGTAGGAACTTACTTGATGGCTGTTGTATCATGGGCGAGCCTTCCTGATGGGAAGAGCTGACTTGCTGTGTCCTATAGTCTCTGTCACTTACCTTCCCCTTCCCCCTCCCACACACACCTTGAATTTGTCTTAACAAGTTGATTTGAGCTCATAGTTTGTGAAATTTGCTTTGGGCACAAAAAAATACTATTTACTACTCTGGGATAAAGCAAGGAAAGGCATTGGACAGCTTGATTAGAAGGCTGTGGGAAGAACTAAGCCAAAGCACTTTGACAAGTCAAGTCAACAGGTATTTATTAAGGGCATACTTTGTGCCAGGCAGGCAGCTAGGTGGTACAGTGAATAACACACTGGGCTTGGAATCAGGAAGACTCCTCTACATGAGCTCAAATCGAGCTCCAGACACTTACCTGAGCAAGTCATTTAACCTTGTTTGCCTCATTTTCTCGTCTGTAAATGAACTACAGAAGGAAATGACAAACCACTCCATTATCTCTGCCAAGAAAATCCCAAATGGGGTCATGAGGAGCAGGACACAACTGAAATGACCTAACAGCACGTGCCAGTACTATGCTAAGTGCTAAGCAATCTAGGCAAGAGCTGAAAATGCTGTCCCTGTGTATCATTGTCCACTGGGAGGGAGAATTCTCTGTGACACTTCGGATTTGCCTAAATCACAAAGTAAATATCTACGTACTCATGGAGAGCAGAATTTTTTGGCGTTAAAATACATATTTTGGGTTACATATGCTTAAAAAATTGAGAAATTTATCTTTCCTTTCTTTCCTGCCATGTTGTGCCCTGGGCCCCTGTATCCCTTGCCTCTCCCTGGTCCTGGCTTTGAGTGTTCAAGCCGTGGCCATTTCTTGTGGGTCAAACCTGAGCTGAGATTGAGAGGGGCTTAGCATGCGTTAGTTTGCAACATATGGAAAAATTCAGTCTAGCCTAATGAATGTACTGCATAGTTCTAGAGGGGAGATTACCAGGAGACATCTCCAGGGAATGTAACACATCTGAAGTGCCAGACAATTATGTTATTAAATAAAGATCTCTTTTCTTTTAATGCTAATTTACATTTCATGCTATTGGCTCCATGAGAAATGCATACTGGGGGCAAAATTGGCTGCCTGCCTTCAACTTGTCCAGATTATGGAGAATTAAAACAAAAAAGAGGCAAGAGATCATGGGAGCAGAATAATGTAGTGTGAAAGAGCTGAGCGAGGGAAAGGATGGAGAAAACTGGTAAGTTCGAGGTAAGGGTGGAAAAAGGGAGAGAAACAGGAGGCAAGAGAAGGAATGGAAAGTTCTTGCAGATGAATAATTAATATGGAATAGTGGAAAGAGAGTCAGGAAAGAACAGGATTTGCATCTCGTTTCAATTACTAGCTTTCTGGCCATGGGGAAGTGACTCTCCCTTTTGAAGGCTCAGTATCCTCAGTTTTAAAATGGGTATACATCAGTGAAAGGAATTTCCACATCAGAAGTACCCAATGTCAGTGAAATCACAAACCTAGACAAAAGCATTACTGATAAAAATCACACGTATTGCTTTCCTTTGGGTCATGAGGATGATACACCTAAGCCACTGTCTGTGGGAGATGGTCTTTGAGTTGCTTTGGCAATCTTGCATTGTTCTAAGTACCCATAATACTTAAAATAACTCCGTGTGTGGTGAGGCACCAATGGGATAATCTATGCAGAGCACTTTGTAAACATTAAGCACTGTCTGAATGTGTGATGGCGCTGCCCTTGTACCAGGGCAGTAGCATAATAATAATTTGCATTCCAGTGGCATGTTAAGGTTTACCGAATACTTTTTCTAAAAAAATTCTGCGTACTAATCATGCAAATATTCACATTTCTGCCTTGCTGATGAGGAAACTGAAGCTCAGAGAGGTGAGATGATTTGCCCATAGTCATAAAGTTTAAGTGTCAGACTTGGGAGACCAGTCCAAGCCTCCTTTTCACTCCAAGTCCAAAGCTCTTTGTCTCACTCCTGCCTTTCATCAGTCTTTGGTCCATGCCCAGGTTATCTCCAGAACACTGGGATGGACTTGGTGTGTCTCCTCACTGTTGGTTTGTTTTTGTTTTTGTTTTTTGAGAGTTTGCCTTCTATCAGTGAGAAGAGCAGGGACAGAGAGAATAGTTAAGTAGTTCTTACTCTTACCCTCCTCCTCTCTCTAAGTCCATTCTCTGCTCCAGTCTCCACCTCCACTGGCCTCAGTTCCAAGTTCTGGGGAGTCATTATTCCTCTGCATGCAATCTACATTCCAACTAATCAGCTCTTCTGGCTGTTCCCATAAATGACCTTTCATCTCCTGCCTGCACTTCCCCATCCTTGGAATTCTTGGTCTCCTCTCCCCTCCATCTTGAACTGCCATCAGAGCTCAGCTCTGAGTAGAAGCTCTTCTGATTCTTTCAATTGTTAGTAACCCCCTCTCCCCAAATTACTCTGCCTATAGTTTGTATTTACTCACTTGGGTTGTCATTCTCCTTGTCCCTCCTCCCAGTGGAAGCTGCTTGAAGTCATGAACGTCATGAAGTCACTTTGGTCTTTGTATCTCAGTGTCTTGCAGAGTTTCTTGTGCACAGTAAATAGGCAGTTAATAAATACTTGTTGAATGGAATTGTCTGTGGTATTCCAGTGTGCTTGACTACCGTCGGATAGAGGCAGTACTGCGTGTGCCCCTCCCACCTCACCTCCCCCATCCATAGAGAGTGTAGGCCAATATCAAGTGCTCAGCTAATGTTAGTTGACTGATCATTTTGAATGTGTGTGTGGTGTGTGTGTATAGCGCTCTCTTTGGGATCACTCCTCAGACTGGGAGCTTGTACTCATAGGCTGATGGCCCAGCGCTGGGGTTCTAGTGCTGAGTCCTCACCAGAGTGCTCTTAGACTCCCTTCACGTTTAGAGAAGGCATTTCCTGAGAAGGCAGAGTAAGTATAGTAGTCATAATTCCTTCCCCTTCCCAGACCCCACAATAAAAGGCGCACGCTTTTCTCTTGTTCGCACAAGGTCCTGACGAGAGTGGGCTCAAACTTAAAGTATCAATGTCACGAGGCACATGTTGGGCAGAAGGGGACTTCACAGCTCTTGGCGCTGAGAGGCCTTTTCTCCTTTCACTTTCCCTCTCCGAGTTCCAATTAGATACAGTTCCCTGCTGGGGCAGTGGCCCCCCTGGGTTTTGAGGTGCAGAGCCAACACTCTCTGAAGCTGTTTTCCCTTGGGTAACTCTCTCTCTTTTCATTCCTGCTGTGGCTATTTACACTTCCAACAGACTCTGTTACTCAAGAGGCCCCTATGGGACCTCTAGATCTATGAAATTTGCAAGGTCACCTAGACACTTGCACCATGCAATAGTCATTTGCCAAAGATCAGGCCAGGAATAATAAACACAATGAAGGAAAGATGGTCATGTGCTTATAGCTGCTGTGGCTAGGTGGGGGATAGGGCTACCACCCTTCTCCCACCCAATTGTCAGGAATAGTTCAAAGAAGTCCTACCTCACTGGAATTCTTAAAGAAAGAAACTGATGGAAGAGTATGTCTCTCTCTCTCCCTCTCCACTCAGCTCTGGCTCACTAATTGCTCCTGAATTGCTAGGTCTTCTGGCCCTGTAACCAGTTGGAAGCCTTTTCATCATCACACAGCATAAGCCTCACAGTAACATATGGCTGGACACTGGAGTTCTTCTATGTGGTGGACTGAAACCAAGCATGAAATATCTAGGCCTGCTTCAAGTCCTATTCCCCTGTCTCCACTCCATTGGCCAGTCAACCTCCAGTATATGTATGACTGTGTGTGTGTGTGTCTGTGTGTGTATCTTCAAGGTTTCTGGTATATAAACTCTCTTTCAACAAAGAAGGAACAAGGGAATATGATTGGTCTTTCAAGCAGCAGGAGTAATTATTTCCTTGGTCATCATTGTTAATGACAATCACTGAGTAAATAAATAAAGCATGATGCTTCTCAAAACCATCAAAGTGTTTAATTGCTAAATTTACCATTTCAAAGTGTGGTCATTTTACTTACCAGTTCAAAGGAAGATGGGGCAGAATACTTGGGGAGAGTGAAAATGTGAAGGGGAAGAAGAGGAGTGGAAAGAGCCTTATACCATTTTTGTTCCTTCCTGTCCTTTTCATCCTTTGAAAGTGGGAAAAGTGCCTTTTCTTCAACCTTTGAGTCACAAGTAGTGGTTCCAAATTCCAAGATTTTCATTCTGGCTTAGATATGGACTAGATGGCACAGTGGATAGAGTTCTGGACTCGGTGGTTTGGGTTGATCATCTTCATAATATGAAGAAAAACAACTTATTATTACTATCATCAATCATCATCATCATCATCACCATCGCCATCACCACCGCCACTACCACCACCACTTCTGGTGGGAAAACATTTTTTATCAGTTCAAGTGAGGGTTTTCCTATAACCTATCATCTTCAAGAGTTGCCTAGGTCTTTGAGAGATTAAGTGACTTGTCCAGGGCCACACAGGCAGTCTTCCTGACTCCCAAACTAGCCTCTATCTACTACACCATGCTACTTCTCATTATGAACAACAATGTAAGTAATGATGCTGAATTATAAGAAATAACTAAGTATTTCAGAAAGGCCTGTATCTATTAGATTCACATTTTAGGACTCAAGATCTTCATCTTCAAATTTTACTTCCCTAGTGTTTTGTTGATTAGAAGTGTGTTCTCAACAGAAAGAAAGAAATTGCCTCTGTTCCTTCAACTATCACTGCTACTACCATCACCTCTACTATCACCAACCTTCTATATGTGGGCAGCTCAGATTCTTGGAACCAGGGTTTGGACCCTTATTTTACTATCATAATCCAGTGTTAATCCAAGAAGAGAAAGTAGCATCAGTTTGCTGGTTTTCAAAAGATAGATCTGGAAAGTATCCTAACTGTACTGAACCTGTTGGACAGATTTCTCTGAATGTCTAGCCTTGTTTTTTTTGGGTTTTTTTGGAAGAAGAGGGGAGCAGATAGTGGAAAACTCTGAAAGGGCTAAGGCTTTGGAGACCCTGCCGGACACCAAATTATCTTTCTTCCTCTTCTCAACATTTATGGTTCTGGAAAGGAGGAAGGGACAGCTGTGATTGTCTCTCTCTTTCAGCCTGAGATCAGTCCTGGGGAGGTACAGCTATGTCCCAGTTATTGGGAAAGTATTTTGCTCTGGGGTCATGAATCTACCCAGGCTGTGTTTGTCATAGAGGAAATGATTTATGTTGTGGGGATGTGGGGGCAGGGTTTGGCACTATATCAGTGAGAAGGCCATTACCTGCCCCGAGTTGGTCTCTAGCTGCCTTGGGGAAGAGAACCTCATAAATATTATGGTGTTTCAATTCTGGGGCTGGGATACCAAATTTAGCCTTTGAGAATCAAGGTGCAACCTTCAATGGCACCAAAGTCTATTCGAGTTTCGCTGAGAGCCTCATGTCTGAGAGTGATTTGGAAGGTCCTGATGTGACCCTACATCATCCTCTGCCTGTGTGGTGTGCTTTGTTTATGAAGCTCAGAGTCTGGTAGGTTCTTACTCAGGGCTGAACTCTAGGGATGCATGATGACTACTCAGCCCTTCTGGCAATCATCCCTCCAGCTTTTCCTACTGGAGAGCCCTATGTTGGTTCCAGCTCTTTATGGCCCAAACTTTCTGAGTTCCTCCAAGACACGGCACCTTTGGATTGGTGCTGGCATTCCTGCTTCTCCTGACCAGAAAAACCAGTCACATTCAACAACAATGAACTCAGCTTAGGTCATTTGCGTTGGAGGGAGGAGAAAGGGGAGTGAGAAGGGTATAGATTTGTGCTGAGTCTTGGTGAGAGTGGAACTCATCATCAAATTACTGTAACTGGGATCCCTAATTCACAGGAAAGGAGTGAAGCCATGTTCTTCCTTACCTTCTATCATTTCTCTGACCTTTCCCTGGTCCCTGAACTTCAGAGTTATGAATGAATCAAGTAACTTTTCAGATCATCCTAGCATACCCTAACATGATCATCTCTCTAATTTGTAGGAAGAGAATGAATCCCTTATCATCTCTCACCTGCATTATTACCATAGCTTTCTGAATTTCAATCTCTCCCTACACCAGTCCATTCTCCATACAACTGCCAAAAGTGGTTTTCCTAAAATTGATGGTGTAATCATGTCATATCGCCTACCCCATTCCCCCATTCAGTAAACCCTGAGAGCTCCATTTTATATCCAGGATCAAACATAATATCTTTTATTCGTACATAAAGCTTTTCACAACTTGGTTCTTGCTCATCTTTCTAGTCTTGCATTTTCTCCTTTCCATCCATTGTATGATGCAACCTAACCTGTCCATTTGCTGGTCCTCAAATTGCATGTGACATTCTACACCCCCTTTTCTGCCCCCAGCCTGTCTCCCATGCCTGGATCCTTCTAACTCCTTACCTTCATTTTTTTGGATTCTCTGGCTTCCCCTTCAAGACTCAATTCAAATGCTGTCTTTTCCAGAAGGTGTTTTCCAGTCCCCCCAAGCTGTTAATTCTTTCCCTCTGCCTTGTATGTATCTTGTATGTAGTTAGTTATTTACATGCTGACTCCTCCATTAGAATGTAAACATTTTGAGGGCAGGAACTTTTTTTTGTCTTTCTTCGTATCTTTAGTACTTTTCACAGTTCCTGGCACACAATAAATGCTTAACAAAAACTTGTTGGTTGATTAACCAGGGGGAAAGAGTCGGCAATAGTGGCTGGTCTTACCAAAAACTGGCTTTTTTTTTTTACATCCAACTCCTTTTTAGGTGTTTCCTTGCCCTGTTATTGTCTCCTGACACTGAACCTAATCTGTGTATATAGCTACTGGAGGGATGGCTTAGATTCCTGCCATGGTTTTACTCCTTCTGATGGTAAGCTCTCTCCCACCCACTGATGTGTCCCATTCCTGGAATGTATGCTTTCCCTACCTCTGCCTCTTAGAATCCCTAATTTCCTTTAACTTAAATTCATTTGCCATCTTTGATAGGAAGCCTCCCCTGATCCCTCAACTCCACTCCTTCCTCAAAAGATCATGTTTATATTTATCAGCTTATACAAGGTATCCTCCCCTTCTGTAGATAAATATAAGCTCCTTGAAGGCAGGCAATGTTTTTAGTTTTGTCTCTGCATCCTTAGTACCTAGTACACATTGCCTTGCATAGAGGACACACTTAGTACGTGTATATTGGATTGAATTGGGCATTTGTATTTTAATAAGGTTTCTTGAAAATCCGAAGGAAAGAATCTCTAATAGTACATTTTCAGCACGGTGAAGGAGATATTTTGGAGGCATTTCCTCTCAAATGACAAGATTCAGTTAATATAGTTCATTATCAAGTGCCTACTCAGTGTCAGTCACTGTGCTGAGATAGAGGGGAATCCTGTTTTTTCTACAGTTATCCCTTCCACATTGTGACTTTTTCCCTATCATGGTTTTGATATATCATGGGATGGCATAAGAAATTAAATGGGCATTTTTGGGAGTTTTGTGGAAGCCACAGATGACACACGAAGACTAGCAGATGATACAGAAAAATTTGAGAAACTCAGAAATGCATGAAGTATATGTATAGTGTTGTAGAATATCAACTCAAATTTTACAATAAGGTACTGTAAACACCCTATGAAAGAAAAAAGACCTTCTCTGGTATGAAGGGAGGGCCAAAACATTTTATATGGATTTTCCAGATCCTGGGAGTGCCACGCCCCTAACCCCAATGATGTGGAAGGGATAACTGTGCTTGAAAAACTGACCCTGGCTTTAGTCATATGGACCTAACTAGTCCATACATCTATAACTAGGGTTATAGATGGGGGAAAAAAGAGAAAGTAAAAGTGACAACAGAATTCTTAACCTGAATCTGCTAGAATTCCTGGTTAATCTAAGATTCCAGAATTATCCTCATCTTTTGTCCAACTTTTTGCCCGCTAATATAATGTTAGAGTCAGATAGTCACAGTTGCTTTAGCCTCATGAATAGAGAAAAAGGCCTAGTAAACAGCCAGCAAGGACATGCTAACACATGGAAATGTTTATGCCCTTTTTAAAAGTCAATTCACAAAGTAGTACCAGATTTTCTTATTACAGTCTTTTTAATTCAGGGCCTTTTACAGTTAAAATATCGCTGGAAGTTCAACAGGAAAACTAAATTGAAGATAAGTCTAAGTTAATTATAGATGCAAACTTTTCTATGCTAAATGTAAGCACATGACCCCACTTCCTTTATACTGAGGTTAGCGTCCTGGGAATGGTGGACAGATTCCTGCTGCATATTATGAGGTTCAGTTTACTGTATTTCTAAAGGCTGCTGAACAGAAGAGGGAAATCTGGTCTTGAGTTTTATCAATATGGTGTGAATGTACTCTGATTGCCTCAAAGACATTTTCTTTTGTATGTCATACTGGATTAAACATGGCAAAGACATAGGTACTCATCCCCCCCTCCAAATCCTTTTTTGAGCTGAACTTCCTTATTATTATTGGTTAAGTCAAATCAATGAATGTTTATTGAGCTCATACCATGTGCCACGCTAGGCAAGCAAAGGAAGGCAAAAACAGTCTCTGACCTCAAGGAGCTCACATTCTAATAGGGAGACAACATTCAAATAGCCATGTACATACAAGATATATAGAGGGGAAATTGCTGGAAACCTCAGTTGGAAGTCACTAGCATTGATGGGGACTGCGAAGGCTTCTTCCAGAAAGAAGCATTTTAGCTTAGACTTGATAGAAGCCAGAAGGTAGAGATGAGGAGAGAGAACATTCAAAGAATGGGGAGACAGCCAGCGAGCAGGCAAGGAGTTGAGGGAGGGAGTGTTATTTGCACACAACCGCAAGGAGGACAGTATCACTGGATCACAGAATTGAGTTAATGGGAGGAAAGTATGATAATACTGGAAAAGTAGGAACTACCACCAAAAGTAGGAACCTTAAAAGTCCTTAAAAGCCAAATAGAGGAGTTGGTATTTGATCCTAGAGATGATAAGAAGCTACTGGAATTTATTGAATAGGGAGCGACATGGTCAGACCTGCACTTTAGGAAGATCACTTTGGGAATTAAATGTGGGGAGAGATTTGAAGCAGGGGGACCAACCAGAAGATTATTGTAAATAGTCTAGGTGTGAGGGGGTAAGGACATATACCAAGATGGAAGTCATGTCAAAGAAGAGAAGGGGGCATATCCAGGAGGTGTCATGAGGATCAAATTGCCAGTACTGCCAACACGCGGGATTGCATCTGGAGGGGTGAGAAAGAGTGTGGAGTGAAGGATAATGCCTAGGTTGTGAGCTCGCATGATAGGGAGGCAGTGCCCTGGACAGAATTAGGGAAAACAGGGAAAGGAGTAGGATTGAAAGGGGGCATAATGAATTCAGTTTTGGATGTACTGAGTTTAAGGTATCCATGGGACATCCACTTCATGATATTCAGTAGGCAATTGGAGATGCAAGAGTAGAGGACAGGAGACAGGTTAGGGTTGGATAAATAAATCTGAGATTCATCTGCTTGAAGATGAGAATTGAATCCATGGGGAGTTGAGACCATCAAGTAAAATCATACAGAGAGAGAAAAATCAGAGCCTTGAGGGACGCCTAGCCAACATGACCCGGATGAAGACACCACCATTATGCTGATTGGTATTACTGGCACTATAGGCTCCTTAGAATCCAGCTAAGTTAAGCCCCTCATTTTATAGATGAGGACACTGATTTCCAGAAAAATTAAGTAGCTTGCACAAAGTTGCACAGGTACTGATATCAGAACCAGGAATTGAATCCAGGCCCTATGAATCAAATCTATTTTTTTTCCCCTTTCTTGGATACCAGTCTATTTTATATTCCTTACAATTACTCAAGCCCTCAGAAACATCATTTCTAGTTCCACATTATCATACTCCCTTTCAATCTCTCGTTCATTCTAACATTTCTCTTTTGCTTTCTTAAATGACTAGATGATTGCAATCTCTTAACTGGTTAGTCTTTTTCTTCTCCTTTATTATTTATAAAAATTGTATTTTTATTGACGTGTTGCTTCTGCACATCTCTCTTCCCCTGTAACAAAGGCAAATCCCTACCCTTGTAACAAAGATTTAAAAATCTGATAGTATATACAATATTTCATACCCATAGTCCCCCACCTATGCAATGAAAGGAAGGTGTTGTGTTTTCACAACATTTTTTGGGGGGAACAAGTTTAATCGTTAATTCGAATCCTACCTCAGATGCATACTTAGCTGTGTCACTCTTGTCAAGTTACTTGACCTCTCAGGCTCAATTTCCCATTTGCAAAATTAGGATAATAATAGTATTCACCTCACATGATTACTGTGAAGATCACAGGAGATAATATTTGTAACACACTTTGCAAACCTTACAGGACAATATAAATGCTAGCTATTATTAGTTTTTATTCTAATTATATAGCATTCAGTTTTTTTCATTTTCATGATTTCTTGTAGTTCATGAATATTCCATTAAATTTATATACCATAGTTTTTTTTAGAAATATTATCCAATGGATCAATATCTTACCTTATTTTTATTTCTTAACTACCACCAATTGCTTCTGGGAATATTTTTGGTGTATTTTTGATCTCCTCAAAAGGGTTTCTGGGTCAAAGAAGATGGAGGTGTTTATTAGTTATTTATTTTTAGTATAATTCCAAATTACTTTCCAGAATGATTAGATCAATGTATAGATATGTGAACTGTATTTCTGTGTCTGTCTTTCCAAAACCTCACCAACATCAACCGTTTCCATCTTTTGCCATTTTCCCAATTTTCTGAATGCAAGATGAAACCTCCAGTTCATTTTGATTTGCAGTCTTATTATTATGGAAAGATAATATGATTCATATGATTACTAATAAATAGCAATTCTTCTTGTGTGAACTGGTAGCTTATACCCTGTGACAACTTGTCCATTGGGGAATGGCTTTTGGTCTTGCACATTTGTGTTAACTTTTAAAAAATTCAGTAAATATTTATTAAGAGCTTCCTGTGTGTCAGGCACTGTGCTAAACACTGGGGATACACAAAGAGACAAAAGATTCCTACCCTCAAGGAGCTTACAATCTAATACTATATATATTGATCCAGAATTTTATCAGAGATATTTGATGCAAAGATATTTTTCAAGTCAAAAGCTTTCCAATTTCATGTAATTAAAATTATCTTTTTTGGGAGGATTATTTCCTCTAGCCCTCATAGATGAAAAGGTCCCTGATGTTGTTCTCTTCTAATATCTTTTGTGATGTGACCTTTTATGTTCATGCCTGATATCTATTTTGAATTAATGGTGGTATATTTCTGCTAATCACGTTCCACTTTTCCCAGCAGTTCTTGTCAGAGAGAGAATTCTTTCCTAAGTAGTTTATTTTGGGGTTTATCAAATATTGGGCTTTTGAGATGGATTATTTCTGATGGTTCCTCCTCTGGACTGTTCCACTGATCTTCTTATTTATTTTTTAACCACTACCAAATAGTTCTGATGATTATGGCTTAATAATATAATTAGAATCTTGGAAATGCTATTCTCCCTTCATTCTTTTTTTTAAAAAAATTTCCTTGATACTCTAACACTTTTTGTTTCACTGAATGATTGTGTTACCAATTTGTCTATCTCTATAAAACACTCCCTTGATGGTTTTATGGGTGTAGCACCAAATCTGTAAATTAATTTAGATACTATCTTCATTTTTATTGAAATGGTATGGCCCAACAATTAATAATGGTTATCTCTATTATTTTTTAGGATTTTCTTTATTTCTTTACATAATATTTTGCAAATTATCTGTCTTGATGGTGTTGCTAGATTGGCTCCCAAATATCTAACTAATTTTAAAGTTATTTTGAATATGGTTTTCTTTTTCATAATTTCCTCCAGGCTTTTGTTATTCCTAATAGCCATGTTGTTGATTTTTGTGGGCTTATTGTGTATACTGCTCTTTAATGAAGCTATTGTCTTAATTTGTTTCTTTTCTGATTCCCTGGGATTTTCTAAGTAAACCATCATGCCACCTGGAAATAAGGATAATTTTGTTCCCTCTTTGCCCATTTTCCCCCTCTTGTCTTATTGCTATCACTAGCATTTCCAAAACTCAAATACCAATGAGTAGGGATATCTTTGATTTACTTTTGTATTTATTGAGAAAGCATTTAGTTTCCCCATTGCAAATAATGCTAGTTTTTGGTTTTAGATATGAACTTTAAAAATCCCATTAAAATGGTCAGTCTATGCCTATGCTTTAGAGAGTGGTTTTTTTCCTTGTTTGTTTTTTTTTTTAAGTGTAGATCAGGGTTGAAAATCTGTTTCAAGCTTTTTCTTTGTCTATCAATAATAGCCATTGAAACATAAGGGATCATAAATAAAATGTACATTGATAAGGAAGAGGCATCCTGGAATGGCAGATAAAGGACTGGCCTCTGAGTCGGGAAGAACTGGGTTCACGTCCTGCTTCTGACATAGCCTGACTGAGTTACCTTGGGCAAGTCAATGAACCTCTAAATGCCCCAGGCAATGTCGTAAGACTCTACATTGAAGAGCAGGGGTGTAAGTGCTAGAGTGAGTTTTCTAGCTAAGAGTTTCCTACACCAATGAAATCATGTTCTCATTTCAGAAAATAATGTCTAAGTCTAGCTGCCTAAGCAAAGTTATAATGACCTTAGTGAGTCATAATGAGAAAGCTTTAAATAGCAGATTAATTGATTAGGTTCCTAGTTACATGTTGACTGCTCACCTGTTAAAAGAAATCCCTTCTACCTTCATGAATGCTTATCAGTAAATGACGATGTGTTCGAATAGGGTGGTCTTGTGTTGAAGGGAAAGCCAGGTTCAGTCGGTATTTTCACATTATGAAAGCAAGATCTGCTTGGTTCTTGTGCATAGAGGGGTTTTTTAGTAAATGTTATTTGAGCCTAATGCCAGACCTTTTCTGCTTTGAATGCTAATTTAGATTTAGACATCTAGAAATCGTTAAGAAATTTGGGTAAAACGTGGGAAATTAAAAACACCAATGTCCTGCAAGATCACCAGTTGTGGATTGAAGGCAGTCTCTTTAATGCTGCTGTTGTCATCAGTTCAGTGGAAGTTATTCACACGACAATCAAGTGATGGTGGTAAGGAAGGTAGCTGGCATCCATGTGACTGCAACCCCCACGTTTCTTTTCTGGGTTTGGTATTCTCGCAGCAAAAGGTCACCACCAATCTGCCTTTTGACATCAAAGTGCAAACGATTCTCTTTGCCTCTTTTGTCTGTTGTAAAAAATGAAAAAAGCTTCCCCCCTCCAACAGCTTGTTGATTGGGCAGGGACTGAATCAGGCCTGTGTGCTGGGCTCTAATTTATAGAATGAGTAGATTCTTTGGTCTTCCCCAGAAATCACCTTTTCTTAAGTCAAAAACTTTACAGACAAAGTACTAGGAAATATGTTGTAGGGAATAATAACAACAACGACGAGGATGATGATGATGATGACAGTGTGCATTTTTGTAGCACCTACTGTGTGCCAGACACTGTGCTAAGTGCTTTACAAATATTGTCTCACTTGATGAGATACAACCCTATAAAGCGAGTACTATTCCTATCCCTACTTTACAGAGAAGGGCAGCTGGGTAGTGTAGCAGATAGCATGCAGGCTCTGGAGTCAGGAGGACCTGAGTTCAAATCTGGCCTCACTTACTAGTTGGGTGGCCCTGGGCAAGTCACTGCACCGTATTTGCCTCAGTTTTCCTCATCTATAAAATGAGGTGGAGAAGGAAATAGCCAACTACTCCAGTATCTCTGCCAAGAAAACTCCAAATGGGGTCACAAAAAGTTGGAAATGATTGAAATGACTGAACAACAAACAGCAAAGAAGCTGTTGTGTCCCCAGGCAAGACATTTAATCTCTTCCTGCCTCAGTTTTCTCATCTGTAAAATGAGGCTATTAATAGCACTTGCCTCCCAGGGTTGCTGTTGGGATAAAATGAGCTAATATCTGTAAATCACTTTTCAAACCTTAAAGCTATTATTATTAAACATATGTTGTTTCTCTTGGCCTCAGTTTATTCACCTGTGAAATAAGGCGTTTGGACTAATATTAATGATGATAACACCTGACATTTATATAGTTCGCTAAGGTTCACAGAACACTTATATACACTGTCACATTTGAGCCTCCTAACCACCTGGTGAAGTAGGTATTCATCCTCATTTTATAGGGAAAGAAATCGGTTCAGAGAACCTAAAGGGATTTGGCTGTGTGGTCCCACAATTACTTGTGAAATGTTGAAGGCAGGGTTTGAAACCAGGTCTTGATAACCACCGGGTCAGTGCTGTCATCTGCCATGCCTCTGAGGTCTCTTTCGGGTCTAAGATTCTATAATACGCGGGTAGATGACAACTCGCTAACGTGACAAATGACTGCACAAATGTATATGTTAATGTACAAATAGAGGGCCTCTAGCCTCTTCCTTCCCATGACCCAGAATAGACATCCGTGTCCCAGGTTATATATGTACGTTTTTATAGTGATCTTTAGGAGGTGATACCCTTCTTTTATTCACCAACAGAGACATTTCTGGAATGGTTAGACTTTTGAGCTTGAGAGGAGAAAGCTATTTTTGTCTTTTCAGAGGGTGGCCCTCGAATCATTCTCATTTGGCTTTGAGCTTGTCAGGAAATTTTGGTGAGTAGAATTTAAAGGATGGAATGAACTGAAGATGAACAGAAAAGAACATTAGAAGTCAGAAGAATGAATAGAAGAGATATTGAAATTTATGAGGTGAGTGGAGAGCCGGGTAGCGGGGAAGAAAGAAAAAAAAGAATTTCTTTTTATATTGACTTACAAAGGCCAGTGATTTTCTTTTATAGATACCAGTTAATTCTTTCTAAATTTCCTCTAGAAGGGACAGATTGTAAAGAGGCAACAGGAAAGAGGAATTGATTTCTAGAAAGTAATTTTAGTGCTGAATAGAAAATGAAAAGAAAAAAAATACAAATTGAATGGAAAATCTATCTGTAGGCCAACCCTCATATCCCCTTTTATCCCCCCAACCCCCCAGCAATAGCCACATATATCACTGGACCTGGCAGGCCTTGGGTGAACCTGGGCCTCACTGCCATCTATACAGCATAGCCTGGACAGAAAGAGACTGTTGTATCATGAACCTGCCAAGAGAAGTTTTCATTTTGGGGTGTGGAAGAGTTTGAGAAGAAAAAACAAAGACCAAATAAAGAAGTAAGTTTTGATGTGTTCCATAATGCAAGTATATTTTTCACTAAGGAGTCTTTGGTTAACCATTTTCTGGCAACAAAACTTAGAATGCAGAAATCGTTGGAAACTTTGGGGGGAAAAAAAGCAGCTTACCTCTCAAAACATATACACAACCCCACAGTTTCATTCTTTCCCCCACATCTATGGATGATTTCTAAGGTTTTGTCCCTGTCTCATGGTCATACCTTTCTACTGAATTTGTCTGCTCTTCTTTCTCTTTGTTGAGAGTTTTCCATCCTGTGGTAGAAGAAATTGTGTTTTCTGGTTATCTTTATTTAACTCCCAAAGCCCTAACTAGATCTGAGCTGGATTCCAGGATCCAAAGCTTACAACAAGGCTAACTCTGCCTGGAGGTCCCCTATTTGAGGTCACCTGGACCTCAGTTGGAAATCTCTCCAGTTCCTGATAAGTTGATAAAGGAGATTAGGCATCAATCTAAAAACCAGGGGTGGGAAACCTGCGGCCTCGAGGCTACATGTGGCCTTCTAAGCCCTCAAGAGCTGCCCTTTGACTGAGTCCAAACTTCGTAGAACAAATCTCCTTAATAAAAGGATTTGTTCTGTAAAACTTGGACTCAGTCAAAAGTCCGTACTCGAGGACCTGGAAGGCCACATGTGACCTCGAGGCCACAGGTTCTAATATAAATTTATTTATTTTTAGTTTTCAACATTCACTTCCACAAGTTTTTGAGTTCCAAATTTTCTCCCCATCTCCCCCACCCCAAGATGGCATGCATTCTGAATATCCCTACCCCTAGCCTGTCCTCTCTTCTATCTCTCCCCTGCTCCCTTATCCCCTTCCTCTTCTATTTTCCTGTAGGGCAGGATAGACTTCTGTACCCCATTTCCCGTATTTCTTATTTCCCAGTGGCATGTGAAAACATTTTTTTAAACATATGTTTTTAAAACTTTAGGTTTCAGATTTTCTCTCTTCTTCCTATCCCACTTACCCTCATTGAAAAGGCAAGCAACTCCATATAGGTTGTACATGTGCAGTTATGCAAAACACTTCCATAGTAGACATGTTGTGAAAAATTAACTCTATTTCCCTTAATCCTATCCTGCCCTCCCATTTATTTCTATTCTTTCTTTTGACCCTGTCTCTCCTCAGAAGTATTTACTTCTGATTCCACCCTTTCCCAGTCTGCCCTCCTCTCTATATTCCCCCTGCTCTCTTGTCCCCTTCTCTGCCTATTTTCCTGTAGGGTAAGACAGATTTCCATACCCAATTGAATGTGTATGTTATTCCTCCTTAAGCCAAATCCTATGAGAATAAGATTCACTCATTCCCTCTCACCTTCCCCTTTCCCCTCCACTGTAAGAGACTTTTCTTTTTGTTTTTTTTTGTGAGATATTTACCCCATTCTACCTCTCCCTTTCTTCTTCTCCGAGTATAATCCTCTCTCATCCCTTAATTTTATTCTCCAGATATGACCCCTTAATCTTCAACTCACCCTGTGCCCTCTATCTATCTATATATACATACATATAATTTTTTTCCTCCAACTACCCTAATACTGACAAAGGTCTCATGAGTTATAAATATCATCTTTCCATGCAGGAATGTAAACAGTTCAATCTTAATAAGTCTCTTATGATTTCTCTTTCCTGTTTACCTCTTCATGTTCCACTTGAGTCTGTATTTGAAAGTCAAATTTTCTATTCAGCTCTGGTCTTTTCATCAGGAATGCTTGAAAGTCCTCTATTTCACTGAATGACCATTTTTCCCCTGAAGGATTATACTCAGTTTTGCTGGGTAGGTGATTCTTGGTTGTAATCCTATCTCCTTTGCCCTCTGGAATATTATATTCCATGCCCTGCGGTCCTTTAATGTAGAAGCTGCTAAATCTTGTGTTATCCTGATTGTGTTTCCACAGTACTTGAATTGTTTCCTTCTGGCAGCTTGTAATATTTTCTCCTTGACCTGGGAACTCTGGAATTTGGCTACAATATTCCTAGGAGTTTTCCTTTGGGGATCTCTTTCAGGAGGAGATCTGTGGATTCTTTCAATTTCTATTTTGCCCTCTGGTTCTAATATCAGGGCAGTTTTCCTTGATAATTTCTTGAAAGATGATGTCTAGGCTCTTTTTTTGATCATGGCTTTCAGATATTCCAATAATTTTTAAATTCTCTCTCCTGGATCTATTTTCCAGGTCAGTTGTTTTTCCAGTGAGATATTTCACATTGTTTTCTAATTTTTCATTCTTTTGGATTTGTTCTATATGTCGTGATTTCTCATAAAGTCCCTATCTTCCAATTGCTCTATTCTAATTTTTAAGGAAGTATTTTCTTCAGTAATCTTTTGGACTTCCTTTTCCATCTGGCCAATTTTTCTTTTTAGGGCATTTTTCTCCTCATTGGCTTTTTGGACCTCTTTTGCCATTTGGGTTAGGCTATTTTTTAAGGTGTTATTTTCTTCAGTATTTTTTTGGGTCTCCTTTAGCATCACTCTCAGTTTTTCCTCTACTTGTCTAACTTGCTTCTCAAAATCATTTCTGAGCTCTTCCATGGCCTGGGACCAATTCATATTTTTCTTGGAGGCTTTGGATGTAGGGGCTTTGACTTTGTTGTCTTCTTCTGGTTGTATATTTTGGTCTTCTTTTTCACCAAAGTAAGATAGTATAGTCTGACTCTTTTTGTGCTGCTTGCTCATGATCCCAGCCAATTACTTGAGTTTTAAACTCTTTGTTAAGGTAATCTGCTTCCAATGTGGAGAATGTACTGTCTCAAGCTTGAGGGGTTTGTACAGCTGTTTTCAGAGATACTTGTAGGGACCTGTAAATTTTCAGTTCTTCCAAGGTGGTATGATAAGGGGCGAGGTGTTTACTCCTTTCCTGGCCTGTGACCACAAGTACTCCTTTCTGTTCTGTAACTGTGAGGAGGGGTTTCTCTGCACAGCCACTACAAGCTCCACCATGCCAGCGTTCCTCCTCACCCCAGCACCAACATGTAGAACTGTGAGCCAGATCCAAACACGGGCAAAGCAAGAGATTCCTGCCTCAGCACTGGCAAAGAGATCCCTGCAGTCCCTCTGTGACCAGCCACTGGATTCCCAGTGTATGGGCTGGAAGCTCGGGAAGCAGCTGCCTGCCTACCCCCCCCCCCCCATGCTTTTGGGGAATGGAGCTGAGACCTGCCTTTCTCTCTCATCACTGACAGAAACTGACTTTTCCCACTGACCTTCTAAGTTGTCTTTGGCATTTGTGGATTGAGGAGTCTGGACACTGCCACAGCTGCCTGATTCAGTCCTCTGAGGCCTGTTCCAGGTTCACTGTGGCCTGAGCTCCCACGCCGCTGCGCTCCCAGCCTAGTGTGATACACCTTTGTGATCAATCATCCAGGTTGTCTTGGGCTGGAAATTTGTTTCACTCTGTCTTTTTGTGGGTTCTGCTGCCTCAGAATTTGTTTAGAGCCATTTTTTATGAGTATTTGGAGGGGTTTGGCAGAGAACTCAAGCAAGTCACTGCTTTCACTCTGCCATCTTGGCTCTGCCCCCAGGGCACAGGTTCTAAACAGGTTTTGTGTTCCTTGCAATGGAGCAGCCCTGGGCACTAAATTCTTAGATTACCATCTGGGACCTTCATCTCAACAGGAATTAGCATCTAGTATTGATTAATGTGCCTGCATTTCTTGGCCACTGGTTCACTGAACTCTCAACGTCAGATCCAATGATTGTTGGAACAGCAGTGGATAAAAACCATTTCTGACCGACCTGATTGAGAGCTTAGCCAGCCAATGACATGAGGAAAAAGGAGAGCCAGCTGGCTCCTCCTCTTATGTTTTTACAGCTCCCATAACCACTTCTGGAGTTGCTTTAGTTCAGAATTACATTTTAGACCCTGGCTCAAGTTATGGGACTTCTTTTCTCTGTCATAAGGTAGGGGTACCCTTGCTCCCTGTGGGCACTCTATAATTCTTGGTGACTAACTTCTAGGACATAAAACTGCCTCACTTTTAAAAGGGACAGAATTCCTAAATATATAAAAAGTGAATAAAAGTCTTCATTGGAAGAAGGGGGAAAATGAAAGGAAGGAAGAAGGAATGAAGGGAAGAAAGGAAAGAAGAACAGAAGGGAGAAAGAAAAGGAAGGAAAAAAGAAATGAAGGGAGGGAGAAAAGGAGAAGGGGAAGGAGTGACGAAAGGAAGGAAAAAGTAGGGAAGAAGAAAAGATGGGAAAGAGGGAGGAAGGGGGAAGGAAGGGAGATTTCCCTGGGCTATAATGGTTTACAGTCACCCTAAACAGCATCTGAGAAGGCTTATGGAAGTCCCTCACAGAGCCTGGCCTTGGCCCAGATCCCTGCAGCAATAATAACCAATCCCTACTCTTCTTTGCTTTCTATTACCAACCTAAGGAACCATCTGTTTCTTGACTTAAATCTCTGTTCTTTGGGGGTTTTAACTTGGGATTGATTCAATTTACAATGAAGTTGAAGCCTTGCATGCAAAACGTTCATTTCTTCCTTTGGTTGTAATGAAAAAAAATAATGGGGTGTTGGGAGGGGACATGAGAACAATCCCCATTTGTCTTCCTTCCCCCTTGTGGTTGGGAAATTGGTTTGTGAAGGTAGTCAGAGGAGGGGCTTTAAAATGATTTCTCATGAAGACAGGAATTCACAATGGCTTGTGACTTCTGATCCTATTGGTCCAGACTCACCCACCTAGTAGTATTCAGCTATTGGGACAGCTTGGAAGATGCGGTTAACATCCAGTTATTGGTTCTTTTGATGGGTTCTGCCTGCATTTACTGAGGAGGAGGCGGAAGGAAAGACGGAGAGGGTGGGAAGAGGCAGGGGCATAGGAGGAGGGAGAAATAGATGAAAGATTTGTGATGCTGCCAGGATGCTCAGGTTGATTACCACAGAGCCTGGCAGAGGATCCAGGGAAAGCTGGCCTCCTGGACTGTCCAGCTATTTCAGCTGTGGGGGGAGATGTAGATGACAATGGTCTTCTAGTCTTCTGTGCCAATAGCTCCCAATCAGGTTGACTGCAGGGAGGAATCTTTCTTCCCTTTCACATTCCTAGAGTTTCATAGATTTAGAACTAGAGAGTTAGGCAGCAAACAAAAATATATTAAGCACCTACTGTGTGCCGGGCAGAGAGCCAAAGAAAGGTAAAACCCAAAATATCTCTAAGGTCCTCTAGTCCAATGTCTTCATTTTGTAGATGTGGAAACTGAGACTCAGAGAGATCAAGTGAATTGTCTCATTTCCAAATCAGTAAAACGAGGTAATTTTACTAATTCAGAATCCAACCTAGTTTCTTAAATGTTCTGGGGTCCAGTTTCCATGCTGTAAAATGAGGCAGTTGGTCTAGATAATAATTATACTAATGTTATTAAGCTAATAATATTAATAATTATACTGATATAACTAATAACATTTAGCATTTATATAGCACATTAAAGTTTGCAAAGATCTCTATGAATATTACTTCATTTTATCCTCACAGCTATCCTGAGAAGTAGGTGCTATTATTATCCCCATTTTATATATAAGGAAACTGAGGCAAACTTGGTCTAAAAGTCAAGAAGACTTTTCAGGCTCCTTTCAGTCCTAGTTCTATGATCCTATGAAGTTCTGAGAAATTGAATGATTTACACGGTGGATTCTCATGGTGAGAATGTACTCCTTTCTCATTTCTGCCTCATAGAATCCCTAGCTTCTTTCAAAAGACAGATTAGGTACTGCCTCCCATAGACCTTTCCTGATTCCACCAAGTTTTTAGTTCACTCCCCATCTTGAAATTATATACATTTTGTATTTCCTCATTTATATACATATTATTACCCCTCTCTCCCCTCAGTAGCCTCCTTGGGGGTGGGATGGCTCCATTTTTGACATTGTATACTAGAGATTCTATATGATAATTGAGTGTTGAGATAGAAGATTGAATTAGACATGGTCCTCATTGTCAAGGTCTTAGTTGTGTCTGTTGACACTTTGGGGTAAATCTTTTGCCTCCCCATACTAGTTATGACTCTGAAGGAAAGGATAGGTAAGGTCAAGGACTTATAATTCTACAGAGGAAGACGACCTAGATGGGTTGAAAAACCATTAAGAATGAAATTCTGAAGAAGAAAAAGGAATACTCATTTTTATAATGCCTACAGTGGGACAGGCATTGTACAAAGAACTTTTTACAAATATTATCTGTATTTGGTCCTCACAAAAACACTGCAAGGGAGGTGCTATTATTATCCCCATTTACAGTTGGGGAAACTGAGGCATACCAGAGGTTAAGTGACTTGCCCAGGGTCATACAGGTAGTGTCTGAGGCCAGATTTAATCACATGGTCTTCCTGAGTCCAGGCCCAGCCCTCTATCCATTGTGCCATCAGCAAACACAAACACACAAAGATACAAACACAAAACCACAAAGAGAAATAATTATGATAATAATGAAGAGGGGAAGTTTTTTAAAGCAGGAGTCTTCATAGTTTTTTGATTATGCTTCCCTGGATCAGTAAAGTGTTTTTGTACATGTACCATTAGTATGTATATGGGGTATATGTAGATGTTCATAATTTATTTATAAACAATATACACGTACCACTGTGCTAATGATTGTTACATTTTAAAAAAAGCAAAAATGGAAATAAAATGGGTGAGATAAAGGTGGAAAAGTCTTTGATGAGATACAATAGAGTCACTGGACTGTACTGAGTAGAGACTGTTGTGGTGAGGAAATCTGCGCTTTAAAAAAAATCACGTTTTTTGGTGCCAAAATTGGGAAGAGGGATGGGTTTTGAGGGAAAGATAATGGAATGAGATCTGCTATGCCTTTCCCAACCCATCCATGACTGCTCATCCTGACTCACTCAAAGAGAGAATGAAGGGTTACTCTTACTCATTGGTCACTGGCCCTGAACATAGAATCCTTTGCTAAGACACCTGCTTTAGCTATGAGGTAATCTGGGGACCAGTGGGCAGAGATTCTGGGAAGGAAAAGAGGATTTTCCCAACAGCACCTACATAGCTGCTATTGAGGGTGCCTGGTAAATGCCCTGAGGGGTCAACTTCTAGCAAAGTAGGGAGCTTACTCACAACAGAAAGATCTGAGCTGGGAAATGTTGGCAGATAAGAGTGGGTATAATTGTGTTAGAGACAAGAGTAATTGTTGTCTATGGGGAGAGGGGAAGAGATGAGAAGGTAGAATTTAGCCCTTCTTTTTTCCCTCCAATTGTTTGATCATGCATGCCTTGGAGTCAGGCTACAGCTCCCTTGTGTTCAAACCAGGAGGCCCTGATCACTATTTTAGAGACCACTGATCTAAAGAGACAGAAAATTCATCAGCCAGCTTAGATTTTAGAGAGACATGTACGGTACTCCAGCCCCGACAACGCCACTTTTTGTGGAAGTGGTGAACTGTGGGTGTAGAATGCTGCATGTAATATTACATATTTTCAATGTATTTATTAGTTTTGTTGAACTGTTTTTTCCCTTTTATTCTTGGTTATAAAGAATAATTCTCTGGGAAGAGGATGTATTTGGAAATGTGGGTAATTTAACCATAAAAGAAATGAATGAAATTTTTTTTAAAAAAAGACATTATTGAAGATGAAAACAAAGAAGAATGAATACAAAAGGATAGCATGATCTTGTAAAAATAATGTCAAAAGAGGCAGCTAGGTGATGCAGTGGATAGAGCACTGGCTCTGGAGACAGGAGGACCTGAGTTCAAATCCAGCCTCATACACTTGACACTTATAGCTCTGTGGCCCTGGGCAAGTCACTTAACCCCATTGCCTAGCCACCTCCCCCCCAAAAATAATATTGTCAAAAGCACTAAAATGAGCTCAGACTGACAAGAAGAGCTAACGATAATAAAGAGTTTTTTAAAACTTATATTGGGGAAAAGAGGTCAGAGAATGTTGCACAGGATGGCAATAACCAAATGACAGAAAGAAGGCAGAGTTAGCTTATTGCCAAATTGAGAGTCTTATTTGGTTTCTATTTGGCAATGAGGATGGTCTCTGGTCCAGAAAGAACAGAATACCAGTGGCTAATAGGGAAATGATACTCCAGTAAATTAAATGGATACTGAGAGAATACCTAGCTGTTCTTGATGAGCTCAGATCGCCTAACCCAGATGAACCATGCTCTTGGAATGGAGATATATGGCAAATGATTGCTGAGCCACCGTCAGTGATTTTCGAAAGTTGTGGAAAATGAAAGGAGTGGAGATGCACAAATATTATTCTGATTTTCAAAACAGGGAAGAGAATGGAATCTGTAAAGCATAGGTTCGTGAACTTGACTTCAATTCCTGGCAAAATTCTAAGACGTCTTGAAAGGATTCTTAATGAGTGTCTAGAAAAGGTGTCACTGATTCCAAAGCCCTGATTCCGAAGAGCTAGCATGTCTTCATCAAGAACACAATAACCTTATTTCCTTAAAAAAAAAAACCAAAACACACACAACAAAAATAAAAACAGGGTTACCAGACAAGTGAATGAGAAGCATGCTGTAGGTATAGTTTATTTAGATTTTAGCAATGTATTTGACAAAGTCTCTCATACTATTCTTGTTGGCAGAAATGTAGGGATGTGTGTTAGACAATAGGAAAATTATGTGGATTTGGATCTAATTGAATAATTGGACCCAGAGACCTAATCATTAAGGATTTAATGCTGTAATAGGCCCAAACCCTGTCTCTGGGCCTCTCTGACACCCTAAGGCTGATTTGCATCAGGCTGTTCTTGCTATGAGCATTTGCCTTGCCTTGTCTTTCTCTCTTCTTGCCCTTTTCTGGATGCTTCCACGGTCCAAGCTTGCTCTCCCTACTTGATTCATCAGGGCTTTCCCATGTTAACATGGAGCATGTCCCTGCATGTGATATCAGAGAAGGGAAACCAACCAGACGCTGCTGTGGAAGAGCTTACTTCCTCACTATAAACTCCATCTCCTCTGCCTTAGGGAGCTGCCCTGGTAGGAATTATGCCCTGCATAATGAATAGGATGAGTCAATGGACAGTTTGGCAGAATTGCACGTACCAACTTTGAAGGCAGTCTCTCCAAAAGATTATCACAGATTTCTCCATTTTACTTCTACTTGAAGACCAGTTCACTGGGGACCCTTCAACTGATCTGACTGTACCCTATTTACATTGCTGTTCTTGAGTGTTTCATACACAGGATAATCATTCACATCTCACCTCCTAATTTTGGGTTTCCTCCATGATTCTGTCCTAGATATTCTTTTAAAAAATAGTCACTTTATGGGCACTTAAAAATCATTCACTTCCTAACAACTCACCTCCTCTCTCCTTCCTCTCAATAGAACCCTTTCTCATAACAAAGAAGTATGGTTAAGCAAAAACAAATCAACTCATTGACTTCACCTATCTTCCCTTTTCTCCTTTTGCCTTCTCTTTTGGGGATCTAATCAGTTTCCGTGGGGTTCAATGATCAACAGATCCACTGGAAAATCTATTCAGAGTGTGCCAGAAGTCTGAATGTAGTTTGAAGCTATTAAAACTTGAGCCATTAAAGCTGAAAACTGCACTGACTTTTGGGACATCCTGCATAGGTTTTCAAGTGGATCAGTTGATCATTGAACTCCATGGAAGCTGATAAGAAAGAGGAGGTGGTTAACCTGGAGCTGGCAACGCCTTCCCCTAACATTACCTTGGATCTGCTTCATATAAGTTGTACATACGTATGAATGTACACGTTGCCTCCCCCAGTGGAATGGCAACTTTTTGAGGGACCTGTTTTTTTCCTTATAATCCCAGTGCTCAGTTCAGTGCGTGGCTCAGTGTGAGGAGGAAATGCTTAGGAAATGTTTGTTTGATTGATTGACCAAGTCATAGCACCTCTCTTTGCTTTCTTTTCTTGAACTTAAGAAGTTTTTGAAAAGAGGTGCCATGCCACTCTCCATATTGTGCACTCTTCTTATGATAGCATTAGCAGACGGGAAATGTTCTCAGATATTTTTAAGTACACCTAGGTCCCTAATGTTTTCAGAAAAAAATAATGACAACCTTGTTATTTTGCTCTCTGAAATAATTTTTCCTTCAAACAATCAAGAAAGACACTGTGTCTTTGACCTGTTTTGTGTGTGTGTGTGTGTGTGTGTGTGTGTGTGTGTGTGTGTGTGTATGTGAAAGTTCCATTATGTTTTTAAAATTTCATTGTAAATGTAACTGGTTCTAAATGAAGAGCCAAAGGGATACTTGCAGAAGCAACTTTCCGAGTGATGCTTCTTTGGGATTGCATGCATCTAATATGCTGGTTAGAGTATTAGCCTTAGAATAAGTAGATTTCTTTTTTTTTTTGTTCTTGTGAAAAGCTATTATTATTATATCTTTGTTTCTTTTTAGAATTCATTTGTGAATTGTACCTTGAAATCACAAAAATTTTTAAGCATATTGTGACAAACAGTAGGAGTCTGCACTAGATACTACAAAGTCAGATTGCATCGTAAATGAATAGCCAGCATAGATTCATGTCGTGTTCAAGGGGTGGTAGGGCAAGGAAGAGCCTTGATAATGGGCAGTTTTTCCTCTTTTAGAAGGGTGCAATGGCTTAATGAGAAAGGCTTAGCTCAAAAGACAGCACTGGAGATGCAGAGTCCCTTCACCATCTGCCATTTTGTTCGCTATTGTTGACTTTTACAACTCATTCACTAACTGCTTCTCCCATTTGGGTCCAATTTCCAGTGCCCGAGTTTTTGGGTATGATTGATTTCATTGGCTGTCCTTGCTATGCCAGTTACTGTTCCCTCTTCCCACTGGAAGCTTTTGCTTCCTGGCTACTATACTTTTTTCTGCCATTGGCTTGGCTTCTCTGTTTCTAGACCTGGCTTTACAATGAAGGGTTTTTGATATCAGTTCTGCCTTCTACACCCCCTTGCCATTCTTGGCTGATTTGACCCTCTAGTACCCTGGGAGATTGTAGAGTACTGTGAACTAGACTCAAATTCTATTGTTGGAAATAGAGGTATAGGAACAGGCTTGTGATTATGGTCTGCTAAGAAGATAGCTGAGGCCTTGAAGACTTCTCTCTCCTCTATTTTCTAAGAGGTCTTAGTATTTTTTTCTTCAAAATTTAAAAACTATTTATGATAAATGTAGTATCACTTTTGTGTATGTCTGTAGGCCATGCATAGTATGGCTATCTCTGCTTTAAAAGTAGTCTCTGTAGGAATCTTAGAGGGAATCTTTTGGTAAAGTGAATATTTTATGCTTTTATAAGTGGATTTTTGCATCTTGTGTTTTCTGAAAGGAAAGCATGACTGCATGACATTCTAGATGTTGACATTTGAACCTCTACTGTATTCGGTCCTGGGCATAGTTTAGAAAGACATTGATCAGCTGGACAATGTCTAGCTGAGGGCAGCCAAAATGTCAAAGGGCCTCGAGACCATACCGAAAGAGGATCATCTGAAGGAACTGGGATTGTTTAGCTCAGAGGGCAGTAGATTCAAAGGGAACATGATAGCCATCCTTGAGTATATGAAGGGCTGTCACACAAAAGAAGAATTAGGCTTGTTCAGTTTGGCTCCAGAGGGCAGAACAAGGCGAATCAGTCAATGAACCAACAAGTATTTATTAAGTTCTAGACTCTATACCAGGCCCTGGGGATAGAAAGACAAAATAATGAAATAGTCCCAGTTTTTCCAAGTCCAGTTCCAGTTTTCAAGGCTCTTCTTCTGTAACAGAAGTTCCAAAGAAGCAAATCTAAGCTCTAAGTCAGGAGAAACTTCCTAACAATTAGAGATGCCCAAAGTAGAATATCCTGCCTCTGGAGGTAGTGAGTTCCCCATCACCTGAGCTATACAAGCAAAGGCTAGTTGACTACTTGCAGAGGAAATTTTTTGTTAGGTATGGATTAGAATAGAGGACAACTTAGGTCTCTTCCTACTCCGAAATTCTATAATTCTGTGATTGCCCAGAATCTCAGTAACTGGGAGAAGTGAAGGAGAGGGCCCCAATATTTATACATTTTTAAATTTACTTTGGGTTACAAGTAGGAAAGAAGGCATTGTAAATTTGTTTTCTGTTCTTTTAAGGACATTTACATTTTTAAGATTTCCTGAAAATATATCTGTGGACCTTGAGAGGGAGGAGAGATGATTTCATGAAGTCACAAAAGGTCAAAGAGCTCAAGAGCTAGAGTTTATAGGTTCCCCTGTCGTGAACGCTGGCTCAATGGAAAAAGTCATTCTTTTTTTTTAGGCCTCAGTTTGCACTTTTCCAATGTGGCCTGATTTTATCTTCTTCGGGGGATCATCAGGGATGGCTTGATAGCTATAAATAGACAGGGATAGCTGTCTATGGGATACTTTGAGGTCCTTCAAGATGAAGAGTTTCCCAACTAATCAGTTCCTAATATATTATGAAAGCAGTTATCCCTTCCACACTGCAATTTTCCCCATTGCAGTTTTGATATATCATGGGTTGGCATAAGAAATTAAATGGGAATTTTTGGGCAGTTTTGCAGAAGCTGCAGGTGACATACAAAGGCCAGCATGTTTAGAAAAAGTTTAGAAACTCAGAATAAAACGTATGTATGGCATTATATAATATCAACATATTTTATCTTTTAATACCATAATAATTCAGACTTCTTCTCTGGTACAAAGGAAGGGCCAAAAAATTTTATGTGGATTTTCCAGATGGCAGCGGGGTGTTGTGCCCCTCACCCTCATGATGTGGAAGGGATAACTGTAATAAAACTCATGTTGTTTAGTATGTGATGAGCTTTATATAGTGCTTTTCTCACAGCAGCCCTGTGAGGTAGGTGGGGAATGTGTTATTGCATTAATTTTACAGATGAGGAAACAGAGGCTCAGAAAAGTGCTGATTTGCTCATAGTTATTCATTTAGTAATTGTTGGAACCAAGACTTGACCTCAGGCTTCCTGATGCCATGCCCAGCACCCCCGCCCCCCATATTATGCCATACTGTGCCTGGTAGTTGGGCAGTGACCTTAGTGCTGGAACCAAATGACAGGGTTCTCTCTTTCTGCCTTTGACCTGGGAAGTATTGGGGAAGCCTGTTCCCAAGACTGTAAAAATTTTTTAAAATGACCATGGGATAATAAAAACATACTTCAAGACATTGGGCTTTCCCTCTCTGGCCTCTTGCTGCTTCACTGATCAAAAGAGAAAGGAATCATTATTAATGTTTAATCTGGCTTATGCTTTGGTGGCATTACAGCTTGACTTGGCCCACTTCTCCTCCAGTTCTTTTGCCCTGGTAGCTTCATTCTGCTTGTCCACAAAAGTCTGACTGCCCTGGAAAAACAAACCATCCCCGCCCCCACCAGCCAAAGTAAATCCGACACCAAAAACAGATTGCAGCAATAATAAAGGCAGAAAAAAAAGATTCATTAAGTCAGACATGTCTGAAATATGGGGACTCCCCATGGAACCACAATGAAAGGAGATCAGACCAAAGCAGGCAGTGTCTCTGCTATAAAATCAAAGCCCCAATTTTATGAGGAGACAGAGCCTTTCAACATGAGCAGAATTAATGCATTCATTATTCTGGTGGTTGTCTTCTGATCCCCTCTCTTTGCTTAGAGACAACGTGGAAATGTTAGGGCCCTTTCAGAACAAGGGCATTACGGATACTCTGAGCTTTCTAGAGATTTGTAGCAGCATGGGAATAAAGTGGCTTCATGAAATGACTACAGAGGTGGTTCATTTCAAACGTGTTTCTAGAAAGGTCATTTAAGTAGGCCACTGACTTTCATCTAGCAATGCCAACTAACCGTTAGCCAGGGCCCCACCATGGCTCATGGCACTTGAGACCCAGTAGACTCCCAACTACTTCCCTCTTTCCTCCCCTGTAGTGTGCAGAACTTGAGAGAAGGACCTAACCTTACAAACTGTAATGGAAGCTACTTTGCCCACCACTAAAAAAATTAAATTAAATTAAAAAAACAACAACCCATATGTTGAAAGGTGTTTGTGTATGTGCGTAAGCATGTCTTTTATTTCCAAAAAAGATTCTTTAGTAAACAAGAAACAAATTCTTAAACTACCTGAAGAATCTTGCAGTTGACAGACCAGTTAATGGAAGGACCCGTCAGGAGGAGGAGGGGTGATCCTGAAATAGCTCAGCCTTCAGTGCCCTGCAACCACTAATAAACCAGGAATGACCAGCTTTAATGGGTTTCTTGGCAGTACTGTGATTTTGGACATAGGTTTATCATAAAGCCATTTTCATGACTATTTTGGATCTAAGTAGGAAACGCAATTACTAGGCAATCTACTTCACGTATGTCATGGCTTTTTTTTTAAAACATTTAAAAGAATAGACAATGATCTCTAAGGGGAGTTTATAGGATTCAGAGCTAGACAGAACCTTTGGGATTAACTAGTCCAACGCCTTCATTTTAGAGATGAGGAAACAAAAAATAGAAGAAAACATCTGTAGAATGTAAGCTCCTTGAGGGCAAGGCTTGTTTTGTTTTTATGTTTGTAATGCCATTCCCTAGCACAGTGCCTGACACATAGATTTGTGATAACCTCTCATTGAAGTGAATGGATAATTACTTATTAAATTGTTGTTTTCCCAATTTAAAAAACATGCTTCTAGGCCATGAGACAGTCTCATATTTGTATGGCACCTCATAGTTTTCAAGGAAGTTTTGCATTGCATGCTTATTTTATATTTACAACAAAAAAATGAGGCTCCTATGGTAGCCTTTTTCCTGATCTCTCCAATGATAGGACTTTTTTCTCTCTTAAAATTAGTTTATACATATTTTTATTGATTTCCTTAAGTAGTACAATGGAAAGCTCTCTGACTCAGGAGGTGATAGATCTGGTTCAGATTGACCTCCGTCACTTACTACCTATGTGACTTCACGCCAATCACTTAATCCCCCTGGGCCTCTGATGCCTCACCTCTAAAATGAAAGGGTAGATCAGTTAGGAGTGGGGGACCTGTGGCTTCGAGGCCATGTGAGGCACCTTCTAGATCCTTGATGCGGCCTTTTGATGAGTCCAACTTATGCAGAACAAATCCTTTTATTAAGGAGATTTGTTCTGAGAAGTTTGGATTCAAAGGGCCACACTTGAAGACCTGAAGGGCTACATGTGGCCTCAAAGCTGCAGGTTCCCTATCCCTGATCAAAAAGGTTTCTGAGACCTGTTAGAGCTCTTTATCTATGATCCTATAATCCTATGTTGCAGTCTTTCCCTTCCACCTCTCAAAGAATATAAGCTTCCTGAAGGTAGAGACTGTTTATCACCAGTGCCCAGTACAATGCCTAGCACTCAACTATAACTTTATAAATATTTGCGGAATGGAATGGAGCTGAAGCAGATCAGACATTTTTGGGCCCATTTTGTAGATGACAAAACTGGGGCTCTGGTTAAGTAGTTTGCCTAAAGTCATGTGGTCAGATTTCTCATCTAATGATCTTTTTGTTGTACTATTACTGCTAAATTATATACGTCTGCATCTCCATCCACTCTTAAATGAGATCCAAAGCAGTAAAGATTCCTGGGCCAAGTTCCAGCTTAGAAAACCAAATGTTGCTGTTTCTTGACTGCCTACATTCTCTGGTATGTGACTGCCATATTCCATGCTTGCTCTTTGACTTCTGGGCAGTGTTCTGTTAGGTGAGTTCTCTGGTTCAAATGTGTTTGCATTTCCTTTCTAGGTGACTTGATTCTTTGGTTTCACAGGTCTATTTTAGGAATACTAGTCAGTCAGTGACATTTATTGAATATGGGCTGCCCTCTGTGTTAAGTGCAAGGGTGTGTGGTGTGAGACATGACCAACAGGGGTGAGGGGAGGTAGAGACAAGTTCCTGCCTTTAAGAAGCTTTCCATGTAATGGGAGTACTTAGAGGTAAAAAATGCTATTCAGTAGTTGTTATTTCAACACAAGAAAGAGTAATGGGACTTTATGAGAAATCTCCCGCAACACTTAGTAATGAATACTCATGGGAGTAACAGTTTGTGGTTGGAGTCAGTCTGGGCACTGTTGTTGATGCCTTACACATAGTAGGCACCCAATAAATTTGTGTTAAAGCAAATTTTATTGCTGGATATGGTTTTGACAGATGCTGACAGCTTGATATTTTGAGCAATCTTGCTTCCTCTGTCCTCAGGGTTGAGGTAAAGCGGAAATTGTAGAGGCTCTAATGATGGAGAATATGCAACCCTTCTTAAGGTCACATACAAAGTTTTCAGGCCCCACACATGGGGGAAGCATGCACATCAGGAAAAAAAAAACAATTATTTTCCTGTTGTTTTTGGTCACTGTCCATGACACCCAATTCTTAACCTTGGGCTGATAGTACGAGTCCTCTGAAGGAAGGTGAAGAAGAACAATCAGAGCAGTTTATGGGGACAGTCTCTGGGTTAGAATTAGGCATTGTGTCCTACATGCTTACTCTTTGGTTCATGAAAAAGCGGTCAGAGGAAGAAAGAGCCTTGGACTAGAAGCCAGATCTGGGTTCCAATCTTGGATTTTCCACTAATTAGTTCATTGGAGCATATGCTTATAGGCCATGAGACAGTTGCATATTTATATGGTGCTTCCCAGGAAGTTTTGTATGCATACTTATTTTATATTTACAACAACCATTCAAGGTAAGTTCTCCCTCCTGGGGGTGGGGTGGGGAAGGCAGTTCAAAACTCACCTCTGCTGTCTTACTCTCCATGTTATCTTGGGTAATTCCTTGGGCACCAGTTTCCTAACTGTAAAATGGAGGGAAAGGGTAATGGGAGGTTGAACTGGCTGGCCTCTGAGGCCAGCTGTGGATCTAGGACCCCTTGAAGATTGAGAACTGAAGTGGATCTTTGGGGTCCCTCAAACTTCTTATTTTACAGAGGAGGAAACTGAGGACCAGAGAGATAAAATGATATACATTGCACACTTTGGAAGTGGAAGAGTCAGGATTTGAACCCAGCGTTTCCATTTTTCAAATTCTGGGATTACTTACTCTTTCTGATCAGTTTCTTCATCTACAAAATGAGGGAGCTGGGCTAATTGATCTGGATGGAGCTCCCACTACAACATAGCAGGACAGAGGTGAAGAGATCTCATATAGTGACTCATTCAGTGCTGTGAAGACTGCCTTCTGAAAAATACAAGAAAACGGCGTCATGTGGCATGGTTTCAGAGTTGGACAGTCCATTAGAGGTCATCTCTAAGGTTCATTCTAGCACTAATGTTCTGTGATCATTGAGTTTTTTTTTTATCCTGAAACGCATCCAAATTATTTATTTCCCTTATTCCTTTGAAGTTTATCTGGGAATATTATATTCTCTTCTAATTGGTCTTCCTGCCTCAAGTTTCTTCCTATGGTTGATTTTCCACTTGGTTACCAAAGTGATTTTCCTAAAGCACCACTCCACTACTCAGTCAACTCTAATGGCTCCCTATTACCTCCCAGATCAAATACAAAAGCTTTTGTTTGGCCTTTAAAAGCCCTTCACGATATGGCCCCTTCCTACCTTTCCAGTCTTCCAGTCTCCTTACACCCTCTTCTCCTCCATACACTCTATGATCCAGTTTTGTTGGCCTATTGTTGGTCCTTACATAATACCACACTCCATCTTCCATCTCCATTCCCTAGTACTGGCTGTGCCCTGTGCCTGGAAACCTTTCCTCCTCATCCCTACTTCTTGGTTTCCCCAACTTCCTTCAAGATTCAACTCAAATTCTACCCTCTACAGAGGGCACTTCTTGGTCACCCCAGCTTGTAGAGATTACCTTCCACTCTTTCGTATATGTCTTGTGGGTATCTAGTTATTTCCATGTTGTTTCCTCCTTTAGAGTGTCAGCTCCTTGAGGGCAGGGACTGTCTTTGCCTTTCTTTGTATTTGTCACTTGTAGCATGTTAGTGATTAATAAATGCTTGTTCACTGATTGACTGATGGAACTAGCTATGGTTATATCAAAGGGCATAAGACTTCAGGGAGTCATAACTGCCCAGGGTTTAAAAGACTATCATACCTCAGTAATCTCTAAGGTTCCCTCTGCCTTTAAGTCTATGAGCCTACATGGAAGAGGAAATAGGTTTATTCTGCTTCGCCCCAGAAGGGAGATCTAGGACCAGTGGGTGGACATTATAAAATGGCAGATTTTGCCTCAATGTAAGGAAGAACTTCCTAATAACAACAGCTGTAGAGCATAGAATCATGGATTTAGAATTGGTTTTCTGGTTGTTAGTTCTTTTAGTCACGTTTGACTCTTTGTGACCCCATTTGGAATTTTCTTGGTAAAGACACTGGAGCGGTTTGCCATTTCTTTCTCCAGCTCATTTTGCAGATGAAGAAACTGAGGCAAAGAGGGTTGAAGTGACTTGCCCAGGTCACACAGCTAGTCAGTGTCTGAGGCCAGATTTAAACTCAGGAAGATGAGTCTTCAAGACTGCAGGCCTGGCACTGTGCCACCTAGCTGCACCTTTAGAGCTGGGAGGGAGCCCCCAAAACAATCAAGTCCAGCCCTTTCATCTAAAAGATGAGGAGACTGAGGCACAGAATGGTTAAATGACTTGCTCAAGGTAAGGGGCTGAGGTAGATTTGAACCCAGTTCTTCTTGACTCCAACTGTAGGGCCATATGAACTGGAGAAGGAGATGGTGAACTTTTACCATCTACCATGCGGTAGTACATCTCATAAAAGGAACTGACTCGGAGGGTAATGATTCTCCTGTCACTGAAAGAGGTCAAGTAGGAGGCCATATGACCGTTTGTTGGGGATAACTTTTAGATTTGTGATTCAGATAAGGGTTGGACCAGACGACCTCCTGACTCTGAGATTCCATGGAATTCTGAAAGTGTCTTATTACAGCGCTCTGATAAGAATATTGCTTAGTGCTAACACTGGGTTGTGACCCTCGTGCCAAACTGTAGCTCTGGCTCTAAAGACAGGAGTGGAATGCTTAGGTGGACATTTCTGGAATGTTTGAATGAGTTCCCTTGTCAGCCAGAGGGGCCCCTGTGTAAGCTGCTGACCCCCTGCTCAACACTGGGTCCGCTGCATTAGGATCATGGTGCGAAGAACAGGGTACGGTGGCATGTGGTCATGGCAAACCCATTGTGCTTCCCGTCTTTGTGAATGATTAGCACAATTCTGGCTTTAAGCAGATACAAAGGCAACCCAGATCCCTGACTACTTTTTCCTCTTTAGCTACAACACTTAATCAGAAAATTTAATAACCTTCTGATTAAGCATGCTAGCCTCAGCCTAGGATTAACTTTTAACCAGTGAAGTTTTCATTACTGCATTGCCCAGCAGTATCATAGTCAAGTCCAAGAATTTGTAGCCTAGTCCGTAATATACCCACCCCTTCTCACTAGAGTTCCCAAGCTTAGCAAAATGCCCCCCTTTTCCTTACACAAATTTTGGTAGTGATAGGGTGGTGGTGGTGGTGGTTGGGAATCATATTCTCCACTACAAATCACATCATGCATTTAAGATATTTCTGCTAGGCACACTGTTTATGTCAATAATCATCATTACTCTCATTAGCAGTAGTAGTAGTGTTATTGAGAGGCAGGATAGCAAAATGGATGAAGAGTTGGCCTTGGAGCTGACACCTACTGGCTGGATGACCCAACCTCTTTGTGCTCTCAGGACGGCAAATCGCAGAGTTCTTAGAATTCTAGTATCTAAGACTTCCGGTGGCTGAGAAAAGGCTGGTCTGGTCTGCATCAGCACAGGAAGTGTCCTTATCTGTGAGTTATCTACACCAGTGAAATCACAGTCTACTCTAACAAGAGGCATGGTGGTCTGGGATTGGCTAGGAAGACCTCAATTCAAACCCTATCTCAGGCCCTTACTCACTGTGTAATCCTGGGTAAGTGGGTCAGTGTCTCTGAACCTCCCTCACTTTCTTCTTATGGGAACAATCGAGCCAAAAAGCCTTTCTTATGTGCTTTTTGGGTGCTAGGCACTGTACTAAGCTCTGGGAATAGAAATGCAAGCAAAAAGGAAGCTAGTCCCTGCCCTCAAGAAGCTTACATTCTAGTAGGGTAAGACAACAAAAGAGATCTGAAAAGCTGGAGAAGAAGACGATAGACACATGTTGGCACGGTGGAGTCAGGAGAGAAGCCCAAAGAGGAATGAAGGAGTCAACTCGGATGGCCTGGGCGCTTTCTTTACAATGGAGGCAAAGAATGAACAATCAGAGAAAAGGGGTGGATCGATTTTCTAGGGTGAAAAGGAGCCTGTAACATGGTGGGAAAAGTCCTTGATAAGACAGAAACATGAATAAGCATGAAATAAGGAGGGAGGAAAAGAATGATGGCTTCACTTTTGGACATGACATAAGGTAGAATATTACAAGTGCAAAAGAGAAATCCAGAAATTCAGGCAATGCACTGTGGAAGGTTTTGGGAAGGAGGGTTGGAGTGGTTAAAGGGGCAGAGAAAGGCTTTGTGAAGGAGGTGGCCCGTGAGCTGGGGTCTAGTAGCAAGAAGATTTCAGTCAACAGAGATTTAGGGACAGTGCATTTCAGACACAGGGTGCGGTGGGCTAACTTACCCAAATATGCTGAGGTGAAGAGAATAGGAAGAGACCATGGCACCATGGTCCGTTTTGGCTGTGCCAGTATGGAATGTCTGAAGAGAAAAGTGTGTCACAAGGGTGGAAGGAGGGGATGGAGTCATAAGGTGCAGGGCCATAAGCAGCAGGATTAGTGGTTTGCATTTTATCTTATTGACTATAGAGATATAGTGAGAATAAGTTTTATTACCTGTTTGTCAGCTTAACATAACTGATTCCATTTTGTTTTAAACATTCATTTTGTGGGCTCTTTTAAGTGAATTTTTTTAAAAGTTGCTTTTCAATAATAAGATAGGCTTCTTTGTGGTATGATATAATAAACAATGTGTGAGTTCTTAAACAACTGATAAACATATGTGGAGCCTGTGATAAGACAGACCACCAATAGAAAAATATTATAAACAACTTTATCAATAATTTTAAAATATTTTTAAAGAAAACTAGCAGTCAAATTGTGTGCTAAACAACTTAGGTATACCCACAGCAAAAAGTCTAAAAATGAGACCCCAACTATCAACCTGTTCCTAGGGTGTGATTAGAGTTGACTCCAGTATTCCCAACACTGAAGACTTGAGCAAGTGGGTGTTAGCTCGAGGGCAATGCTGATTGGTGGATGGAGACTGATGGAGACTTGCCAGATGATCACCCCCCCCCACACACACACACACTCCCCACTGGAGGTGGAGACACATGGCCTCCAGCTGGGGGTGGGAGTGGGGTAGAATCTTATCATGGATCCAGCAAGAAAGATGCCATTAGAAGTCTGAGACCCAGGCTGGTGGCTTGTTTTTGGAGGAGGGGATTGTTTGCATGCTTTGATTTTGATTGCCAGCAAAGTTTGATTGAATGCATTGAGAAATATAAGTCTAATTAGTGTTTCCACCTGCTAGTTTGCATAAGTTGTAGTAGTAGTAGTAGTAGTAGTAGTAGTGGTGGTGGTGGTGGTGTGGTGGTGGTGGTGGTGGTGGTGGTGGTGGTGGTGGTGGTGGTGGTGGTGGTGGTGGTGGTGGTGGTGGTGGTGGTGGTGGTGGTGGTGGTGGTGTGGACTAGTTTGCATAAGTAATGGTAAATTGGCTATACACATGCACTGTACTTTACCAGGGAGCTATTGAGGGTTTTTGAGCAGGTGAATAATGTTATCAGTCTTGTGTATTGGAGAGATTATTTTGATAGCTTTGTGAAGGATGGATTACAGAGGGGGAAAGAATGGAGAAAGGGAGATCAATTAGGGAGTTATTATAATAGTCCAGCTAGGATAGCCTTTGGAGACAATGGAGGGCAGAAGGGCCTGGGGTGCTATGGTCCATGGGGTCATGAATCAGACATGGCTGAATGACTGAAGAGCAACATAACAGTCCAGGGGAGAGGTGACAAGAGTATGACCTGGCTAGGAGTGACATCAGCTTGAACACAGAGAAAGGGATAGATGGGAGAGATCTCCTAAATGATTGAGGATGAGGGGTGAGAGAGAGGGAAGAGTCAAAGACAGCACAGAGATTTTGAACCCAAGTCACTGGAAGGATGGTGGTCACATTAATTGAAATAGGGAGGTTGGAAGGAGGGACAATTGTTTTGTTCTGGGGGTGAAGGAGGGGGTTGAAGAATGCTGGCTTCACTTTTGGACATGTTGAATTTGAGGTGCCATAGTTAAATAATCAGGTCAGGCCAGGTGGTGATGGTTGGAAATGTGGATCTAGAACTTTGGAAAGAGGTTGGGGATGGGGTTCTACTAAGTGCTAAGATGATTGGGTGTCTGCAATAAGTTTGGCACCAATGTAGTGAGCTCCTGAAGATGGGAGGCCACTGATCTGCCCAAGAAGGGGCAAACCAACCTAGGTTAGAATCAGAGTAGGTCAAAGTCTGAGTGGTTCCAGCCTGGGTGAGATGGGGTGACCCAGGCTCAAAAAAAAATAGATATGAGAGGAAAAGTTACCCTATAATCATCAACCTATAGCAACCCTATTTTGAAATTATTGGGTTCCTTTGTGATCCAATATGTTTCATTTTATCCATTTAAAAACATCATTCTGATAAGAAATCCATAAGTTTCATCAGACTATGAGAGGGGATATATGATAACAAAAAAGGTTAATAATCCCTGGACTAGAAGTTGAAAAAAAAATGTGTCCTGAAGGCATATGTTAGCAGTTTTATTAATGCTTTGTGTTTGGTCATCATGGACATACACTATACACCTTCCCTTTTAACAAAGAAAAATAGTTAAGCAAAATTACAATCCAGGGACAGTGTCTGAAGATATATATAGTCTTCTTCTAACTGTGGAAGAGAGGGAGGTAAGTTTTATGATCTGTTTCTTGGCGACTGTTGTTGTTTTTTTCAATTACACAGTTTGGCTTTCTCTAAGTGCCAAAGCCTGGCTTAACTCATCCCAGAAGACTTGAAAGTCCATCATGGGATTGTGGGGCCATCCTTGCTCAGACTCGATTGTCTGAAGTTATTAACCGAAACAGTCCAGCCCTAGCTATGCCTCAAACTGTTAACACTTCCTCTCTCCTGGGCAGAAGCGTCTTGTTCTGTCTTCTGAGGAGCCCGAGACAATGCCGAAGCTTGCCAAGCCCTTGGCGACCTATTCATTAACTCCCTGGGTATCCACAAGGGAAGGCAGGAGGCCTTGCAAATCCAGCTCAGATCAGCAGTGTCAATGGAACACCACGGAGTCCTCAGCCTTTAACTCAATCTTTCAAACCCACTCCCAGCTGGCCGGCTGTTTATTAAACGGCGGTGCAAAGAAAACACAGGGTGATAAAAAATAATCTGGTTACAGAGGGAAGGTTTTTCCCAGCTGGATAATTCAATCGGGGTGGTTGGCCTTGAAGTGGCAGAAAGCAACAGAGGGAAGCCTGGAAGGGGGGTGGTCAGAAAGGAACATCAAACAGGGATGAAAGTGCTCCCTAAGTCTGTTGTCAGAGGCACAATGAAATGGGCCAGTGGGAACCGGGGCATTTGGGTCCCCTGTTCGTTGTAGGCATGATCTTCAACAGACTCGTTTGATGGTTTGCATATGAATGAAGGTGTGTCCAAAGCAGCTGCAGGTGTCTCTGCATCGGTGATTCCTGTTTGTATTCAGGTCACATCTAGATATTGCCCAGGTAAAGACAAATTAAGAGACACTCTATTTCTCTAATCAAGTCAGCCTTCAGTTTTCCTATATGTAAAACCAGGAGTTGGACTGGATGATCTTTAAGTCTCTGGGCCTAATTAATAATCAGTGACCTTGAAATTTATATGTCTATTTCCTAATTATATTTGGATGCCTGCTAAGGTGGTTAAATGCAGTTCCACATAATTAAAATAAGTATTTCAAGTCTGAGGTTCCTAATTTTTTTGTGCGTGTGTCCTGACACCCCACTTCTCCCCTCCCCGGTCTGGCTTATCAGAATAATGTTTTTAAATGAACAATTTTTTTTTTGGTTAGGCAATGTGGTTAAGTGACTTGCCCAGGGTCACATAGCTAGTAAGTGTTTTTAATGTGTCTGAGGCCAGATTTGAACTCAGGTCCTTCTGAATCCAGGGCCACTGTTCTTTCCACTGAGTCACCTAGCTGAGCCCCTAAATGAACAAAATTTTTAAGAATAAAATTACAATGGAAACAAATTACATTGAATTGTAGTTATAAATGTATATATATACATATGTATATATACACATATGTATATATAAGTATACATATGCACACATATACATGTATATGTGTGTATATATAACTGTATGTGTATATATGTAGTTATATATATCCACAGGCCACATGTTAAGAACTCTTGAATTGTTAAACTCTCCTATGGCTATTCTGAATTAAAGGGAGAAACAGGAACTTTCTATTTAAATGGTTCATCCTTTTGTGGTATCATTTCCTAGCTTGCTCATATTAATAATGTTGAACAATTGTAGTAGTTTTTCATGGTGAGAGATTTTGGATCAAATGTTTTTTTTTCCCTTTTTGCAAAAACTGTGAAGGACATATATGCTCATTTGGGCTTAATGAGATTCAAGTAAGAGGCTGGGATAAAGAGCTGGTCCTGGAGTCAAGAAGACCTGGGTTCAGGTCCTGCTTATTCAAAGCACATGGCAACTGTGTGACCCTGGACTTAACCTCTTATTACCCCACATTAAGATTTTAACTCCAAGTGAATTACTAATCTTCATCACTAGGAGTTGACCACACCTGTGAAATCACAGAACTATACTAACAACAGAAAAATGTTTCAATCTAAGAGATGTGGGACTGGGGAAGATGGAAGCCAGGCCATGTAGGCAGAGCATGGGATAGCAGGCAGGCAGGTCCTGTGTTGCATTGTTACCTACATATTATCCGGAGGTACAAAGAAAGTCTTTACCATTCATGTTCCCTGAGGACGGGGAGCAGCTAGCCTTTGCTATGAACATACAATTTATGAGTCTGGATCAGCAGCCATATTTTCCAAGGCAATTAGGATCTGGGAGTAGGAGATATCTAACTGCCTCTTCCTAAATAGGGCTGTTCTCACACCAATCTTCTTTGTTTCCCTGTGTTGTAGTTTTGTGTTACCAGTGGACATAGGATAGGGTAGTTCATGAAGTGATAAGACTCAAATTTGGGGCAGAAGAGTCACAGTGGGTCCTAAAGACAAAGCTAAATTCAGAATCAAGGGTGTCAGGCCAAACTAGAGGCTGAAGGCAAAGTTTAGAGTCTCTATGGGATCCCAGAATTAGACAATTTAGGATTGAAAGGCATCCTAGATCAATCAATAAGCATTTATTAAGCACCTACCGTGTACTAGGCACCAGGCTTACAGAGAATTTAGTTCAACTTCCTCACTTTACAGGTGGGAAAACTGAGGTCAGGAGAGATAGGAAGATTAAAGGCTAGCATCTCAAGTCCCCAACTGGGCAAGAGGACACATATACATCAGGTCCACACGGCCAAGCTCAGCATGAAGGCCCAAGCAAAAGTGGAAGCCACAGGTTAGGGTTTGAGTTTCAAGTTGGATATGAAGAAACATACAGATAGGGAAGTTTCATAACAGGAAACTGGTGTATTATATTAGGTTTGGAATGAATAGGCAGGCTCATACAGTATCACAACCATGCTGTGGCTGGCATTAGCGTGGCAGGGGCTTTTTGCCCTCTGCCCTCATTTTAAGCAGCTTGCCTGTTGTGGCCAAATACTATAAGTATTAACAAGTGTGGGCCATTTCATGGCATGAAGCAGAGTTCTGTAGGTCAGTGGGATCAAACTCAAACAGAAATGTATCCCTGCTAGTGGCATATTCACTAACAAAACTACAAATGGAATATCATCTATGTTGTATTGCATCTTTATTTTGTTAAACATTTTAATCTGTTTCCAGGGTGTCCATTTAGCCTGGAGACCTCAAATCTGACAGTTCTGCTATAGGTGATGGTGACTGCAATAGAAACCTAGGTCTCAGAACCATAACCAGAAATTTTGGTGCCCAGACAAGGCTTTATGAACAGCACTATCAAATCAACTTTAAAAAACACATTCAACTGATGTTGGGGAGGGGGAGGTGTGGGGATTAAAAGTGTGAGACTTCAGATGTCAGGACATGACGCTTTTGGAGAGATACCTTGGGATGTTGTCTCATGTGGGGGAAATGGAGACCCTAGGATATCACTGATCTACTCCTGGGAAGACCCCCACTAGGGGACGGTAGGGAGAAGCTGGGAAGGAGTTCTTTTGAGGTGCAGCCAAATTGGTGTGGGGTCAGAGGCATGATATGTGGTAGCTTACTTCTTAAATTCATTATTCTTGCTAACTACAATAAGTCTTATACTCAGTTATTTCTACCTGCTGGAACACAAGTATTATTAGTATTCTGCATGTCATTGGGCAAGGTTCTAGGCATTTATCCATTAATGCTACATCTTCTGCTAGATCACCTGGGTAAAATGTTAAATGCTAAGAGCAGTTATGGGATACTATACTGGCCTGTGTCCTCTTTCCCCCAGCTCTCATGATCTGCTTCTTATTCAGAACTCTCATACTTTACCTGCAAACTCATATCTGGCCTGTCCAAACCACAGACAGAGTCAAGAGAATAAGGCACAGAGTTATTTTTGGCTGCATGGGTGTATAGATGTTCATTGTCAAATTTATCATTCAGAGGATCTTAGGATCTTGCGATGGAAGGAGCTTTCAAGCTTGCTTCGTCCAAGTCTTTTCTTGGCATTCATATTCCCCGTTGTCTGAGAAGCTGCCATTGACTTCCAATGGAGTATAGCTCATTAACAAATAGTATGGCCACTAGGAGAATAGAACTTTGCCATTGTTATTTCTCTTTTGTGTCAACAAATAAGTGCTCTGGAAGGGGTAGCATTGAAGTAATTCTATTGAGACTTGGCTTTTTAGTTTCTTGGGTCCCCAGATCTAAGACTTGGATACATGTGGCATGTTTATGTAGGGGTACTTAAGGAGGGGAAATTTGAGAAAGAAGATTGCCTTCCATCTCTAACCTAGAACAAATCCATTAATGCTAGAATTTTAAAAGTTTTATTGTTACCTTTTTTGAAAAAAAAATCATTTCCTGATGATTCTTGATGGTTTTTTTTGGTTTGTTTTCTTCCCCCTCTGAATCATCTCTTATGATAATAAACAAACTTCCCAGTACATGTAATGTTTTGCCCCGGATGGATTTGTGTTCATCTGTCCTCTTGGACCCAAAGTGGTCATTATGATTAGAGTTTGGCTGCCTGTGAGTGTTGTTTTCCTTTACCTCATTGTGATGTAATTTTCTTTGCGTTTGTAGCCCTGGCACCTCATGTAGTGCCTGGCATATAGTAGGTACATTAATATGTGCTTTTTGGTTGATTGGTTATTATTGTCATAGCTTACATTGGATCTGTTTACTTTAATTCACATTAGTTCATTTGGGTCTTCTCATAATTTTCTCAATTCCTTACGTTCATCATTTCCTCAATCACTATTGAGTGATCCTACCCCACTCACAAGCCGTGATCTGTTCAGTCATACAAATGATGGGCCAGCCCTTTGTCTTCAGGTCTTTAGTATCACCAAAGAATTCTAAAAGTTTTGTAGGGAGAATTTTTTTAAGAACTTTTTTTGGGGGGAAATGACTAATCTCATAGACCAAAAATCTTCAGTGGATGTGTTAAACTTTAGATATTTATTCACAAGGAATTCCCTAGGTTTAAAATTTTTTTCCTTCTTGGTTAAAAAACAAAAACAAAAACAAAAACACCATTGCGTCCAGACTGATTCTTCCCTCATGACTCTTTAGGACATAATCACATGCTTTCAGCAACTACATAATATAGAAACCTTTCTTCTGCTGATAGACAAATTTTTTCATCTTTATCCATGCCCAAGCAATAGAGTTGTGCTTGGAGGACCCCCAAAATATGGGGTACCCTAAGGTTCCAGGTAAGAGTGTTTCTGGGGAAGACTGACTCTGTTGCAAAGATTTTTCTTGAGGGCTAGAAAGTTATGCAACTGAGACTGAAATATTAAATCCAGAACAGTGCAGGTCATAGATTTTAAGCTGGAAGAGTCTGTGGAACCCATTTAGTCCAGTTCTGTTCATTAACAGATGAGGAATCTAAGGTTCAGAGACTTGTCCATAGTCCCACAGGTAGTAAGGGCCAGAAGTGGGATTGGAACCCAGGATATCTAGCTCTGAACCTAGACATTTTTCCACTGCACCACACCTGCCTTTCCAGGAAAGTCATTGAGACAAAACTGCCCCTCTTAGATGACCCTGTAGAAGCCCTCAGAGTTCTGAGGAGCCAATGGGCATTGGCTGGGTATGTGACCTCCAAAGACCTAGGCCTCCCCCTTCAGCACTAAGTCCCCTTTGGTAGGGATGATTCTGTACTTGAAATGTGCAGTTTAAGTGATGATGAAATTCCTGGAGTTTCTGCCTGATTGAGTCAGTGTTTCTGGGAGCAGTATCAAAACTCGGCATCCTTATAGGTTCATTGAGTGAGGGAATGGAGAGGGTTTCCAGGGCCACTTCCGTTCCAGCTTGCTTCTATTTTAAAGCCTGGAGACAATTAAAGATCAGTGTCTGGTGCCAGTATTCCCTGACCCCCCCCCCCTTTTAATTTTTTTCCACAGATCACTCTATTCTTAGAAACAGTTGAGCCAAAGACGCTAGAGTCAAGACTCTGGAATCTTTTCCTTCATGTGACAACAATGTATTTTTTTTTTTTTTGCCAAAGCTTGGTTTGGGCTTTTCTTGGGCTCCACAGTGTGACCGGCTCAAGTCGGCTGTAACTGTGAGCATTCCCTGGTCAAGAAGCCTTTCTTGTGTGCTTACTTTGTGGCAGGCATTGTGCTAAGACCAGAGGATACAAAGAGAGGCAAAGACAGCCCCTGTTCTCAAGGTGCTCTTGGTCTAATGGGGGAAACAGCATGAAGACAACCACATGCAGACAAGACATAGACAGGATGAAGTAGATGTAATCAACAGAGAGAAGGCAAGAGCATGAACCGGGGGACCAGGAAAGGCTTCTTGCAGAAGGTAGGATTTCAGCTGGGACTTCAAGGAAATTAGGGAGGCCAGAGGCAGGAATGAGGAGGGAGAGCCTTCCAGGCTGGAGATGGGGTATCTTATTGGAGGAACAGCAAGGTGGCCAGTGTCCCCAGACCACAGAGAATGCAATGGGGAGTAAGGTTGATGCTATAAAGCCTGTAAAGGTAGGAGGGAGGCAGGCTGGGAAGCTAATTTCTCAGAGGAGCCAGCACAGCCATAATTAGGGTAAAATGACTGACGAACCATCAGATGTACTCATGAAGTAGGGGCCTGGCTCACTGCCGACTCCATCAGCTGAGCAAGCCGCCTCCTGTTATACATAGAATTAGGCAAAAAGGTGACTGAAGAATATTTTAAAAGCCCACATCTTAAGATTCCCTTTAGAATAGAAGAAAATGGAGGAAAACAGAAGTGGGTATGATAGAAATATATCCTAAAGCAAATGAAATAGACTTTATGGTGATGATTAATTGAAAATTATATAAAATATTGATGAATTTAAAGTAGTTAAATTAATTTATATACTTAAACACAATCACAAATATTGTTTCACTGTTGTTCAGTCATGTTTGACTCTTTGTGACCCCATTTGGAATTTTCTTGGCAAAAATACTGGAGTGATTTGCCATTTTCTTCTCCAGCTCATTTTACAGATGAGGAAACTGAGGTAGACAGGGTTAGGTGACTTGCCCAGGGTCACACAGCTACTAAGTGTCGGGCTAGATTTGAATCAGGAAGATGAGTCTTCCTGACTCCAGGCCTGGAACTCTATCCACTTAGCCACCTAGCCACCCTATAATCACAAGTTGGTAATGGCTTTAGTGGATGCAAGGGGCTACCCTCCCTAATTTGTTTCATGCTCAGTGGCTTTGAAAGTCAAAATCAAAAAAAGTTATATGAAGGAAGAAGGGGCTTTATGGCACGGAGATGTGATGGCAAATTCAAATGCAAAGGGAGGGTCACTAATCCGTACAAGAGGATACCTACAGGGCACGTTGATTTAGTTTTAAACTGTAGCACTATCTGTGTCTTATTGTATGTTCATTCATTTCCCAATTACATTTTAATTTGGTTTGGGCTCATCTCAAGAGTGTTGTGGGCAGCAGGCAGCCTATAGGCCAGGTGTCTGACCTCCTAGGCAAGAACGTAGAGGGCTGGTATGGGAGTCAGGAAGACCTTTCAGGGCTGCCTCTTAGGGCTCTGGGAACAAAAAGGAATATTATGAAAGATGATCCCTTCCAACACCTTCATTTTTTCAGGTGAGGAAACTGAGGCCCAGAAAGGTTTACGTGACTTCCCCAAGGTCATAGGATCATCAATCTGAAGCCGAAAGGAACCTCAGAGGTAATTTAGTTCGGCCACCTCAATTTTGTTTTAGATAAAGCACTGATAGAGTGCTGGGCCTGGGGTCAGGAAGACTTATTTTCCTGAGTTCAAATCTGACCTCAGACACTTATTAGCTGTATGACCATGGGCAAGTCACTTAACCCTGTTGGCCTCAGTTTCCTCATCTGTAAAATGAACTGGAGAAGGAAATGGCAAACCCTTCTGATATCTTTGCCAAGAAAACCCCAAATGGGGTCATGAGGAGTGAGATATGACTGAAAAACAACTGAACAAAAACTCCAAGGCTAGTTCCCTCTGAGATTACCTTCTATTTACACTGAATAAATCCTATATGTGCATAGCTATTTACATATGCTCCCCTGGTCCCCGTTAGAATGTGAGCTCTTTGAGGTCAGGAACTATATTTCTGCCTTCTTTGTATCCCTGACATTTTTTTACACTGTCTGCACGTAGTGCTTAATAATTGCCCATTGATTCATTGAGTGACTGGCTGGTACGGTTTCAAGTGTGCTCTATTAACAGAACTTACTTGAAAATTCGCATTTAGATGATCCAAATGCATTGCTCTTATTTGCCTTAAGGTGAACTTTGAACTTTGCTTGACTATCAAATGTTTGATGATCAAAGGTAATAACATAAAATGAAATAAAATAACATAAAAAATAATATAAGCAAAGCACTTTGCAAATCACAAAATGTTATATAAATGCTCTTATTAATGTTTATTAATTTATATTCCTTGTTATTGTTGATATTGATGATCATAACTGTTGTCATTAATAATTCAACCTGGCTGTTGACCAGTAGAAATAAGTAAGTGAGCCAGCCAGATCCCAGGCACTGAACAGAATAGTACAAGAGGGTAGCTAGGCAATGGAACATAGCTACCCATACTCACACACAGTAAGGGTTTTGGTTCTCTTTGTGAGACCGAAGCACTTAGGAAGTGTTTCCAGATCATGAAGATGGGAAGGAGACTCTGGAATGTATTCACAAGGTCAGGAGTTGACTGTCCTTTTAAGGAACTGGTTTCTTGGTGGGGTTGGGTAGGTTGTTCTGCAGAGAAGTAGTAGTTGGACTAAATGACTTATTGGGATCTCTTCCTTCTAAATTGGACTAGGTAGCCCATTCATTTCTAAAATTCTATGCTGTAATGGTTCATCCACCGGCCTTATAAATAACCTCTGTTGGTTTATCTCAATAACGCTGCACATGCAAAATGTTTTTAGAATTTCACAAATGGAACCCTTCTTTCCACCTGTGTGTGTGTGAAATCTCTGTTCCTTTTGTGCACTTGAATTCCCAGTCTCAGGCTCTTAACCTGCTCTTGGATGCAACCAGTTGCCTCTTCAAGTTTTAGTTTTTCTTAGCTAACCTCCTGTCCCCACAGTTATTAATGTAACCCTATCTCGTGTTGGACAGAAATAAAAATAATTATAAGCATGCTGACTGGCACCTTTCTGTCTGCCTTCTGCAAATGTTTTAAGCCAAAAGTTTTGCAACCCAATGCTTTATTGGTAATTAGTAGGTCAGTGGTATTGGTCCTCCTCCCACACACCAGTGAGACTATAGCCTTTGCACCTTCCCTGTGGCACTCTGCAGGTGGGAAGAGGGTCATCCTTAGACTTTCTCTGTAACCAAGCCATGAACTTGACTTTCAGGCCTTTGCATACTCAAATCTCAGAAAAATGTGGAATATCATTCTAGACAAGATTGGAAACTGGCTGTCCATGTTTATGTGTATATCCATACCTGTCCATGGCTATCTCTCTCTGTCTCTCTCTCTCTCTCTGTCTCTCTCTCTCTCTCTGTCTCTCTCTGTCTCTCTGTCTCTCTGTCTCTCTCTCTCTCTCTCTCGATATCTATCTATCTAGATAGATAGATAGATATAGATATTTATCATTTGACAAACATTTATTAAATACCTACTATATTCTAATATATACTATATCCTAATATATATTCTAATATAATATAGATAAGATACATATTCTATATTATATTATATCCTAATATATTCTAATATAATATATATAAGATATATTCTATATTCTATATAGAATATATATTCAAATATAGTAGGTATTAAATACCTACTATATTCTAGGTATGGTGTTAGGCATTGGTGATATGCAGATAAAAACGAAATAGTCTCTATTCTCAAGAAACCTTTCTTTGCCCTCCTTTCCCTTCCCTTCCCAGGTGTGGATAGGGAGAAGGCCTTAATTTTCATTATCTATTATTGTAAGATCATAGGATTAGAACTGGAAAGGGCCTGGCATACTGTAAGCACTTGATAAATGTTTGTTGACTAGGCTAATTTTATAGATGAGGATACAGAGGCTCACAGAGTTGTAATAATTTATCCAAGGTCACTTAGTAGCTACAGAGCATGGATATAAAGTCCCTGGCTTCTGATTTCAAATACAGTGTTTTCTTCAGTCCACTCTGCCACACTTTTGACCCTCTTAACTTTTTAACATGTTCATCCAAGGTGAAAACTGTCTTTATGTTCCCAAGTAAAAGTAAATTTTGGTTCCTTGAATCGTCCCAGAAACTTCTCCCCCCAAGCACTTAAATGAAGTAACTGTTCAACTGCTATTATTTTTATGATTTTTGTTTCTTATTATAGATATTTCTCAAAAACCAGCTCAGATCTCACTTGTTCTATTAGGGATGGTGCCACATGTAAAGCCTGAAGATAAAAGAATCATTGTTATAACTTTTAGGAGGTGGAGATTAGGGGCCTGAGTTCTCCCTTATTCATGTTCAGAAGAGTTGCGTTATCCTAAGCCTAGATGCATTGCTAACATCAGCAATTCCTTTTTATTTTTTTTCTTTTCTTTTTCTGCTAACAAGCATTAATTTTTTTCTCTCCCCCAGTCATTCCCCTCCCCAATGAAAAAAATAAAAACAAAACCGTTCTAACAAATATACACAGTTAAGCCAAAATAACTCTTTTAAGGCCACGTCCAAAAATTTATATCTCATTCTGCATTGTGTCTGGAGGTGGTGGGTAGCATGCTTCATCATTAGTCCTCTGGAATTGTGGTCGATTATTGCATTGATCAGAATCTCAAATCTATCAAAGTTGTTTGGTTTTTGAGACACTGTTGTCATGATACAAGTCGTTCTCCTTGTCTCACTTCATACAAGTCTTCTCAGGTTTCCCTGAAGCCCTGTGTTTAATTCATTCTTATGGTACAGTAGTATTCTATTACATTCGTCTACCGTAATTTGTTCAGTCATTCTCCAATTGATGGTAACCTACTTGGTTTTTACTTCTTCCTGACTGCAAAAAAAAACCAAGCTGCTATAAATATTTTTGTACATGTAGGTTCTTTTCCTCTTTCATTGCTCCCTTTGGGTTATAGCCGGAGTAGTGGCATTGCTGGGTCAAAAAAAGGTATTCACAGTTCAGAGATTTTGTTGTTGAACACTTGTGTCCAACTCTTCATGACCCATAGACCTTACTATATATGGGGTTTTCTTGGCAAAGATACTGGAGTAGTTTGCCATTTACTTCTCCAGTGGATAAAGGCAAACAGAGGTGAAGTGACTTGCCTAGGTCACACAGCTAGTAAGTGTCTGAGGCCAGATTTGAACTCAGGTCTTCCCGTCCCTGGGCCCAGTGTTCTATCTGCTGAGCAATCTGGCTGTCTTTAGTGATTTTAGGGAAGTGCCCCTAATTCCAACTCAATCTCTTCTTAGCCCTTCAACAGAGCTGAAGGACATGTAGGATTCTCCTGCTTCTGGAAACTCCAGTGGGGCTAACCTAGAACTCTATACTTCAGGATCCCCCCCCTAGATCTACAGAAATGTGGGGCTGAGTTTGAAGGAAGGCTCTATTATTGTTTCTCCATTGGTAGGCAGTCCTTACTTTGCCTTTTACCTTTGCAAAGCATGTTGTAAAGTCCTGAAATTTTAGGACTTTAGTTGGGCACTCCCTTCCCCAGTCCCACCTCTAGTTCCCAGACCCTCAACAAGAAGGCCTCAGGCCCAGAAGGACTGGTTATCAAAAGTTTCACAGGATCAGATATAGAGCTAGAAGGAACATCAGGTGGCAGCCAGTCCAGTCACTTCACCTTACCAATGGAGAAACTGAGGCTGAGAGGTGAAGTCCCCTGCTCAAAGTCATACTGGTTGTAATAGAGAGGATTTAAACACCAGTCCTTTGACTTCAAAGCCTGTGTTCTTTCCACTATACTGCGTATTGATCTCTGATAAATTGAGAGGCAGAGCTGGATTAATTCTTTGACATCTTGACTAAGTGGATTGGATTTGACTTTTGGTTGTATATCAAGGTTTCTGTGGCCAGTGGGTTTGGGATACCTAGATCTGGGTTTTGGGAATGCATGTCAGTGGCTGTACCCAGATCCAGATTTAGGGATCAATATCAGTGACTGAAACCCTAGGTTACTTCAGCGTATGCTACAACGAGCGGAGATGGGAGAAAATAGAGCTGGCAATACAATTTTCCCATTGGTGCTTTTAATTAGGCTCTTAATCACCTCCCACCCCCCTTCATTCTAAAAACTCGACTCTCTCCTCCACTCTTCTTCCTTTTTTCTTTTTCTTCTCTTTCACACTAACAAATGGAAGCTAGAGGTAGAGTAGTTAGGGTTCTGCTTTCTTGGTTCTCCAGCTCAGGCTATTTTTTTACCTGTTGCTTTTGACACAGGCATTACATCATTTACTTCTGCCACACCCTGGCTGACTCACCATTCTGAAGTTCTGCCCATGAAGGAACCCAGAATGAGCGTGCCTGAAAATAAGCAGTGAGTTAAGACCCAACAGCTGCTCCCCTAGCTGAGAAGGCAAGCGTGGGTAATTGGGGAACTGCTGCCAGTTAGCATTCGAGTCTGGCTCTTACAGAATAGAGGAGACTGCACAGGATGAGGGAGGGTGGGTGAATAAGAGGGATAGTTTGGGGACTGGAACATTGCTTAAGTTCTCGACGGTTTCCTTTTCTCTTCTTGACATCCGAAGGCACCTTAGCTCTTTTTATGAAGCTCTCCGAACAGAGATTCTACTTGGCAGACAGCTCTTGAAAGTGTTAGTGCCAAGTTTGGGAGGAAAAGAAGCATCTCAGAGAGGGGGGGGAAAGAAGAGAACAGGGAATTACCCCCAGGGATGACTTTGTGAGCTCTGCTAGATGCCATATGCGATATATACATCCATTTCCCCCAAATCAGACAATTTTATAGTTACACAAGAAAACCTATTTTCCCCTCGAATAACCACAAAGGAAGCTATTAATGATATAACTTGGAGGCTATTGAGCAACCTCAGCATGCTTTCCTAATGACCCCTAATAGACAGCATTCATTTTTCCAGGCTACAATTATTTCTGCCGCTATTGAAAACGAAACAACAAAAATCATCCTAAGACTTTCCACTAAGGCACAAAGATCTGTGCTTCAGGGTGTGTTTGGGGGCTAACATCAGAAGCTCCTTTAACTGATATTAAGCTCAAAATCCTCCTTTTAAACAGATCTGAAAAAAAAAATCTCATAGTAGCAGCGACTCTTCCGTGTGAGGCTGGGGGGAGCCTTGGGGATCATCTTGTCCAAAGTCCTCATTTTCCAGATGAAGAAACTGAAGCCTGGAATAGTTATTGATGCTGACTTGGATTTTTCATTGTCCAGTCAGTCTGCTGCTTGCTCTTTGCCCTTGAGAGTCGCTTCTTTTCATTCTATTTCCTACTACTCTATAACATGCAGGCTATAGCATATCCTGTATTTATCTGTTATGGTTTTTGAAGTAAAATTACAAAATAAAACATGGCCTCTGGGAAAGGAGCTAAATAGAGACAGGGAGAAATGGAGAACATTGATTGGCCTTTTGTCGTGTGGTCAAAGGGTCTGATGAATTAATTTTTTTAATACAAAAATCTTGCCCAGGACAAAAGGCGTCAGGGAAAAATAACTCTTCTGGTGGCAGTATTATTTAAGTATAATCACTTTTTAAATTCCTTACCGTCATTTCTCTTTTTAAAATAAATTTTATCGACTCTTTTACATCACCTGTTTTCTAATATATCTTTCCCCCCACAGAACCATCTCTTATAAATAAAGAATTTTTAAAAGCGGGGGAAATTTTTTTTAGCTAAACTAACCAAAAGTCTAGCCTGGCATTTGATGCAGTGTGCCACACCTATGATCCTCTGTATCTGCAAAAAAAGTGTATGTGTGTGTGGGGTGGGGTGAGGCCTCATCTTCTGTGTCTTCTTCGGGGCCAGGCTTGTTCATTAAAATTTCACAATCCTCAGTGTTAGATTCTTTGGTTGTTGTTATGTCTATTTCCATTGTTGTAGTCATTGTGTTCATTTTCATTTCAGTTTTTCCATGTGTCCTTTCTTATAGCACAGTCATATTCCATTGCCTTCATGTATTTAGACATAGGTATCTACTACTTTGGGCAGCTAGGTAGGTGCAGTGGATGGAATGCTGGGCCTGGGGTCAGGAAGATCCGAGTTCAATTCGAGCCTTAGATACTTACTAGCTATGCAACCCTGGGCAAATCACTTAACCGTGTTTGCCTCAGTTTCCTCATCTGTCAAATGAGCTGGTGAAGGAAATGGTAAACCACTCTGGTATCTTTGCCCAGAAAACCCCAACTGGGGTCGTGAACAATCAGATACAACTGAAACAGCAATCTATTATTTTGTTTTCAGTTCTTTGGTACTTCCGAAAGCGTTACTGAGTATTTGGGTTGACTGTGTATGGATCTGTCTCTTTGACTGTGACCTCCTTGGTGCAGGTTGTTAGCAGCTCTTTGATCCCTCTTTTCCTTCCCCCATCTCTACTCACATTGGGACAAACCCTAGTGGGAGCAGATTAAGCTTGCGGTAGCCTGATTTTTATATATAGTGACTGAAGAAGAATGAATTGATTTTGGGACTGAGTAGAGTAAGCAGCAGCCTGTGTGGAGTGAGGTGAAAAACTCAGGAAGGCTCTCCTGACTCAGATATCTCCCTTACCTAGAGACTAGCATTTATAATTATTATTTAATAGGTCAAACAAATCAATGTCTACTCTCAGGCAGCTCATTCTGATAGGGGAGACAACATATACCTATCAGAGAATAACAGAATAGAGACACAGTAAATACAGGGTGGTTGGGGAGAGAGATTAGGGAAAAGCTCCAGTAGAAGGTGATGTTTGAGTGGCATCTGAGACAGGAAGTGAGGAGTGAAGGAGTGCATTCCAGGTAGTGGGGCTGGCCCTACAAGGGCTCTGAGCTGAGAGATGGAGTGCTGCAGGCAAGGAACAGAGACCCCGGATAGTTTGGCTGGACAGTGTGGACAGGAAGCAATGTATAATGAGGATGAAAAGGTAGATGGGGGGCTAGGTTGTGAAAGACTTAAAAAGCAAACTGGAGGAGTATATTTTATTCTGGAGGTGATAAGGAGCTGTTGAAACTGGTTGACTTTGTGCTTAGGTAAAAATCACTCTGCAGTGATGGATGAAGTGGCAGACTTAGAATCAGGAAAACCTGGGTTCAAATCCTGCTTCAGACATTTATGGTGCAAATGTGGGCAGTTGTTTTACCTTCCAAAACCTCAGTTCCCTTTTTTGTCGTGTGAACATAATGATCATACGTGTAGTACCCAGCTCACCAAGTTGTTGCAAGGCTGGAATGAGATAAATGTATGTAAATAAGCTTTGCATGTCTTATTGTCATATTGTTGTGACTCTTGGGGACCCTGTGGACTATATTGTCCGTGGGGTTTTCTTGGCAAAGATACTGGAGCGGTTTGCCATTTCCTTCTCCAGCTTATTTTACATATGAGGAAACTGAGGCAAACAAGGTTCAGTGACTTGCCCAGGGTCACACAGCTAGTAAGTGTCTGAGGCTGAATTTGAACTTGGGTCTTCCTGACTCCAGGCTTGGAATCTCCTGTGTGGAATGAGTTGATTTATTCATTCTGTATTTAATACATAAATATTTATTTATTATAGGCAACTCCTAGTTGCCTAGTGGTCACATAGCTTCCATTAAAACAACCACCACCACCAACCACCAAACAGCTCCTATCAAATGCAAGTATTCCTGGGAAGAGCAGCACATCAAAGTATTAGCACCTCGCTGTGAATTCGTTTTTCTGAATGCTTCCCTCCTGGCCCAGAAGGAGTGAGGCTTCATAAAAGTCCTAGCTCCTGGGGCAGGGTAGGGGTGCTAGAAGGAATGCATATGAGAAAGATGGGGAGGGGGAAGGTGGATGAGGACAAAAGACAAACTTTTCCTGCTTCATTACTTTGTTGGGGCCTCTACCAGACTGAGGACATCATGGAGAAAAGTCAGTCTGTTGTTCTAAACAGACAATTAAAAAACAAACTTAAGTTTTAAAAATCAGAATTTGGGTGCATTCTGGTGACTAGTGAAAGAAAGGAAGCAACAGGAAGGTTTCCTTTGCTTGCTAAGGCTCATCCCAATCCTCTCTACCAAAATTACTTTTTTATTCTGTGTTTTTTTGTCATTTATTTGTCTGTGTTAAATGCACAGAATGCATGGTCCTTGAGGGCAAAGACTGTCTTTGTGCCCTAGCGCCTAAGAAATGTTTATTGAATTGGATTGAATTGAATCTTGGTAGAAAGTTTTTTAAAAGCCCTCATGCGCCTATAAATATGTCTGTAGCAAGGGTTCTTAACCTGGAGTATCCAGAGCCCCACCCAAGGGGCCAGGGTCAGGATAGATTTTAAGGAGGAGCTGAACTTGGATGGGGAAAAAAAGTAGATCTTTATTTTCACTAACCCCCAACTGAAATTTAGTGTTTCCTCCAATGATTTAAAGACTTTGTTCTGAGAAGGGGTCCATAGATTTCACTAGGCTGCTGATGGAATGATGCACCCTTTCTCAGAATAATGATTTTAAGTGCATGAATTAAAATACATAGGCATACGAAGGAAACCAATTGTATTGAAATATAGTTATAAAAGTATTTATAAAAACAAGTTCAGGGATTCCAGGCTAAGAGCCCCTGCTCTTATTAAAAGCTCACAACCTCTAGGGTTCTGGAATTCTTGACAGTTTCATCTATCAGAGATATAATCATCCCAGTGGGTGGGGGGGCATTGCCTGTCACCGGACATTAAGGCAGGCTTCCATCTGTGAATCAGTGAGATAATAGTCAACACAATGGTCCCCATGGAGGCTTCATGATCTAATTTGTAAAGCCGGGTTTTTTTCCCCCTTCTTCTAATGTGTAGATATCATGTTAAATCCCCCTTGGATGCTAGAGGTTTCGGGATATTTCATTTGAGTAGTACACCTCCTTTGGTGCTTCCCCTAAGTGCGGGTCAGGGGAATAGACTTTATTTGATTGAATATTTATTTGAGTGTCACTCAGCACCAAGTTTGAATTCTGCATTAAGACTCCACACGGTTCGCCTTCCAAAGTGAGTGCTGAAAAGTGATTATTGCAGATCTGGACCATCAAATCTCTTTCTTGAGGGGAAAGACTTCAGGGGTTGGGGGTGGTGGTAGAGAGGCTCCATCTCGGCAAGTCCAGGGCTTAATGTTTCCCCTTTCTTTCAAGTCCTGCCTGAGGTATTTATGGGGCCTTAGTCGGGGAGTGGATTGAGTTGGTCTGATCTGGGATGGAAAAATCATGCTTTTTTCTGAGTTCTTGACATTTTCCCCTTCCCAACCACAAGATGCCAGAACCACTAAGAAATTGTCCTGCTTCCCCCTTTTCTACCCAAAGTCACTTCTTAACTTAGAAAAGAATCAGGTTGTTTCAATCATGTGGCTATTGTTTAAAAAAGAAAAAAACCCATCCAATCTGCCAAGGTCCTGGGTGGAGTTGAGAGGCCCCGTTTCTCACTGGAGTCTAATGTCTTGACAACAGAGAGGTCTCTAATGGGGGACAGGCCAGTAGCCCTTTGCCTTAGCTGGGGAGATGTTTGGTACCATTCAAACAGCCAGGGGCAAAGAATCAACCAATCCCCTTCTCTGGAATGTGGAGGCTGCCCCGGGGCTTGGAGCAGAACTCATTATGCTCACGTTCTCTTCATTCCACCAGAGCGCCTCCAAGTCTTGACAACCAGGGGAGATAATTGAAGCGAAAGTACTCAGCCCCAAGTACCCAAGCTGCTCAGCTAACAATCAGGAAATTGTTCCAGAGGATTGTGGATGCAACTAACCTCGAGGGCTGAATGTTGCCCAGTAATTAGCAAGCAGTTGCTGTCATGTCCATCAAATGGTTATATGTGATGAAGGGAATGAGACAAAAATGGATTGTCTGCCCTGGCAATGGAGAAGAAATAGCTTTGAGTGGCAATGACAGCTAGGTCCGGGGGACTAGGAGAGTCTGGCTCTCACATCACACTTGGGTTTTCCAGCCTTATAGAAAAGCCCGGGGTTGGGGGTGGTCAGGGCTAGACCCTCCACTGTAGGTAGACCTGCCTGCATTGGTTGAAAAGATCTAATGAAGCCCAGGAGATGTAAATAGAACCAAGATGGAATTTCATTTCCTGTCCTCACCATCATCCTCACTCTACCATGCTCTTGCTAATCCTAGTAATAAGGGATATCCTGATCTTAGAACGTTTTTGATATCGTGAGGTACGGAACAATTCAGAGAGAGGTAAAAGTCACCAGACAGTTGAAAACTAACAATAGTTACATGTCTATACAGTTATCCCTTCCACATTTTGACTTTCCCCATCATGGTTTCGATATATCATGGGTTGGCATAAGAAATTAAATGGGAATTTTTTGAAAGTTCTATGGAAGCTGCAGCTGACACCCGAAGGCCAGCAGACAACACAGAAAAAGTTTAGAAACTCAGAAATGCATGCAATATATTTATAACATTGTATAATGTCAACATATTTTATCTTTTAATACCATAATAATTCAGACCTCTTCTCTGGCATGAAGGGAGAGGTAAAAAATTTTACATGGATTTTCCAGATTGCAGGGGTGCCATACCTTTACCTCCCGTGATGTGGAAGGGATAATTGTAGTTAAAATAAATAGGTTTATAGAGAGTTAGGAAGGGAAGTTAGAGGACATTTAGGTAACTTTCATAATTTTACAGATAGGGAAACTGTGTTCCATAGAGATCAAGTGGCTTCCCTAAGTTCCTACATCTTATAAAGGAGAATTTGAACCCAGATCTTTTAATTCCTCAAGCCAAGTACACTTTCTTCATTTTGGGTAAGTTTATATTTGTTTTCTTCAAATTTCATACAAGTAGGCAGCTGTAGGAAGGCAACACAGTTTATGGAATAAGAATTATTATAGAGATAGAGACTGGACTTATGGTTTCATTGGTATAGGGACCTCCCAGATGAGGAAAATCCCTCTAACAATACAGGTTTGGCACCTTTGCTGCAGCTTAGAGTCTTAAGTAATTGCCCAGATGACTGGGTCAGGATTGCTCAGCTAGAGTATGTCAGAGGGATTACTGATCTTCCTGGTTCTAGGCCTGATTCTCTATCCACTGTTCCACACTGCTTCTCTTATGAGAATAATAGCAATAATGGCTGATTATTTACATTGCACTATGCATACTTTGTCTCATTTGTAATGGTAAATTTCCACTGGCCTGGGCACCAAGAGATATTGGTCTGACTTAACTGCCATCTAGTTCCGCCTGGAGTCAGCCACATCAACTCTCTGGGCCTCAGTTTCCTCCTCTTCAAATGGAAGGGATTAGATGAGATAATCTCTAAGGTTTCTTACAAACCTACTACTCTATGACTCTCTAATCTAGTTTCTAGCACATGGCCAACACTCCAATGATGGCAATTATTATGCTTTTTTATTGCTGCTACTAATATTTTGCCTCTTGGAGAAGAGGAATTTCATTTGGTTGCTCCATATATGCTAGAATAATGGTGATTGTATGTCTTTCCAAAAAAAATCCAACTCATTTTGACTATTCGTAGAGATTGGCCAACAATATGCCAATATAAGAATTTTTTGGGGAAATATGCAGTGTATAATTGAATAGTGTTCATTCTCCTGTCTAAATCATGTCATCTGGTGGTGGACCTCAAATTGCAACCAGGTGATATAAAATCAACAGTTGGGCAATTATGGAGTTTATTAATGCATATTAAGGGATATAGTTTTAAATCTCTTCTCCATTCCTATTTGATATGCTAAAACACCCATAGCTACATCTTCTCTGGTATTCTGTTGTTAGGCATCATAGAAAAAGCCATGGAGTTGAAGTCAGGAAGACCCGAATTCAAATGTGACCTCCAACACTGACCTGGGCAAGTCTGTTAGCTCACTTTTATAGGGAAAAACAAAGGGTCCAACATCTTAACAGTCTGAGCCAATCCATTTATTATTCATTGGATATGTCTTCTGTGACTAGAGATGAAGTAACTTGCCTTGTGTCATAAAACTAGTATCAGAGGCAGGGGTTTATCTTGAGGCAGCCCTAGTCATCAAAACTTAATCATTAGCTGTTTTTCACCCTCTTAACAAAGTACTGATGGGCATGTCTGTATTCTATAGGGAAGAGCCATGAACTGTCAAAGGTTCTAAGCTAAAGCTCACTCTCTGTTAGGTCATCAAACTGATGGTAAACCCTTACATTGCTTGTTATCTGCCCCCCTATAAATATCTAGCTATATCTGTATCCATCTGTACCTACATCTATACCTACAATTATATCTATATCTACATCTGTTTCTATGTCTGTTTCAATCTCTATCTCTATCTATATCTATATATCTATATCTATCTATCTCTATCTCTATCTCTATCTATCTCTATCTCTATCTCTATCTCTATCTCTATCTCTATCTCTATCTCTATCTCTATCTCTATCTCTATCTCTATCTCTATCTCTATCTCTATCTCTATCTCTATCTCTATCTCTATCTCTATCTCTATCTCTATCTCTATCTCTATCTCTATCTCTATCTCTATCTCTATCTCTATCTCTATCTCTATCTCTATCTCTGTCTGTCTATCTATCTATCTATCTATCTATCTATCTATCTATCTATCTATCTATCTATCTATCTAATCTCCCTCTTACAGGATCGTCATCTTACCATAATTAAGAGCTGGAAGGGATCTTGGGTAGTCATCAAGTTCAACCTCTTCGTTTTACAGATGAGGCCCATAAAGGCTAAATGACTTGCTTAGGGTAACATATCTTTCAAGTGTTTGTGGTAGGATTTTAATTCCACTCTTATTGACTCCAAATAGATACTTAAAAAAAGGTTGTTTCTTTCTTCCTCCTTCCTTCCTTCTATATCAAAGAGTGCTGATGAAATAAAATCTAGGATAGTCTTTCCAGGTAGGATTTATTCCATGGAATTGCTGGGGATTAAGATTATGACTCCAGTCCAACATGGGGCTGGGTCACTGTGGCATGGATAATCTTGCCCTGGTGACCTTCCTCATGGTATACAGGAATACATAAGGATAGTCTTCAGAGTGCATGATACGTATGTGAATGATAATTAGGAATTGACCCATAGTTTCTAAACGAAGTATGCTATTATGGATAAAACATTTTTTTTTCCTCCTGAAAAAGAAAGTAGTTATATCCTGGGGGGAAAAGTCTTAAACTCTTCAGCTCAACAGGTTTCTTGAATGGTGGTCCTGAATAGATTGTTTCTCTAATTTCTTCCCCAAGTGTGTATGACACAGTACACCAGATTGTGGAAACAGCCAAATAAATCCCAGGAAAGAAATATTGCTCCAAAGTAAATATGTGAACTAGGTTAATACTTCATGATCGTATCTCTTACAAATAAGACATACAATTAAAAAGCAAAGTATATGATGATGGGAATTAAAGATTGTATCAGATAGTCCCACTCTACAGAAATAGAAATTTAAGACACTCTCACGTGAGCCTCTAATGGCATTCCAGGGAAAATAAAACTCTGCACAAACATAAGAGGGAAGACTAGTTAATAAAAATATGATAGAATAGGAATGAGGGACAACAGGGGAATCAAAGTGGGACATTGGTTCTGTCACACACACAAAAAAAAGACAGTGTGGGATAACAGACAGCTGGCCTCCAAGTTAGGAGGCCCTGAGTTTAAGGTCTTCTTCTGATGTCTACTGACTGTGTAATGCTGTGTACATCTCTTAACCTCTCACCATCCCAGGCAACTCCTTAAGACTGTAAGCTGCAGTCCAAACCAAAAAATAAAAACAAAATAGAGCTACTTTTCAGAAAAAAAGTATGCTATTTAGAAGCATAAACGTTATTTAGAAGTCATAGAGTGACCTTCCAGGTGTAAATAATACTAGTCCATCTCTAGTTATTATTGAATTCCCATTAAACAAAACCCTTTATGACAAAAAGATTTCTAAGCCCTAACTTGAACTGATTTGTCGCAGAATGACAATTAGTTCACAGTACACCTTCCTTTTGTCCACAGTCCACAGTATACCTTTGAGTTAATTGTGGTGAGGTAGTGTTAGTAGTAGTAGTAGTAGTAGTAGTAGTAGTTAGTAGTAGTAGTAGTAGTAGTAGTAGTAGTAGTAGTAGTAGTAGTTATAATTATAGTTGACATTGTAGTAGTAATAACAGTAATAGTAGTTGTAGTAGTAATAGTAGTAGTAGAAGTCATAATCATAGTAGTAGTAGTAGTAGTAGTAGTAGTAGTAGTAGTAGTAGTAGTAGTAGTAGTATTAACAGTGGCAGTAGTTGTAGTAGTGGCAGTCATGGCCATAGTAGTAGTTGTAGCAGTGGTAGTAGTAGTAGGGGTAGTGGTAGTAGTAGTGACAGTGGTAGTAGTAGTGTGGTGGTGGTCATAGTAGTAGTAGTGATAGAGGTGGTAGTAGTAGTAATACTAATAGCGATAGTGGTGGTGGTAGTAGTAGTAGTAGTAGTAGTAGAAGAAGAAGAAGAAGAAGAAGAAGAAGAAGAAGAAGAAGAAGAAGAAGAAGAAGAGAGGAAAGGGAGGAAGAAGAAGAAAAGAAAAGGAGGAGGAAGAAGAAGAGGAGGAGGAAGGAGGAATAATAATAATAATCAGGACACCTGGCTTTTAGTCTTTTCTGTTAAAAACTACCTGTATGATCTTAATACAAATAAATTTTCCTCTCTGATCTCCTGTTTCCTGACTGAGGCTGGCTGGACTAAATGATCTTTAAGGTCACTTCCAGCTTTAATATTTTTATGATGCCATCTCTTCTCTGAGATTTGGGCATAAATTTTGCTTGTGGTCCCATAGCCTCCATCCACATCCCTTTTTAACTTCCTGTAGGTGGCTATCTATTCCCTCCTTGATTATGTCTGGGAAAGGAGCCCTCACTGTTTCCAGTGAGTGCATGCTCCAGCTTTTATCCACAGAAGGCAGATGTAACGGCATCTTCATGGATTCCTAGAATATTGGAGGTGAAAGTGACTGTAGAATGTTGTCTTACCTAATCCTCTCATTTTTAAAATTGAGAAAACTAAGGTGCAGGGGTGGAAGTAAGTTGGCCGAGGTCATATAATGAGTAAATGATGCAAAATGGGTTTAGAACTCAAGTGCCATGGCTCCTGGCTCAGTGTTTTGTCCAATATCCTCTGTCGTGTCTTGTGATGAATATTTTGTCCAATAATTTCTTCATTTTCTTCTAATTACTTTTTCAAGTACATTTTATACAAATACTTCAGGTCTCCTTATTCTTAGTTAAAGGGCTCTTCTCCAAGTTGCCCTTAATGTTTCCTAACCCCGAAGCTGTTCTCTTTGCCATCCTCAGTCCTAACCAAGTGGTTAATTGTTTAAAAGTAAAGCTGCTCCAAGTGTTTGCCTGAAAATGAAACAAACCTAGGACTGATTTTTATCTGGCCCACTGAGTACTTTTGAAGTTTTGAAGTCTTGGGTAAGAGTGGGCATTTTGTAGGCTTTCCTTTGTATGTCACAGAAATTTTGAACAAAGCAGGATGCTAGATAAAAGGGAAACACAGAACCATTTGCAGATAAAAGCCAGGGCATGCCAAATTCATCTGAGACTGGAACCTCAAAGAAATATGATGACTTTCTTTTGAAAATTCATTATTTATAAAGACCATTGTGTGCTGAGACCAGTTGGGTAATTATGGAGAAACAAGTAAAAATAATAAACGGATGTAATATCAAAGGTATGCTAATGTCAGATGATATTTTATTGAAATTGATTGAGATTGTATATTGTGTGTGTTTAATGGGGCTGGGGTGTGGAGAGTAAGGCACTCATGGTCTGAGCAAGTCGATATTTTCACATAGGAAAACTTTTGTCCTAATAAAGTAGGGAGAGCATTTCAGGATTTTTTGTTTGTTTTCTGTTATTGTTGTCGGAAACAAGGAAAGTGTTTCACAGATGAATTGTAGAAGAAAGAACTTGCTTTTTTTTTTTTTGGCTCACTGACTCACTCCAACACTTTGATAAATGGAAAAGTTACCTTCTGAACCAGTACTGAACAGTTACAGTCATTGTCCCTGGACAGACTCTGTTTTTGGCAGGAAGCATTTTTCCCAAGGCCAGATCTCCCTTTAATGGCAGAATCTTATGAGATCTTGGAACATTCAGTCAATAACTCCTATTCAGCTAGCCCCTAAAAGAAAGCAGTTATCGGGAGAGGTTATTACAGAAGGCTGGGGACAGGAGATGAAACTTTTTGATTACTTGCAAAAAGAGGAGGACCAGCTCCTGGAGTGAACAGGGTTTTCTGATATTCTCTGTCTCATTCCTAGCAAAATCTTGTTGGTGCCAAAGTGATCCTGCCACTGGATCTTGGAAAAGAGCTGGAAGAGATTTGAGAGATCTTTGGGCACGATGCACTAATTTTATAGATGGAGACACAAGAGGCCCGGAGAGGTAGTCACTTGTGAAAGATCACACAGTAATTTAGTGGTAGAAGTCAGATTAAAGGCCAGGTGTTCAAATTCCCAATTTCTTCTATCCCTACAAAAATGTATTGCAGAAAGCAAAGTGATAAGCACCTCCAGATCATATATTTTGGGGTCAAACATGTTATTTCATTGGAAGGTCCAGTGAGGAACTCTACCAACAGAGATCTGTACATTTCTACAGTTTATAGTCTTGCCTTGGCCTTGAAAAGACTAAGTAATTTGCCTAGGGTCACATAGCTAGTATCTCAGGTGGGATTTGAATCCACGTCTTTCTGGCTTTGAGGCCAAAACTCTGTCTAGTAGGCCCCACTGACTCTCATCGAGAGTATAGAAGCGTAAATTTAGAGCCAAAAATGGTCCTTAGAGATGGTTTAGTTCAATCCCCTCATTTTATAGGAATCTGAGGCCCCAATTCCTTTAATGCCAAATTCAGTGTCTTGTCCCCATACCATGTTGTGCTCTACTCTGCCATGACTCCCAGATTTAGCCTTCTGAATCTTGACATTTCTCTTCTTGGCTTCATCCTACCACTTATGGCATGTATACATTTTCTGTCCCAGGAGGAACAGTCACCACTGAGTTAACTTTTTAGTCATAGAAACCTTTAAACATTATATTTTACTGCTAGCCTTTCTTTTTCCTTCTCCCGTCTTCCGTCTTTGCCTTACCCTTTCCTTTTTGAAAGGTTTTTTTCCTCTTCGAAAGGTTCTTCCAAATTGGACATAAATTTCCGGATAAAGCCACCCTTCTAGTAAATGGATGGTTATTTCACATAAAATAAGAGTACCCTATTCTCTGTCTTATTATTATGATTATTATTAGGTATGGCTCTGTGATTTCATTGTTGAAGGCAATTCCCAGGTGAGGAAACTCCCTCCACCAAAGGAGATAGGTCTCCAGTATATAGTCTTAGATGGCTGGGACATTGAGACATCAAGTGACTTGTCCAGGGTCACCTGGTCAGGATATGCCAGAGAATGTTTTCCAAACTGTGAGACTAGCTCACTATCCACTGTGCTACTCAGTGTACGTATGCATGCATGCATGTATGTGTGTCTATACACAGGGTATCCCTACAGTCTTAGTTCAGTTTTAAGCTATTAAAATAGCATATACATTCCTATCTACGTACACACATATTTGTAGAGTAGCAGTAAGTAATAAAAGTAAGACTGAAGAAAAACAATTAGCCTTAAGTAACAAAACTAAGGAGCAGAGAGGTGGCACCATAGTGCACAGAGGGCAAGACATGTTCCTGAGTTCAAATCTGGCTTTAGATCCTTACAAGCTGTGTGACCTTGGGCAAATTGCTTAACTTTGTTGCCTCAGTTTCCTCCTCTGTAACATGAGCTGGAGAAGGAAATGGCAAACTACTCCACTATCTTTTCCAAGAAAACCCCAAATGGGATCATGAAGAGTTGGACACAACTAAAATAACTCAACAGCAACACTAGAACAGTGACTGATTCCTCTAATAACTATAGCTCACATGTGTATAGCAGTGTAAGTGCTACATTTCTTTTCTTAGGGCTAGACCTGTGTTATCATTATCACATTTCCAGCAAGTAAACTCATTCTAACCCATCTGCACCCAATCTAATTTTTAATGTTTATCTTAGAACTCATGACTCTTGATCTAAAAAGGAGCTCACATTCCAAAAGATTCAAAACAATTGAAAATGGAATCAATATTTGAAATGCAGATGTATGTTGGGAGGAAGGTTGGTCCTCTGAAGTCTATCCACATTCTGCAGGTTATCAGACTGAAGACATTAAAACCAGCAGCCCAATTTTCAGGTTAGGAGCAAAGCTAATTGCTTACCTTGCTATCTATCACACATGCTTTTCTTTTTCAGTAGAAGTGTTCTTGAAGTGTGGTGTGAGAATTGAACTTCAGTAAAATGAGTCCTACAATTTCATGCCCTATTAGAGCTAAAAAGAAATTTAGGAATAAATTCTCCCTCTAAATTTATATATTTTATATAATATAATTATAATTATATGATATAATTCTATATTATATAATATATACAAAATATTATATATTAGACTGAGGTCTAATGAGATTGTCGTAGATATCCCAGCTAAGTAGTGCTAGAACTAGGATTGGGACCCAGATCGTCTGACTCCTAGAGTTAACCCTCTTCAGCTTCATAGATTTGGAGCTGGCAGCCACTTCAGAGATAATTTATCCAAGTTCTTTCATTTTGCAGATGAAGTGACTGAGGCTCAGAGATAGGCTAAATGATTTGTCCAATGGCACACAGTAAAATTTTGAAAGTCATGTTACCTCAATCTAAATTTCAAATGTACTGGGAGGGTGCTATTAATCCCATGATCACTCCTTTTAAAAAGAATTATTTTTCAATAATCACCCCACACCTGAGAAATTCTCTGAGTTAGAGAGCTTAGATAACAGGTTTTCCTAAAGAAGACCACCTTTCTATAAACACAATCAGTCTGCTAGAAGGAGAGTGAATTGAATGTGGTTGATTAGGGGTTCTTTTTTGTGTAATCATTATTGTAAGTTCCACTGTCTATTTCCTTCCTCCATTGTGTAGGTAAAGTTAAAGCCTCATAGGTCTATGGGTGTTAGAGAGAAAGACACCCACCCCATTGGAAACCATTTTAATTTATGGTTTCTATACTCTTGGCAGGAAGAGTCAAAATTGTGATGGAACACCTGGATGAAAATCACAAAGTGATGTGTCTGCTCCAGTGAAAAGTGAATAATTTCAGCTCTTAATCCTATAGAGCAGAAGTAGTGTGGTATAGTAGATAGAGAGCTATCTTCAAGGCCAGGTACACCTGGGTTTACATCCAGCCTGTGGCACATACTGGCTGTATGACCCTGGGTAAGGCTCTTGACTTCTCAGTGCTGTAGGCCAAACCTCTAAGACTGTAAATTTAAGAGAAAGTGCTAACCTGCATCTATACAGGGAGTTTCCCCACCCAGGGGTTCTCTATACCTGTGAAATGACATGTCCGGTCCCTATGTGTATTCCTATAGAGGAAATTTGTATCAGTGACTTTGCCAGCACTGGGGACCATTCAGCTCTATCTCTATACAGTATTTAAAAATGGAGGTAGTTCAATATAGATCAACAAGATTGAGATCACTGAAAATTAGAAGACAAGGGAAGAGAAGGGAACAAGCATTTATTAAGCACCTACTATGTGCCAGGCACTGTGTTAAGTGTTATAGACCTTTTATAAAGGCTTACTTTGTAAAGGTTGAGATCTTAATTACTAATATAGAGTATTAGGTAGAACATTGCACTCAATGTTACTCAATGTACTCAAAATTAGAAATACATGGGTTTTGAATCTTGCCTCAAACATCTACTAACAATGTGACCTCTGGATAAATCTTTTAAACCTTCAGCTTCAGTTTCCTCATCAGTAAGATGCAATTGTACTCAACCTCTGAGTTCCTTTTAAGCTCTAAATAGGTGTTCCCATGATTTATGATCAGCAAGTTTGTTGTTCTCCTCAAACAGCTTGTATGCACTAGGCTTAGGTTCAGTGAGAAGGGAGAAAGGGATAGGGAAGCGGAAGGAAGCAGGATACTTTGTAGGATTGTGCCTGGGAGCTGTGGCCAGCCCCGGGTTGTCATCGTTAGGGACTCAGTATGGCTTGCTGCTTTATTCCTGAATAATCCTTGGCCTTTGCAATGACCAAGCTGAGGAAGCCTCAGTTACAGGGCCAAAACCACAGAGCTCTGACTTGGTGCAGAGAAACGACCAAAATCAACACAAGTTGATAGCTAGGAAGCCATTTTTCTTTCCTTTTTTATGCTCTATGGTGTCACTAGGGAAGGTGTTGGCCTTTCAAGGAATCCTGAATATAATCCATTCTGCTTAATGGAATCATAGGCTTAGAAAAAAAATCCAGGTCCCTGTGGTGGGTATCAGTCATTGGACTCCAGTTATTCAAGCTTTTTACAAGTCTTTGAGATCCCATAAATTTCGAATGTTGTAGTAAAATATTTATAGAGCAAGTCAAAGAAAAGTATAAAATGGTCGTCAAGGTGAAGTTTTGAAGTGAATTAAATTCTCCTTCCCCTCTATTATTCTTTGATTCTTAAGGATATTGGCATCTGTCTTGACTAAATATTGTAATGGTTGTGGAAAGTACTAGGATCTGGGGGGTGGGGGTGGGGAATTGTGTTATTGTTCTTCTTTCCCCATGTTTGCTTAAGAAAATCAGAATGTGACTGACTGAAAATGGTAACCCAACCAATGCTAACATCATCCCCGAAGCCTTCTTATCAATGCCCCCTTATGAGTTTTCTTGGGAAACCATCCTGAAGCCCCTTCTGCACTGAGCTGGTGAAACCCTGGAGCAGCCAATGTTGTGGGCTCTTGGACAAGGCATAAGCCTTGAGCCTGCCTAGTAAAATCTGCCACCCCAGGCCCCAGGATGCTTTTTATCAGAGCAATTATATTTTACTCGGTTGACTATACTCCCAGCAGCCAATCGCTATTTCTCTTTAGTTCCCAGCTGCCATCACCTTTTATTTTGTTTGCTAATAGCAGTGTGTTGTCACGCAGCTATTTTATCTTCCTGATGCAGTGAGTTTGGGTTTTGGACAAAATCAGGGTAAGAGGTAGGAAAATGCAATCAAATACTTGCAGTGTTATTTCTGAAAAACACATGAATGTCTCGGAGGTCATATGGGTATCGGTAATGACTATGGCGCGTAGCAGCCAAGAGTTTTTTGCTGAAAAGGAGCCTGAGGATTTAATAGCCAGCATTGTTCCAAGTCAGGAAAAGGTAAAGTGCTTTTGGCACCAGTGACTCAGTTGTCCTGCAGTCATAATTCTCTTGAAGGTTAAACTGGGTTCATGCCCCATATTTATTCCTCTCCCATAGACAAGGTATAAACACAAAATAATGAGACCCTGGGAGCAGGGATTCCATTTTATTTGTCTTTATGTGATAGTCTAGACCAATAGTTCTCAAAATGAGGTCTGGAGATGTTTGGAAGTCCCCAAGACCTATTCTAGGTGTCTGAGAGGTCAAAGCTATTTTCATAATAATACTAACCTGTTTTGATTTTGAATGTCGTAACTATTAAGAGATAAAATCCACATGGACAAAAGCTTTTGGGGAGGTTCTTCAATAATTTGTAGGAGCATAAAGGGAATCTAAGACCAAAATGTCTGCAGACCATTGGCCTTAGTGTCTAGGCCCTAAACCAGGAGTGGAGAACCTGCGGCTTCGAGGCCACAGGTGGCCGTTTAGGTCCTCAAGTGCGGCCCTTTGACTGAATCCAAACTTCACAGAACAAATCACCTTAATAAAAAGATTTGTTCTGTAAAAGTTGGACTCGGTCAAAAGGCTGAGCCCAGGGATCTAGAAGACCACAAGTGGCCTCAAGGCTGCAGGTTCCCTACCCTGCCTTAGACTATCACAGAAAGAGCCTTGCAACCACACTGCACAAATAGTAGGCAATTAATAAAGATTTGTTGATTTGAATGAATTGGAGGCACCATGGGCTAGCAGAAAGAGCAAAGGACAAAGTAAAGCTCCTTAAGGGCAGAGACTGGTTTTGGTTTTGTGTCTCCAGTCCCTAGAGTAATACCCAGCTTGTAGTAAGTACTTAATAAGGGATTGCTGATTGATTGATTTGGAGACAGAAAATCTGGATTTGAATACTGGCTCTGCCACTTGTCACCTGGGTAGTAATACTGGAAGCTAGGTGGGCCAGTGTATAGAGTACTGGGTCTGGAGTCGGGAAGACCTGAGTTCAAGTCTAGCCTCAGATACTTATCAGCGGTATGACCCTGGGCAAGTCACTTAACCCCTGTTTGCCTAAGTTTCCTCATCTGTAAAATGAGGAAAACAATAGCACCTACACCCCAGGGTTGTTTGTGAAGACCAGATGAGATGATATTCGTAAAGTGCTTAGCACATTTCTTGACACATACGGTCCTTAATAAATGCTTGTTTTCTTCCTCCAGCCTTTCCTCTTGTTGTTCCTTTCATCTTCCCTTCCTTCCTTCCTTCCTTCCTTCCTTCCTTCCTTCCTTCCTTCCTTCCTTCCTTCCTTCCTTCCTTCCTTCCTTCCTTCCTTCCTTCCTTCCTTCCTTCCTTCCTTCCTTCCTTCCTTCCTTCCTTCCATCACTTATCAGTTATGAACCTTAATTCGTACTTAGACAATCTTCAAGGTCCTTCCAATTCTGTTCTATGAACTAATGAAATAATCTATTGTTGTCCTTCATAGTCACCTTGGGGGATATAGCCATATTTCAATGATGGAACCATTGCTCAGATCACATCTTTGACTCCTATTTTGAACTGCCTTCAGTTGTTACGGGTAGTTTAGAGTCACAACACAACTTAGAAATATCTATCTATGTATCTATCTACCTACCTATATATATATATATATATATATGTGTGTGTGTGTGTGTGTATAATGTATATATGATATGCTTATAGAATCATAGATTTTTAACTTAAATGGGCCTTAAAGGCCACCTCGTCTAGCTCTCTTTTATTATGCCAATGAAACTGAGTCCCAGGGAGATTGTGATTTGCCCAAGTCAGGCAGATAGTAAGTGTCAGAGGCAAGGTTCCAACCCAAGGCCTTTGACTCCAGAACCAGTGATCTTACTAATATTCCATGTTTCTCCATGAATATATATTTAATTCATTCTTAGTATATGTATAAATGTATGTGTATATAAACATACATATATGTATGTATGTACATATATATATATATATATATATATATACACACATAATATATTCACTCTATTCACTAATCTTGGTGCCAATGATAAAGATTTACCATAAATAATATTCCAAAGAAAATGCATCAATTGGGGAATAGCTGAACAACTCATAGTCTATAAATGTATTAGAACACTATTGTGCCATAAAAATTGATGAAGGGAATAGTTTCAGAGAAACCTGGGAAAGATTTGCATGAACTGAGCAGTACCAGGAGAACAATTTATACAATAACAGCATTGTAAAGACTTAAGACCTCTGATTAATGCAATGACCAGAGGACCAATGATGAAGTGTGATGCCCATCTTTTGACAGAGAAGTGATCGATGTGGGCTGTAGAATAAGGCACGTAATTTTTTGAACATAGCCAATGTGGAAATGTATTTTGTTTGACTATTCATATTTGTTAAAAAGGCTTTTATTTTTCCAGTTTTTGTTAGGGTTTAAAGAAGAAAAACACTTTTTAAAATTAAAAAAACTAGAACAGATTGCTTTTTAAAAAAGACTATGTCATGTAGCCTTGGAAAACAATTCTAACAGAGGAGTCTTAAAAATATTTTGATTAGTGGCAGCATCTTTGGAATAAACTGATGGCCTCCGAAAGTAAGGGCTTTGAAGGAGGCAACACTTGTAAGCTCTTACATGTTTGTTAAAAAATCTGTCACATTATTTAGAATGTAATAGTCACACATTTTATGCAGCTGCTAGCTTGGATTTGTTCTTTGAAGAAAATCAGCTAAGTATCAGTTGCTTTAGTTAGTTCAAACTGCTTCAGAGATACTCTTTAAAACTAAAGCTATGTCTAGATGATACCAAACATCTGGAAAAAACCAACTAAAATTCAGTCAACATTTATATATTTCCCCAAATGCAGACATTTGGCATTAGGTAGGTGAAACATTCCAATTTTTGACTGAATTTTTCATATTTGATTCAGATATTTACCATATTTTAGATACAATCTAAATATTCTCCCCTAGAGGGAAATATCTGTCTAACCCCGGTAATGTATTACATGCTCCTGGACACAGAGTTGGTACTTAATAAATATTGGCTGCCAAGTATTAATTTTCTTCACTCATCTTAGGAATTCTCTATCAGAATTGCACAAAACATCACATGGCATCTCCTTGTGGTTTTTGATAGTGGGTATTAACCCACCTGGGTGTGGGAATCTCCCAGCCCCTTCCCTTCCCTATACCCCAGGAAAAAATCATTGGATCCCACGTCACAATGTAGGCAATACAGAATAGGAAATATGTTCATTTCCACAACCAATAATTCACTAGTTTAGTTGATTTGAGTAGTAGAGTCTTACTGTTTTGTTTTTGCAGTTCTGAAGATTTTCCAGAAAATTATTGGATAGTATATTCATTCAGCATTTATCAAACACCTCTTACCAGCGAGGCACTGTGTTAAGCATTAGAGATGATATAAAGGTAAATAAAATACTGCCTCTTCCCTTGAGATTACAGCCCAGTAGAGGGGAAGATGAACAAAGGTAGCTTTAACACAAAGCAGAATACTCATTCATTCAGTAAACACTTACTCAATAGTTCTATGTGCCAGCCACTATGCTAAATGTGTCACTGCCTATAAGGAGTCTGCATTCTATTGAGGGAAAGCAATGCATACCCAAGAAAATAAATACAAAATATATGCAAAAAGAGGAAAGATAATTTTGTGGTGCAGGGGAAGGACACTTGTGACCAGGGGTAGGGAGCATTGGTATATACAAGGTGGCATCTGAGCTGAGCCTTAAAGAAGGCTACAAATTCTGTAAGCAAGAGATGAAGACTGAGTCTATTCTAGGCTGGAGATGGGAGATGGAATAATCCTGAGTATGGGAAATAGCAAGCAGGTGAGGTTGACTACACCATTGAATGGATGAAGAAGAGGTCGTAGGATGATAAGATGCTAGACTTAGGCCATTGAGTCTAATTCCCTCCTTTTAGAAATGAAGAAACAGGCACACTGAGGTTAAGAGACTTGCCCAGGGTCACACAGCCAGTAAATATCCAAGGCAGAATTTGAACCCTAGTCTTCCTGACGCCAAATCTAGTGGTCTTTCCTATGAAATGATTGAAAGGCAAGTCCTAAAGGAAGAAAGAACAAGGTGCCTTGACAGGTATGCATATGTTTAAAATTTAACATTAACTTCGTGTTTAAAATTAACATCCTTTGAGACTTTCATGACATCTTTGGAGAAAGGAGGTGACGTGGTGGAGGTGTTAATAAACTAAGGCTGGGCAACATATGTCTGTCTTTTTTTTTTCAGAGAAAAAAGGTCAGGAATTAAAACATTATCATTGGTTTTCTGGGTAATGGTGGAGCAGTTGCTTTGATTTGGTGGATCAAGCATAGTTCCTGCTGGGTGGGACTTCAGTGGGTTGTGAGGCCTTATTGACAGTAGAGTGGCATTGGTAGCACTCACCTGCTTGATAATGATTCTCAGAAGTACCAGCCTCATAAAGAGTTATTTCTTCCAATTAACTACCCATTAATCTTTCTAGGTTAGCTAATGATTAAAAGTCATTAGTTTTGGGATGTCATGACAATATCCTGGGAAGTCACCACACCTATAGGCGGGTGGGTAGCTTTAGGTACTCAGAGGCTGGTTAGGTGCTCTTGGCTTTCCTGGATGTGGTAATAACAGTTTCACTCCACCCACCCACCCCTCCCCCTAATGGCTTTTATTGCTGTCGTAATTACATATCAGTTCAGTTAGCACTCATCTCAGTATTAAATAGTGAGAACCCCACATAGAACTAAATGAAGGTTACCAGACATTTAGACATCGCTAAGCATTTAGTGAATGGAGAAGTTAGCTGGTGAGTTTGGTGAAACCAGGGTTACTCCAGTGCAGGGGTGGGAACCTGCAGGCTCAAGGCCACATGTGGCCCTCTAGGTCCTCAAGTGCGGCCCTTTGACTGAATCCAAACTTCACAGAACAAATCCCCTTAATAGAAGGATTGGTTCTGTAAAACTGGGACTCACTCAAAGGCCGCATGTGGCCTCAAGGCCACAGGGTCCCCATGCTTGCTCCGATGTTTCCCAGATAATGGCCCAGTCAACATTTATCACAATCTTAACCAACTTCTGGCACCCTTATGGTTCTATGTGTCTTCCTCAGTTCTTCCAGTTTAGTGACCCGAGTCAAAGCTAGAAACTGAGTGAGAAGTAATAAAAAGAGAAAGCGTCAAGCAAAAATAACCTTCAAGGGAAGAGTAATAGCATTTATAACAAACAATTGCTTTAGAGTAGATTGCTCAGTTTTTGCATATCATTTGCATGCATGTATACTTGGGGCCCTTCCTATGCGGCCTGTGGTCCTTGGGAACATCCTAGTGGAGGCAGCAGACACGAGATTCCATCTCACTGCAGTGTCCATGGCCTTTTCCCACAAAATTTGAGTAACTGAATGGGGCTAGAGCTATTGTCTTACAATATTACATGTAAGAGTGTGTGTTCTTTCATTACTTCATTAAACACGTGATTGTCTGGTAGCCCATACAGGCTTATCTCCCTCATCTAATATTTTCTGGCTGTGTGGCTTTGGGCAAGTCACTTAACTCTCTGTGAGCCTCAGTTTCCCCATTTGTCAAGTGGGGGATAATGCGTACATTCTATAGTTCTTATTTCACGTAGTTTTTACAAGGACAATAAGATGATAAAGCAGAAAAGCTTTTCAAGCCTTAAAACCCAAACTTAAAACTTTAATTAATGTCAGTTAATATCTCATTCTTCTAATCATTTTCAGTGGAGTCTGGATTGAGATGGTCTTACAATGAGTCATTCTCCTACAATTATTCTTTTGTAGTTAATGTTCTGTGAACTATTGCTCAGATGGCAAAAATAATTGTTTTAATAAAAATTTTTGGTTGTTAGCTCATCTTCTGCAAGATTATAGAAAACATCTTTGTATCAGCGCTGGCAGCAGGAAGGATGACAGGGATGATGTGTGACTCATTTTGTTGCTGCATGGTTTTGATTTCTTACATTAGATCTCTACATCTTGAATGTTTTTCATTCCATGTAGTTTGGATATTATAATGATTCAGTGTGGCAACATCTTCTAAAAACATCCTTAAAGTCTTATGGATTAATGTTGTATCTGGACAATTTTGGGCAACAGTTTTATCAGTGATAATACTTTGATTCCAGCATAGTCTATTTAGTGAATTCTCAAAGATGATGCAGGGCCCAGAAATAGGGAACTGAATTGTTTTGTAGTTTGGGTATTTGTGGTCTGTTAGTTTATGAAGGATCGAGAATTTTAGGGGTATAATTCTGGCCACTTGATCAAGTCTTTCAAGGAATTCCTTGGGTGCTATATATTTTTCCACCCTGCAAGGGTATGTTATCCACTTTCTACCAGTTCCTTATGTAATATTCATTGATCAATGAGTTTAAGGTCCTTAAGGATAGCTCTTCTTTATCTTCTGTTGGTGAAGAATTGATCCTGAGTCACCATCATAAGCTTCTCTCTTTGTTACTATCAAATCCACATGACCAGAGCCATTTGTTCAATGTTTCTTTGTTGACATGTTGTCAATCAAGTTGGTGTGGATGAAGATGAGGACAGCTATCTGGTTAGTCATGAATAATCACAGTGCTTCAGAGCTAAGAACTTTTCTTCTAAGGGAACACATGACTTTAGGCAAGAGAAAGCCGTGCTGGACTTTGCTTGGAAGTGGACGCTAGGGCTGGAGAGTTCAGTTATGCAGGAGATGTCTTTCACTCTAGTCATTTTCTCATAAAAAGATCTTTATGGCAACCAAACAAAGATGGCTATACCTTAACTTGATTTCCACACTAGAGAGGAGCTCCGGTATCTAAATAAGAGCAATGCATTAGAAATCACCAGACATATGTTCAAGGTTAACTTACTTGGTCAATCAACTCAACTTACTTAAGTGTGTGACCATGGGCAAGTCACTTGATCCTATGCCTGTACCTCAGTTTCTCTAAATGTAAAACGAGGGGCTTGGATCAGATGGCCTCTAAGGACTTTTGCAGCTCCAATTTTTTTTTTTAATCTTTCAACAGACTTTAACTGAGGATTTATTTTTTGGCAAAATACTCTACTAGGTGTTAGAGAAATTCCTTCACAATGAACCACTGCTGTTCCAGGGGCCTTCCATTAATGAGTGCCATGCCTGAGTGGAGGATTCTATGCAGATTAGAAAATAGCAGTCAGTGATGATTGCCATGGTGCCATCATCTTGGATGGTGTTGTTAGTTACAATTTCTCAAGAATACAAGATAAGAATTTTTTTTTTAATTACTTCTTTTACAGAATGAAGTAGGACTTTCTTGGTTTGGAACTTTAAGCCACCAAAACCTTTCAGGTTTTATAAGAGTTATAGGTTGATGAGCCCTATTGAGAGAGAGAGAGAGAGAGAGAGAGAGAGAGAGAGAGAGAGAGAGAGAGAGAGAGAGAGAGAGAGAGAGAGAGAAGGCAGAAGAAAAAGAGGGAGAGAGAGAGGTTTTTATTCTTTTTTATTTCTTTTATTGCTGCTCTGATGCTTGGCATCTCTCTGTTTTAGTCAGCTCCCATGGCAAGAGTCATGGATAAATACCACTCTCACATGTACACACAAGTTCTGAACTTGGAAATAATGTGAACCAGGGCAGTAATTTAATACATATTAATCTGCTTGCTTATTTGGCCTATGTTTGTCACAGCCAATAAATCCTGTAAAACCCAGAAAGCTGCTAATTCTACAATATAACTGGATTGTAGAGTGCCCTTGAAGATGTGATAAAACAGAGCTCGCTCCTGATGAAGAGGGATCCCATCAATTGTCACCAAAGGCCAATTCCTCATGTTTCTTCCAAGGGTACCATCTGTGTGCTTTTAGAAATCCCACAGGAAAGCAGCATGGAAGGTGACTTTCCTTTTGTGCTGTTGGGCACTCCACTGACTGGGACAGAGGGGAACCAGCGCTCCAACAAGCACATCTATGTTGCAAGACAGAGCAATAACTGATGAACGATCTGAGCGCTCCATTGGTATCCATGTAATGTCAACTTGAGGAAGACCCTCAACCAGTTGGGTTGCCCCTATGGTGGATTTGGGGGAGGACTTGGACAAGATGAGCAGGAGATGCCATCAACATTGGTGGGGGACATACCTACATCTACGAGATTACAGATTCATCCAGGTATTATGTGTAAGTTGTATCCCCTACTCCCCCAGAAAGTAAGATTCTTAAGGGCAGGACATTATTTTATTTTTGTCTTTGTAGTCCTTATGTCTCAAACAGTCACCGCCTGAAACATTGTAGGTGCTTAATAAGTATTTGTTGGACTGAATTAAATTGAATATTGAAGTCTTTATCTGTGATGTATCCATGCTTGCTCCAGGCACTCTGTGGGGATACCAAAGAAGTACATGAAATAGTTCTAGCCCCAAGGAGCTTACAGCATTTCAGGGAAAATATCTTGTCATCTGAGAGCCAGCCAAGCAAAGGTCATCACCGAGGCTGCACGGAGGTGAAGTCTTTGGCTGTGGCAGCTCTTACAGATTGGAGGCATTCTCTACTGGTAAGGGATCCCCCTGTTGATGATATTATAGGTCTTTGGGATACTGAATTCTGACTTGTGAGAAGAGAAATGAGAAACAAAGCAATTAGAGAACATTCTGAGGCAGAAAACACTGCAGGGCTAACCTGCGGATAAGCCAGGGCCAAAGCGTGTGGGGGATTGCTCTGGGAAGTCCAGAAAGGGGGCAGGGTGGGGGAAGGGGACAGGGGAAAGATGCTGAAGTTATTGGAGAATGGTAAAGGAAGTCAGACTTGAAAGGGTCTTTGGAGAATCATCTGGATTTGGAGAGAAACACGAGGGCATTTCAAGGTAATAACATTGTTTAGCACAAGTACTGAATGGAGAATGAGCCTGGTATGCTAGTAGAGAGGGAGGACACTGATTTAATTGCAATGATGGGCAGTGAAGAGCAGGAGGGAATAATGAAGGCAGCATGGGATAGCAGCATAAGCCTTGGACTTAGCATCGGGCAACCTGGATTCAAATCTTCGCTTCAATATTTAACAGCCAGATGGCTGGGGTAGGGACTGAATCTGTGGTTTCATTAATAAAGAGAACTCCCAGATGAGGAGTATCCTTCCACTAATGCAGGTTGCCACCTCTGCAATTTATAGTCTTAGAGACTTGCCTAGAATCACACAGCTGTTATGTATCTGTCAGAAGTGGGATTTGAATTCAGATCTGCCTGGCTTCAAGGCCACCTATCATCTACTACACCATGCTGCCTCTGGACAAATGACCATGGACAAGTCATTTCCCTTTTCTGGACCCCAGGTTCCTCGACTAGAGAATGAGGATAATACTACTTGCATAGTTATTGTTAGGAAATCACTTTGTAATCCTTTCAGGGTTTGGGAATTTTGAGTTGTCTCATCCCATGCCCAGGTAGAGCAGAAAGAGTTCTATTCTCTATTTCTGGTTTGTGATCTTTCACATTATTCCAATTCCAGAATCACTAGGTTGAGAGTTTTGGGGCCTTGTTTTAGAACCAATTTGGAGCTATGTCCACCATGCCATCTAACACAAAGTTCTATGAATTGCATTCATCTCCTGATAAATTACCACACCCATGTTAACCTATACTTAGAGTACTATCTCCATCTCCTTCTAGAAGGAATTTTGGCCTCCACCCTCTTTCATCTCTTCTTTATAGGTTGTTCTCTCTCAGGATGTAATCTCCTTGAGGGCAGGGACTGTCTTGCTTATATTTACATCTCTAGTGCTGACACATAATAAATGCCTCTCTCTTCCCCTCCCGCCCTCCCTCCTATTTCTCTATCTCTGTACTCATCTATCCATATATTTGAAGATGTCTGATCAGAATAAATTTATCAGAACAAATAGGCCTCTAATGAATACAAGAAGAGCAAGGGGGTGAATATATATCCAGCCATTCAAATGGGAAAAGGGCAGGGTCTGAAATCAGGAGACACAGATTTGAATTCAACACTACTAGTTATGTGGCTCTAGACAAGCCACTTAACTTTTTGAACTTAAGTTTCCCCATTTGTAAAAGAGGGGGGAATAATAGTATAGCACCTACCTCCTAGGTAGGTGGGGGACAGCTAGGTGGCACAATGAATAGAGGGCTGGGCCTGAAGTCAAAAAGACTCGAGTTCAAATGTGACCTCAGACACTTAATAGATACATGATCCTGTGTATCACTTAACCATTTGCCTCAATTTCCTCATTTGTAAAATAAGCTGGGGAAGGAAAAGGCAAACCACTCCAATATCTCTGCCGAGAAATTCCAAATGGGATCATGAAGAATCAGACGCAACTGAAATGGCTGAAGAACCACAACAAAATTTTTTTATGAGGACAGTATTTACCCCAGAGCCCCGCACATAGTAGGTATTTAATAAATGTGTCTTGACTTACTGATAGTAAACTTTAAATAGATACAAAGATGGGTTGTCATTATTTTACCATACTTCGGGAAGGTCTTAACTTTAAACACCCCAATGCTTCAATCTCGGAATCTCATTATTGCATCTCAGAGGCCACCTAGGCCAGAAGAACCTGAACAGAAGTCCCCTCCTTAGTGTCTCGGACAAATGGCCAGCTGCCTTTTGCCTGAATACCTCCTGAGGCGGCTCATTCTACTTTTCTCTCATTTCTGGGAGGTTTCACCCAACATGAAGCCTGAATGTTCCTCCTTACAACTTGGTACCCATTGTTGTTGATTCTGGTCTCTGGGGCCAAACAGAAGAAGCCTAATCCTTCTCCACAGGGCAGCCCTTCAAATACTAGACTGCTTCAAGGGATCTGTGGTGTTATGCCTCTGGATTTTCCCTCCAGCGATGTGCACAGGCCATGGGGAAGCTCAGTGCTGTTCTCTGCTTCATTCTGTGAGACTCCTCACGTCCACTCATGAAGCCTCCATAGAAGGGTCTCTCAGTGTGCTGGGGACATCTTTCAGGGGGCCCCCAGGTGACCCATGTATTATCCCATACTCATACTTTCTTTTCTAGCCCTACTTCTCCACGATGAAGTCTTTTTCAGATCTTCTTTAACATTCTACCCTCGGTAACATGTCATCACTAGACATGTCTTCACTGTCCTTTGGGTGACCTGCCATTTTTCTTCTTCAGAGATGATAGTATTCTAGGATTCCCAGGTACTTGGCATTGCCTGAAGAATACTGGTGATAATTCAAGCATTAAAAAGCACTTTTCCCCAATTCACAATGAATTTGGGGCGGGGGGAGGCTGAAAGACATATAACTGTTCTGATGACTGAGAGTCCTTTTTATTTCTAACTTTCTGTCCTTGTTCAGCTAAAGGTCCCATTAGCCTCAGTTAAATGAAACTTCCAGGGAGGGAAAAAATAAGTTTATTTTTAAGTTGTCTGAATAAACTGCTTTTTAAAGTTGTTGTTACTAAGGCCTATGATGTCTATAAATTTCTCCCGCCCCTGCTCTGTGTGTTGAATTAAGGGTCCAGAAACGACTTAGTGAAGACAGATGTTAATGTCCAGGGAGTAGAAACTAATAGGCTCACAGGATTGCTTGGCAGGCTCCCCCTCTTTACCACTTCAAGGTTGGGAGGGTGACGGCCTCCCCCCACCCAATCCTGTGCATAAATACACATGCATGTACCCATGTACCATCTCACACCCTTCTTGTCCCACTTCCCAAGTTGGGTATAGAGCAGAGGTCATCAAAAACTGTCTTTCTGGGTACTTAACACACAGTCAGATCAAAATTAAATATAAAAGGTATAAACTTGCTCACAGAAACTTTATTAAAACTGAGGTCTAATATAGGAGGAAAAGAACCTAGTAAATAGTCTGCTCAGGTGATAAAATGGCTGCTGTAAGGAGCTGTCAGACCTTTTTTGTGAGCTGTAACTCCCCTAGGAGGAGAAAAAAGAGAGGGCCTGAAAATCTTTCATCTTGACTTGAAATGGAAAGCAAGCCTTTCTAAATGCCTGAATGCTAATGAGCTGCTCCTTTCTAATGTCCTCTTTTGCCTGTTTTTAAAGTGAACACAGACAGATAAGGAAATGTGTGCATGTGTTTTAAATAGTAGAAGAAAAGATTTATGTGTCTTCTAGGAATTCTTGAGTATTTGGAGCTTAGAAGATGGAATTGGTGAAATTTGTGATCCAAATCTCATTTTGCTTTTCCAAAGGCAGTTACAATTGAGTCTGTGATGAGTTCTCCAAAGTGTGGAAAACTGACACGATAAACATTCAGTCCTTCGAGAGTGTTTCCATCTTAAGTATCAAAAGAGATTTATCTCAGAAGTTTGACTTCTGCTTCTGGGAGCCAAGATGGCGGAGTGAAAAGGTAGTTGCTCTCACTCTCCCCTGTCAACCTCTGCAAACCCAGAAAATGTCAGCCCAGGAAAAACAAAAAACCCTGGAACACCTGAACTAGGAGAAAGACAAGGAGCAGCAGTGCAGCAGCGCAGCAAATGGGTCTCCCAGTGCCTCAGCAAAAATAAGGGAGGCAGAACTACAAGGGGCCCCAGGCTGACAAGTACCCTGTGGCATTCATCTGAAAGGAGGTGAAGAAAACAACCTAAAGACTTCCTAAAGCCGGGGCCTTGCTGATTCCAACCCAACACCAGGTGAGCTGTAGGAGCCCTGAAGCCTCCAATTGTGAAGAAATCCTGAAGCCCAGGTGGTAGAGCAGGCAAACACCAACACCTGGACCTCCCAGTGCCTCAGTGAGGTGGGGGGGAACCGGTGGAAACCAGCTCAGAAAACCACCAGGAGTCTCGGCACTCCATGGCAAAGGAATCTCCTGGTGCATTATCAGAAATGAGGGAGACAACACTGCAGGGGGCCCCAGGCAGTTAAACATCCTGCAGCACCCATCTAAAGAGAGTGGAGGAAAGCTGGGGGAAAGGAAAAGCAGGCAACCTAGAATTGCCTGAAAGTGCCAGCCTTGCTGATTCCAGCCCGACACAGGGTGGGCTGCCGGAAACCTACAGCCTCCAATTCCCAGCATAAGAGGCCCCAGCACGCAAAGCCAGTGACCAAGACCTAGGCTCCCAACACAGGAGGCTCGGGTTGGAGCTTGGTCTCTTTGGAGGCCAGGGAATGGGGAGACTTCATGGGTAGAGGGAGGCATATTGTGGATTCATGTTGTGAGAAGAGTGAAGATTGGGACAGAGGTTCTGAGGAGGACAGCATTGTCAACGGACCCACATCAGCAACAGCGGAGGGGAATATGAACTGGTCTGAGGCCCAGGGAGCCTTCTTGGAGCTCAGGAAGGATTTTGGTAGTCAGATGGGAGAGGTAGAAGAGTCCTTCAAAAATACAATTGGCTAGTTGAAAAAAAGTACACTGAGGAAAACAAGTCCCTAAAAAACACAATTGGCCAGTTGAAGAAGGGGGTAAAAAACTAACAGAAGAAAACAATCTGTTAAAAACTAGAATTGGACAAATGGAAACTAGTGTCTCTGTGAGAGAGAATCAGTCAAACAGAAACAAAAAAATGAAAATAGATGAAAATGTAAAATACCTCATCAGTAAAACAACCGACCTGGAAAATCGACTCAGGAGAGACAATTTAAAAATTATTGGACTACCTGAAAATCATGATGAAAAAAAGAGCCTGGAAAGTATCTTTCAGGAAATCATAAAGGAAAACTGCTCAGAAGTCCTAGAACCAGAAGGAAAATAACCATAGAAAGAATCCACCATCACCACCTGAAAGAGATCCCAAATTGACAACCAAGGAAATATAGCACAAAATTCCAAAATTACCAGATGAAAGAGAAGGTGCTGCAAGCAGCCAGAAAGAAAGAATTTAAATATCATGGAACCACAGTCAGGATTACACAGGACCTTGCAGCTTCTACATTAAAAGACCAGGGCATGGAACATGATATTCTAAGGCAAAGGAGCTTGGAATGCAGCCAAGGATCAATTACCCAGCAAAAATGAGCATCATTTTTCAAGGGAGGAGGTGGATATTCAATGAAATAGGAGACTTCCAAACTTTCCTGATAAAAAGACCAGAGCTCAACAAAAAATTTGATCTTCAAGTACAGGACTCAAGAAGGACTTAAAAAGGTAAATGGGACAGAAGGATACAATATGTTGTTAATAAGGGGGGGCTGTTTAAACCCCTACAAGGGAATATGAGACTTGCAACCCTTGAGAACTGTATTGTTATTACACCTTGTTAAAGGAGTATACATAAAGAGGGTGGATATTAGTTGACTTTGATGTAATGATAAAAAAAAATCTAATCAAGTGGGTTAAATGGATCCAAATAAGTGGATCAATCTGATCTTAGAAAATGTACTGAGAAAGGAGGAGGCAGACAAGGGTAAATTACATTACAGGAAAAGACACAAAATCCTATTACAGCAGAGGGAAAGAAGGGGGGGGAGCATTGTTTGAACCTTACTCTCATCAGATTTGGCTCAAGAAGGGCATAATATAATCAGTTAGGTATAGAAATCTAACTTGCCCTATAGGCAGTAGGAGGGAAAAGGGGAAAGAAAAGGGAGGGGGAAAGAAAAGGGAGGGGGGAAGAAGGGAGGGAAGCAGCAGTAAGACTAAAGGGGAAGAAAAGGGAAAGGGATAATAAAAGGGGGAAGGGACTGAAGGAGGCAGTGGTCAAAAGCAAAACACTAGTGAAGGGGAGAAAGGAAAAAGGAGAAAGAAAAGCATAAATGGGGGAAAAGGATGGAGAAAAAGACACAGATAGTAATCATAACTGTGAATGTGAATGGGATGAACTCTCCCATAAAAGAGAAACGGATTGCAGAATGGATTAAAAAACATAATCCTACAATATGTTGTTTACAGGAAACACATTTGAAAAAGAGTGACACATACAGGGTAAAGGTAAAAGGCTGGAGCAGAATATATTATGCAGCTGAAGTAAAAAAAGCAGGGGTAGCAATCCTGATCTCAGACAAAGCAAAAGCAAAAATAGATCTAATCAAAAGAGATAAGGAAGGAAACTACATCCTGCTAAAAGGCACCATAGACAATGAAGTAATATCATTACTAAATATATGCACCAAATGGTATAGCATCCAAATTCTTACAGGAGAAGTTCAGGGAGTTACAGGAAGAAATAGACAGCAAAACTATACTAGTGGGGGACCTGAACCTCCCCCTCTCTGCACTAGATAAGTCTAACCACAAAATAAACAAGAAAGAAGTTAAGGAGGTGAATAGAACATTAGAAAAGTTAGGTATGATAGACCTCTGGAGAAAACTGAATGGGGATAGAAAGGAATATACTTTTTTCTCATCAGTACATGGCACATACACAAAAATTGACCATGTACTAGGGCATAAAAACCTCACAAATCCAATGCAGAAAGGCAGAAATATTAAAAACATCCTTTTCAGATCATGATGCAATAAAAATTATATGTAATAAAGGGCCATGGAAAGATAGACTAAAAAATAATTGGAAACTAAATAATCTAATCCTAAAAAATGATTGGGTCAAACAACAAATCATAGAAACAATCAATAATTTCATTCAAGAGAATGACAATAATGAGACAACATACCAAAACCTATGGGATGCAGCAAAGCAGTTCTTAGGGGAAGTTTTATATCTCTAAATGCTTACATAAATAAAATAGAAAAAGAGGACATTAATGAATCGGGCATACAACTAAAAAAACCAGAAAAGGAATGAACAAAAAATCCTCAACTAAACACCAAATTAGAAATATTGAAAACCAAAGGAAAAATAAAATTGAAATTAAGAAAACTATTGAACTAATAAATAAAACTAAGAGCTGGTTTTATGAAAAAACCAATAAAATAGATAAGCCTTTGGTTAATTTAATTAAAAAAAGAAAGAAGAAAACCAAATTACTAGTATCAAGAATGAAAAGGGAAGCTACCACCAAGGAAGAGGAAATTAAAACAATAATTAGGAATTATTTTGCCCAACTATATGCCAACAAATTTGACAATCTTAGTGAAATGGATACATATTTACAAAAATATAAATTGCCCAGATTAACAAGAGGAAGTAAAATACTTAAATAACCCCATCTCAGAAAAAGAAATTGAACAAGCCATTGATGAACTCCCTAGGAAAAAATCTCCAGGGCCAGATGGATTTACATGCGAATTCTATCAAACATTTAAAGAACAATTAATTCCAATACTATATAGACTATTTGGGAAAATAGGTGAAGAAGGAGTCTTACCAAATTCTTTTTATGATACAAATATGGTGTTGATACCTAAACCAGGAAGAGTCAAAATAGAGAAAGAAAATTATAGACCAATTTCTCTAATGAATATAGATGCAAAAATTTTAAACAAAATACTAGCAAGTAGATTGCAGCAACTTATCACAAGAATAATACACTATGACCAGGTAGGATTTATACCAGGAATGCAGGGTTGGTTCAATATTAGGAAAACTATCAGCATCATTGAGCATATCAACACAAAACCAACAGAAACCACATGATCATCTCAATAGATGCAGAAAAAGCTTTTGATAAAATACAACACCCATTCCTATTAAAAACACTAGAAAGCATAGGTATAAATGGAGTCTTCCTTAAAATAATAAATAGCATCTATCTAAAACCTTCAGCAAGCATTATATGTAATGGGGACAGGCTAGAAGCATTTCCAATAAGATCGGGGGTGAAACAAGGATGTCCATTATCACCACTGTTATTCAATATTGTACTGGAAACCTTAGCTTTAGCAATAAGAGAAGAAAAAGAAATTGAAGGCATTAGAATAGGCAAAGAAGAAACAAAGCTATCACTCTTTGCAGATGACATGATGATATACTTAGAGAATCCTAGAGAATCAAGTAAAAACTACTTGAAATAATAAACAACTTTAGCAAAGTTGCAGGCTATAAAATAAACCCACATAAATCATCAGCATTTCTATATATTACCAACAAAGCCCAACAGCAAGAGATAGAAAGAGAAATCCCATTTAAACTTACTGTAGACATTATAAAATATTTAGGAGTCTACCTCCCGAAACAAACCCAGGAACTCTATGAACACAATTACAAAAAACTTTTCACACAAATAAAATCAGATCTAAATAATTGGAAAAACATCAGTTGCTCATGGGTAGGCTGAGCTAATGTAATAAAAATGACAATCCTACCTAAGCTAATTTACTTATTCAGTGCCATACCAATCAAACTACCAAAAATTATTTTATAGAGTTAGAAAAAATAATAACAAGATTCATTTGGAAAAACAAAAGGTCCAGAATATCAAAGGAACTAATGAAAAGAAATGCAGGGGAAGGTGGCCTAGCAATTCCAGATCTTAAATTGTATTATAAAGCAGCAATCATCAAAACTGCTTGGTACTGGCTAAGAAATAGGGAGGTGGATCAGTGGAATAGGTTAAATATGCAAGACACAGTAGTCAATGACTATAGTAATCTATTATTTGATAAACCCAAAGACCCCAGCTTCTGGGATAAGAACCCACTCTTTGAAAAAAACTGCTGGGAAAACTGGAAAAGAGTATGGCAGAAACTAGGCATAGACCCAAATCTCACACCATATACCAAAATAAAGTCAAAATGGGTTCAGACTTAGATATAAAGGCTGATACCATAAGTAAACTGGGAGAACAAGGAATAGTTTACCTATCAGATCTATGGAGAACAGAAGAATTCATGACCAAACAGGAGATAGAGAACATTATGAAAAGCAAAATGGATATTTTGATTACATTAAATTGAAAAGTTTTTGCACAAACAAAGCCAATGCAACTAAGATTAGAAGGAAGGTAGAAAATTGGGAAAGAATTTTTACAACCAGTCTCTCTGATAAAGGCCTCATTTCTAAAATATATAGAGAATTAAGACAAATTTATAAGAACACAAGCCATTCCCCAATTGATAAATGGTCAAAGGATATGAACAGACAGTTCTCAGATGAAGAAATTAAAGCCATCTATAGTCATATGAAAAAATGCTCTAAATCGTTATTGATTAGAGAAATGCAAATCAAAACAACTCTGAGGTACCACATCACACCTATCAGATTGGCCAACATGACAAAACAGGAAAATGATAAATGTTGGAGAGATGTGGGAAAATTGGAACACTAATACATTGTTGGTGGAGTTGTGAAATGATCCAACCATTTTGGAGAACAATTTGGAACTATGCCCAAAGGGCTACAAAAATGTACATACCCTTTGATCCAGCAATAGCACTTCTAGGGCTATATCCCAAAGAGATCAAACAAATGGGAAAAGGACCCACGTGTACAAAAATATTCATAGCAGCTGTTTTTGTGGTGGCAAAGAATTGGAAATTGAGAGGATGCCCATCAATTGGGGAATGGCTGAGCAAGTTGTGGTATATGAATGTAATGGGATGCTATTGTGCTGTAAGAAATGATGAGCAGGCTGACTTCAGAAAAACCTGGAAAGACTCATATGGTCTGATGCTGAGTGAAGTGAGCAGAATCAAGAGCACTTTGCATAACATGGCTGCTATGGTGTACAATGACTAAGATTGTTAAACTGAACCTTTCAGCATTATGAGGATCTAAGACATCTCCAGAGGCCTCGGATGGAAAATGCTGTCCACATCCAAAGAAAGAACTATGGAAGTCGAATCGCTATCACTTATTTTTACCTTCTGTTGAGTTTTTTTCATCTTTCTGATGGTTCCTCTTTGGTTTTAATTTGTACTTACCACTTCACTGATGTGAAAATATGTTTAATGGGTATGTAAATGTAAAGCCTATATCAGATTGTGTGCCGTCTTGGGGAGGGGCGAGGGGAGGAAAAGGGAAAACAATTTTCAACTCAAAAGCATATGGAAAAAATGAAAAATTAAAACAAATAAATAAAAAAAGAGATTTATCTCAGTCGTAAGCTCTCACAACATACTTGGAAAGAGGTGTTATCATCCTTACTTTTAGATGGGGAAACTGAGGCACAGGGAGAGTAAATTGTTATACCACAAGTTAGTGGTAGTAGAAGAATCAGAACCCTGTTCTCTTCCCTGACTCTGAGTTTTTTTTTTTTAATATAATAGAAGATCATTAGTTTAAGAACCTCATCATTTGGAACAACTTGTTAATTTATAATCAAAGAACCTTAGAAATTGAAGGGTCTTTGGGAATCATCTAATGCATTGACCCTTCCTCTTTTTCCTTCTGCCTGAAGAAATGCCCTTTCTGACAGGTGATCACCAAGCCTCTGGTTGAACATCTCTTCCAGTGAAAGAGAAGTCATTGCCTTACAAATTAGACCCTTTCATTGTTGGACTGTATCTGTTCTTATATTGAGCTAGGATTTGCTTCAACAATCAATAAAAATTTACTGAGTGCTTCTAGGGCATCAAACAGTGTGTGAAGTAGTGGGGGTACAAATACAATGAGTGAAATCAGCCCTGTTCAAAAGGAGCTGATATTCTAATGGGGAGACAACAGAGGAGGTCATTGCAACATTCTAGGGAAGAGATGATGAGGGCCTGAACTAGGGTGGTGGTTGAGTGAGTAGAAAGGAAGAGGTGGATGTGAAAAATGTTGTGCAGATAGAAATGACAAGACTTGGCAACCCATTGGTTATGTAGGGTGAAGGGGGGCTAAGGAGTTGAGGATAAGTATGAAGTTACAAATATGGGTGACTGACAGTACCTTTGACATAAATAGGGAAGTCCAGGAGGGAGGAAAGATAATGAATTCTGTTTGACCATATGGAGTTTGAGATGTCTCTGCTACCAGTTTGACATATGCAATAGACAGCTAATGATATAGGACTAAAGCTTAGGAGAGAGATTGGTGCTGGCTATTTAGATCTATGAATCATCTGGATAGAGATGGTAATTAAGCTCATGGGAGCTGATGAGGTAATCAAGAGAGGGAGTATGGAGAAAGAAGCATAGAGCCCAGGACTGAGCTATGGGGAACACTCAAAATTAGAGGGCATGGCATGGATGATGAGTCAGCAAGGTGGTCAGGTAGGAGAACAAGGAGAGAGTTGTGTGAGAGAGGAAGCAGCAGAGAGGTCAAGAAGGATGAGTACTGAGAAAAGGCTGTCAGATTTGGCAATCACGAGATCGCTGGAAACTTTGGAGATAGGCATTTCAGTTGGATGGTGAGATTGCTGAAGGTCAGGCGGTGAGTGGGAGGAAAGAGAGAACAATTACTGTAGAAAACTCTTTCTAGGAGTTTGGCTATGAAAGGGGAGTTCTTTAAGAACTCCCTTCTTTATCAAAACTTACACCTATAAAATGGGCTTCTAGAATTTCATTTCTAGACTTTTGTCATGGCATCCTAATTGGTCTTAATTCCAATCTCAGCCCAGTCTAAGCCATTTGTCATGCAGGTACAAAGAAGTTGTCCTCGAGTGAAGATCTGCTGATGTGACTCCCTTAGTCATGAAATGCCACTGGTTTCCTCTTGCCTCTAGGATAAAATGTGAACTGCTTGCTTGGCTTTAAAGTCTTTCGCAACCTGACCTCAATCTATCTTCCAACCTCATTATCCATCTTACCCCCTTCCTGCACCCTATGATCTGACAGAATGGACCTTTCTATTCCTTACAGAATAGGTGCTCTACCTCCCAACTCCATACCTTTGCATTGAGCATCCCCCATGTTTCTTAACAAGTCACTTTCGTATCACAGAATCCTTTTCTTCCTTACAGCACCACCTTCCTTTTGTGATCTTCCCAACTGCTAATTTCCTCTCTCCCTAACTATCTTATACTTAACTACCATATTACATTTATTATATATTTATTCTGTATGTACATGTATGTGCATATATGCTTATACGTATGTGTATATTTGGGAGAGTTTGATTATGAAAAAAGAGCTCCCTTGTTTATCAGATTCTACCCCTGTAAAATGGGTTTAATCATTCCTCCCATCTACATTCCTCCCTCTCTCTTTACAACCATTACTTAGTGTGTTAAAACGAGCATTGGACTAAGAATTTTCAAGTTTTTGCCCCAATCTCCCCTCTGACAACAAAGGTTGCCATGATTTTGGATATAAATTTTGGTCCCAGTTTTCCTCATTTGCAAAATGAGAGGTTTGCATTGGATGACCTCTATGAGTCCTTCAAGCTTCATGATGCTATAAGATTCATAAGGGAGATGTTTAAGCCAATCAGTTGTTGGGAAACACTTTAGAAGCTCCATTTATGTGTGATCAGTGTTAATTATTTTTTGTTGTTGTTGATCAGTGTTAATTCTTGCAGAGCTGTACCATTTCTCCCTCTCTGGCTCCATCCTGCTCTCCACTACCACATGCCTCTTCTTCTGAAAACACTGATTTCATTGTGTTACTTCCATGCTCGATAATCTGTAGTGGCTTCCTCCTCACTACCCATTGAATAATATCCAAGCCCTCGGCCTAGCTTTGAAGGCTCTCTTTGAACAGGAAATCCCACCCAACATCTCCATTCTAATCGCCTGTACCTCCTCAAAGGCAATGCTGCTTGAGGAGATAGTCATCAAATTCCAGGGAGTCATAGGGAAGGTTGAGAGAGCTCATTATTCGAGCTAGAAGGAACCTTAGGAGTCATGTAGTCTGGACCAACGCCTCATTTTACAGCTGAGGAACTCAGGCTCAGAAAGGCTACTTGGCCAAGGTCATGTAAGTAATAAGTGTCAAAGTCAGGATTTGGACCCATGTCCAGCAGAATTTTCTGCTGAAGGACATTGCCTTCTGAAAGTATTGCCACTGCTGGTTCATTCCTAGTCAGGTGCAAGCTTCTTGAGGCCAGGGGCCATTTTTATTTTTATATCTGAGTTGCTTGGCATAGTATCATGCAGTAGGGTTAGGGATAAGGACCGGAGCTGGGATCTCATTCATGTAGGGAATCCTCAGGTGAGGAAGCTCCCTCTACCAATGTAGATCATCACATTCTCTGCAGCTTAGGGGCTTAGCTGCCTAGAGCAAAAGTGCCAAACACTCTACTTGTAGGCCAGTATGGTCCAACCAGATTAAAAAGTAACTGGGAAATATTTAACAAAATAAAGAAATATACAACAGAGCACCTATAGTATTAATATGTGGTTTTCTAGGTCAACGTGAAGTCTTCAGGGATCTTTACGTATGGTTTAATGGCCTCGTTGCTATCTGACTGACACCACTGGCCTAGAACAATGGGAGACTGTTTTGCTCAGTGACTGAAACAGTCATTATGTGTCAGAGGAGTGACTTGAACCCAAGTCTTCCTGGCTCTGAGGCTACTGGTCTCTCACCTTGCACAGAGTAGGGACTATATGAATATTGAATTGAACTGAATTCCTACCACCTGTCTTTTTCACTTGGTTCAATCTGATGTGTTCTTTGTTTTCACAAAATCTCCACTGGCCCATTCTGGCGATGAGCTTTGCCATGAACTCTGCCATGGAATGACAAAGGGGACAAGCTCCTGGCTTAGAAGGGCACAGATCACTGCCAGGCTCAATAAAGAGCCCTAAAGAAAATGCTGAGTGTCTTTCTGAAGCTGGGGCTCTCTAATCAGCAAACCTTTGCACAAATCTTAGGTCAATTAAATTTGATGCTAGTTTGGACTCCCTTCACCTTCCCTCCTCATCCCCCTTTGGCTCAGTTTGATGCCTCTTGGATAGAGATAAAGAGTTTCAGGCAAAGTCAGCCTGTGTGAGTAATGAATATCAGGTGGAAATCTGCTTCTTTAGTGTGGATCTGAGGAGAGGCAAGAGACCTGGGAACGAGGGGAGTGAGATAAGAGGGATGGCATGGTCTAGAACAAGGAATCTTAACTTGAGGTGAGAAGGAACTGCACGGTCTAGAACAGGGAACCTTCACCTGAGATAAGAAAGCAATGGCGTGGTCTAGAACAAGGAATCTTAACTTGGGGTGAGAAAGAAATGACATGGTCTAGGACAAGGAATCAACCTGAGGTGAGAAGAAATGCAAGGTTTAGAACAGAGAACAGGCCAGAAAAAATACATCTTTATTTTCACTAGCCTCTAACTGAAATTTAGCATTTTTTCAATTATTAATGTTTTATTTCTCCAGTTTTATTAACAGTTGTCTTCCTTAAGCATATTATTCCTTCAACTTTGAACGTAGGCAATAAACTATGGTAGCATTAGTGGTCCCTATAACTGTAATACCAATAAAAATCGCAGTTATTTTTAATATGTCATTACAGTAGAGCATCTGGCAGCGAGGTGGTGTAATGGATAAGAGCGCTGGCTCTGGAGTCAGGAAGATTCATCTTCCTGAGTTCAAATCTGGCCTCAGGTATTTACTAGCTGGGTGACCCTGGGCAAGTCACTTGACCCTGTTTGCCTCAGTTTCCTCATCTGTAAAATGAGCTGGAGAAGGAAATGGCAAACCACTCTAGTATCTTTGCCAAGAAAATCCCAAATGGGGTCACAAAGAGACACGACTGAAATGACTGAATAACAACAAAAATAGAGGATATCTTGAAAATAATGTTTCTGCTCATCACTACTTCAAAATCACTGTAGTTATTAGACCCTCTTCTAGATGTATTACTGCATCACAAATTTATTTTTAAAAATATCTAGATAACTAATATAATTGGTTTTCTTTTCTTATTCTATGTACTTTGTTTTATGCAATTAAATTTTTTTTTTCCTGAAAAGAAGTCTCTGGGCTTCACCATGACAAAAAAAAAAAGTTAAAATTTACTAGATTAGAAAGTGAGCTAACTAGGAGACCTGTCCCTGAACGGCGCGTGTCCTTGACCTCTCATTCCCTTCTTGCGTAGGCAAAGTACTGCTGCTAGCAAGAATCACATCTGTAAGTAAAGCAAGGCTGTCTATGGTAGGAGGAGCAAATCAAACATACCATTAGCCTGTCAGGTCTGGCCAAGGGAAATAACGAGCCGCTGGGCCGGGATGTATAGTGAAATGAAAAGGATTGCTTCTTAACAGAAGGCTTCCTCAGTGAGAATTAAGTTTGAGAGGCAGCAACAGACCGGGTTATTCATGCGCCTGGTGCCATGGGGAGGTCAGGGGAAGGGGCTTGCTTACATTATCACTCTGGGGCAGGAAATACCTCTCCACTAGCCCAGTTAGCGCAGCAAAACGGTGCCTGACACCTAGACCGGTAAATCAGGGCCATGCAAGGGAGCCTGGCCCCTGCGGCCATGGGCGAATTCCCTGCCCCTCCAGCAAGCCTCCCTTTCCCTTGCATCTCCATTCTCAGGCTAATCGGTGGGATGAGATCTAGGTAGGGCTTGGCTGGTGCTGATTTCTGAAGTGCAGAGAAGGGGTGTGTGTGTGGGGGGGTGGTCTGTCAGTAGGGAACCTGTAGTCTTTCCAAGCTAGTTCAGTATAACTAGCCATGGCTTCAGGTTAAAATTAAGGAATCCAGAGAGTGGGATATTTCAGGGTTCTTGATGTATCTAGTTTTTAAATCACACATTTAGGCAAACTCGATGTATTCTACTGTCTGTCCTTTCAAATAAATCTCAGTGACCTCGGGCTAGTTTTCTAGCCTCTCTGGATCTCATTTTTTTCATGTATCAAATGAGGGCTTTGAACCAGACACCCTTTAAAGTCCTTTCCTGTTCCAGTTCTATGATCCTGTGACCCCATCTAGATCTACAGACTCTGTTCATAATCGAAAAGTGTGCTTACCGAGTTAAGGTATCCAAGTAAAAATGAGGTGACTTTAACCACTCTCTTATACTAAATGCCCTGCATAAGCCTTTGGTCAATTGTCTTGGGGTAGCAAGACACAAAGTCGCTTTCCTTTGGAGTTAAAAGGCATAATTTCCTCTGTGATACTTCAGATTTAGTAATAGGTGGCTCACCTGGATGGCTTCAAAAGCCAGCCATGTATTTCAACTCCTAAGCATCTATTAAGTACCTACATTCACTATATTGTGTTGTTTTGTCCTTTTCTCTCTCTCTCTCTCTCTCTCTCTCTCTGTCTCTCTCTCTCTCTCTGTCTCTCTCTCTCTCTCTCTCTCTCTCTCTCTCTCTCTCTCTCTCTCTCTCTCTGTCTCTCTCTCTCTCCCTCTCTCTCTCCCTCTTCCTCTCCCTCTCCCTCTCCCTCTCTCCCTCTCTTCTCTCTCTCTCTCTCTCTCTCTCTCTCTCTCTCTCTCTCTCTCTCTCTCTCTCTCTCTCTCTCTCTCTCTCTCTTTTTAGGCAATTGGGGTTAAGTGACTAACTCAGGTCCTCCTGACTTCAGGACTAGAGCTCTATACACTGCGCCCCCTAGCTGCCCCTTTGTCCTTCATTCTCAAACACATCAGGGAGCTGATGCCATTATTTGGGTTTAAGTGAGGGAAGGCTGTGCAAGGTCACCAGCCTTGCTTTCTGCTCTGGAGTCATCTGGGTCCAGTGGCAACACATAGATTAAGAAGACTGGAGATGGCCCCTACATTCGCTATATTAGACACTGGGGGAATACAAAGATGAAAAACAACATAGCTTCATCCCTCAAGATGTTTCGATAAAGCAGGACAGGACATGGACACAAGTAAGTAGCATGCAAGGTAGGTACTTCTTTAGTTGCTGTTTACCTTTGGTAGCCTCTTACCCACCCAAACTGCAATATGGCATAATTTTGGGACATGTAGAGCTCTGGAGGAGGCAGAAATAGCCAGGGAGAAGCTACAGCATATTCAAAGACTTAAGGAAAGGCATGTAATGTTTCCTTTAAGGGACATTTATTCCAGAACCACAGAATCTCTGAATTACAGTTCTGAGTGTAATTACAGCTGAATTATAGAATCTCAATGTCATAGAGCATGTCAGATGCCACTGAATCCAGCCAATACCTGATTTAATATTTTAAATTTCAGTCCAGAAATCTAGTCCTATTCTTAGCCAAAAGCTCCTTTTTTAAATGAAAAAGTATTGATTTTTATATCACTTTGTTTTCCAAAAATATCCTCTTTTTATACCCTCCCTAGAGAATTATTCATTGTAATGAACACAACAGAAAGAGAGGAAAAAATGCATTTCAGCAAAACCAAGCAAATCTAACAGTATTTGTGATGTTTCAAACCCATAGCACCCCATCTGTACCAAAAGAAGGAAGGACAGACATCATCTTCCTGGCCAGCTCTTTATTTCCAAAATCTTTCTAAAGCCTCTATCTTCAGTTATCATCTAAGATGAAAATACCACTTGTGACTCTAAGCAGGCATTCTTGGGGATCTGGTGAAACCTGTACACCCCTTCTCAGAATAAAGTTTTTAAATGCAAAAAATAAAAACACAGGATTAAAAGGAAATAAGTTATATTTAAATGTAGTTATGAAACTACTTCTTAAGAAACCCACAAGTTAACAGAACCCAGGTCAAGAAGGTATGTTCTAAGGTCTTGGTGTTTTGCCTGTCACTTCACAATTCCTAGTAACATTGTCTAGGTTTCTTTTGGTAATATTCTTTGTCATTGTGGGAAGCACCCAAAGTGAGTAACAATTGTCATGTTTGACAAGTCTTGGGGGATTCTCCATTGTGTCCTGGACCCATGCATTAGGAAAGCAGTAGATTTCTCTACTACTGAAGTCAGGTTGACAAAGAGTTGCTTTGATACACATCAGCAGGGTATCAACCACCATTATTCATTTCTTCTTTCTGTGAATCAAATAAGATAATAATTGCAAAGCACTTAGCACAGTGTCTGGCACATCATAAGTCCTATATAAATGTTAGCTATTGCTCTTGTTATTCGCTGTGACCCTTACTGCAAGATTTCTTTATTGATGGCACCGGTGAAGTCACATCAGTATTCCTTGGAGCAAAATCGACTGCTTTCTCCTTGGAGGGATTAGCTTTCCCATCTATGGGAAGAGTCTCAACTGCAAATATTCAGTGATTCTTCTTCTCTTCCTCTTCTGTGTCACATTCTTCTACCCTTCAATCTCTTGACACAGGTCTGATTCTCTTCCCATTCCTTAATTTTGTTTTGTTTCGTTTTTTTTTGTGAAACAGTTGGGGTTAAGTGACTTGCCCAGAGTCACACAGCTAGGAAATATTATGTGTCTGGGGCCGGATTTGAACTCAGGTCCTCCTGACTTCAGGGCCGGTGCTTTATCCACTGCGCCACCTAGCTTCCCCCCCACCCCCATTCTTTAGATCCTATTTTTTCCTGTCCTTTCTCCCTAGGACCTTTTTTCCATTTTTTAGAACAGAATACTTCATTCTCTCTGATAAGTTGGAGAGTAGAACCATTCCTTAAGTCCTTTCACTTTCTTTTCATGGCCAGTCCTTTGTAGAGGATTCACCTCTGCCATGATATTTGGGTGACATCCATTAACAGGGAAAAGCAGTCATCAAATACATGGCTCTATTCTTCTGGGGTATCCTGTTCTCATGTGTGAGCCCCCAGAAAAGCTCTGTCAAGTTTAATGCACTCTTTGAGTCAGCATTCTTTCAAATTCCTTGCTTATGAGCCCCAACCAAAGTGTTCACTTTTATCAGCCAGACAGAGTCAAGTCAGTAAGCATTTATTAAATGCCTATTGTGTGCCAGTCACTGTGCTAAGCAACAGAGAAAAGCAAAAAAAAAAACAACAACCCCCAAAACAGTCCCTGCTCTTAAGGAAGTCACAATTTAATGGGGAGACAACATGCAAATGACTAGGTACAAACAAGAAATATACAGTATAAACTGGAGATAATAAAAGCCAGAGGACATATTAGTGATTCACTTAATCAAAGAGCATAGACTGAAACAATAAGACCAGACCCTCCCATGTACATATTAGGTACACAATCCCCAGCCCTAGTGGAGAAGGGCACAGACACACACAAAGAAGCCCTATATGAACAGCAAATGCCTGTGGCCAGGGGCTGTGAAGCTGCAGGGTTATTGCACTGGGCTCTGCTGCTTGTGTTGTTTTTATGCTTAGCATTGTGTCTTTGCTGAGTGTTTTAGGGTTCTCTTTACTGCTATCTGCTTGGCTTCAGCAACTCAGAGTCACCTATTGGTTCTCAGCTCCCATCTACTAATGAGTGTTGGTCTCTTCCTGGCAAAGGCAGGCTGGGCTCTGGGTAAATTACTGCCATATCTACCTAGCAGCAGGCAACAAAAACCAGTCAGAATGGCCCCAGGTTAAGATCACATCTGTCCTTGTAACTGCCTGTGTTTGCTGTTGATTCTAGGTTCATGATCCCAGATAAGTAGCAGATTTAGAATTAGAAAGAATGAGAAAGATCACCTCACTTCCCAAATTTTCTTTGGCATATAAATGAAGTTGAACCAGGCAAGCAAGGTCCTTTCTTTCCCTCCAGGGGCCATCTGCAGTCGTCCTGATCTATATCTGGCCACTGGACCCAGATGGCTCCGGAGGAGAGAGTGAAGCTGGTAACTTAGCACAACCTTCCCCCACTTACTTCACTTGCATCACTTTCCTGATGTCATGGTCCTCTTTGAGAATGATGGACAAATAACAAGAGCAACAAATAAGATTCTTTCCCTCCACTCCACCTCCCCTCACCTTTAGAACTTTATTATCTGTAACCATCAGCAATAAAACCTCTAAGATGCGTCATGGTACAGGGACCCTGGGACAGTCAGTTAGAATCCTAGCTCTGCCGCTCACTGCCTCTACCACTTTGGGCAAGTTATCTAACCTATCTGGGTCTCAGTTTTCTCATCTGTAAAATTCGAGGCTAGACTAGAGGACCTTTAAGGTTCCTTCTAGCACTACGATTTTTATAATCCATAAAATGATGACAATAATACAGTCACAAAGCTAAATGGCCTTTCCATCTCTAAAAATTAAGTATTTTCTGATATCCTGCACTAGGATTGAAACTGTCATCATGTCAATCAGTTAATAAACATTTATTAAGCACCTACTATATGCCAGGCACTATGCTTAGCATTGGAGATAGAAAAAGATGTAAAAACTAGTCCCTGACCTTGAGGAGCTCAAAATCTAGTAGGGGGCCCGGTGTTAATGAAATGCAAGATTTAGAAATTCACTCATGAAGTTCATGCATATTATCCTTGATGCAATAGTTATATCTCTAGGGGCAGCTAGGTGGCGCAGTGGATAGAGCACCGGCCTTGAAGTCGGGAGGGCCTGAGTTCAAATCCGGCCTCATACCAACACTTGACACTTACTAGCTGTGTGACCCTGGGCAAGTCACTTAATCCCAATTGCCTAAAAGCCCCCCCCCCCCCAATTAAATAGTTATATCTCTAGTCAAGGCAAGAGTATTTAGTTAAAAAAATACTATAATTGTCCAAGAAATATAAACAGAAGATTAATTACTCTTTTTTTTTTTTGGCTAGATCATTAGCTAGTGAAAGAAATAAGCATATATGCATGTATATATGTGTATATACACATATACATGTTGCTTATTAAAAAATCTATAAGGTTTAAATTTTGACTCTCATTATAACTTCCTGTGTGACATTGGTCAAGCCACCCTTTCTAGCTTCTGTTTCTTTATCTGTATGAGAAGGGAGCTAAGTGGCTCAGTGGATAGAGTGCTGGTCCTAGAGTTAGGAAGACCTGAGTTCAAATCCAGCTTCAGAGTCTTAGCAGCTTTGTGACCCTGGCCAAGTCACTTAACCCTGTTTACCTCAGTTTCCTCATCTGTAGAAGTAAATGGCAAACCACTCCAGTATTACTGCCAAGAAAACCCCAAATGAGGTCACATGAGTCTGACATCACTGAAACAGCTCAACAACAACATGAAAAGGTTGTATCAGATATAGGTGTATTAAAAAATACATTATTCACAAAGTATAACAGAGTATGGACAGTGCATTCCAGGATTGCCTAGACAAGGCCAACCACAACCACAAGGCAAGAGGAGTGTAACATGTCTACTTGGTCCAATCAGAAAAGAGAACAGGTCCAGGGAGGTAGTTAGGGCTGAAACAATCATCACTGCGGCCGTGGGTCTAGGTGGACCAAAGATTCAGAGTGCGCAAGGTTAGAGTATTAAGAAGGCCAGTACTAGCATGATAAACTCATGAATGGAAGGAACGAAAATGAATTTTGATCCTAGGATGGGAGGCTCTTATTTTCTGGCTGTTACTGGGCAGACAAGGCCTCAAAGATGTACTCTTACAGTCTAAGGGAGAGACAATTCCTCAAAGGTGTATCATGAATACTACCACATGCTTGAGAAAGCTGAGTGATTGTGGTGTAGTGGGAAGAGATTTGGCTTTGCAATTAGAGGCTCTGAGTTTGAATTCCTGTTCTACCACTTACTAGTTGTGTGACCTTGAGGGGATTACCTAATGCCTCCTATGAGAAAGCTCAGCATCCCTGTGGTAGAAGAGGAAATGGGCTAAGCATTGGATGAAGCAGTGTCCCAGTTTGAACTCTGTGGCAGGGCCTGAGCTAAGGAATTACAGACAACAAAGATATGTGCTTAGATCCAGTGTTTGGTTAATTAGACTGTTATGTAAAATGTTGGCTTCCAGACTGCTGGGCCATCTAAGGACTAGCCTAGTGATTGTTTCATGAGGAGTTAGTCATTTGCATATATGAAATGAATTCAGTGTGCTTGGGTTTTTGTTTGTTTGTTTGTTGTTAGGATTATCTCTACTAGAGCCAGACTCTAGGATTCATTAGAGAGGCATCCTGCTAAGTTGTAACCCTCCTGTGCCAATCTCTTAACTGCCCAAATTACCGGTAAATTACTTTGGTCTGAATGCCAGCATCCTCTTGAGACTTCAGAGAGTCCAATATTCTCTTGGTGCCCCCATATCAAGTCCAAAACTTTGGGAGTATTTCCAAGACAAAAATGAAAAGAAGGTTGAGAACTGGAAGGAATTTGAGAGGTCATTTAGTCTGACTTCCTTAGGAGAAAGAGACTGATGCCCAGTGAGGTGAAACAATTTGTCTGAGATCATACAGGTAACATGTGGGAGGGCCAGGATTTGAACTTATGTCTTCTGGCTCCAAACCACCACATAGCATTGGCTCTACAAGATGAGAAATGCCACTGGTTTCCCTTTGATCACAATGAGTTGAAGAAGAAGGAAGATGGAGTGTAAATAAAAAGACTGAAAACCACCGCTTTTAAGGAGACTAAAGTGTGATCTTCCTTTTGGGCCCATATTTTTGTAATGTGTCTTCTACAGGCTGATCTCCTGGCCAGCTATGCATCCTGCTTCCCTTTTCCATACCTCTCTAATGCTAGAATGCTCCTTCCAGGCATGCCTTCTGGTTTTCAAAATGGAAGCTAATAGTGTGGATGACTTTCCACTAGTCAGAAATAGCTAAACAATTATGCTTCCCCCTGCAAGACTGAACTTGTCCTTTCAGAATACAGAATGTTAGTGGTTTCCTTAGTGAAATAAGGTCTTTTCCAAGAGGCCGGGGAACAAGTCTTTCAGTAATTTTGCACAGTAATTAGCCCAACATAGTTGTCAAATTTACATTATGTGACAATATACCCAACTCTTAGTTACATGTGGAAATGAGGGAAGATGGGGAGATAAGCCCATCCCTAATTTTCGATAAACCTATCCTTATTTTAGCCAATAGTTTCAACCTCTTCCCCAAATGGCCCTTTTCATGAAGCTACTTAGGAATGGAAAAACTAGCTAAATTGTGCCTGCTCTGGGTCTTGGCACAGTGATTGGGTGTGGTGGTCCTAAAGGTGAGTCAAAAAATCCTCCCTGGAAAAAAGTAGCCTCATTAATTCTCATTCATATTAATTCAAATTATTGATAATTAATTATTGATTAATTATTATTTAATTAATAATATAATCAGCTCATTAATGATTTAAAATGGACTATATTAAAAATAATACTTTCCTTTATTTCCTTCTACAACTTCGATATAACATGAAGACGTAGCCATACCTAGTAAATGAGGTCTAGCTACCCTGGAGATAGCTTTAGAGCATTTGTTCTTAATGTTTTTGGTACCCCAACCCCCTTCCAGAGGTGGAGAATCTGTGGCCTCTAGGCCACATGTGACCCTCTAGGTCCTCAAGTGCAGCCCTTAGACTGAATCCAAATGTCACAGAACAAATCTCCTTAAAAGGATTTTTTTTCTGTAAAATTGGACTCGGTCAAAAGGTTGTACCCAAGGATCTAGAAGGTCACCTGTGACCTTGAGGCCACAGGTTCCCCACCCCAGCACCTTAGCAGTTTGATGAAGGCTACGTGATCCATCTCCCAATAATATTTTTAAATAATTGAAGGAAATGCTAAATTTCAGTTAGAAGTATTTTTTTCCCCCATTCAAGTTCATGGAAACTTTATTCCACAGACCCCAGGTCTGCTACAGCTAGTCCCAGTGCTAACAGAGTTATGTTACCCTAGGCTAGAGAGCACAGCATATTCCACCTAGAAAGGAATCCTGGGTACTATTCCAGTCCATTTTTTAAATAAAGAAACTGAGGCCGAGAGAGGTGAATTGTCTAAGATCGCACAACTAATTCTGAGCAGAACCTGCAGTAAAAAAGCCCTGGCTTTTATTCAGTCCCCTTGCCTTTCTTTCAGGCTTCTGTTTGGAGGAGGGATGGAAGTTATTCGGAGCCCAGGTCCATTTCTCTTAATCTCCCCATTTCAGTCAAATGTTATCCCATTCGTCTTGGGAGAGGTTGGAAGGAAATGCAAGAATTTTTTCTTTTTGCCATGAAACTTGATTGGCTTTCTCCTTCCCTGTCTCTTTCTCATTTAAAAAATTATGAACCACTAAGTTTAAGTAGAGTTTCTGTAGCATCATAAATATCCTGGATTAGGATGGTAATTATTCCTCGTGATTAATTCTGCTTACTCTGGAAAAGTTATGCAAGGTTTTCACTGGAGGGTATGTCTTTTATGTTTTAATGTTACTCATGTATAATGTAATTTGTCCTGAGCTGGAGTGGAGTTTGTGGAGTTAGGTAGGCCTTCTTTCTGATGGCCACGTTTGGAAGTACTTAAGTAGGATGGTTTGTGTTACCCCTCCCTGGGCTGAGATTAAGGTAATTGATAAGGCTCAGGGCTCGAAGTTCCTGCTGGCCATTTTCATGGTATTTGGTTGGGAGTTAATGGAGAGAAGAGCCATATTCAAGGATATGGCTTTTCCCTTTGCTTTATTTTTAATGATACCCGTCTGCCAGTGTTTTCTCTTTGAAGGGAAATTTAATAAACCTAGTCCCCGAAGCTTCATGTTGAGAGCAAGATCTGTAGAGGCATTCATCTCCCCAGGAATTCCTTGGCCTGTGATTTGGTGAGGCCTGTTGTTCTGAATCAGGCTGTAACTTTGGAGGCTTCATATGTATTATTGGTCCTCATGGCACTGGCTGAGGAAAGTGCAGTGATGGAATTGAAAGTATAGTTAAAATGGGGACCCTGAGAGGGCTGAATGAGAAACCAGCAAAGTTATGGAATGCGGGCTATTGAAATGGACAAAGTTATGGAATTCGGGCTTCTGACTGTCTTTGGCCTTGTTGTGTAAGCAAGAAACAGGGCGGCCAAGAGTTCTCATTGTTGGTGATGTAAGACAATAAACACTTCTAGATTAGGAAAGGAAGATGATCATCAGAGAATATTAAGTGCCCACGTGAGCATGGCACTATTCTGGGTGCAAGCCCAGGCAAGTTGTCTTGTTGTACATCTATTTGTGATTAAAATCACATGTAAATATATAAAAGCCAATTAGGTGTGGCCCTAAGGCTTTTACCAAGGTGCAAATGTAGCCCTTGTGACTGCCAAGGCTGAGTATCCACAACCAAGAAGGAAATGAACATCGATAGCTCTCTAGACTTGTGTTCTGTAATTAAAAAGTTGGCACCCTCAGAAATGAAGATTTAACAGAGGCGAGAGCGTCCCTTGGAGGTTTTGTGGGTGCGGTAAGGGGTTGTATGTGGGAAGATATCTCAACATCCCAATTGTGAGCCTTGCAGTTTTTTTGTGTGTGGTCACAGGATAGTGAAAGACCTGTAGCAGAAAATCTCACAACTGAAATCTCAGTAGCACAAGCATTGGGGATTCTTCCAAAAGTGGCATGCCAAGTTTCTGACCCTTTATCTCCTGGCAAAACAGAAGAGAAAAGGGGGTAGTGACTAGACACTGAATCTTGTGAGTTACATGATATAGGCAGGTGGTATTGACTCTATTGATTGGTAGTGGAGAATGCCATTGGGTGGTGATTCTAGAAAATGGTGGCTGAGGGGTGAGGCTGGGGGGGCCAGCGCTTTTGAGTGCATATCATATCATGAAACAAAAAAGTTTCCAGGCCTTGACCAATGACCCTCTTATTTCAGACTACATTTGGTGAGGGGAAATTCCAATACAGCAAACCACTGGGATTGATGAGAATAGAATTTAAATTGTATAAGGTGGGGTGAGGTCCTAGTCTGTTGGGACTGGGGTGGGCACTGAAGTTCTGAGAAGAGTTTTGTGATTTCAGCTCTGAAGTGTTATAAGAATATAATGCTTCTCCCTGCAGGGGCATCACCCCAAATAGAGGCCCTAAGTGTTCTTTCAGACATGAATCCAAGGAGAGCCAGAGAATAGAATGGGACAATAGTGACCCCCTTTCCTTTTGGAGTCTGACAAGTGGCCTTCTAGATAGAATTGGGGAAATTCTATTAGAGGTATAGTGGAAAGAATGATGACCCAGGAGTCAGAGGTCCTGGGTTTGAATCCCTGTTTTCTCCTCTTCACTAGTGATGGGACCATCATTGGCAAGCTGTTTCTCCTGCCTGGGCCTCAGTTTCCTGATCTGTAGAATGAGGGGGTTGGACTAACTGATCTTTATAATCTCTATAATTGATCTTTATAATCCCTTATAGCCCTAAACCAAGGGATTCTTAATCTTTTTTTGTGTGTCATGGATACTTTTGGTACTTTGGTAGCGCCTACAGACTCCTCAGAATAACATCTTTAAATGTGTAAAATAAAATATATAACATTATAAAGGAAACCAATTACCTTAAAATAGTTATCAAAATATTTAAAAAATCCACAGACCCCTTGCAATTTATTAAGAGACCTCCAATTTAAGAATCCTTGCTTTAACTCTAGGAATCCATGGACTTATGAATCAAGGCACCTATGATGAAACTACTTAAGAGATGAATAGTAACTGACCTAGGAGTGTAAGATGTGGACAAATCACTTCCCCTTCTATCTTCATGCCATGGTCAAGGTTTTTGCTATAGCAGACTCTTACTCATTTCTGTTGTCCACCAGGTTTGAGACTCATTGTCTGTGATAGACCAGGAGCCCTCTGTGATGGGAGTGGGGGAAGGGAAGGAAATAAGCATTTATTAAGCACCTACAGTGTGGCAGGCCCTGTGCTAAGCCCCTTACAAATACTGTGTCATTTGACCCTCACAACAACCCCATGAGGTATGTGCTAGTATTATCCTCATTTTTACAGTTGAGGAAGCTGAGGCAGACAGAATTTAAGTGCCTTGCCTGGGTTCACACAGCTGGGAAGTATCCAAGGTTGGATTTGAACAGTTTCTCCTGACACCAGCCCTAGCACCGTTCTATTCACTGCACCACCTAGCTGCCTCACGATGAACGGAAGAAACTGGGAAAGGAGAAATACAAAGCAGACAGCACTGATGTCATGATTTTGGAAGATGATGTCACCATGTACCCTGAGGACAAATGAGTGCTTTCTGTCTACTTGTCCTGAGTCCTAGATAGTTTAATTAAAATCTTCCTTCTTCTCCTTCCCACTTCCTCACCCTCCCAATCTCTGAAGGCAAAAGTGGTGAGTTACTTGTCACAAAGTTGGCAGCTTTCTATTGGCCATTACCGAATGACCCTGAGGATCTGGATTGACTGCCAAGATTATTGTCCAGGAAGTCTCACCGACTTCATCTTATTCTAGGGCAGTGAATTCCTACCCTAGGCCTAGTCAACACCGCCAGAGAAAGAGGTGAGGTTGTGTATTTATGCAGTGAATTTGGAAAGGCCTAACTTCTTCATACTAGCTCCACAGAGATCCTGAATTTGGCCAATAACTGTCCAGCTCAGTTTACTCCACACTCCTCCCTTTCCATAGCATGCACACACTTTAGCCTGGGCACTTAAACCTGCCTGTAGAGTAGCATTAAAGGAATGTCCTTCATATTGTAATAAATTATGGCATAGCCAAAAGTCAAATTAATCATTTGCCTCCTTCTTCAAGAGAGTTAGCTTTGGCCTAAGCAATTCACAAAAACTATGTATGATTAGGTTTTAGGAATCTGGGGGGTGGGGCTAGTAGCAATATTAGTGCACTGACCTGTTCTTACAACCAGATGAACTTCAGGCCTTAATTACACCAGAAGTCAAAAGTGTACTTGTGATGTGCCATGAACTCAATAAATATTAATTGATGGGGAATTAGTTTTTAACACAGCCAGGAAAATGGATCAGGTGACATAAAAGGCCGCTTGCAAATATGCATCTGATGTTTTAAGCACCAGTGTGACTGATCTCGGAATGGGGAAAGGGAGGGTCCTTGGCTCAAGTCCTGCACAGGACTTGAGAATTAACAATTTAGGGCTGCAGTTGTACGATACGGAAGGAAAGAATGTTGGATCTGGAGTAGAAGGAGCTGGAGTCATATCCCCACTTCGCTACTTACCAGCTGTGAGATTGTAGGTAAACCCCATCATCTCTCCGTTTCAGTTTCCTCAACTGTAAAAAGAAGAGGGTGGACTAGATCCTCAAAGTCCCCTCCCAGACCCCACGTTCCTATGAGTCAAATGGGAGAAGTCACCATTTTCTTTCTGCTCCCAGTTATTCCCCTTCATGAATCCCAAATTCACCTAATTACATAGTTTTTAGGGTAGTACAGTAAACAGAAGATAATCCCTCTCCCCTGGAGGTTTGAGATAATTAACGCCAACAACTAAGAAGCCCATTGTGAGACGGACCTCAGTGGGGATCGACACTTCCCTGCCCCGGGCTGAGCCTTAAGCCTTTTGCAGGGGTCCTTCTGTTCCCTTTCAGGCAGCTTGCTCCCATTAGCTGAAAGCCTCCTCTCTCATTAGGTCATATTTACTGAAGGCGCTTGTTTTCTGTCTCTTAATTCAGTCAGTTACAGGACACTGAAAGGACAAAGCGTGTTGTAACTGACCACCAATGGAGCCAGCTCTATTCATGGATTACGGCTGCCATGGCAACCGGCTTTGCTGAACTCACCAAGGCAAACACGGAATGAATAGCTGGGTCAACACCCAAGATAAAAAGAGGGGGTTATGCAACTGTTTGCTGAACCCTTGGCAGGGTCACTTCTGGACATTCCCCAGAATATCCCAATATTCCAAAATCCCAAGCGAAGAACCTTTCTTTGAAACCAAGAACAAGCCCTTCCATTGTTTTGCAAAGTAGAGGCTGTTACTTTTGGAAATATGAATTAAGGGCTGTGGGAGATTTGAATGGGGGTATTGCTTCAGCTTTGGGATACAGTCTGGGCTCAACAGCACACTTAATGATAAGCTTGAAGCAAGACCCAAGCCAGGGAGGCCACTTCTGTGATGCTAATGATCTGGCTGAAACAATCTCTGCTCCTCTGATTGAGAACTCTATTCATTAACTTGTTTAACTCTTAGCTCAGCATTCAGGCAGCTGGAGAGAAATGCATCTTCAAAACTTTGGATTTGGAAATGCAGAAGTGAGGATCTGGAGAAAGCACACTTAACTTACATATCACACAACAAAAACTAACCAAACAAAGCAACCATCTGAACCAGGCTGGTGCCTCCCAGTACAGAACTGGCAGAGACGAACAATTTATTCACTGCAGTGATAGAAGGACGAGGGCCACAGTCCTGGGATTGCCCAGCTCCATGAGGATGCAAGTTAGAGAACAATATGCAAACAATTTAGTGGTAATGAAATCAGGGTTCCCAAAGTAAATCATATTTATTCTTCTTCCTGGCAGAAAGTGAAAATAGAGCACAGAATAAGACATTAACAGTTTCCCTATCTGTTAAGCTTGGGTGGCCAGCACTGAGATGCCATCTCACCCTATTTCTGCTCGACATTACTTTTCCTTTGAACCTTTCCAAGCCAGGAACATTGCTTAGGCATTTTAAGCTCCTTGTGTTCAGGAACAGTAACATCTCTCTTTTTAAAAAGAAATTTCTCAGTAGGACCTAGCACATTGCTTCCTGCGCATGTCGTAAATACTTAGTAAATGAGCTGTCTAGTCTTTTGCCTTCTTCAACCCCAAACTCAAAGCTTTTTGCTATAGCCTAATGAGTTGATTTTTGGTTTTCCATAAATGATGCCCAAATGGTTCCCTTTCTTTTGCTTGTGTTGTGGTTCATTCTTCAAGATTCAGCTTAGACCCTACCTGCTTCCTCTAATAAGAATTATTTGACTTATTTCATCCATCCATCCATCCATCCTTCCTTTCTTCCTTCCCTCCTTCCTTACTTCCTTCCCTTCTTCCTTACTTCCTTCCCTTCTTTCTCTCCCTTCTTTTTTCCCCTTCTTTCCTTTCTTTCAGAGTTACAAGGGAACTTGGTAGCCATATAGTCCAACCCATATGTTAAAAAAATCTTCTTTGTAATATACAGCTAGTCATCCTGCCTTTGCTTGAAGACCTAAACAGGCCAGTCCACTTCTGGATAACTCCAATTGTTAGGAAGTTTCTCTTTTCATCAAGCCTAAATCTGACTCATTTCAACTCTGGTCCATTCCTTATAGTTCTGCTCTCTGAGGACAAGCAGAGTTAGTCTAAATAGTCTTCTTCAGCTCCTCCCTTCTCCCCATCTCTGACCTCTTGCCATTCTCATTTTTTTTTCATAGTTAGTAAGGGATTTAGTTCAGCCTCTTCATTTTGAAGACCAGGAAACTGAGGCCCAGAGAGGTGGATTTGCTTAGCTTAGGTGGCATAGCTAGCAAACAAAAAACCTTGGGTTTTGAACCAATGTTGTTTGACTTCAAAATCCATAAATCTTTCCATTTGACGTGGCTAGTATCAACCAAAGAATTAACCCTCATCACATATTTACTAGGACTTGAGGCCCAGAGAGGTTCAAGGACACACAGGATTAATTCTGGCTTTGCCACTTACTACCTGTGTGTCCTTTAATCTCTTTGGGTCTCAGTTGACTCATCTTGTAAAACAAGGGACTAATTGGGCTCTATGAACTTCTGGCTCTCTAAGCCTATGGCTACTTAAATGTAATAACATGCAATAATGATGGTAATATAACTTATGCCTGATCCTCATGACTAGATGATGGGAGATCTTAAAAGATGCTGCATAGATTTAATGAAATACTTCTCAACTATTTTTTTTTGTGAAATCATAAAATGTTGGAAAGGATCTTAGCATCTGGTCCAACTTCTTTGTTTTAAAGATGAAAACTAGATACCCAGAGCAATTGTGGCTTGTTCAATTGTAGCTCTTGGTAGAGACAGGATTAGAACCGAGACCTCTAACCTCCTCACTTTGGGTTTTTCCCCAACCATGAAAGCATACTATTTCCTCTTATGCTTCAGGAAAGTCAACATCCATCCATAAGATCAATTACTTCCAGCCACATACCTTGGAATAAAGAAGGATGGTGTAGAAAGTATGTAAACCTGTGTGGAATCAGTTCTTTCACAGAGTTCTATCAAGTGTTTGCCAAACATCCTTAATTCAGTTATGAAGCTGCCAACCACTGAACGATCTGTTCTTTTGAAAGTTGGGAAGCTGATACTGAATAGAATGAAGTGATTCCCCCACCCCCAGATTAGCAAAGCACAGATCATGGTATGTTAAGCCAGGAAGGACCTTGGAGAGACCATGGTAGAGTGGGGAGAACCTTGCATCTGGAATCAGATGATAGAGTGAATTTCAAATCCACGGTTTACTAGTTAATGTGACTTTAGGCAAGTCATTTAATATCTATAGGTTTCCGTTTCCTTTTCTGGAAAGTGAGGAAGTTGGAATAGATAATTCTCAGGTCACTTTCAACCCTCAGTTCTATGATCTCTTATTCAGAGCCAAGCTGAACACAGCCCATTCCCAGATGGTGGCAGTTCGCTCCTGGAAAACTTGAAATGGAAAGCAAAGATAAAAATCACGGCCAACTTGGCTTCTCAAACCCTCCCCAAATCCTTGTCCCCTAGAGCTATCCTTTTCAACCTTTTCCACTTTGAGGCCTTGTAAATTCATTTCAGCTTTCTGGCTCAGGACTTGCTGGAAATATATGAAAATGCCCTTAGAAAGAATATGCCTGACTTTGATGTGGAAGGAATGCTGAATTTGGGATCTAAGGGCCTGGGTTCAGATCCCAGCTATGCTGATTTCTATCTGTGTGACATTGGACAAGTCACCTCACTTTAATTTCTTTACCTGTGAAATGAAGGGTGTGGACTAGATTATTTTTAAGGTCCCATAAAGTAGATAAATAGATAAAAAATAAATTAATAGAGTTAATGAATCGAAATCATGTGTCTCTTTAAATGCCGATAATGCCAAAATAAATCAATCCTCAAATATCTGGGCAAAATTGAAATCTAAAAAAAGAACTTAGAATTGAAAAATCCATGAATTTCAAATCCTCCCAAAGCAATATCCACCCAAGGCACATAGTAGTGTAGTGGAAAGAATGTTTGCATGAGATCTGGACTGTAGTGCCAGCTCTGTCCCTAACCAACTCTGTGTCCTAAGATGGTCTTTTTTTAACCTTCAGACCATTTCTTTATTTGTAAAAAAAAAAAATTAATGTTACTTAGTAGTGTCATTTTCCTACCCTCATGGGCTTCTTGTTTGATGCTTGTAAAATACTGTGAATCATAGGATCATAAATTTAGAGCTGAAAGGGTTCCTACAGGTCATGTAGTCCAATGCTTTTATCTTCTACTTAAGGAAACTGAGGGAGTTTTCCCTCCCCTCGAAAGGAGAAATGATTTTCCCAAGGTCACAGCTGGTAGTAGGCAGAAGATAGATTTCACTGGAGCTCTTTTCACTCTAGGGTTACACCACACTGATACAACGAGGCCAATCAAAATGGCACTTTGCCTAGAGACTTTTGCCTCACTTGTATCTCTGTAGTTCTGTCCAGCTATGACTTTTCAGGAATTTCTTTCTGTTTGATGGGCTTTCTTTGTTTTCCACATAGCCAATACACACATGGCTCTTCCCTAAGGGTTTAGCTTGTTTCTTAGTTCTACTCAGCTGAAGACTTTTCTTTCTCCTTATTCTGTGGCTGAAACAGCTCCAGAAATAGCTCTTTGGTTCTACTAGAACCAAAAGGAAGGAAATCAGTTTGTCAACCAGGATTCTCCCCTTTTCAATCTATTTCTGCCACACTTCTATGTAATTATGTACATTCTCTAGGTTAGAACAGTGAAGTGTCAACTCTTGCAAGTCCTGCCAGATTGGAAAGGCATTAAATACAGGTTACTGACAGATGGCCATCTAGTGTGACTCTTGTCTTCTCCCAAGTCCATTCCATTTGATGTCTTCATTTTCTCCTGAATAATGTAATACATTATATACATATAAAAAATCATTATTTTTAACCGGTGTCAGACCAGGGATTGCCTGGCACCACAGCCACACTGGACATTTAAGCAGTCAATGCAACATTGACTGAACACCTACTATTCAATGAACAATGTGTTGGGTGCTAGTTGAGATGCAAAATTTATATGCAGGAGGTTACAGTCTGGTAGGGGAAGAGACACATACATCGATAGTGATGGGGTAGGGACTGGATCTGTGATTTCACTGATAAAGAGAAGTAACAAATAAGTCAGCTACATCTTCTAATACAAGTCAATGTCTTCTTTACAACTTTTGGTCTTGCCTAGAGGTCAAGTGACCTGCCTGAGGACACCGTATGTATATGTGTGTGTGTGTGTGTGTGTGTGTGTGTGTGTGTGTGTGTGTGTGTGTGTATGTGTGTCTTAGAACCTGAATCTAGGTCTTCCTAGATCAAAGGGATGTGTGTGTATATACATATACATATATATATATATATATATATATATATACATATGTATAGATATGTTTTCAGGACTTGAACCTAGGTCTTCCTGACTCAGAGGAGCTCTCTGTTCTTTATATTAAGCTGTCTCTTGAAGATAATGATAATGATAATTAGACAGCTAGGTAGCATAGTAGAAAGAGTACTGGACTCAAAATCAGATAGACCTGAGTTCCAATCTAGTTTCAGGCCCTTTCTAGCTATATCACCTTTAGGTCATACAGTCATTTAACCTTTGTCTGCCTCAGTTTTCTTATCTGTAAAATAGTAATTAATAATACCTTATTATTATTTCCCAGGGTTGTTGTGAGAATAAAATTAGATAATATTTGAAGAGACTTACCAAACCTTAAAGATCTCTATAAATGTTAGTTATTATTATTATCACTACTATTACTACTAACATTGAACTTATTCTTCTGGCAACAAAACTGTTCACATGAGAAAAGGTGGCACCTTACAATAATATAAACCAATAAATAAAAAGTGCATTTAGATATTTGTAAAACAAAGGTGAGGTCTGAAGGGCAGAAGATCCTTACCAACTGGAACATCAGAGATGGCTTCATGGTCATTCAAACTCTGGTTGGTCACTTCTGAGTTGGGTTTAAAAAGATACAGTCATTAGAAAGCAGTATGAGAAAAAGAGATGGAGATGGGGAAGTACAGGACATCATCAGGGGATAGAGCAGTCCTGTTTGTTTGCAGGGTAGCAATAGGAGAGCTAATGAATTTCAGCGATAGCCTTTCAGTGTGAGAATAGTCCACAATGGGAACCTCTTTTTCGTATTTCCTTGGCTTCTTCCTATGCCAAGACTAGGCACTTTGGGAGATGGGTTTCTCTTTTACACTGAAGAATCCCTTCACTAGCTGGTAGCTGGACTAAATAAAATAGTTAATGATGCCTCCCCAATGTCCAGCTTAGTGTGGGGAAGACGTCAGACATAGGAAATGTTAGTCCCATTGTCTACTTCATTGGCATTAAAGCCCTCCATCATTGAGCTTCCTTTCTAGTCTTATTTTGCATTTATATCCTTCACAAACTTTGTTCCAGTTAAATTGACCTATTTGTTGTTCTTCTTACTGGACGCCTGCTCTATGCCTTAGCCTACGTGGTCCTCTGTGTCTGGAATGTTCTCCCTTCTCTCCTCCTCTTTGTAGGATGCCTGGCTTCTTCTAAAGCACATCTTGGGTATGTCATCCTATACAAAACTCTTCCTGATCCCTTCCGTTAATTCTTTTTCCTGCTTGAAATTACTGTGTGTTCATTGGTATTTGCTTATTTCTCCATATGTCTTATCTACCTGGAATAATGAAAACTCTTTGACATCAGGCACTGCGGTTTTTTTTTTTTAATCTTTGTCTGCCTAGCCCATACTGCAGTGCCTTGCATGTGGCAGAGATGATAAATATTTATTTAATTGAATTCTATGGCAGAAAACACTTGGATGAAAAACAAAAGAAGAAATAAATGAAAAATCTAAATTCTTTGTCTATACTTTGCAAGAGCTGGATATTTGGAAAGAAATCACTTCTTGACAATTGTACACTTCTAGTGTAGATGATGGTGCTCACTAGAGAGACTTCATACAACTTTATATACATAGATGTATACATATATGTATGTATTTGAAGTTTAGAGGGAGATAATTCAGTTAATTTTAATAAATAATGATTTAAGATGACACTCCTCAGGAGGCAGCTAGATGGCATGGTGGATAGAGCACTGGCCCAGGATTCAGAAAGACCTGAGTTCAAATATGGCTGCAGACACTTGATACTTACTGGCTGTGTGACCCTGGGCAAGTCAATTCACCCCACTGCCTTGCAAAAAAAAAAAAAAAGATAACACTCCTCTAAAATTTGAGTAGAATAGCATCTCAGTCTTCCAGTCTGGCATTGGGTGGTATATATCAGTCACAACATTTGCCTCTGGGCACTTGATGTCACCTGAGACTTTATTAAAATGATTACCATTCCCAAACTTGAATTTTCATGTGTTAATGTACTTCAGTGCCTTGTGCTACTAAAACATGGAAACCTGGTAAGACTTGTTGGATTTGTTGGTAAGATTGAAGGCCAATGTGCCTCTAATTCTCTAACGGGCACCTTACTGGGTAATTAGAGCAAACAAATGCTAATGTGCAGATGACAGCTACTATTATTCATTTGGCTGAGAGAAAAATCTTGGGATCCAGATATTTGTTTAAATTGTCTGACCCCTTTTAGCTGAAAAGTCTAGGAGTGAAGGTCATATGCCAAAAGGGAGTATTTTCTAATAAACTGATTTATTTGCCTTTTGTGTCAGGTGAAGGGTGCAAGGAGAAGCCATACATTGATCAATCTTCTATTCCTGACATTGTGATTTATCTGAGTGCCAAGGCCACCCTTCCACTCTCTTGACTTTTGAAGATATTGGAGAGAAAACCCTAGAGAAAGAATGCTAGGGACATACCATGTATTGCTGTATCCCAAGGAACTAGGATATGTTTTCCTTTCTTTCTTTTTTTAAATTCAATTTTCTTTCTTTAATAAAAATCTATTTTTTATCCTTCCCAACACTGTCTCCATTAAAAAAAAGACAAATAAAACTATTGTAACAAATGCATATATCCAAGCAAAACAAATTTCCTTATTGTATATGTTCCAAAAATTTGTCTCAGTCTGGACCTTGGGTATCTCTTCTTTCTTGGGAGGTGGGTAGAATGTTTCATCATGGATCCTTTGAAATCATGGTTGGTTTTTTCATTGATCAGAGTTCTTAAGTCTCTCAAAGTTATTTGTCTTACAATGTTGTTGTATAAATTATTCTTCTGGTTCTTTTCACTTCACTCTGCATCAGTTCATATAAGTTTTTCCAAGTTTTTCTGAAACATGCCCCTTCATTTTTTTTTTTTTGAGACTAGATCTCCCTATCTCAGCCTGGAAGTACAGCAGTTACTCATGGTCTAACCCCCATTGTTCATAAACACAGAAGCTTTGACATCCGTTTCAGACCTGGGCTAGTTTGTCCCTCCTTAGGTAGCCTAGTGGTCCTGAGCTCCCAGGGATTTACCTTATTGGGGCAGAAATTAGGGCAGATACTAATCAGCTTTAGCTCCATTTCCATTTAGAACCCCCAAATTCAAGTGATTGGTTAGCCTTAGCTTCCTCAGTAGCAAGGACCACAGGCATATGCCCAGCCACCCTTTTTCATTCCTTATAGGCCATGTTTTCAAAATGAACTGATTATAAATCTTTTGAGATGTATACCACACACCCTAAGTATTGGTGTCACTGGCCTCTAAGGAAGCCGGCCAGTTTGTCCCTTCTTCATTTTGAGCACTTGGCTCCAAGCTGGAGAAACTCTTGCGTTTCTAACAAATGATACCTAGCTGTTGATGGGTTACAAGATGACAATACTGCTTCTCTGTTCTTCTAGGCATTCTCCATCATTTTGTCCCATTCTTGCTTTTTGTTTCTCATATCTTCCTGGCTTTTTTTCTTTCTTGTGATTTGTGGTCTATTTCTGCATAGTTTTTTTGGCGGGGTAGGGGGGAATCCTGCAAATGAAGATTAGCATTTTTTTTGCTTCTCTTGAAAGGATGAATGCCTTAAGATCTCAGTCTCATTTTTTATTATGCTTTAGTTTTAAATTAAATGTTTCCCTTCCTTAAAAAAGGCTGCCATGTGAAGGAAAGATACTTGTGCCACTTCATTATCTGAATTCTTCATTTGTTTATTTGCTTTTCAATCTCTTCCCTCAGGCTGCCCCTCCAGCCTGGATTTGGTTGGAGAAATACAGAGATCAAAGTCAAACCAGTCTATACCCCTCCTCCCACCATATGACTTGGCAACCCTGATGAAAAGTTTGTTGGGGAAGGAGTTTGAGATGATGGGTTAAAATGAGGATTTGGGATTTTAATTATCCTCACTGCTCCTATGCTCCAGCAACTTCAAACAGAATATTTTAAAGCAAACTTATCATTGTTTTCTGGGCTATTCTTGGTAAGAATAAGCTAGGATATTCTCTGTCCCCAATAAACTTTGTTAGAATTTGAAAATTTATGAAGGTAGAAGACATTAGATGATTTCTTTCAATTAGACAAACATTAAGCACCCAATGTTTGTAGAGCACTATACTAGATACTAGGGAAAACAGTTTTTAGATAACACATGGTCCCTCTTAGTCCAGTAGGGGACATGACTAATATACAATTCTAAAACAATATGCATTATGTATGAAGGTGCCAGGGGATGGGAGAAAGCTTCAAAGACACATGTCCTTAAAGGAAGGGAAGAATGTCTAAAAATGGAAATGTTGGGGAAACAATTATAAGCACTGAGTTAAGAAAGGACAGGATGATATTGGGAAATGGCAAGAGTCCAGTTGGGCTGGAATGTGGAGTGGGTCAAGGCTGCAAAGGTAGGGATAGGGCTGACAAGTTTGGGTTATCTTTAGTGAAAAAAAACAAACCCCAAAACCAAAAACAACACCAACATGGAGACATGAAGGTTTTTGAATAAGGAAAGTGATTTAGTGGGTGGTGTCTACTACATAGATTACTCTGGCATCAATGCAAAGGGCAGATTGGAGAGAGGAGGGATTGGAGGCATAGAGGCTGTTATAGGAGGCTATTATAATAGGTTAGGCAAGAAGTAACCAGGTCCCAAAATAAGGTGGTTATATTGGGAATCAAAAATGTAGTATGGAAATATAAATAGTTGGACATGGCAACTGATGGGGAGTGAGGAAGAAGAGTCAATGATGATTCCAAAGTTTTAAGCCCAAGTGTCTGGAAGATGGTGGTGCCATCACTACAGAAATTAGGAAGTTAGGAGGAAAGGTGGGTTTGAAGTGGGGAAAGATGAGTCTAGTTTGTGTGTATTAAGTTTGAGGGGATGGCAGAACACTCTAGTGGCCATGTTCCAGTAGCAGCCAGAAATGTGTCCCAGGAGCCTAGGGTCATCACTTCTGGGCCTCTCTCTCCTCCTTTGTAAAATGGTATGGTCATACTGGGTAATCTCTTAGGTCCTTCCTAGGTCTAACTTCCTTTGATTCTAAGCGCATGAATGAAAATTTTGGTCAGTACCGTGATTAAATGCCCAAGGTCACAATGACTGGTGTCATTTTAGAATATATAGCTTCCTTCCTGATTCAGCTCACATGTTCCTCCTTTTGGGAGCCTTTCCTAATGTCTTTGGTTGTTAGTATTTTCTCTTTCCTCAAATTGTAAAATATATTCTCATCTGTTCACATATTGTACATCCCTAGTAGAATGGAAACTTCTCAAAGGCAAAGATGATGCAATTTTTTTTCTTTCCTAGTTCATCGCTTTGCTTATTTTTCATCTATATAGGATGTGATTTCCCCATACAGGAAACTCCTGGTGAGGACATTCCTTCTACCAATGGAGATCAATAACCCTTCTATAACTTACAGTTGTAGGCAGGTGGAGGCAACTTGTTTTTTTTTTAATTTTTTATTAATTTATTTTGTTTTATCCATAATCACTTCCATATGCCATATTCCATTTTGAGTTTAATATTTTTCTCCCTCTTCCTCTCCATCACCCTCCCCAAGATGGTGCACAATGTGATATAGGCTATACATTTACATTCCTATTAAACATATTTTCACATTAGTGGTGTTGTAAGTAAAAATTAAAACCAATAGGAGGAACTATCAGAAAGAGGAAACAAAACTCAACAGAAGAGGGGAAAAAAACAATTCAACTTTCATGGTTCTTTCTTTGTATGTGGATATCATTTTCCATCACGAGGCCTCTGGAGATGTCTTAGATCCTTGTATTGCTGGGAAGGGTTAAGTTTATCGATATTAGTCATCACATAATGTGGCTGTTTTTGTGTACAATGTTCTCTTGGTTCTGCTCATTTCACTCAGCATCAGACTATGCAAGTCTTTCCAGGTTTTAGTGAAGTCAGCCTGTTCATCATTTCTTATAGCACAATAGTATTCCATTACATTCATATACCACAACGTGCTCAGCTATTCCCCAATTGATGGGCATCCTCTCAATTTCAAATTGTACAAATTGTAACAGCTTCTGAGAGCTGATTATTAAATTTTTAGCATAAACATTTACATCTCAGAAATTATCAAACGCTACAAATAAGGATTTGCTTTATTGTTTTATGGATTGACTAGACAATAAAATAATGGAGAAAACTGTTAATAGTGCAGATTCAACTTAAAAATGTGTCTTGGGTATGGTTCCCTTTCCCTCATCCCTATACAGAAAGCTAATTGCTAAACACTTACTAACCTATCACTAGTCATAAGGAGTTGCTTAGGAGTACTGACAGGTTACTTACTTAGGGTCACACAGCCACTGAAGCAGGTCTTCAAGTCATTGAGCATTTATGTAGTGCTTACCAGGCCCTGTGCCAGTGGTCTTCCTGACTCTGAGGTGGTTCCTCTGTCTAATATGCCAGTACTATACTGTCTCTCCCTAACTACCCTGTCTTGGTCAGAGTAAGTATTTAATAAATTCTTGATGACTTGCCAAAGATCCGTTTGAATTGGGCTAGAAGAGCTGGTACTCCTGCTTCCTCATCCTGTATTCTTCCCACTGTGGGCTGCCTCATTCATCCTCATCCATCCATGTAGATAATAAAGCCTCTGTTTCCTCACTTGACAAGAAATGATTTGAAGTGGACAGAGAATGATGGATAACTTAATCTGTTTTTTAGAATTTTTCATTAACCCCCTCAGAAGCTGCTCAGAGCAAAATAAATAAAATCATTTTTCTTTTCTTCACACTAGGAAGTGTATATTGTCAGCCTTCAAACCAGAGAAAAGGATAATTTGCCTAACTCAGCATGTTCAAGTAAGGAAGTCACACAGGACATGGAGCTTGATTACTTGAAAGGGAATGAGGAGCCAGAAATCTGTAGCCAAATGGGGCCTGCTCATTTCTGATTGCTTTGGAGCCAAAGAGCCTTCCCCCTTGGGCATTGGTTTCTGCTCTGGTTTAGCATGAGAGTTTTCATTTAGTTCTGTGAATTCTATTCTGGTCAGGACTGGGAATGCGGTAACAGTGGTATTAGGCATCCTCCTTAAGTCAGAGGATTTACAAGGTGCTCAAATGTGAAGTTGTAGACTCTTTAATGATATCATCAATGGGGAAGCTGAAAGTTCAAAGGTTCATTCTGGAAAAACCAAGGAAGTCCGGAAGCTTGTTTCAAAGCTTATCTGTACTTATCCCAAATGTCTGAGGTTTCTTCAGCTTGCCCTCACTACATCCTGCCCTCACCACATCCTCCTCTGCTTTCATCCTCTTTTGTCTCCCCTCCTGCATTGTCTCTGACTCTGCTCTACCCCATTCCCTTTCTTCCCCTCCACTTTCCTTTCCTTCCTTTTGATGTTTCTCCTCTTATCTAGTTGACCCCTCTTCAGTCTCTTTTGTACCAGCTTTCTCCAGGTCATACCCAATATCTGTGGGTCATTCCTTGACCCCCTTTCTTTTCCCTCTAAATGATCTCAGTCATTTTATCAACTCCCATGGATTCAATTATTATATCTAGGCAGATAATTCTCAGATCTATTTATCCAACCCAACCCTCTCTCATGGCTCTTGTATATCTCAAATTGCATGTCTCATAGACATCTTAAACTTAATAGAACTCATTGTATTTCCCCCAAATCTTCCCCTCTTCCAACCTTCCATGTTTCTATCAAAGGTCCCAGTTACTCAAGCTCATAAGCTGTGTGTCCTACTCTAATTCTCACTTGGACTCATCATACCCAATTCATTGCCGAGTCCTGCTGTTCTTCCTTCATGTCTTTCCTATACATATCCTTCTCTGTCCTCTGGCAGCTGCCATCCTGCTCCAGGCCCTCATCTGTCATGCCTAGACTAAAGCAATAGCTTTCTGCTTGGTCTCCCTGCATCTCTCCTCCAATCTCTACTCAGCTACCAAAATGATCTTGCCAAAGCTTCCTAAGTCTGACCATGTCATTGCCTCACTCAATAAACTACAGTAGCTCCCTGTTATATCCAGGATCCTATTAAATCTTATTTTACTTTTAAAGCTCTTCATGACTTGGTCCCTTTCCACCTTTTTGGTTGTCTTAAGTTTTTGTCTCTTCCATGTGCTTTATGACTTGGCCACAGTGGCCTTTTTACTTCTCCTTTCTGTCCCCCATGTGTGGAATACTCTCCCTCTTACCTTTGCATCTGGCTTACCTTCAAGACTCAGCTTAAATCTCACTTTCTTTAAGAGGTTTTTCCCAATTCTCTTCCCCCTACCCCTCACTGTTCATGCCTTCCCTCTGAGATTACCTCCCATGTGCACTGTATATATCTTATGTGTTCATAGTTATTTGCTTGTTTTCTACCCCATTAAAATAGGAGCTCCTGCTATTCTGGCCTTTCTTTGTATTCCTAGCATCTAGAACAATGCCACACATATGGTAGGCACTTAATAAATGCTTGCTGATGGACAACACAACTGATTTCCTTCATAATCATTTTGTTTTATGCATTTAAAAATAATATTTGGAGTCCAGATTGCAAAAGGGAGTCTGCAACACATTAAAAAAGGTTAATAACTTCTGCTCTGAGGGAACCTGTGATATTTTTCTTTTTGGGATAGATAGAGGGAAGGGAACATGTAACCTTTAGAGGCCCAAAGTCCCTAGAAACTCTGCCTGAATGTCTGGCATCAGGAAGATTTCCCTGGCCTGTTTCATGGAGCTCATCCAACCTTGTCTGAGCCCAAACCCATCTGAGATATGGCAGCTATGTGAGCAGCGAGTGCCTTCCAAATTTCTGCCTTCAGTGAGATCATAGTTTCTAAAGTGATTAAACAATCCCTGGGGTTCTTACCCTGGAGTCTGTGGACTTAAATTTTTTTTTTAATAATTGCATTTCAATATAGCCTCTTTGTTATCCTAAGTATTCTATTTTATGCATTTCAAACTTTATCGTGAGAAAGGGTCCATGGGCATCACCCTTGCTCTAGGAGGCGGTCAAATAATAGAGACAGAGAGAGATGCTTCCTGTGTCTAACTGGCGGCTCAATCTGAATCTGATTCCCTTCCTCAACTGATGCACGGACAGCTGATGCTAAATTGATGAAGGCTAGCTCATAGTCAAAGGCTAGCTAATAAAAGTATTAGCTTTGCTCTTGTGGACGTTCTTATGGCAGCGAGTCATAGCTCACCACGCGCTAATGGCTGGGGGGAGGGTGGGGTTAATAATGCTATTAACCCTCAATTATGTTAGTGGTTTCAGGTTATAAAAGTACACCTCTTACAAAAACACTGTGGGGTTGACACCAGTGCTATTGTTCCCATTTTACAGATGAAGAAGCTGGGGGGGTTAAGAGAGTTTAAGTGATTTTCTCATGGTCACACAGTGCATGTCAGAGGCAGTTAAAAGGCACCTTCCTGTGCTTTTTGTTTTAATTTCTTAGTCAGAAATCTTCAGGTAGCTCATGACAAAGCCAGAATAGAGCTCAGATTCCCAAGGCTCTTTCCACTTCACATACTGCCTCTGATCAAACTGAATAGTTGAGATCTTCAGTCAGTTCTGTCCTGAGGAAGGGCCCTCTTCTATCATTACTCGGGGAGCTCAATTTTAACTTTATAATTGATTACTGAAAAACTAGAATGTGGTATTTATGGCTTCCCTTGACTTAAGACTGATGGCTTCCACATGGGATGTCCAGAGAGTGGTTTGCAGACATATGCATTTAATGAGATAGGGAAGTAATCTTTTTAATTTAAAAAAAAAGATAGAGATGAGAAAAGCACGTTAGAGAAAGAGAAATACTCTTTGGACTTTGTCCATTTATACGCTACTTCTACAATGCTTCTATAGGTAAGAGTCAGTCCAGGAAATCACATCTCTAGCATTCTACACCTGATGCCATGTTTTTAGATGCAATTAGAAGCAGCAAATGCTGGAATTTTCATTAAGTGTAAAAGTGTGCTATAAGTTTTCACCCAGTTAACCACACCCAGGGGAAATCCAACCATTTGGATCATGAGGACATAACTAAGGCACCATTGTTCACCTGGTGGCACCCTACCCTAATTCTAGACCAAGTACCCAGGAGAAAATAAACTGCTGGAATGCAAATCTTAAAAGTCTTGCAAACTCCAAAGCATAATAAAGCAATAGCAAACATTCCAAATGCAAGTGTGGCATAAGGGGATCCTCTGATTTGGGATGAATCCTAGTGGTTTCCAGTGACTTGAGGAAAGGGTCAATAGCAGAGGGTAAGTTTGCAAAAAGACTTTTCAAAAAAAAAAATGAACCACAAGGTAGGAAATTATCATTCACAGAAGAAAGCAGTCTGCTCATGTTCTGTAGCATCTTTAATTAAACTCAACCAATATTGATTATATACTTTTTATGCACCTAACAAAATGATAGATGTTATAGGAACCTTAAAATGTACAAGTGACATGGTTCCTGTGTTCAGGAGAGCTCATTGTTAGTTGAGGAGACCACATCTATTCAGTCTGTTGGTAGGACTTTTCCGTGAAACCACATCTTTAATTATTTAATGACTTTCAATAGGAAAAGATAAATTACTTGACAGGAATCTGTTTTACAGTCACCTTTTCTGGAACCCAATTCTAGATGATACTCACAAACTATAGAGCTACAACACGGTAGCTTTTAGAGGAGAAGGTAGTGTTTGTGATACGACTTTTTAAAATGTGTTCATGCCAATAATTCTATCTCAGTGAACCATGGCAAGTCCAAAGTACGATGCAGACGTTTTTGAAAAACCCTGTGGTGTGGTGGAAAGCACACTGGATTTAAATGTTATGGCATTTGGTTACTAGTCTGGGTTCTACTACTAAGTAGCCTGTGCTAGTCCTGTCACCTGGTGGGGGAAGATCCTTTCCATTTGCAACATTCGACGTTGTACAAGGCTTACAGCAAATATGATATACTATGGTTTACAGCTCACTATAATTATAGGGTTCAAAGGGAGAAGAAATACCATATCCTAAATCAATCCAAGGCCTACTTCTTGTTTAGTCATGTCAGGTCTGTTTTTATGTGAATTAAATTATTTTTTTTTCTTGACCCAACGCTGCCCACCTTTGTCATGGACAGGAGATGTCAGCTAGTCCAGCTATGTGGAGATGCTCGGAAGAGTTCTCCTGATGATGGTGACATTGATGATGCTGTATGTTGTATAACCCTTTATGCTTTTAAAAATCCATTTAAGTTCATTTTGCCTTGTGAGATAGGGTAGGGTAAGTTTCCTTATCTGTATTTGCCAAATGAGGAAACTGAGGTGCAGAGAATTTAAGTGACTTGCTCAAGGGCATACAACTAGTTATCCGCAGAGCTGGGGACTAGAATATATACATATACATACATACACACATATATATACATATATGTGTGTATGTATAGGTGTGTGTGTGTGTGTATTATATGTAGCATATATATATATATATATTATGTATGTATGTATATATATGCTAACTCCTTGTTTGGTGTGCTAGGAGAATATAAGCTTCTTGAGGCCAGGGAATGTTTAGTTATTATTTTTTTTTTGGTTTGTATTCCTAAGGTTTAGTAATGTGCCTTGCATGTAGTAGGTATGTTTGTTGAATTAAACTGAACTGAACTCAAATCTCTCCATCAATTACCACGGGAATGTTTTGTTTTGTTTCGTTTTGTTTTTTTCTGGGAATAATTCACTATTAAAGTTCCATTAGCAAAATGCTTGCCATACTGTAACAGGGTAGATACTCATTTGAACTTAGGGTGAAAATCAAAAACAACCAAATGAAAAAACAAAGTTAAGGGGAAAGGTCTTTTCTTGGACAATCCTGTTCAGACTATGGAGCATTGACTGTGGCAAGGGATATGTACAGTATGCCTGTCGCCACCATGGGGGAGAGAAGGAAAAAGGACGTGGCTGGATTTATATAGACCTATTATTATTTCAAATTGCATCAGGCAAAAAAAAAAAGAAAGAAAGAAAGAAATGTGATTTTCAGGATGCCGTCATCCGCCCTATCCCTTCATTACAAGGCTGTGTTGTAACTCCTTCTGACTCTCTCTTTCATCTAAAAACATTTGTAACGTGGCCATGCATGACTCACGTTCAACCTCATTATCTTGTTCGTTGGAACAAGGCTGGCTGACAACACTTTAAATAGCTGACTCCCCAGGACAGAGCACAATTAATTTTTATATTACATCTTCCCTATAAAGCTTTGCAAAGAAGAAAAAGCGAGAGAGGTAATGGTTTTATGTCTTAGGTTCAGCAGATCCTGGGGAAATGATGAGAGACAAGTGGGATTCAATGTTATTCAGCACTGGAATTGGTTCTCAAGTGAGCTGGTTGGGATAGGATCTGCATGAAAGCAGAGAGATGGACCACATAAAAAGGACCATGGCTTTATCTCACCCCTGATCCTACTATCTGTATGACCTCAGGCAAATCACTTAATGTCCCTGGCTCTCAGTTTATTCATCTAAAAGCAGAAGGTTGGGCTAGACATCCTCTGAGATCCCTTAGAGAGCTCCAGATCTATGAGCTATATTACAGAAAAATTACCTTAGGAATACATGAAGAAGATGTAGGAGAAGATTCTCAAGTTTTTAGGTGCCCAATCTCATGGTGAGGAATGTCATGGAAGAAAGAAAAAGGTGATTCCCAAAGTTAGATATGAGTAAACTAAGTTTTCACTGACTCAGGGAATACTTTACAAATAGGGCAGCATGTATCCTCCTGTGTGGATGTCGTCAACCCCTGGGCATTGCTGGAGAAGTGGCAAAAAAAAAAATGTGATGGCACACACACTGGCAACTGCAGAGAGAGAGAGAGAGAGGCTAAGAATGGATTCTATGAGCTCAGGAGTTCTGAGTTGTAGTAAGGCTAAAGCTGATCGGGTATCCACAGTAAGTCAGGAGCCACTGGTGGCCAGAATGCCTCTGGAGGGGTAAATCAACCCAAGTCATAAAGAGAGTAAGTCTAAGCTTCTGAGCTGATCCACAGTGGGTTCAAATCTGTGAGTCTAGTCTAGGCAAGATAGGGAGACATCATCTCAGAAAAAGAAAATGGATTACAATAACGATGCTACTACTACTACCTAACATTTATATAGTGCTTAAAGACTTGCAAAGCACTTTTCCATGCATGATCTCATGGGATAATTGAGTCAACCTGATTGAAAAGGAGTTGTATTTTTTTTTTTTAAACAGAAGAGTAAGTCCAGATTGCATTCGAGAATGGGTAGGAAGTAGTTGAATGTTATTAAAGGATATTGGTGGTTCTGGAAATTATGGGGTATTTTCCTCTAGATTTTGACATTTAAATAAAAGATTAAAGTTTTCTAAGGGGGATGTTGGCATCATCAGGGTATCCCTAGGCAAAATTGTGAAGTCATAGAAAAATCGCTTGACTTGGAGTCAGGAAAGACTAGGGTTTGAGTCCAGTCTCCAACACTTATTTGCTGTATAACCATCAGCGAATCACTTTACCTTAGTTTTCTCATCCATAAAATGTGACTAATAATGCTTATCTTCCCTACCTCACAGGGTTGTTAGGAAAAACAAATGAGATAATGTATGTTAAATGTTTGTAAACCTTAAAGCACTATGTAAATATCAATTATTCTATTATTAATATTCTTATTAAGTGGGTCAAATTTGTCTTTGCTGACCCTAGCTTCACCTTTCTCTGCTTCTCCAGGTTCCCTCTTGCTTCATACGAAGTACCTGATTTCAGTGACTTAACCTTTCTAAGCCTCAGCTTCCTCATCTCTAAAATGGGCATGAAAACACCTATAGGACCTATTTCACAGGTTTATTATGAGGATGAAATGAGATAATTAATGTATTTTTAAGACCTCAAAGTACTATTTATGTGTTAGCTATTATTCTTGTCGATATTATCACTGTGCTTTGGCTGATTTTGGAGGAATGTTGTCGAGGGCTAAGCATCCATACACATACTTTGCAAACCTCCACCTGTTCTTCCAAAATAGAATCCAAGTGCACATGGGGTTTGGGAAAATTGTCCTCTACCCTCTGATCTCTTGGGCAACCAGCTTGGCTCTTGGCTTCCCATGGAAATGACCCCTGCCTGACTTACCTAGTTATGCAGGGTTCATCCTGACAGCATCTGGCTGGCTTCTGTCAGGTTGAAGAACTATGATCTCATTTTCCAAGTGTAGCAGACAAGGTGAACCCCATTTCAGGGCAGAATAGTGAGTCAGAGTCTCAGACAGGAAGCAGCCAATTTCTCAGATATTTTCAACGAGAAAGAGTTCTAGTCTGGCCTGAGAACACATTCTGAGTGGTGAATGGCGGAAACTGATTTGGTTCATGTTTTCTTACTTTAGACCATATCAATCAATGAAGAAATAATTATTAAGAGCTTATTGTAGGGGGCAGCTAGGTGGTGCAATGGATAGAGCATTGGCCCTAGAATCAGGATGATCTGAGTTTGAATATGACCTCAGACACTTACTAGCTGTGTGACCTGGGCAAGTTATTGAGAGTGTGTGTGTGTGTGTGTGTGTGTGTGTGTGTGTGTGAGAGAGAGAGAGAGAGACACACACACACACACACACACACACACACACACACACACACACACATAGACAGACAGGCAGACAGAGAGATGTCTGCCTTTATCAGACTTTGTAAGGCTCTGGTCCCAAGTAATAACACTTGGAAGAGACCACTTTGCTCTTGCTTGGAACATCGACACTTGGTTGAAGTGGGTCCTTGATTTTACAGGAAAGCTGACTTACTTGTGGTTTCCTAAGCAATCAGTCTTCAGTTGAATGAGTTTTCCTGTTTTCCCTGATGGTTGATCCTTCATTGACAGGATTATCCAAGGACTGCACTCAGAATCTAGAGAAGAGAAATTCAAGCCCACCTAGAACATGGGCTAATGATGTTTAAAAACAATGACTTATTCCTTTCTTTGAGCTCTCTCTCATAATTCATTTTTTTTCTCACCTGCACCAATGTCACTTATAACTTCTTGACTATTCTGGAAAGGAGTTGACTTATTGGGTGGGGATAGGGGTGGGGCTGAAGATTCTTAAGCAGGGAGGATAGTACTTAGAGTTGGTTAAAGTGGGTGAGGGGGGGAAACAATTCACTCTTTAAATCCTTTTACATGTTAATTCAAAATCACCACATAAGATTACCATTTTCTTTACTCTTTTTACATACAGCAATACTTCAATTACCCCAAATGCTGATGAAATGGCTAATTGGATTTTCTGATTAGGTTAGGGTTAACCTGATTCTATTTTTAAAAAAGTAAACTTGGCATTGAAAAAAAAACCAAATGTGTCTGTTAATTTTCCTGCTTCAGTAATAATGATGATGATGATGATAATTTAAAATTCTTTGGTGTATTAGGGTTTATAAAGCACTTTCTTCCCAACAACCCTACGAGGTAGGAAGTTCCAGTAGTATTATCTCCCTTTACAGATAAAGAAACTGAGGCTTAAAAAGATATGACTTGTGTTCACATCCAGGTTTCCTTACCCTATGTTTGCATGTTTCCTGTGCCATACCATGTTGTATGTTACAGTAAACATAACTAGATCTTTCTTTGATTCATGATCTGAAATGACTTAAGGTCATCATTATCATTATTTGCTCCTTCCTAGCAAAAGTTGAGGGCAACATCTCAGTTAACTGAATTTTCCCTATGAGTAGAAGGAAGTAGGCGGGGCAGTTTGGTTAGTCACTAAGGGCTTTACTTACTATTAACGCATCCCTAACTAATGATAGTTATGAAATTGTCATTCTTCTACAGAAGAAAAGAGTCACAAAAATCTTCTCCAACTAAAGAAAGGTATACTGATACATTATTGGTGAAGCTGTAAATTTGTCCAACTATTGGGGAAATTATTAGAATTATGTGAGAAAGTTCACAAAAATTTTCAATACTATTTAAGCTATCAATCCTATCACTGTACATATTTTCCAAGGGATTGTATTTCACAGATATAAAGCTGGAAAAGAGCTCAGAAATCAACTAAACTATATCCTTTCATTGTGCAGATAAGAAAACAGACCTAGATAGGTGAAGGGATTTGCCTAAAGTCCCATAGGTAGATAGTAGCAGAACTAGGATTCAAATACATGTCCTCTTGTTCCAAATTGAGTGCTCTTTCCACTGCCTCTGCCTCAAACCAGCTTAGCATTCCATCTAGGGCTATATTGCCCTAACTACCATTCATCTTGATGGGCTGAATCCCCAGAGGACAGCTGGTTCTAACTCAAGGTTCTAGGGGTAATCATGAGGGGCTCAGTTTCTAGTACTATTGTTCACATACCTCAAGACCTAGAATTTCTTGCCCTAGAAGAGCTTACCACCCTTGTAGCCTGTTTGCCCTGGAATATTCTTTTACAAAGTACCCCCTGCTCTTCTCCCTTTGGGAAGTTCCTCTTGGGAACTCCATTTGGTGGAAAGACCCGGACCAACCTGCCTTCATTCACTTTCTTTCCCTGTTCTTCACTTTCTGGACTTTGAAACCATGCCTCTGCCTGGGTACCTTCCTCTCTCTCCCCTCTTCCTGCCCTTTTTAGCTCTCTTTATGTGTTGTTTTCCCCCATTAGAATGTAAGTTCCTTGAGGGCAGGGACTATCTTTTTTTTTTTGCTTGTATTTGTATCCTCAATACTTAGCACAGTGCTGAGCCCATAATAAATGCATAATAATTGCTTTCTTTCATTCCTTCCTTTTTCATAAGCCCAAACTAGTATGCTTCCCATTAATAATCAGTGAAACTCAATGAAACTTTCAAGAAAGGTATTTACTAAGCTCATATAACAAAAACTAGCAATTACAAAAACATTCCACTCAGAAGTCTGGGGTGCACTCTCTCACAAATACACCCAGGGTTCGTGGGGAGAGTGGGTCCAAGTTGAAAGTACAAAGGTAATGAGACACTTGTAGAGAGTACGTACAGCAAAATTGTGATTTACAACACCTGGTTATTGGGAGTCCTTTTCTCCCTTCATGTTGTCTCCATGAAATTCCTGCAGGTGTAGCTTTCTGCTGGGTTCTGAGAATCATTGCTTTGGCACAGGCCATCGGCATCCAGCACTTCTCCCTAAGTACCCTGTACCCTGAAGCTGCCTTTCTTCCAGTGATTATCACTCTAGGTTGGATGTCTTGTGTCCTACTGGTCCAATCCTCCTCTTCCCGGCTGGACGCACGGTCTCCTACTGGTTCATTCTCTATGGTCAACACTTCTCACTTCTCAGGGACTTGACCAGAATTCCTTCAACTTGAGTTTTCCTACCAGTAGCTTACTGCTTGGATGCCCTCCATGCTAGACTGACTGCTATTTCTCTCCACATTCTCAGAAGCACGTCTGATTCTTTTAGCCAGTCATGAGCTATTTCTTGTGTGGTGGCATCTACCTTTGTCCAATTGTCAAAGCATATTGATCCTTTCAAATTGATTAAGCCTAGTTTATACTTTTGACTGATTGATTCAATAGAGGTGTTTGGGGTCTTCCATGATTACATTAATTGGGTGAGGGCAGAAGTTCATCCTTACAATAGCAAAACTCAATATATTTATAACATATTCATAAAAAAACTGTAAATGAAATAGGTAGCCACTGATTGGGAAACAGCTGCACAAAATGTGATGGAGGAATGTGATGGGATACTATTGTAAAATAATAAATATGAGGAATTCAGAAAAATACATAAAAAGATGTGCATGAACTGATGCAGAGCAAAGAAAGTAGAACCGGAAGAATAAGGTACAGAAATGAAAGTAACACTAAAAAGCAGCTAAATTCATATTGAAAGTTCATACCAGCTTTGTCCTGGAGCACAAATGACAAAGAGAGGCATTGTGGCGCGGTAGATAGGACGTTGGAGTTAGAGTTAGGAGTACTTGGGTTCGAATCCTTTCCGTAACATTTGCTGGTTGTGTGTTCCAGGGCTGTTCAGTTATTAAGACCTTTGACCTCTCTGGGCCTGCAAGGATTCCACTGGCCTCCCAATCCTGCTACATGAAGACACTTAAGAGCCATAGACCGAGAGTTAGAAGGGGCCTTGGAGGCTATCTCATCCAACCTTCTCAGTTTAGAAATGAAGAAACTGAGGTCCAGGGGCTAAATGGCTTAGAGGTCACACAAGTAATAAGTACCAGAAGCAGAACGGGGGAGGGGAGGGGCGGACAAAGGGAAGGGAAAAAGGCATTTATTAAGTGCCTACTATGGGTCACTTGCTTTACAAATATCTCTTTTGATCTTCTGAGGTAGGTGCTATCACAAATGAGGAAACTGAGACAGATAGAGGTTAAGTGCTTTGCCCAAGGTCACACAGCTAGGAAGTGCCTGAGGTCGCATTTGAACTCAAGTCTTTTGACTTCACCTCCCGTGCTCTATTGGCTTAAAGATCTAGCTGCCTTTGAAGCAGAGGGCAATGCCGAAACTCTGCTAAGGCAAAACCTAGTGCTCTATTTTCTATACTTAGCTCAAGGGTCACTTCCTCCATGAAGTCTTCTTTGATTCAATTCTACTTTGTTAACTTTTTGTTCTCTATGGATTCTTCTCTCCACAGATTTCTCATACTACTTTGTCTGGAACTTTCCTTTGTATTTTGCATATCTTCTGTAAAGTTTACATATTTTCACATGCACACTGAAAACTCCTTCTAGAGCAGGGACTCTGCCATTTTCTCCTCTTTGAAGCCCTCTTTCCCTCCATCCCCTCCAATTTAATTAACATTTATTCTTTTTACACATAGTAGGGTGTTTACTAAGTGTGTTGAATTGCAGGCAGAAAGCTTGCTTGGCTGCAAATGATGAGTTTAAAGTAGCAATGGGGAAGTCTCCAAGATTTCGGAAGTTTGGATATCCACCCAACCCTTCGGATTCTTATCTGTGTAAGGGATCCAGATTTCTTGTGTTTCCACATCTGCACGAGAGTATATAATGATCAGAGTCTGTTGCCAGAATCCTGGTAGTTTGATCTAGGACAGACGTCTTGGAAAACAATATTTCTTAAGAGATTTTGGTTGATGTTTTAGTAACATGGGGGAGGGAAGAATCAGTTAAACATTTAGGAATCTTAGAAGGAAAAATTGTGCCTTAAATTTATAAGGATCATGGAATCCAAATCTGTCTCTAGGTAGACAGCTTCAGGGGCTGCTTACAGCCTCCCAAGATGTATTGTTCAGCCCTCTGACCCAATGTTCAAATGAATAAACAATTGGATTAATAGGACTTTGTAAAGAGAAACCAAGATTTAGATAGCACTAGCCCCTGTAGATTGGTTATGTAAACTTAACGCACAAATGCAGTATGTTTTGGAGACTACCGTTGTGGTATACCTATCTTCCAAGACTCTATTATTTCTACTGTGACTTCATGAAGCCTTTTAACATTTGTTTAAGTAGGAATGTATGATTTCCTTCATACTCACCTGAGGAAACTGAGGCACACAGTGAAGAGACTTCCTCAAAGTCACATCAGGAGTTGGAGGAACATAAAAGCCTTGGAACCAGTTCTCTGAACTTTTACTCCAACATTCTTTCCGCTACCTCGGAAGAGTGAAGGGGACCCAGCCCAACACAAAAAAGGTGGCAGTGGGTGGTGGAGACCTCGAATTTAAAGGCCGACTTTGTTCAAGGGGCTTAGCCTGAAATCCAAGCCAATCTTGTGGCCTGGCTTGCAGACACTGAGAGAGTGGGGTTTTCTAGGGTGAGGAGAGAGAGAGTTATAAACAGATGGCTGGCTTAGAACACAAGACTGCACCCTGACAACATTTTTCATACTTGAAGCTCTTAACATGAATATTCAAAGGGCCTTCTTCTGAATGAAATCTATATCCCTTCTTTCCTCAGCTACCTCTCCCTGCCCCCAACTCCATGAAGATGAATTGCACTGATAAATATTTTTGCTATTTTCAGAAACAGTGGACCGGTGCAAGCTGATAGCTTCTTGCTCTCTCTACTACCAGCCCCCATGCAGCTGAACAACCAAAGATACCATTTCTATTTCCCCTGCTTTAGCCAAATTGTTAAAATGCCCAGAGCAGCTGCTGAGGAAACAAGAGTGAAGAAACAGTAGCCTTACAGTTGTAGCCAACATCCCTCTTTCCTGTGTCTTTCTCCACTGCCTCTTGCCTCCTCAAGCGTTTTCCTTTAGTTTACTAAATACATGCCTGGAAATTTTCTCTGAGAGCTACATGGAATAAATCTGAATAGAAGCAGAAAGAAAAAAAAATTGGAAAATGATTCTGCTTTTAATAAGGAATCTGGAAAATATTTCCAGCCTCACCTCTCCTTCTGACTTATACCACAGGGGTAAAGGTGAAGAGTGAGGAAATGAAGAGGATTAGTAAACCTACTGCTTTCTTTCTCTTTGTTTTTCTAACACTTAGGGGTTATTTGTCCCACCTTTCAGGACCCCTGTATTGTCTGTGAGCATGAAGTTTTCCATTCCACCTGGGCTAGTTTGTACTAAGTGTAGATGACATATTGATGGCAGATCCTCTGGATGCCATAGCAGTTATGGTAAAAGGGCCATAATTCACCAATTTTGAATGCAGGTCAGATAGAGAAGCTATCTGTGAGAGCTGTGATTGACAGCTTTCCTCTGTGGGCCAACTCTGAATGCAACAATTTTCTGTCTATATTTATGTCTATAGACATATTATGTTATATAAACTGTGTACATATACATATTATGACACATATATTTAATGTCCATTAGGTATAATGTATGCGTATACGCACACACACACACACACACACACACACACACACACACACACACACATATATATGTATATATACACACACACATATGGCAGGAAGTATTAAAAATGGAGGGCAGCCAGTCTGGGTCCTAGAGATGGAGCAGAAGCTTACTAATCCGTCATGTGTCTCAGGGAGCAGAGTAAGACAACACACGTTACACATTAGGGTAACAGGAAGGGCAAAAATATAAATAGGGAAAGAGGTTGTCACTGCTCACTTTGCACTGAAATGGAGGTTAATTTAAAAATGGAGTCATTTGTGCTAGGAAAGAGAAGATACAGGGCTCCTCCTCTTTCTGTCTCCACACAATCAAGGGACCAACTGGTCTTCATCAGTCAGACATCAAGGAGCAGACTAAAGGAGAGCTGTTTATACATATATATGTATATGTATGTATGTATGTATATATGTATATGTATATAAGTATATATATATTAACGTATGTGTGTATATGTATTTTAAGTCCATCTGAATCTGAATTTGTTGGCTTACCAACCACCAATGCCAATGACCATTGTAGCCTTTTGCCCTAGATAGCCATCCCTGTAGTGTTCTCCTGCTATTATAAGTTGAGAAAGCACAAGCTCTGACTGTTAGCACAAATACCTATGCCTTCCCTGTCCCTCCCTCCCCTTTAGAGATTGTGCCCTCAACACCTAAATCGAGAAGAAATAGAAAATCAAGGAAGAAAAGGACAAAATGGAGGTTAAGGTCTATTTTCTGTTGTTATGCAGGACTGCTGGCTAATTTTCATGAAGCTACTCTGATGGCTTTTAGCCCCCTGGACTTAAACATCATTGACCACAATGAAAGTAGAATAAGTTCAGGAAAAATAATAAACAACACATTTGAAAATAAAATGCATCCTTTGGGGCCCCAGAAGAAAGGAAAAAAAGGGATGAAAGATGTTAAATCAATCAATTAACCATCAAGCATATATTAATTGCCTTCTATATACCAGGTCAAGCTTTGCTCCACTGAATATGTGCAAACAGATGGTAACAGTTAAAGGCTCAGACCTTCAGAAAAATCCAAGCCCTGGGAATGTGTGTGGGGCTAGTGTATGTGAGAATTTTGTCCAAATTCATACAATCATAGAACAGGACAGCTAGGTGGTACAGTGGATAGAGTGTAGGTCTTGGAATCAGAAAACCTGAATTCAAATCTAGCCTGAGATACTTACTTGGTGTGTGACCCTGGGAAAGTTAATCTTTCTGTGCCTCAGTTTCCTCTTCTGTAAAATGGGGATAATAATAATACTTACCTCTCAGGGTTGCGTGAGAGTCAAATGTGTTAACTTATGAGAAATGATTTGCAAACTTTAAAGCACTATATAATTCCTAGCTATGATGATGACGATGATATAGGTAGAAGGTCTCAGAGATAGTACTTGAAAACAGGTCCTTTGACTCCAGAGCTGCTACTCCTTTCCCTGTGCTGCAAAAATTTCCCAGTTTTCAAAAAAGGGATTGCTTAAGGATGGGGGATATAAGGAATGACTAGTGGCTCCACAGCAGAGAAGAGGTGTTTTTTTTTTTTTTAGAGTGGGGGTCCTGTCATTCTGGAGGAGAGAGAAGAAGTGTATGGTTGGCTGTGGAGAGTTTAATTTCACTGGAGTTCACTCCTAGATTTGACACTTTCCTAGACAAAGACTGCCTGGCCTGTTTTCATGATTCGTGGAAGCACCAGAGACAAACAAACAAGAAAGACAAAACACAGAGACGGATGCCAGGAATTGCCTTTCCCAAGATCCAGGTTTCAGATCACTTCCAAGCTAGCCCACCATTTATTGAGGAGAGTACCAGCTGGACCACCACTAAAGAAGTAATTAGAAGATCTTGCTCTTCTTAGATTTCTAGCACCATTTTGGGGTTCCTTCTACAGGAGGGGTTCTTAAACTTTACTGTGCTGTGGAGTCTGGTGAAGCCTATCAACCCCTTCTCGTAGTTAGATGCATAAAATAAGAATAAACAGGATTACAAAGGAAGCCAATTACATTGAAACACAGTTGTCAAAATGTTAAGAAAAGGAAACAAATTCATGGACCCCAGGCAGAGAACCCATGACTCCAATGACTTTTTATACATAACAGGAAAGAGAGGCATGCCCTAGCCAGATTTATATCAGTCTCTGGGTATATCATGATACAATGGAAAGAATTCTGGATGCAGCCTTGGAAGATCTAATTCAAAAATCCTGAGGGTTCTAGCTTTTAACTACTTGTAGGATTTGATCTCCCTGGGCTTTGATTTCCTCATTTTACAAAGGAGGAGATTGGAGATGATGATCTCCAAGGACTCTTCTGCCTCTAAACCTGTGATCCTGCGATTTTTAACTCTGACTTTCATAGGTGCCATTTCTTAGCCTCTAGAAATGTTGCCAAAGGAAGATGGGATGACCTGTCTCCTTTTGGAATCAGACAGAGGTCACAAGAAGGCCCACCCTAGTGCTGAGGCAGATCACAGAAGCAGATAGTATCTGTGGACTAACCCTCCAAAAAAGAGCAGTCTGGGAATTACAGCCTATGGGACCATTTTCAATGTTAATTTTAATGATGATTAATTATAAATAATAGTTCAGGAGCCTTCCTGAGCTGTTCTTTCTGATCTCTTACTCCCAGATTAAAATGGAGACTTTAGAAATATGGACAAATGTCAAGGTCTATATTGGGGTCATCTTTGGCCATGGGTCAAATAGCCGTCTTCCCTACCCTGTGTAATAGGACAACAAAAGGCTAGTGGACAGTGGGGCTAGGGTTCTGAATTCACCCATTTTCTATCAGGTATTTTGAATTTCTGACCAACCTGGTGACTAGTTTGAAATCTTTGATGAGAGTATGGTAGAAACTAGGTATACACCAACATCTCACATCATACACCAAGATAAGGTGAAAAGGGTACATGATTTACACGTAAAGGGTGATATCATAAGCAAATTAAAAGAGCATGGGATAGTTTAGATGTCAGATTTATGGATAAGGGAAGAATTTAGGATCAAAGAAAGATATAGAGAGCATTATAAAATATGAAATAGGTAAACTTTGATTATATAAAATTAAAAAGTTTTTATACAAACAAAACCAATATAACCAAAATTATAAGGAAAGCAGAAAATTGGGAAATTTGTTTTTGCAACAAGTATCTCTGACGAAGGCCTTATTTTTCAAATATGTAGAGAACTGAATCAAATTTATAAATATACAACTCATTACTCAATTGATAAATGGTCAAAGGATATGAACAGGCAGTATTCATACAAAGAAATCAAAGTTATCTATGGTCATATAAAAATGCTCTAAATCACTATTAATCAGAGAAATTAAAATTAAAACAACTCTGAGATACCACCTCACACCTATTAGAGTGACTAATATGACAAAAAAGGAAAATGTTGTATTTTTGGGGGGGATGTGGGAAAACTGGGATGCTAATGCACTGTTGGTGGAGGTGTGAACTGATCCAGCCATTCTGGAGAGCAATTTGGAACCATGCCCAAAGGGCTATAAAACTCTGCATACCTTTTGATCCAGCAATACCACTGCTAAGTCTGTATCCCAAAGACATCCAAAAAAAGGGAAAAGGATGTATTTGTACAAAAATATTTATAGCAACTTTTTTTTTTGTAGTGGCTAATAACTGGAAATGAAAGGGATGCCCATCAATTGAGGAACGGCTAAACAAGCTGTGGTATATTATTGTAATGGAATGTTGAGATGGCAAGCAATGTAAGAAATGACAAGCAGAATGATTTCAGAAAAACCTGGAAAGACTTATGTGAACTGATGCATAGTGAAGTGAACAGAACCAGGAGAGCATAGTACACAGTAACAGCAATATTGTTCAATAAAGAACTGTGAATGAACTTGGCTATTCTTAGTAATGCAGCGATCTAAGACAATCCCAAAGGATTAATGATGAAGCATACTATCTTCCTCCAGAGAAAGAATGGATGTAGATTGAATAGAGACTGAAGCATGCTTTTTCATTTTCATTTTTTTCTTTTATTTGAGTCTTCTTATGCAAAAATGACTAACATGGAAATGTTTTACATAATTGCACACATATAGCCTATATCTGATTGCTTACTGTCTTAGGGAGGGGGAAGGAAAAGAGAGAGGGATGGAATTTGGAACTCAAAATTTTAAATAAAAATGTTAAAAATTTAAAAAAAGAAAGTCTAAAAAAATCAATGTGATATATAATTAAATTCTAGTGATCACAAATGCACCAGCGTGTCTCTTTAGCTCTTAGCCAAAGGCAGAGAAGGAATGCTGCTATTGATCAGCCGGGAGTCCTGTGCAATCATCAATGTGAAATGGCTCATCTGAGGGCCAGTTCTGCTGCTCAGATGTGCGGCTGGCAGGCAGCATCATGGAGCTCGGAGACTGAAGGACACACAACTGACTCCAGCTAAGGTGTCCAATGTTCTCTAATCATTTAAGTGTACCGCACAGTGAGCCAGGCCCCGTCCAGCAGTCTCCACCCTGCCATCAATCTCTCCTCTAAATGGGCCCTGAGGAAGCACCCCAGAAGGAGAGAGAGGGGGGAGAGTGCTGATCGATGTTTTCTAGTCTCAAGCTGCCATTTTCATTTTCTTTCCTCTTCCCCATTCTGTTGTGGTGAAGTCACCCTGTAATTATTTCCACTAAGGTCTGTCAGACACAAAGTCTACCAGCCTAGCCTTCAGCGGGCGCAGGTTTCCTTTTTTTACTGAGTCGGCATGAATAAAGATCACATTGATTAAAGACATAAATGGAGCCAAAATAACTTTTTAAAAATTATTATTATTTAGTGTTTGTGAATATTTAAAAGCAGCACAGAAGCTCGAGCCCAGTCACGATAGACATACTGGAGAGTAGTTTCATTGGTCTCCAAGCTCTTTTAAAAGAAAAATGAAGGCTTTCTGGAGCACAAATTCTATATTGTTTCTATATTTTGGATATAGGCCTGGAAGAAACCTTAGAGATTAACCAGCAATAGGATTATAGACATGGAAACCAAATGGACCTCAGAGGTTATCAAATCCAACCCCTTCATTTTGGGAATGAAAAAAAAACTGAGGTCCAGGGAGTTGAAGACATTTGCCCAAGGCCATACAACTTGCAAGCTGGGCCACTGGGTTTTGAAATCCCTCAGGTTCTAAAAGAACTTATTCTTGAATAGAACATTATTCTCGTCCTTTCATTTTTGGAAAAAAGTGCTGGGGTCTCCCCATCCTGCCCAAGTGGGAAGTACAAGGTCTAGTCATGACCTAATCCATGGAATTTGGACCTGCTCTGTTTCCTAACCGGGCTGGTTTGCTCTTCCTCAGAAAGAATGGCAACCCTGCTCTGAAGGACCTACTGAATTGAGGCTTGGCTCCTAGAGGCACCTGATCAGTTTAGCAGCTCTACTTCCGCTGAGCTCAAGCAGTCCATGGAAGCCTCCACAGGAGCTGGGATTGCAGGTGTGTGCATCCCAAAGGCCTTTTGCGTGCCGAAACTAATTTGCAGTTAATCCAAATGGTGTTGTCCCTATCTTAGAGCTACAGAAGCTGAGCTTCGATGAGGTTAGATGATTTTTTTTCCAGGTGACACAGCTAGCAAGAGGAGGAGCTGGGGTTTGGATCCAGAGCCCTTGACTCCTAATTCATTGCTCTTTCCAGTTCACCATTGCTCCTCTCCCCTATGGCCAATATAATAATTAATAACTATTTGCTAATAAAATAAATAACTAGGCGGCACAGTGGATCGAGTGCTGGTCCTGGAGTTGGGAAGACTCATTTTCTGAGACACTTACTAGCTATATGACCCCGGGCAAGTCACTTAACCCTGTTTGCCTCAGTTTCTTCATCTGTCAAATGAGCTGGAGAAGGAAATGGCAAACCATTCCAGTATCTTTGCCAAGAAACCCCTAATGGGGTCATGAAGAGTCTGATATGACTGAAGAACAACTGAATAAATAAAAAATAACTTAACAAATGATTATCTTGTTGGTATGGTTGTACTTTGTGTTTCTGAAAGTCCAGAGTGCTCAGGGTCTTTCAAGGTTGGAAAGCCTTGAACTTAAGTACTTTTGTTGTTTTGAATAATAATAACCTGGGATCATTGTAATAGCTTAACTAAGAGTCCTTTGGGGGAGGAGGTAGAGGTAGTGAAAGTACCTCTAATGAATAAAGAGTTGACATAAAGAGATTTATCGTGCAAGGCATGGGACCAGAAAAGTGGGTAGACTACCTTGCTGACCAATCTGGATCTTTTAGGACCAATGATGTTATGAAGGATGGCTTTCCTTTAGAATGGCTTAAATTAGCATTCTGAATATAGACCCTCTGTGTAACTCTCACTAGCTTGTGATTTAATGCTAGTCTCAACTCTCTGACTGGGTATTTTCTGTCTTCCCATCTCTAATATATATTCTCTGAATTCAAGAATTGAACCTTCCTCTTCTCCCCCCCCCACCTTTGTATGAGGCAGTGTGCTTCAGTAAAAAAACAAACAAACAAAAACAACAAACAAACAAAAAAACAAAGTGTACTGAACTTGGAGTAAGAAGACCTGGATTCTAACTCGGGTTTTGTTACTGCCCTGTATGTTTCTTTGGGTCTTAGTTTCCTCAGTTGTAAAATGGGTATCATTTTACCACTTTGCCTTTCTTGCATGATTATTGTGAGAATCAAAAAAGATAGAGCCCCAGGGGAATCTGCCCTTTTCTCTTATTTCTTTAATATTTTTTGTTTTTGGACTCAAATAAATGATTCACAGAAAGAGGAGTAGAACAGTATTCCTGAAATACTTGCATAGGAAAAAAAGTATTCCTCCACTCTTCTCTCATATGATTCTTTCCTATGAGCTGACAGGAGACAGGACAATAAAGAAGAAAGATGCTGAGCTTTAGTTTTTCTGTTTTTCTCTTGTCTTCTAGATCTTCCCCTTCTGATATGGTGGTACAGGTGTGCCGAGACAGAGGTGAGCACGAGCTGGATGTGTGATCAGGAAGTGGGAGCAGCCAGGTACTGTGACTCCTACTGGCCAGTGCTTGGCAAGCCAGGGAGTATCTACGCTCCCTACTTATGAGCCTGAGAAGCAAGGGGCTGAGGAATGGATATTCCTCCTCCTATCCCTTATTCTTGTTTACTAGCCAAGGGTGCAAACATATGGAATAATATCATCCCAGTGAAGACCTCAGTGAGGTGGCCAAGTAGGTGAGAGTTTATACTTTTATTTTTGCCTTCTTACTCAATATTATTAAACTTTGTAGTTTTTAATACCCCCTGCAGGGCTTTTGCCCTAATTCCCACTAGTGGTAGCATACTGGGTCCCCATAGGGCTACTGACTACTTTTCTCCTCAGAGGTCTATGGGTAATTGTGAAGGGCTGAGTCTTCTAGTTCTATTTTTTATGAGCCCCCACCAGTATACTTTCAGTTGATTATCAACCAGCAGCCTTACTTAACTTTTAAGAAAGAATACTAACAGAGATGATAAAATAAGAACAGTTAATAAAAAGAACATTTCCCCCAAATTCTGGGATACATTCTCTCACAAAAATGCACAGGGTACATGGGAAGAGAGGGCAAAAATTACAGCATAATGATAGTAAGATATGCATGTTGACAACACATGTAGCAAAGGGATATTTCACTACTCCTGCTTGAGGCAGCTGGGTTGCACAGTGGATAAAGCACTGCGTTTACAGTCAGGATGAACTGAGATTAAAGACAGCCTCGGATACTTCCTAGCATGTGACCCTAAGCAAGTCACTTAATCTTTGTTTGCCTCAGATTCCTCAACTGAAAAATGAGGATAATGATAGTACTTACCTCATGGAGTTGTTGCAAGGATGAAACAAGATAGCATTGATAAAGTGTTTAGTCTAATGCCCTACACACAGTAGGCTCTATATAAATGCGTATTCTCTTCCCTTCCTTCCTTGCTGGAAATATTTTCTCCCTTTGTAGAATCCTCATGATATTCTCTTTTAAGCAGAGTAGATTTCTGCTTGACTCTTTGGTAGAGTTCTGAAGCTGTCTTTCCTCACTGTATCTAGTTTTTCCTCAGTAAGACTTTTAGCTCTTAATGCAGATACTTACTTTGAAGACAATTATCAGTTTGGTTGTTGTTGCTCTATGATGGCTGTGATGGATCTCCTGAACTTACATATTTGTCTGGGAGCAGAGGGTGGAGGAGATAAGGTCTCTTTGCTCTGCCCCCACTAAGCTTCCCGAGCAATGCCCTCTCAAGGGCAGGTCTAGAGTGCTCCACTTTTAGATTGGCCTGCTATTGGAACATCTTATTGTTTTACTTACGACCCAACGCAGGATGTGACTGGCTCACTTGAACCAGTCACAAAATATTTCCTGTGTGGCATCATTTGCTTTCATCCAATGACCATAGAACTTCACTCTACCCAAAGGGATTAAGGACCTGCTTGCACAGAGTTAACTTCTTTGATTGACTGAATAGAGGAACCTAGGTCTTCTGTGTTTAACTGGGATAAAATGGAGCTGCACTTTTATATAATCTCTTGCTGTGTGGTTGACTCTACAACTGCCAAGAGAAGACCTATGAAACTGATATGTGCTTTAGGGATGAGGGTAGGAGTGGAGATACAAATTGTAAATTTCATATTTTAATGTTCCATTTCATCTCTTAGACCAGATTGAATGAAGGATTTTTTTTTTAAGAAAAAACCACTTCTGAGTTGAGCATGAAGTTTTGAATTCATCATCATATTTGTAGTCACAAATCCTACAGCTGAAAGAAACCTCAGAGGTTTATGGCAGCAAGAGTACTAACTCTAGACTGGGAGGCCCTAGGTTGATATCCCATGTCTGATGGCTACTGTCTGTAGCCCATGTCTGTTGGGCAACTGACGTTGGGTATGTCACTTAATATGTCTGGGCCTCAGTTTCCTCATCTGTAGAGTAGGGGAATTGAACCAGATGGCCTCCAACACCCTTTCTAACATTCCAGATCTACTGTATGAGTTGTGATGCTAGTCCAAGAGTGGGGAACTTGTGGCCTTGAGACTACATATGGCCCTTGAGTTCCTCAAATGCAGCCCTTTGACTTCTGTGAAGATTCAGTCAAAGGGCCACACTTGAGGACCTAGAGAGTCACATGTGGCCTTGAGGCCACAGGTTCCCATAGGGCTCCCCCCACCACCCGTGAGTTAGTCCAACTCTCACATTTTACAGATGAGGAAATTTAGGTCCAGCCAAAGTCGCAAAAATAGTAAGTGGAAAAGTCTAGATTTGAACTCAGGTCCAGTGACTTCAAGACTAGAACTCTTTCTACTTTCAATCCATTTGCAAGGCTGATTGGCTTTGAATTCCTTTAATGGCTAGTCCAGCCTACTATTCTGAACTGGAAAGTCAAGTAAGGTGCTACCTGGTGGTTGACTCATATATTGCACTCTGTGCTAACTCCAAACCCCTTGGCTGGATAGCTGTGTCCCTATATGAATAAGCTATGTAGTGCTTCACCGATATCACCAAGATAACGTAAAAACTCTTTGGAAATTGTAAAGCCCTATGTCAATGTCAGGGATTCTTATTTCTTTAGTGTAACCCTAACTAGCTGCACCAGGGATTTTGAGCTCCAGCCCAGTGATTTCATCTGCCATAGTTGAGAGTAGAGCCCCCAATGCTAGCTTTAGAATCCAAAGACTTGGGCTCAGATCTTGGCTCTTCCACTTACTTAAGCTGTGTGCCCAGGGCAATTCATATCATAGGATGAGAGTTTCTGATCTAAAAAGGAATTTGGCAATCATCTAACCCAACTCAAAATTTTACAGATGAGGAAACTGAGGCCCAAAGAAGCTCAATAATATAGACCATTTTCTGGAATTCCCATAGATTGCTGGTTTCAATATGAGGTACTTTAGAAATTTTGGTTCAACCTCACAACCTATCATGAAATGGGGAACTTTTAAAGTCAACTCAGAAGCTCTTAGACACTCAGTTATTACCATGCTCATGAAAACTTAGTCACACTAAAATATCAAATCAATAAAAGATTTTATTGAAACAGGAAAGGAAACATCCTCAACTAATGATCTCCCCAAGAAATGTATTCTTCTTCCTTTCTTCCCCAGAATGGTACAAAGAAGAAATTGTCCTTTATCCAGATTCCTGTCTGCAAACTAGGGAAAATACTATAACATTTTGGCAGCCCTATCAATTATAGTTCTTGGCTATCACTCCATCCTGGCTCCTGTCACAGCAGACCACATAGCCCTGCTGCCTCACATTGTCATAGCCAGCAGACTGCCTACAAGACAATTGGTACCACCATACTGGTCTAGCTCTGATGTGCCTTAGTAACTCAGCAGTATCAGGCTTTGGCTCCAGGTCTGGTTGGTTCCATGAGTAATGACCCCTTACTACCGCTTCCACTCTGTATGGTTAAAGCTTTCTTCCTTCTTCCCTTCTCTCCTCACCATGATGACATCCCCTTGCTGTTGGCAGAGTATCCATTTACCAGAAAGTGAAAGTTTCAGTTCCCTGACATCCCATCTTGATCTTGGTGCCAGAGGTCACGTGAGAAATAGATATTAGATATAACAGCCATGTGCTGGGTGAAGAGCATACTGGGAAGTGTTGGCTTTGTCTCTTCTGGTGCCTGTTATAGACATTTGCCCAAAGTGGCACAATAAATAAGGAGTAGAGCCAAGATTCAACCTCAGATTTTCTGATGCCAAAATGGCTCCTTCCTTGGCTACTTCCTGAAGATCTTCTTTACTCACTTTTCTCATTTATAAAATGAATAGGTTGGATTAGGTCATGAATGATTAACCCAAAGTCTGTGAACTTGCTTGTTTCTTTAAAAATATTTTGATAATGGCATCTTAATTTAATTGATTTCCTCTGTAATCCTATATATTTTATTTCATGCATTTAAAACCATTATTCTGTAGAGGAGACCAATACACTGTCACCAAAAGCACTCATGACACAAAAAAGGTTAAAGATTCCTGGACTAAACCTCTAAGATCCCTTTTGACTCTGATGTTCTATCGTTTTATGAAACTAGTAGACAGAGGACAGGACTTGGAGAGAATGAAGTTCAAACCCTGCCCCAGACACTTAATAGTCTTGTGATGGGGAAAATCACTTCTCTCAGCCTCAGCTTTCCCATCTATAAAATGGGAATAATAATAATTGCACCCACCTTGCAGGGTTATTGTGAATAACAAATGGGATAACATGGGTAAAGGGCTTTGCAGACTTTAAAGTAGGATGTTTTGGAAACCCAGACGCAAGTCAGATTCTAATGAGGGAAAAATAAATACAATTCTGGTATTCTCAGGGGAAACCCAAACTTAGGATTATTGGCAAACTGTTAAGATTACACCCAGTCAGCATAAACCCAGGACTCCAATCCCTTGTCATGGGTCACTCTTGAAGGGCTTCACATTTTTACGTCCATCGCATACTATATCCTGGCCAAACTGGATAATGACCTGTCACCTAATCTTGTCTTGGCCTCTTCAATCCCCATCCCCTCAAAAGGGCATTTCTATGGTTGGAATGTCCTACCACTACAATTCCACAAGGAAATTGCTTTTTAGTAGACTGTAATCTCCTTGCGGGCAGAAATCATCTCATTTATCTCTATACATCCTATAAGGGACCACTGAGATGGTACCTCCTCCATAAAGCCTTGACTGATTGGAAACTTACATGGAAACTTACCTCTTCATTCTCAAATTTTCTTATACCATTTTATCTGGATCTCCCCTTTGCCTTTATGACATCCTTCATTGTATCACAGATATCTGTGCATATGTTGGCTCTCTTCTATTAGTTCTTTGAGATTAGAGATTTTGTCGCATTTCATCTTTGTATCTCCAGTGCCTAACACAGTGTCTTGAATGTAATGGGTTATTTGATAAACTTTTGTCAAACTGAATTGAATGGCATCCTGGTACTTTCAGTAAGTAATATTTTTTGGAGCAGTTAGGTGGTGCAGTGGATAGAGCACCGGCCCTGGATTCAGGAAGACCTGAGTTCAAATCCAGTCTCAGACATATAACACTTACTAGCTGTGTGACCCTGGGCAAATCATTTAACCCCATTGCCCAGCCAAAAAAAAAGTAATTTTTTTAATCGTCATCCACTTCTGATTCTTACTACTTGTGAAACCTTGGGCATCTCTCTGGGCCTCATTTTTCTCAACTGTCAAATGAGGGGTTTGGACAAGATGGTCTGGGACATCCTTTCCAGCCCCAGATCTATGATTCTATCAACCCTGTGAAATATATGGTACAAGAATTATCACCCCATTCTACAGATGAGAATACTGAGGCTCAGAGAGATTGAGTGACTTTCCATGGTTATGCAGATAGTGAGCGGTAGAACCAGTGCTCAGAGGGTTCAAACCTTGTGATGCCATCTCTTTCCATTATACCACACATGTATGGGAACCCTATCAATATATATACTGGGCGATAGACTCCACTTCATGCTATTCTTCCTCCCCTGAAATGATGCTACCAGCCTGGTCAGGAAGAACATCCTGGAGCGTTTCTGTCTGTTGGCTTGGTCCTTGCCTCGGGCTTGCTGTGAAATGGCCCTTTCCTTTCACGGAGCTTGACATGTGCTCACGTCAGGGTGTGCCCGGATCTCCAAGGGCTTTGATGAAAATGCCTGTGTTGCTAAAGCCCTATAAATACATGGAACAGAGCTGGGTGTGGTGTTTCCACAATACTCCCATGGTTAACCATCATAAAAGGCTCAGGTCGTGATGTGGTAGTGAAATCTGGGAAGGAAGGAAGGAGTAATAATCATTTACTAGCCTGGCTCAGACAAGGATGGAGTCTCTTGGGTAGTGAATGCTGCTCTTTCTCATTTTGAAACCAAGATGCAGAATGACAGACACCACCAGGCTCACACTTCCTCCCCTCCTCATCACCCAGCTTGAGGTGATCTCTCACCCTGCCCCTTTCTAGACAGCAACTGAGTTGTTTTAGGCCCACAGTGGTATTTGATGGTCTTTGGGTCCGATCCAGCATCTACCCTACCAACTTTTTTTCTTCTCCCTTAGGGAGATCGTGGACATGCCAGGCTCTGGGTTTTTCCTCCACTTTTTCCTACTTACAGTTGAATTAATTCCATCTTAGTCAGATTCCATCTTCAGGCGGAACCCTCATCTTCCTTCCCTCCTTCTTTCCAACTCTTAGTGGTTATCTTAGGAAAAGCTGTCTCGAAAGTCTTCTTATTTTCTCTTCATTCATTTTTTTGTGAGCCAAAAATTAACCACGATCAGCAGATCTAATACTAAAATATTTAGTGAGGGCTTATTATGGAGTAGGTGCCATGCTAGGATCCGTGTGGGCCTGTGATATAATGGAAAGAGAACTTGGCTAGGTATCTGAGGACCCTGTTCAAATCTCAAGCCAAAAGGACTTTGAACAAACTATTTAAGTTCTCTGAATTGCATTTTTCCCATCTGTAAAATGGGGGGAAATCATACTTATAAGCACAGCCTTACAGGGTTGTTTCTTATCGAGGGTTCTATACTACTGTTACATCTACGTATTTGATTTATGAAAATTCAACTATTCACATTTGCCTAGAGGGATGTCTTCTCTGGCCACTGGCTTTCCAGTGTCTACCTTGCATCCCTTCCTTCTCCTGGTACCCCTTGAACTGAGGTCAGGAGTTTGAGTTAGAGTCATGCATTGGTTCAAGGAATTTCTCCATCTGGGAGTTCCTTTTAGCAATTAAACCACAGGTCCAGTACCCATTTCTATTCTTATCATTACTGTTACAACAATAAGAGGCACTATGGCAGTACCTGGAAGCCAGCCTCGGAATCAGGTAGACTTACTTCTAACTTATTCTAGCTCTGTGACCACAGGTAAGTCATTTAACTTACGAGAATGTTGGGAAAATCTCTAAGACTATAAATCCTCCAGAAGTTGCTACTCCACATAAATGGAAGCAGTTTACATACCAGTAGCTTTCTATGCTAGTGAAATCAAAGGTCCAGAAGCTCCCCCTAAGTTTCAACATTATCCTGCTTCTTTCGTTGAAATTCTACATTGGTACATTTCAATTCCAGTAGATCAGCAATAGGTTTTTGTAGGCTAGACTGGGAACCTAACCACACTTACAATACTCTAAGAGAAAAAGGTATTCTGTTTTCCAAACTTACAAGTGAACTAGTAACCTAATGTAAGACCATACTACAATAAGAATGATAGAAGCACTTTTTAATTGCCACCATTTAGAGGTGGATAACGTCAAGACACAGTTTGTCTAGAGCATCAGTTAATTCAAGCCACATTTTCCTGGCTCTGTTGTTCAGTTGTTCAGTCACGACCAACCCATGGACCATACCTTGCCAGGCTCTTCTATCCTTCATTCTCTCTTGAAGTCTGTCCAAGCTCATGTTCATTGCTTCCATGGCACTCTCTGTCTCATCCTCTGCCGTCCACTTTTCCCTTTGCCTTCAATCTTTCCCAACATCAGGGTCTTTTCTAATGAGTTCTGTCTTCTCATTATGTGGCCAATGTATTTAAACTTTAGCTTCAGTATTTGACCTTTCAGTGAATAGCCTGAATTAATGTCTTTAAGTATTGACTGATTTGAGCTCCTTACTGTCCAAGGGACTAAAAAAAGTCTTCTCCAGCACTACAGTTTGAAAGCATCAATTCTACAACACTCAGCTTTCCTTATAATCCCAACTCTCTTAGCCATACAGTGCTATTGGAAAAACCATAGCTTTGACTATTTGGATCTTTGTTGGCAAGGTGATGTCTCTGCTTTCCTGGGTTGCTTAGTCATTTTATGAATAGTTTTGTGTCTTGTACACAGTAAATATCTACATGTTTGTTGACTTGAGTTACATTAAACATTTCTCCTCCTAGGGAGGCCAACTTAACTTGCCAGGAGATGGAGTATAAGACTGAGTTAGGGTCTCAAGACTTAAATTCCAGTCTGAACTCCTCCTTGACTTCCCCTCTTACCAAATGGATATAAGAACAATACCAACTAATTAAAGATGTGGGAAATGACAAGAGAGGTAAAGCTTCCTAAAAATTTGAAACCATTAAAAACTCTCCTGTAGCCTACTTTTTTTTCCTTCTCAGTAAAAATGAGAACACAATTGAAATTCATGGCACATTTCTTTCTGGAGCTCTCTTTATAGATATAAAGTCACTTTTCTAATTTAGAAATATAAAAATGCATTATGCCGAAGTTGGGTTGTTCATGAAATTATCACATTTGGTATGTTTGATTTAAAAGCAGAGTTTGTTCAAACATAATTGCAAATGAACTAATTGAATTTACTTTGAAATGTTTTTAATTTTGGTTACAAATAGATTTAGAAGCTGCTGAATTTGAAGGAATCTGGTGTCTCTGAGGTTTTTACTTGTTTATGAGAAGTGAGCAAACATTTGAGAACAGAAGTTATTAATTTAATAAAATAAAGTGATTTGAGTTTTAAGACTTTGATTCCTCCGTAGTATAAACTTTATGAGGATGAAATTCTCAGGAAAGGCACTGAGACCTCTTACCCCACCCCACGCCATCCCATCTAATTTGTTGAATGTAGTTTTTGGCCCCATACAGCTTGACCTGAACACTATCAGTAGCTTCTCCTATGGTTTTTTAAAAAATTATTTTTCTCATCTGCACTGACATTTGAAAATGGAAATCAGGGCAGCTAAGTCGCACGGTGGATAGAGCATTGGCTCTGGAGTCAGGAGGACCTGAGTTCAAATCCAGCCTCAGACACATAACACTTACTAGCTGTGTGACTTTGGGCAAGTCACTTAACCCCAATTGCCTCAGCAAAAAAAAAAAAAGGAAAGCTTGTGTAAATTGATACAAACTTCTTCATCCTTTCATATGCTAGTTATTTTTAAAAATTATTTTATTATTATTATTATTTTTAAAATCAGCATGAACACCTGAAGCAAGAGTCAGAGATCATGCTGAGTAAAGGTCATATTGGGGGAGGGATCTTGCTTTCATTTCTGGCCCTTTGTGTTCTGCAGCATTCAAAACTCTTTTCCAGCATGGAGTCTTAAGTTGAATGCTTGTTTTATGGTCTAGTCAAATGAGTCAGCAGTGCCCTTATCACATAATAGTCCACCAGGCATTCTCCGATCCTGGAGACTTGTAATAATATGAGCTGGCTAACAACAGAATTATCCTAATAACCTAAAAAAATATTTAAACTATTTATTATTGTTTCTTATGTTAGCTCCAAAAGCTTTTCTTTGTCTTCCTCTAATCCTCCCTCTTCTCTTTTATGAGTTTTAAGAAATGCAGCACTGACTCACCTTCCTTTCTTCCTTCTTCCCTTCCCTAAATCCCACCCTTCCTTTCTACCTTCTTTCCTTGTTCCTTCTTTTCTTCCTCCCTCTTTTCCTCCCTGCCTATTCCCTCCTCTCTCAATTTCACATTTTTTTTTGTATTAATAAGCAGAGCTACCTCTAGAGTCACAAAACCAGCTGATTTTTATCTTGGCCATTGGATAATTCATTTCTGTCAAAATTTCACTATTTGATTCTCATATAATGTTTGTAGAAGAAATTGGCCCCTAAATCACTGGGATGCTCAGCAGTAGCATCCAAAATTCCAGGCTGCCTCTTCAGGGAGCTTGTAAGATCTGCAGTTATTCTGTTTCTCTAGCAGCTTTTTTTGTAGCCAAAATTTCAAACATACTCACTGAGGTGTTACTAAAACTGTTCAATCTTGTTACTTTTTTGTGTGTAATGTCTTCTTCTTGCCACTTCTTGAAGAAAGACAGTAGCTACAATATCTACAGCATGAGTCGAGTGTGTGTGTGTGTGTGTGTGTGTGTGTGTGTGTGTGTGTGTGTGTCTTTTAAACCAGATTGGTGATTTTTTGTTGGAGGAAACCGGCAGTGAGGAGACTTCCTTTACCAAATGTAGATCAGCCACTGTTCAGCAACATAGAGTCTTAGAAAATCACCTGGGGCACTGAAAGTTTAAGTGACTTGCCCAGGGTCACATGGCCAAGGTACGTTAGCAGTAGGACTTGTATCCAGGTCATCTTGGCACTGAGCCCAGCCCCCCCCCCATGGTCATGCTTGTTTTAATCAGTCGATACTTGTTTTAATTAGTCAATCATCGAACATTTTTAAAGCATCTAAATACTAAGGTAGAAACAAAGTTCAGGTAGGACATAGTATCTACCCTCATTGAACTTAACCACTAGTCGGGGGATAAGATACAAACTCACATAATTATAATACATAATTTGTCATGTTCTGCACATTAAAGAGGGAGCAAAATGAAGTGCTATGTGTGATCCAAGAACTGAGGTTATTCTTGACAGGGAGGGTTTCATGGTTTTGATCCAACATCATGATATTATAAAGAAATAGATTCCTTATTTGATAATATGGGTTGTCAAAATCTACTTAGTTCACAGGTAGATAATTCTTCATTTCAATCTTTAGTACTGATTTAATGTTGTTGGTAGTGCCAGGTGGGGAAGCTAGTACATTATTGCTCTCTGGCTTCCTTCAATGTTCCACTTTCTACAATAAGCTTTTCCCAGTCCTCCTTAATGCTAATAACTTCCCTTTGCCATTAACTGGAATATATCATATCATATCGTGTCGTATTGTATCATATTATATCATATCATATATCATATCATATATCATATCATATCAATCTATCTATCTATCTATCTATCTATCTATCTATCATCTATCTATCATCCATCTATCTATCTATCTATCTATCTATCTATCTATCTATCTATCTATCTATCTATCTATCTATCATCTATCTATCTATCTATCATCTATCTATCTATCTATCATCCATCTATCTATCTATCTATCTATCTATCTATCTATCTATCTATCTATCTATCTATCTATCTATCTATCTGTGTCTTCTTTGTGCATAGTTGTTTGCATGTTATCTTTCCCCATTGAATTGTGAGTTCCTTGAAAGTGGGAACTATCTTTTGCCTTTCTTTGTATCCCTAGCACTTGGCACAGTGACTGTTGACTTTTGAACTGACTTTTTAGAATTAGATGTTTTCCAATTTTTGTATTCTTTGGTGTGTCTGTTCTTTTCTATTTCTTTGTATCTCTCACTCCCCATACCCCCACTGACCGCTATGCCTGACATAGTGTTTTGCATAGAGGAGATGGTTATGGAATTTCTGTTGCACTACATTGACTTGCTTCTGTTCAAAATACACACACACATGAGTTTGGTTAAAATGTTTTCACATAATTGGAGATGTCTCCTCTCTGAAGGTTGGTCTGACCGTTTTTCAGATGCAAAGTTCTATTGATTCTCCCTCATTCTGACTTCATTATCTAGTTCTGTTCTGACTTTAAAAGAGACTTTTTCCAGAGACCTAGACAAATGGTTTAAAGACTTCCTGGCCATATGCATTTTCCAATGATTGACAGTTGAGTTCCAGAAGAATATGTTGTTCTTGTGAGGTCATTATTTTCCTGATCTTCAGATATCATGCCAATGAAACAAGATACAGATACTTTTAAAAAAAAAACTACAGTTGCTTGCATTATTTGATTGCTTGAGTTGGATAATCTTTTGGGAAGATGATGCTATTTCAGACATAGGTGTAGAAAGACTTTGCGTGGAGAAGGATGAAAAGATTGACCTTGATTTTCTTTTTCATGAACCTTTTTGCTTTCATACCCATGAAGGATGTTTTCAGTGCCTCAGGATGTCCTTCTTACGTAGTAGGATGTGTTGCATACATACTGTAAGTTATAGCATGTGCATATTTATTAATGGTTTCTCCTTAGTTTTTATTAACAGTAAACAATTTTCTAGCCCCAAAGACTTCTCTTTATTGCTAAAGTTTGATTAGGTGATCTCATTATATAGCTTAGGAATATATGGGAATGAAGCAAAAATGTATTTTGGTATTCTAAATTCCAATAAATTAAAGTTTTCTTTCTTTGTATGTTGTTTCATCTCCTTTGTGGACTTCAAGTTAACTAATCCAGGAACCAAGTACCAGCTTTGTTCCAATGCCAAAACCTTTAGGCTCTTAATTCTGTTCAGTTTACTTATTGAGCAGGCAGGAAAGTAATTTCCTTTTCTGTGACTGTTACAGGAATGGATAACACTGTCAAGGAGTATTGCCCTTTTAGTCCTTGAACATTTAAGATTACAAGCAGGGAAAGGAGACAGAAGAAGTGGTCAAAGAGGTAGGGAAAGAATACTGAGTCATGAAAACCAAAAAAAAAAAAAGGAGAGATGATAGAAAATGTCAGATGTTGCAGAGAGGTCAATCAAGGGGAGTGAGAACTGAAGGAAGGCTACTGGATTGGGTGATAAAGAAATTGAGCCCTCATTAGACTCCCTGAACCTTGATGATTTCAGTAGATTGGTGGGAAGTGAAGTGATGGGAATGAAGGCCATATTGTAAGGTGTTAAGAGGCGAGTGGATGAAGCTCATGTGGAGGCAGTAAATGCAGATTACCTTTAGGGACTCAATGGATGTTTATTGTATTGAATTAAAAACTCACAGTGTCCCCTAAAGACAGACATTGCTCTTGCTTTTTAATTTTATTTATTTTACACTACATGTCTTTAATATACAGGAGTGATAATTATAGATCTGATAATGATGGGTATTTTTCTACATGAATCTTTCGCATCATTTTTAGAAATAAGTTTGAGTGAATAATTGCTGAACAGCAATAGATGAGTGAATTACCTCATATATTTTATTTCTTCATTCTAAAAATCCGTAAAAATTTAGAGAGGATGGTGGTGATGGAGACAGAAAGGAAAATAGTTTTCAATTTTTTCCTTAGGCCTTCACATCTCAAGGCAGTGCTCTCGCCCTTCTCAAATTACCTTGTATGTGCTTATCTTCGTGCACATACATGTACAGTCCCATTAGATTGTAAGTTTCTTGAGGGCAAGGACTGTCTTCTGCCTCTTTTTGTGTGCCTAGCACTTAGTACAGTGCCTGGCATATAGTAGACAATAAATGTTTATTAATGGATTGATGTCCTATCTCTCTATTAGAAGGTAATCTCCTTGAGGACAGCACGTGCTTTATTTTTGATTCCCCAAGTCGAGTACAATGCTAGACTCATATTGAGTATATAATTAATGTTTGTTGAATGGAATTAAGATAACTGATTAAAAATGACTTACAGCCATGTAAAATACCTAGATATAAATTAAGGTACTATTTTAATTACTTTCAATATCCAATGTCCATAAGACCTATCCTGATTTCTTTTAATATAGAGCACTTGATCTGGGGACCCTAAGTCATCTAATAGATATTCACCCCCAGGGCATCCTAGGAATACTGCTTCTACCTCTCTATATTGATCTGTGCCATTTCTAGAAAGATTGTGATCATACCACCATACTGAATGCAATATGACCTCACTAACTTTTTCATTCTGCATAGTTCCAGAGGGAAAACTAGGACCAATGGATGGACTGCTAGGAAACCTGGTTCTTGCTACGTGAACACAGAGCTATTCAATAACCAAATAGAGTGCCTTGGAAAGTAGTGAGCTTCCTATCACTAGAAGTTGGAAAGTGGGATCATAGGTTTGAGATATGTAAGAGACCTCAGAAGCCTTAGGATCTGACACCATCATTTTACATATGAGGAAACTGAGGCACAAAGAAGTTAAGTGAATTGCCCAGAGTCACCTACCTAGTAAGATTCTGAAGCAGGATTGGAACCAAGTCATCCTTATTCCAAGCTGACTGTCCTACCCAATACAACACTTAGCAACAGGATGACCATTTATTTGAAATGCTATAGAAAGGACCACCATTGTTGGAGAAAAGTTGGTCCTTTGTGTACTGGCTGAATAATAAAGATGCATAATGTAGTGCTGGAAGGAAGGGGGGAAATTATTTACTATTTTCATATTTTCTTAGACCAGGGGTTCTGAGTCCTTTTTTGTGTTGTTGATACCTTTGGCAGGCTGGTGAAACCTTTGGACCCCTCTTCAGAAGAATATTTGTTGCCTTTATTCATAATGAAAGGCAATGTTACATTTCAGTTAGAGGTTAATGGAAATAAAGTTCTACTTTCCCCCCATCCAAATTCATAGACCCCCCCCCTAAAATCTGTCTACAGACCCCATGGGGGTCAATGGATCCTTGGTTAAGACCCCTGGTTTCTAGACTGCTTTTTTTAAATTTAACTCAGTTTCATTTTAGTAGACCTGTGGACTTGTACTAATTTGCATGGTACCTGCCATAGTAATTTTGAGGATCCTGGAAAAGGGAATAAGTGAAAATGTATTTATTAGGTACCTACTGTGTGCCAGGCACTATGCTAAGTGCCAGGAATACAAAGTGACTTTTATAATTGATTTACTTGGATTCCTTGGTCAGCCAGTTTAGTTCATTCATTCCAACTGAACTGAACTAATAGCTGGTCAGTTTGTTGGATTGTCTGAAAACCCAGCCTGGAAACCCTGGAGAGAAAGGCCCAGTGTTTAATGTGGAGTCAACATTGAACTTAGGTATGTTGGGGGGGATGATTGGGGGAATGAGGTCATATACTGAGAACGGAAAGAATGTCAGTACTTCAGCTATGAAGTTTAAATCCACATTCCCAGGCTCTGGAGAAGGAGGCATTTTAATTAAAATGGAATACAACCTTCCATAGTACTGCCAATGAGCACAGCTCCATTGATATCCAGGCCTTTTCATCCTTGGGGCACTTGACTAGCACATCCAAAGAAGCTGGGGGCTAAAACCAGAGTATGTTGGTCCACAAAGGAATTCTGTCTCAATGAAGTGATATTTCTGTCTTGATTCAAACTAGGACTAGATCATATTAAGAATATCAGAGCTGAAAGGACTTTATAGATCACCTAGCCCAAATCTTTTATGAGGAAAACATGGCCCAGAGGAGGGGAAAAGGGCTTGCTCAGGGTCACATAGTTAGTAACTGGAAAAGCTAAGACTTGCGTCCTTATCTTCTGACTGCAAATCCAGTGCTCTGACCACTCCATTGTACTCCCCCTAGGAATGTAGGCTTCCTCTGCCCCGGATCGTGTCCCTGCAATACAAACTGCAAGGAGCATGATTTAGAGGCTGCTGGGAAACTATAAAGCTTCTTTTTGGGGCAGAGGCCATGGGAGCTTCATCAGTGTTTATCCCAATTTATATCTGATGAGAAGAGAAGAATGTAAATAACATAAAACATCATTTCAACATCACATGTGGGGTGGGTTGGGAAATGCAGGGAATATGCCTTCTTAATCCATCTAACATCTTTAAAGTACCTACTGCATGCAAGGCAGTATGCTGGGTTCCAGAAGCATAGTTGTATATCTCCCTCAGCCTCTAACGTAGTAACTGGAACATTTGGGGAGGAGAGCAGTTAGGACTTTGAATTTAGTTGGTGTAGGGAATTCCTGGGGCAGGTAGGTAGCACAAAGGGTTGAGTCCCAGGCCTGGAGTCAGGAAGACCTGAATTCGAATCTGGCCTCAAACATTTTCTAGCTGTGTGACCCTGGGTAAGTTACCTTGTTTGCCTTAGTTTCCTTATCTGTAGAATGAACTGGAGAAGGAAACAACAAACTACTCCAATATCTTTGCCAATAAAACTCCACATGGGTTCCTGAAGAGTTGAACGCAACCGAAATGACTGTCCATTTCTCACTTTACATGTGAACGTAAAGTGTAATGTAAAGGAAACTGAATGTGAGAGGTTTTAAGGGACTTCCCCAGAGTTACCCAAGTAGTAAGCAACAGTCAGGATTTGGTCTAGGTCATGTAACTCCAAAACCAATGCTTTTCCACTGGACCATGACTGAATGAAATGGAATGGAATTGGAGAAGGAATACAAGTGGAAACAGGGTTGGACAGAACCATTCAGACTTTCAAAATTACTGATTCAGCCCCTACTTTGTGCAAATTGAGAGGAAGAAGGGTCTCAAGAACAGAGTTCTTGATCCAGAGTTAGGGTAACTTGGGTTCACGTCCTGCCACTGGCACATACTGGCTGGGTGACTCTGGACAAATCACTTACTTCTAAGTGATCAGTCCTTCTCAGAGAATGCTCCAGGGACCCCTTAGGCTCCTTTCAGGGATCATTGAGGTAAAAACTATTTTCATAATAATACTAAGATGTTCTAGTTTCTAATAGGATAAATATTGATAGATATGGCCCACATATAAAAATCTCTTGGGGGAAGGGATTCTTCAATTATTTTTAAGAGTTAAAAAACCCAAAAGGGTGAGAACTGATAGAGCAGATAACCCTACAAATTTTTGCTAGCTGTAAATCCTATGATTCCCCACATATTCATTTCACCAAACATTTATTAAATTGGGACAGTGTTGGTCAGTGCTCTTGTAACCTGTACCCATTAGACAACAGAATGTTTTCCTACCTCATTAACAATAAAACCAAGGTTAAAACATTGGCTAGATTCACTCTGTTTCATTTCATGCTGTTCTCCATAGAAACAGCTGTTTTCCTTTATATTGTATGAGTGTAATTGAGAATTCACTCACCCTGTTGGCTACTTTGTCTGATCTCATATCCACACAAAAGTGATGTATTTTATTTCAATTTCAAATAGAGCAATTTGAAGAAATTTTCATCATCAACTAAAGAGGAGAGCAGCATGAACGTAGCCAGTGTTTCAACAACTCTTCCACGGCCCCTAGAAAGAGCTAATAATCTGCTTGTCAAGACAACAGAGAAGTCCATGCAAAGCTGGGTCATTCAGTCAACAAATATTTATTAAGCACATAGTTGGTACAGAGCACTATGCTAGGTACTTGGAGAGCTACAGTGTTTAGATATGATAAAACCTCTGCCCTCCTGCCACTGACAGTCTAGTAAGCGTTTGAGGCACAGAAATAGCTATAACACAGCCCATATATTACATGATAAGACCACTAGAAAGAGATAAAACAATGTGCTGGGAGATCTGAGGATGGGAAATTGTAAATAACAAAGCACAGCTTAATAATAGTTCTGGACAAAAGCAGAAGAAATGATAAGGGCCAACGTATGCTTTCTTATCCAATGAATGTGACCCTTTGACTAATTCTACCCGCCTAGCAACTCTGCTAGGCACATCTGTAGGCACATCTGGGATGGTAAGATCATTGGTAAACATTTGTTGTCATTGGGTTTGAAATCCCAGAAAAGCTCTGGGAGGTATGTCCCTGAGAAGAAAAGATTTTATTTATTTTTAAAAATAGGAATAAATGACTACCTTTAAGTCTTTCTTTCTGTTATTTGAACATTATATTTACAAGTGCTCTAATCAACAGAGCCTAGAGGAATTAGTGTTAAATATTGTGGCCAATGAGAGTTACCATCCATCCCATACGAATGAGATAATAATAATAATAATAATAATAATAATAATAATAATAATAATAATAATATAATAATAAAAATAAATTTTTATTTAAAATTGGAATACGATGAGATACATATCATTCTAGCCAAGTAGGCAACATGACTCAATCTTTTCCTGATAATTTAGCAACTCAGCCAGCATATTAGGATGTTACTTTGCCTTGGGAATCACTATTATAACTGTTAATTATCATTGTCAAGTCTGCAAAAGAAAATTCATCATTGTCAAGTCTGCAAAAGAAAATTCATATTATTGTAGCTTTCCAGTTAGTTGACTTCTAGAGAGAAGGTTTCTATTTCCTGTTTCCTTTGATAAATTGCAAATCCTTGGCAAACATTTTATTAATTCTCCAAGATGCCCAAGTGAGGTCGGCCAGTGAGAGATGGAGAATAGAGAAACTGAGATAGAAGTTAACTAATCTATTCAAGTTAAACAACTTTTGCAAATCTGTGATACAACAGGGAAGGTGCTCTTCAGTACTTAATAAATGTAAGACTGGTAAAATGAAAGCTGAGTGAGAGAATAAGGGACGAATTTACAGAGAATTTGAATATAGTTTGTTTAAAGCTAAGCATTAATGTGGGGCTTCTTTTTTTAGTACTTTGTTAGTCTGTGAAAATCAACTTTGGAAATTCACAGGCCTTCAGTCCAAAATGCAACAAAACATGGACATATACAGATAAGCTCCAGCCCCCACTGCTACTTTGCAGCAGCTAATTTTAGTACTTTAGGACCCTTTAGTTTGTGAAGTCCAAGCAACAACATAGTAATGAGCTATAAAAGCTGCATTGTTTCCATTTGACCACCATTTTGACCAATTATTCCTGGTATAAACCCCAGTGGAAACAATGCATATTTTGCAATAAAACTCCCACCAGAAAGTCTGGCCATATGTCAAGAAGGAAACTTTGGCAAAGACCCCAGCATAAAAATGTGGTATGTGATTCCCACATATATAAAATGAAGGATTAATGTAAAGTATCATGCCAAAAACATACTACAGAAGACTTTGGGGTTTTCTGCTCCATCCAAAGTGGACTAGAGAATGACCACATATTTTTCTATATTCCATTAAAGTTGACTCAATCATAGTATGTAATACAGCTCATTGAAGTGGAGATCACTTCAGAAGTCCCCTTTGCAGAGTATTAGGAGTGGCATCTTACTCTGAAGGTAACTATAAAAAGTTATTTTTATTTAAAAGACATTCTCTGCTGAGGAAGACACCAACAGCTCTGTCTTCCTTTTATGAATTTATGGGTAAGGGAGTTTGTAACTGCTAAATGACACTTGGAATAGGGTTATAACACTTCTCAGAGTAATTCCTGTGTATGGAATACCTCTTTACAATTAGGAACATTTCAGCCACCCAGATTCTATTACATGATCGAAACATTTAGCCCCCTTTGTGTTTGCAAATTCTTTTATAGCATTGATGAGAATCAGATTTGCACATGGATTTTTCAAGTTTACAAAAGGACTTTTGCCAAGTTCTCCCCACTGAAAGGGTGCTGGATTGTTGCTTTTTCCCCTCCAGACTTGGCATGGATCTGCACCACTGATGAAGAGATAATTTGGGCTATCAATCTCGAACTGACAAAGCAGGAATGAAAATAAGAGGCCATCAGACCATAATCTGCCCAGTGAGTGACATGTTTCCTCATGGCAGTTATGTGTAACATAGTAGGGTTTCCTTTTATAATAGGAAACCAAAGGGAAGGAACTCAGAATTAGACTTTGAAGACTGGTTGGAAAATGTTGGCAGCTAATTTCTCTTCCACTTACTATCAATATAATTTCTCCCATGCTACTCTCCACAACACTGCCCCTTCTATCTAAGTTGGCCATTATGAATCTAGCTTGGTCCTTGTAGATGAAATAGCTTGCCTGCATAAGCCATAGAACAGGGGAAACTTTTTTCCTATTCCCTCATTTCTTCTGGGGCCATTTTGGTATTGCAGGAATGGAAAAAGAATTCACTACAATATAGCTCTGTCCACCTCTAATTCTTGGCCAATTGTTTCCAAAGTCCTACTTCCTTCCTTCATCCTCCCATGCTCTGCGCTCATCGATTATGTTTCTCTGATGGGAGGTAAGAACAAGTGGGAGATGAGCAGAAGAAGAGGAGAACAGGAGCAGGAAAACAGCAAATTTGGATTTGCCATATTGATTCAAATATAGGCCACATTTTCTCCTCCTAAATCTGTCTTATAAAAATATGGACTATATACAACATTCCAAATAGGTTTTGTTTCCCCCTCCTCTAGCCTCCTATGACAAGAGAGAATTTGCAATTGCTCCCAATCAGCTTGCCATTTTCTCCTCTTCCTCCATCCAATCTTGAGTCTGTAAATTTGATACCGAAGGGTGCTCCATCTTGGCCTCAGCCTGGGCAGCTCCAAGACCCTTTATACAGCATCCCTACTTCTCACTTTAACAATTCACAATTTAAATGCCCACCCTCCCTCTTTATGAGAATCATCTGTATGTGAATCGAGGGCATCATCAAAGCAGATTATTAGTAAGGAATAAATAGGCTTTCACAAGCACTACTTAGTAACGGCTCACATTGTTGCCATCTCACAATTAATTAGAAGATAGAGATATTATAAGATCATGCTGTGCTTATTATTTGTTGATCACACACAAAAAAAGTATTTTATTTAGTAGAACATAATGCCACCTTATGGGTTTTTCTATATGAATGTGTTTCCCTACTATAATAATAGCCAACATTTATACAATGCTTTAAGGTTTACAAAGTACTTTACATATATTACTTAATAGGTGCTATTATTGCCCCCATTTTACAGATGAGTAAAACTGAAACTGAGAAAAGTTAAATGATTTCCCCAGGGTTGCACTACTAGTAAGTGTCTAAGTCAAAATTTGAACTTAGGTCTTCCTAGCTCAGGGTCCCAAGTTTTACGTACTGTGCCATCCAGAAGCCACTTGAGAGTCTTAAAATGACATAAAGAACATTAGAAATAATCCCTGTTTAATGGTCAGCATCTGATGAGGCATAATACAGGGAGATGTATGTTCACCAAAGGGGAAGAAGGGAATAAGCATTTATTAAGTGCCTACTATGTGCCGGGCACTGTGCTAAGTCCTTTACAAATATTGTCTCCTTGATCCTCACAACCATCCTGAGCAGTAGGTGTTGTTATAATCCCCATTTTACAGTTGGGAAAACTGAGACAAACAGAGATTAAGCATCTTGTCCAGGGTTACACAGCTAGTAAGCGTCTGAAGCCACATTTGAATTCAAGTCTTCCTGGCCTGATGCTGCCTCAGTTTTCCACTATGATGGAGGTGATCTGGGGCAGAGACTAGGTCAGGTAGCAGCATGACACAGTGGAAAAAGCATTAACTCTGGAGTCAAAAGACCTGGGTTTGATTCTACTTCTGCTACTTACTACCTGTATGACCTTGGGCAGGTCACTTAACCTGGAAGTTGGATGAGATAGTCTCTTCTAGCTCTAAATCTATGATTCTATGATGACGGAGGGATTCCCCATAGGTGGTATGGTCTTCTTCCTTCTTGAAGGTGACTTTGGGATGATTGCATCAAACCACAGGACACAGCAGAGCCCCTGGGTAGAGGTTAGTGATCATGCAAAGTAATTGTCCATCCCCAGAGGAAAGGTCAAGTATTCTGCAGCCCCGATTTCAGCGTGTTTGGATGACTCCGTAGTACTTGCTCAACAGGATGCCTGTTTCTGACAGACAATACAGATGGACCATGAACCAGGACCATAGTGGAGAAGAGAAGAGCAGATTGGATTGCTTTGGGAAAATCATCCTGCTTTTTTTTTTTATTGACTCCAAGCTTCCTGGGAGAGCAAAGGACCCTTTTGTTCAATACTAATATTTTAAAAGTTTTGCTAAATGGAAAAAAAGATGCAACGTCCCATTGCCTCCAAAGAATTAAAGATGAACATTACACAGAGAACTATAGATAGATGATAGAAAGAAAGAGAGAGAGAGAGAGAGCACAAATGAGTGAGAGCACCTTAGTTGTAACACCCAAGCAACAAGGAACTCCAAAGATGAATTCTGGTGAAATAAAGAATGTCATCAAGGAATTATGAAACAGGAAGAGAAGATGGGCTGGCCATGTGGTAAGAGCAAGGAATGTCAGGGGACAACCCCAAGTGCACCATGGTACCCTTGTAACATCAAGAGAAAGTGAGGAAGTCCTCTCACATATTGGGAAGACCCCCTGTGTCAAATTTTAGGGAGAACATTAACAAGAGTCATGCAGGATGAGTATGGTTAGGACGTGTAGTGTTGGGAGGGACCTCTTGAATTGATGAGATCACAGATCTGTTTAAGCATTGAGAAATGGCAATTTTGTGTATTTATTTTTTAGAGTGTGCTATACATATGCATGTATGTATTTTCATGTGTGCATGTTATAGATATATGTGTATCTATGTGTTTGTATATGGCTGGTTGGTTGTCCCAAGATGACATTACTATGTTGGGTTCAAGGTACAGTGTGTCTCACTGTGGCTGATCAGACCAATATGAGCATGGAAGGCTCTACCACAGGTTGGGCACAAATAGTCCAGATGAACATTTGGAGTGGAGATATTTCTAAATTTGTGCATCTCATGCTTCTTTAGAGCTGCTGCAATTCTGCTTCATTCACAGAGCACAGTGCCTTCTTGGATGTGGGCACTCTGTGCTGGGTGGTCCTTTGCCAGGGTCTCTCATGTCATGCAATTCATTCCAAAGCTCTTCACAGAGACTTTGAGAGTGTCCTTGTATTATATCACTTCTTCTTGCCTCTATGTGAGCCCTTGCCTTGTGTGAGTTCTCCGTAAAATAGTCTTTTAGACTAATGCACATTGGGCATTTAACAGCATGGCCAGCCCATTGGAGTTGTGCTCTCTGCAGGAGAGTTTGAATGCTTGGTAGTTCAGCTTGAGAAAGGATCTCAGTGTCTGGTACCTTATCTTGTCAGGTGATAGAATCTTCCTAAGACAATTCAAATGGAAGCAATTCAGTTTCCTGGCATGGCGCTGGCATACTGTCCAGGTTTTGCAGGCATACAGCAGTGAGGTCAGCACAACAGCTCTTTAGACCTTCAGTTTGGTAGGCAGTCTAATAACTCTTCTCTCCCACACTTTCCTTTGGAGCCTCCCAAACGTTGAACTAGCTCTGGCAATAGCCGTAGCAATCTACATGTCATAAATCCTAGGTGCTTGCTAAATATTTTTAATTGAATTGAATTAAATTGAATTACTGTATGTCCCTGTGATCTCTCTTACTCTTTTAAAAAATTTTTCTACTTTTTAAGAAGGGAAGCTCCATACTGAGCTACTTCCTAGGGCTAATGTGGGGAATGACTAATTCAAGGCTGTCCAGCATTTAACAAATACAAAGCCCCCCTTAAGAGCTTAGTGACACTGATTTACTGCTGACATTTTTATGGAGACTTTTTTCTGAGAAGCTCAAAGCACTTCACAGACTTGGTGCTGCCCCTGGCAGGTTTCATAAGAAGTAATACCCGTGGGTTGACAACCATTCCCATGTGTGGCTCTATATATTATCAGTTGGGTGTTTTTACATAATTTTGAATGAAAATATTTTTAAGAACTTTAGCCCACAGTCTCTTTGAATTTCCCAGACTACAAAAGAAGTAGTTATTATTGTTCCTTTGGTTGCTATCATTTTCTCAATTGGTCATATGATTTATGTCCCTGGCCCTACCACCCCCTTTCTTTCTCTAAACCAACACAGTGAAGTAAGAATGAATGGAAGAGGTAGGCTCTTATTCTCAATGGTGGGATTGAACTTCAGCTTCTCAAGTTTAGGACAGTGTTAGAAGACCCTTACTAAAATAACCACTACTGAAGATCTTCAACGTTATGCAAAATATATATGCTGTCAAAAATTGTGAACACTAAAATTAGGAGCTAATAATTCTTTTCTTGTGGATTTTGACCTGGAATTAAAATAACATTTAGAATATAATAATAATTTAGAATATAGTAATAACTTACACTTTTCTCACAACAACCTTATGAGTCAATCAATGCTCAAATTACACATGAGGGAAACTAAGTCTTAGAGGTGAAATGACTTACCCAAAGTGACATATCTAATTTCAAAGCTATGATTTGAACCTAGGTTTTCTTGACTTATAAATCCAGTGCTCTTTCCACTATACCCTGGTGCCTCTTATACTAGAAGAAGCATATACTATCCAGTGTGCTATGAAGTTATGTTACCAGCAAGTTTATATTCCTGGGAAGGTCTCCAAAAGCAGATTGTGCTAAGGTGAGGGACCCCACTAAGACTAGTTCAAATTTAAATGAGGCATTATTCTGTGGCAGCTGACGATATAGGAGCATCTGGTAGCAAGTGTGGTCAACTTCTTCATAAAGAGAAGTTTTTGGGGGCAGCCAGGTGGCGCAGTGGATAGATCACCGGCCCTGAAGTTAGGAGGACCTGAGTTCAAATCTGGCCTTAGACCAAAAACTTGACACTTACTAGCTGTGTGACCCTGGGCAAGTCACTTAACCTCAATTGCCTTTTTAAAAAAAGAGAGAGAAGTTTTTGTCTGACATCTCTCCAACTGGATGCACCTACATTTCCTCTCTTAACCTTTGTAGTTGTGCTGTAATGAACATCTACTAAGGAATCTGATTGGAGTTTTCCTGTAAAATGCTCTCTCCCAGTTAAAGAGCCACATTAGAGATGTATTTATTGTCTGTTCTCCCTCTATTAAGCTCACGTATTCTCTACCAACAGTGAACAGCATGTTTTATTATATGCAATATAAATATTTCCCACTCAACTCTGGAACCGCATTGCTACTTGAGCTCAATGTGAAGATAGAATTTGGCTTGTGGTTATCCACTGAGTTTTCTATCAATTGACCAGGTAAAAACCAGAAGTCGACTAGCAAAATGTTTAATTGTGACAAAATAGCAAAGTAAATAACAGAGGAAATCAAGCAATTAAATCATTCTTAAAGCCCCTATATAGAAATCTCCTACAGTCTCATGAACTAGTGGGAAAGGGAATAACTCTCCAGAAAACTCACACGGGGATGAGGGAGAGTTTCAGTATCATATTCTGTTGAGCAACGATTGAAAAACTCTTCCTGTCTAAAAGTTAGTACACACCTCTACTTGCCGCATCTCTTTGACCTGGTCCAGAGATGCTGCTGTTCTGAGGCACTGTGGCTGCCTTACTTGGAATCTACAGAAACTCAGTCCTCTGCAACAGCTTTACCCCGTTCTGTAGCATTCTGCAACTAATCTTTGGGCTCCTTTGCTGCTATCCACTGCTATCTGCTATCTGCCTCTGCACTGGAGATCTGTTGAAGCTCTTTAGGGTGAGGACCCTCACCTCTACCAGATTGTCTTGTCATGAAACAGTCCCATAGCTTCCTATCCATAAGAACACAAAAGGGGTTCTGGGATTTCCAGACTTTACTCTTTCCACAGAAAGTTACCAGCTCTTAGATGAATTAGGGCTGGGACTACTGAATATAATTCTCCTGTTTCTTACATCAAGGTATGACCAGTGCTTTCCCTTACCATTCCAACCTACAAACACCTCTTGCTGAGCCTGAGGTAGGATGTGGTCGAGCACATGTACCCTTTTTAGAAAAATAGTGCCCTTTCAGTTCCCTGTAAACCTCCACGTGTCTAGTGCCTGGTTATATAAATTGTCTTGAAAGATCATTAAGCCTCAAGAAGACAGTAGAATCATTGTAAGAGAGGGGTACACACTCCTTGCCTCTAGCTTCATGAAAAGGTTTGTATTCCTTATTGATGTAATTGTGTTAACCTAAGTCTTAGAGGGAAATTACTCTGCAGCTCAGCTCTTGAAAGAGACAACAGTGTGGCATAATGGATAGAATGTTTAACATGGAGTCAGAAGAAGAATTCAAATCCCACTTCTCCCATTTATTGGTTGTATGGCCCTGGGCATGGCACTCCACCACTCTGAAATTCCATTTCCAAATCTGGAAAATGGGGGATGATGGTAGCACCTAACACAGAATTATTTGGGGAGAAAATAAGATAATAAGTGTTAAATGCTTTCTAAACCTTAAAGTACTAGCTAAATGCAAACTCAGATTATGATGTTTTCCAATTCTAGAAAAATAGAGTTCAGTATAAGGCATATTGTCCAAATATGACCAGAACACATTTCTAGTGTGGAAGATGCTAAAGCGAGTTTCTGTATATTTGCTTATCCCAAACAGACCAGGCGTGTGTGCGCGTGTGTATGTGCACACACACACACACACACACACACACACACATATCCTCTGCCTGATTTCAAAAAAGGAATTGAGGTAGCTTGTAAAATTAAGCACAACGATAATAATTCACATTTTTATAATGCCTTACAAAGAGCTTCTCTTGTCCTGAGAGCTAGATAGTAAGAAGTAGGTAAGCACAATAAATAGAATGCTGGACCAGCAGTCGGGAAGACTTCTTTCACCACAGGCAAGTCACTTAAATTTTACAAACCTCAACTTCCTCAGATCCAAAATGGAAACATTGATACCTATAGTACCTGTCTTAAAGGATGATTATGTGGCTCAAATAAAATGACATTTGGAAAGTTCTTTGTAAACTTTAAAGTGCTTATGTAAATGTTAATAATTATTATTATAATTTTATAAACCCATTTTTTAACATGTGAGCAAAGTTAAAATTTGAAACCAGGTCTTTTGATGATTCTTGACTCCTTAGGCCAGGATTCTTCTCACTACACCAGACTGTTCTTCTAAAAAGGTCAATGAAACATCAAAACAGAACAAAATCTATTTAAAATAACACAGAGAAATAAATGTTAAAATAGATGTTACTGGGCACTTGGGATGAGATAGTTACTAGAGCTAAGCACTGAAGTTAGACTGTATTTCCTGGCAGCTAAGACTATAAGGAAAACTCTGTGCTTTGAAGTTCTCATTGTCTGATAAAAGAAAGCACACATACTCATCGACAGAGACACACTTTTTCCTGGGACTGAATTCAAAGAGGAATTAACTCTATGGGTTCTGATATAAGGGACATTGGCTGATGTAATAGGTGGTGTCTTCAATCCCACATTTGCAAATGGAACAGAAACAGTCTTCAAATGGTTATGTCTTATATATGTCATTTATAACAGCCGAACCCCCCACTGAGGTAAAACTCCTCAATGTTCATGAATCCTAAATCTGTTCCAATGGCCCTCTGAGAGTATTACTGAAGTACTTGTGGAGATAAAAGGAGAAACTCAGAAAAAGCATAAATGCATAATTTTTAATTCACACATTATAGATTTAGGCATGTATCTTTCAAGTGAAACTGACAAAGGACTGTGCTCCACATCAGTGGAATACAGTCAGCCACACCAACCTCTCCACATCCATTTATGGAAATTCTATCCATCATTCAAGAACCAGCTTAAATCCTGTCTCGTCAGCGATCTGTCCCTCATCCCCACTACTCATTCATTTTTCCATTCTCTGAACTCCTCTGTCACTTTTCTGTACTAGTCCACTTGGTCCTTATTCACTGCCTTGTTTTGACAGTTTTCTTATTGGTACAAATTAATTTTTTTTTACTATGAACTAAACAAAACCAACACATAAGGACAATTCCATATAAAGAGAACAAAAAGGAGAATTACATGTTAAACTGAAAGTTTATTACGTGCAGTTTGTGGTTTTTTTTAAGTGGATAACAACATGATAGTAATAAAACTACCACACTTGTCTGGGTTTCCTTCTGAACTTCTTTCTCTTTTCCCGAGCATTTAAAACCCATTTCATTGATTCTCTTTTCCCCACTTTGTGTAAGTATGTGATGATGACTAACTACAAACTCTCCTATATAACTTCTTCCCTCACCCAAGCCTTCCCTTGTAACAAATAAGTATGGTCAATCATAACAACTATATGTAGTGGTTTTGCCTGAGAATGTATGTTTCATTCTGCACCTTTCTATCAAGAGATGGACCTCATGTTTCATCATTTTATATGAAATTTTGATTGATTATTATATTGATCAGAGTTCTTAAGTGTATCAAAGTTGTTTCCCTTTTTATTTTTTTTGTTGTCGTATATATCATTCTCCTCATTTGTTCAATTCACTCTGCATCATAAAAGTATTCTAAGTATGTTCTGGATCTGACCTTTTCATCTTATATTATGTACTAATATTTTATTTCACGTTCCATAATTAGTCCAGCCATTCTCCACTTAGTTTCTAGGTTTTTTTTGCTATAATGGAAAGTGCTGCCATACATATTTTTTGTGGATATGGGCCCTTTCCCTCTATCTTTAATCTCTTTGGGATAAAAGCCTAGTAATGATACTGAGTCAAAGTATAAGCACAATTTAGTGATTTGGGGGGTATAGTTCCAAACTGCTTTCCAAAATGGAAAGCAAATGGTTGGCTTAGTTCACAGCTCCATAACCAGTGTATTGATATGTCTGCTTTCTTGTACTCCTTCCAGTAATTGCTATTTTCCTCTTTTGTCATCTTAGCCAATTTGACATGTGAAATAGAACTTCTGATTTTTTTAAATTTGCCTTTCTCTTATTGTTAGTGATCTAAGACATTGTTTTCATATGGTTGTTTGATAGCTTACATCTCTTCTTTTGAAAACCACCTGTTCTTTTGAACAACAGTTATCTTTTCACATTGCTAGTCATGTATGATTGGAATTTTGAGCAGAAAGGGATCTTAGAGACCATTTATTTGAAATCTGTTATTTTCCAGGTAGGGAAACCAAAGCTCAGTCCTGGGAAGGGATATGCTCAAGATCAGGAGCTTATGAACAAAATCAATTGTAAACTCCCCAACAGGAGGAATGGAGTCATAGTCATTTTTGTATCTGCCACCCACCACACATAGCATAGTGCCTTATACATGAAGCTGTTTATAGATACTCATGGAGTCATCAATAGTAGTTGTAACTAGGTAATATAGACACTGTCTCCATAGGTCCTATGGAAAAGAAGCAGTGAACTTAAGAGAAAAGCTAATTCACTCTGATTCTATCATAGGAATAGTATCATATGAAAGAAAGACATAAAACACTCCAAATCACTATTAATTAGAGAAATGCAAAATAAAGCAATTTCTGAGATTCCACCTCACGTCCATCAGAGTGGCAAAGATAACAGAAAGGGAAAATGATAAATATTGGAGGTTTTATGGGGAAATATGTGCATTGATTCATTGTTAGTGGACCTGTGAATAGATACAGGTGTTCTGGAAAGCAATTTGGAATTATGCACAAAAGGGTTGCTAAATGGTGCATGGCCCTTTGACCCAACTATTCTACTGCTTGGTCTATAACCAAAGGAAATCAAAGAAAGAGGAAAAGGTTCTATATATGAAAACATCTGTAGCAGATCTTTTTGAAATGGTGAAAGACTGAAAACAAAGCAGATGGCCATTGATCATGGAATGGCTGAATAAGCTGTAATATCTGAATATGGGGAAACATTGTTATGGGGTAAAATATTATTATTAGAAATAAGGAACTAGATGATTTCAAAGAAATGGAAAGACTTGTATGAACTGGTTTGCAGTCAAGTGTGCAGAGACAGAAGAACAATTTATATTATAATGTAAACATAAAAAGATCAATTTTGAAGACTTTTAATGAACTGATGAAGAATGAAATAAACAAAATCAGGAGAATAATTTATTCATAACAAAGCTAAAAAACAAACAATTTCAAAAAATGGAAGAACTATGATTAAACTGATAACCATTTATGATTCCAGAGGAATGATGATGAAACATGCTATCCATAACAGAGACGTGAGGGATTTTAGGGTGCAGAATAAGACATATATATGTTTTTGTATATAGCCATTAAGGGTGTTTGTTTTGCTTAACTATGCTTAAATGTTACAAGGAATTGGTAAATCCCAACTACAATCCTACCTTCTATAGGAAGTCTTTCCCAACCCTTTTCTAGTGCTTTCCTTCACTTAATTATGTCCTATTTATCCTGTGTATAGCTTGCTTTGTATGTACTTGTTTGCATCTAGTCTCCCCCATTAGATTGTGAGCTTCTTAAGGGCAGGGACTGTTTTTTGCCTCTTTTTATATCCCTAGCTTTAGCAAATTGCCTGGCACATTGTAGGTGTTTAATAAATGTTTATTGATTGATTATTTTTTTCCATTGGGGTGGGGGGTTGGAAGAAGAAAATGTAAATTTTTGTTAAAAAAAATAGAGAAATGGGAGGTGCTACAGATATGCAAAGCTATATGCTTTTTCAGATTAGGTCACTATCAGTTTTAATGAATTGTTTTATTTTGTTACAAGAGACATCTCCTAGAGTGAGAGTAATGTGTTTATGTTTGTAATGTATATTTTAAGTATATATATACTTAAAATAAGGAAAGGCCTTAAATTAAAAAGGAAAATAAAAAAGAAAGATAATGGCATGGACTAACCATGGTGGCGTCGCTAGTGTGGTCCACAATTCAGCATGTGCCTCCAGCGTAAGAGCATAAAGGCCACTGTTGTCCATTTTTAAATTTGCTTATTAGCATACACAGTGCTCGTAGTTCCTGTAAGCTGGTATAGTTGTGTAATTAGAAGACCAATGAAAATGCAGTGATCATAGCTTTCAATAGTCCAAAAGGAACTGGAAAAAGTAAGAGAGTTTTCTAGCCACCAGTTCCAGGAAATTTTACCTGTGTCTCTTTAGGTTATCATCTTACTCTGTGATATTTCATTAGCTAATTGTTATTGAGACAATAGAGGAATAAGTTCCAAAATGGTCAAGTATTTAGTCTAATTTAGGTAATAAAAACACTCTATGAATTGAAATATAGTTCATTTTGAAAGGAAATCATCCCTCCCTGGAGACCATTAAAAGGTTTGGGAAAAAATGTGTTCTACTGATTGTCTCTTTGTTGCAACATTATATGGTGGAAAATACCCTTAATTAAATTTGGTCAGCTCTAAAGACTTCCTGGTTCAGACAAACTAGTGGCTTATGAGCTAAGAATGACTGATTCTTTTAAAGTCTGAATTAGATCTCTGAGCTGTGAGTCAAAAGTCAGTGTGGAAAGAGTACTATATATGGAGTCAGTGGGTCTGGATTCCAATCTCCACTTTGTCATTTAACCACTTGCTGTCAGTCGAGAAGAGGGCTTTTGCTGGTTGTTGGGCACTCGGAAGTGGCAAAACCTATACCTGAAACTGGGATAAATGTGAGGAGGACACAAGCGGAATAGAAGGGAAGGAATAGCATAGTCTAAGTTGTGAGTAGTTGCCAATTTGGATTCTTGAGATGTACCCATAAGAAGACGATAGTTCCATTTAAACTGAACTTATACTTCCATCTACACTAGCTATGTCTGTTTCATCTCTTCTCACTGACTTCTAAATCTTCTGCAGGCATTTAGACTCTTTACCCAAACCTCCAAGTTGCCAATGATTCCTTAATGGCCAAATCTAATGGTCTCTTCTCAGTCCTTATCCTTTTTTATCTCTCTGAAACTTTAAACGCTACTGACAACCTCTTCTCTTGAATACTCTCTTCTCTCTATTTTTTTGTGAGTGATAATGATCTTTTCTGGTTTTCCCTACTACTTAACTGATCACTTTTTTTTTACTGTGCTCCTTTGCTAGATCTTCAACCAAGTCATGTCCATTGACCATGGATTTTCCCCAAGGTGTCCTGTGCTTTCTTCTCTTCTCCTTCTTACATCTCAGTGATCTCATCAGCTTCCACAGGTTCAACTGTTGTCTCTATCCAGATGCTTCCCAAATTTAGATATCTAGCCCTAATCTCTCTCCTGAGCTTTAGTCCTGAATTAATAACTACCTTCAATGGAAGCAATTCAGTTTCCTGGCTTGGCACTGGTACATTGTCCAGGTTTCACAGATATACAACAATGAGGTCCTTCAGTTTGGTTGGCGGTCTAATACCTCTTCTCTCCCACACTTTCCTTTGGAGCTTCCCAAACACCGAGCTAGCTCTGACAATGTCAGTGTCAACCTCATTATCTATGTGTAGATCCCTGGAAAGTATATTGCCAAAAAGTAAGTGAACTTATCTATAGTATTAAAAATTTCTCCATTTGCTATAATCCGTGGTTCTGTATATGGATGGTATGGTGCTTGCTGGTAGAAAACCTATGTTTTCTTGGTGTTGATTGTTAGGCCAAAATTAGCATATGCAGTAGAGAATCAATCCATAGTTTGTTGCATCTCAGCCTCAGAGGTTGCACTGAGTGCATAATCATCTGTAAACAAAAAGTCATGCACCAATTCTCCCTCCCCTTTAGTCTTGGCTTACAGCCTTTTTATGTTAAATAATTTAGTATCAGTGTAGTAGCTGACATAGATACTGTCTTGGTCTTCATTGAAGTCATCTGACAAAATCTCTAAAAAACATGGGGCAAGCACCCAGCCCTGTTTCACTCCATTGGTGACTGGGAAAGCATGAGAGTATCATTCATTATCCAGAACTCAGGCAAGCATGCCATTGTGAAACTGATGTACAATACTGATGAACTTCTCTGGGCAACTAAAGTTTGCCATGATTTTCTGCAAGCCCTCATGACTGACAATATCAAAGTCCCTGGTCATATCAAGGAGTGTCATGTAGAGACTTCTTTGTTAAATTTTTGTTAATTTATCAACAATCACTTCCATGATCTTTTGGGTTTAAATTTTTTCTCCCCCTCCCTCTCCCCTCACTCCCAAGATGATGCACAATATGATATAGGCTTTACATATATGTTCCTATTAAACATATTTTCACATTAGTCATGTTGTAAGGAATAATTAGAACCAATAGGAGAAACCACAAGAAAGAGTAAACAAAACAAAACGGAAGAAAAGAATCACAAATAGTATGCTTCAATCTGAATTCGAACTCCATAGTTCTTTCTTTAGATGTGAATAGCATTTCTATCATGTCTTAGATCCTTGCATTGTTGAGAAGAGCTAAGTCTATCAAAATTAGTCATCGGACAATGTGGCTGTTACTGTGTATAGTGTTCTCCTGGTTCTGCTCTATGTAGAGACTTCTGTGGAAGAAGGTCACCTGGAAAGATAAGGTACTGGACACTGAGATCCTTTCTGAACTGCCAAGCATTCAAATTCTATTGCAACTCCAATGGGCTGGCCACGTTGTTCAAATGCCTAACACATGTTTGCCTAAAAGACTATTTTATGGAGAAATCACATAAGGCAAGTGCTCACATGGAGGTCAGAAGAAGCAATACAAGGACACTCTTAAGGTCTCTCTGAAGGACTATGGAATTGATTGTGAGACATGGGAGACACTGGCACAGGATTGCCCCGCACGGCCTGCCCACATCAAAGAGCACTGTGCTCTTTGAATAAAGCAGAATTGTAGTAGCTCAAAAGAAACATGAGACATGCACCTTTAGAGACATCTCCCTCCCAAGTGGTCGTAGGGACTGTTTGTGCTTGCTCTACGGTAAAGCCTTCTAAACTCACATTGGTCTGGTCGGCCTCAGTTGAACACTCAGTGTCATGAACCCAACATAGGGATATCATTTTGGTCCTCTTCAAGCACAAAGGACAATAACCAAGAATTACAAGTGGTGAACAATACCGACTGCTTCAGGGTGATGGGTCTGCAGTATTATCTGTGGTTGTATGCCTGATTTATTGCTCATTTGAAGATGAGAATTATGACATAAATAAGAAGAATCTTTTCTATAAATTATTTTTTCCTGTGCTCAGAGAGAAATTTTCCAAGTCCTTTTGGACTATCTACATTGTAAACCCAAGCAGTCTAGAACAGTGAGGTGCAATCCAAAAACTGGCACTGGCTATAAATTCGACACTTACTAGTGATAAGTGCTGGAGGAAGGGGCGTTAAACCTCTCTGGACAAGATGGTGAGCTAGAAACATGCTTATCTTCCATCCTACAAATATCTATGGTCTAGGGATATAATAAGCATTCAAAATAAAAAAGCTGCTTTCTCTGATCATTCTTAAGGGGAGAGTGACTGGTCAGCTTACTCTTGACAGTTTAGCTCCTTCTCACGAAATGCTGGTCAAACAAAAGACAGTTATGTATAACTAATAAAAATTTTTTTTATTAAAGTGAGCAATAAACAGAAATTAAAGTAGGAGACAGAATATACAAGAGTAAATGAGCTCTGATAGGGAGTGAAGTAACATCTCAGATCAAGGATGGAAAAAAAACAGTCTCCCTGTAGGAAGTTCACTCTTAACAGTGTTAGGGTTGGGAATCAAGGGATATATTAGGGGTGGGCTTCCCCATGTGACTGTGCCTCCAGGCAGACTAGAGCATCTGCTATTCAAAGATTCACACTCACCTCTGTCAACTGTCTCTCTTAAGCCCTCTCTAGTTTCTCCAAGGTCTCTGCCTTATGCAGGTATGTAGTATCATAAGCTCAGAGGTCTCTCAGCCAATCAGGAGTCATGTTCTTTTCATATATAGCACATAATGCCAAATGGTCCCTCGAGAAATTGTCCAAAGCTTGGATAGGAAGAGGAGCTTACAAGTTCATAAGGTCATAAAATTATGTCTGGGAGGGTTTTAGAGAGCATTGGAAGCAGAGAATCACAGAATTTGAGAGTGTAAGGGAGTAGAGTAAGGTCATCTGGTTTGTGAAGTTTGTATGTGAAGGACTATAGCATATCTGAAAAACTGTGTCTAATTGGATCATTTTAGTCATTCAAGAAGCATTTATGAAGCACTTACTGTGTGTGAGATATTGTGCCAAGTGCTAAAGATACAAGGACAGGCAAAAATAGTTCCTGCCCTCAATGAGCTTACATTCTAATGGAGGAAACCACATTCAAACAACTATGGATGTACAAGATATATCTATATCAATATCTACACTGACATTGATATATGATATATCTGACATAGATACCTTGTGTATATATATATATAGTTTGCATGTTGTATATTCATGTATGTGATTATATACATACATACATGTATATGCATATGTATCTATCTATATCTATGTATATCTGTGTCTGTCTCTCTCTCTCCACACATACACACACATGCACACACACATATATATACATACATATGTATGTGTAATCTCAGAGAGAAAAGTACTAGCAAGGCAGAAGTCAGGGAGCGGCGGAGGAACAGAAGAGAGCTCTTGCAGAAGGTGAGATTTGAGCTGAGTCTTGAAGGAAGGCAGCAAATCCAGAGGGGAGAGCATTCTTGGTACAGAGGACAGCTAGAGAAAAGGAACAGAATCAGGAGGCGGAATGCTGTGTTTAAGTGTAAGAATATTGGACAAATAGGAAAAGGTCAGGTTGTAAAGTGCCTTCAAAGCTAAACTGGGGGTTTTAGATTTGATCCTGAAATATTTATCAAGCACTGTGCTAAGTACAGGAGATTACAAGGACAAGCAGCAAGGTGGATGATGAAGAGGCATCCAGGAAATAAAGTGAGGCATGGCTGGAGCCTACCTGGACTGATAAAATGGGCCATGTGAGCCTCTTACCAGCCCGGACAGCAGGGCTCGGGATGGGAGGTGTGGAGCTGAAAGACTTAAGTCATCCAGGCTGTGGAGTCTGGTCCCAATGATAAGGCAGAATGAGGAATTTGAACCTCAGAGACTTGATTAAGATCATGCAGATATTAGAGGGTAGAGCTGGGCTTCAAACCAAGGTCTGAACTCCAAATCCAGCTTTTCCCAATATACTACAGGTGTGTCCCTAGGTGTTAATTTAAAGCATAATATATCTTGTAGAGATGGTGGGAGCTTATGAGTCATTACCCTTGACGTATGCTGCTACTATTCCCTCACTTAATTGGACATTTTTTCTCAGGGTTTTCAGCATCTCCACAGATGGCTCCCCCCACCCCGCATTAAAATTAAATTAAAGAGACAAGGCAATATAATCTCCTGTATTTGTATTTCATCTTGATTTCATGGGCATTTTTCATGGTCTGGCCCAACAAAGTAGCTCTTTGGAGTTCACTGAAATGCTCATCCTGAAAAACACAGAGGGAATGTTTTTCGAAGCTTTCACAGGCTTTGAACAGATGACAAACAGACTGTGATCAGGGAGGCAACATTTCTGGCCTCTCATGCTAATTTTTCAAGCCAAGTCCTTGCTCTTAACCTGCTGTGTCACTAACCCTAGTGACTCTGTGTTCTACATCCTCTAAATTCTTGGGAGGCAAGTGGGGAATGGCAGTAGCTGATAGATTTCCAAAAGAGAAATAACTGCTTTCCCCTGGACAAAAAATGAAAATCTTTCATGGAGGATGGCAGAACCCAAGACATTTCATATTAGAAGTTGGACCCAGAGAGTACAATGTTTGGATACTCCAGCTTCTGTAAACAAACGGGTACCTTTTCACCCACACACTGTTTGAATAATTTGGAACAGATCAAGGCCTAAAAATAATCTTTTTGCATTCCTTTCCCCATTATGAAACTGAGGGGCTGTCTCATGCACAGTGAGATTTCTTAGAATCAAGACTTCTAAATCTTGGCAAACATTAAAGCTAAGCAAAGATTTCTATTTGGTGGGAAAAGACACGGAACCTTGAGAAATGTGTTTCAACTTAGATATGTGTGATGCCTTCAGAGCTAATAGATTACTGTTTTCTTTTGAAAAACAAAGCAAAGCAAAATAACAAACAGTAGATTACTTACCATTAACTAGCCATGTCATTCTGTATGCTTTAGGCTATAAAACAACCCTGAAATGGATACTCAGTCTGCCATAGACGTTTTTATTCTCATGTGCCCACTGTGTCTTCCCCTGAAGAATCAGGGTAAATTTATATTCACTTCATTTAGAACAGGGGTTCTCTCTCTTTTTTTTAAAATAGCATTTAATTTTTTTCCAATTACATATAAAAGCAACTTTTAACATTCATTTTTTAATAAAATTTTGAGTTCCAAATTTGCACCCTCCTTCCCTTCTGTCCCCCATTCCTAAGACAGTAAGTAATTTGATATAGGTTATATGTGCAGTCATATAAAAGCTATTGCCATATTAGTCATGTTGTGAAACAGTTTGCAAAGGGAAAAAAAAACCATGAAAAAAATAAAGTGAAAATAGTATGCTTTAATCTCCATTCAGACTCCATCAGTTCTTTCTCTAGATGTGGACAGCATTTTCCATCATGAGTCTTTTGGAATTGTCTCAGATCCTTGTATTGCTGAGAAGAGCTAAATCAACCATAGCTGATCATCACATAATGTTACTGTTACTATATATAATGTTGTCCTTGTTCTGCTCATTTCACTTTGCATCAGTTCATGTAAATCTTTCCAGGTTTTTCTGAAATCTGCCTAGAGCAGGCATTCTTAATCTTTGTTGTGTCATGGACCCCTTGGGCAGTTAGCCAGTCAGTCAATAAACATTGATTCAGTCCCTGCTGTGTGCTGGGCAGTCTGTTAAGTACTGGGGAAACAAAAAAAGGAAAAAGTCCCTTCTCTCAAGAAAGTCAACATGGAAACTGCTAGTTACAAATAAAGTATATACAGTGTAAGTTGGAGATAATCAACAAAGGGAATACATTAACACTAATGGGCATCAGGACAAGCTTCTTATAGAAGGTGGGATTCTGCCTGTGACTTGAAGGAAACCAGGGAAGCCAAAAGAGTCAGATGAGGAGGGAGAGAATTCCAGGCATGTGGGGCATTCAGGGAAAATGCGCTGTCAGGAGACGGAATTTCTTGTGCAAGAAATAGAAAGGAGGCCAGTGTCACTGGATTCAGTGTGTGTCTGTGTCTGTAGGGTTATGTGCATAACATACAAGAGGACTGGAGAGGTTGGGGGACAGGTAATGGAGAGCTTTGTAAGCCAAAGAAAGGATTTTATGTTTTATTATGGAGGTGATTGGAGTGGGAGTGGGGGGAGAGAGGCAAATGGAGTTAATTGAATAGATGACTTGGCCAGACCGGAGATTTAGGAAGATCAGTTTAACAGATGAGTGGAAAATGGACTAGAGTGAGTTGAGATTTGAGGCAGGGGGATCACCGGCAGGCTATTGCAGTAGTCCAGGTATGAGGTGGTGAGGACCTTACCATGGTAGTGACAGTGTCAGAGGAGAGAAACAGCATATGAAAAAGATGTTACGAAGGCAAAGTCAACAGGAGTTGGCAACAGGTTGGATATGGGGGTGTAAATTAGAAGTAAAGGAGGAGGACATCTCTGTTGTGAGCCTAAATGGACAGTGTTGCTCTTTTTGGTAACAGAGAAGTTCAGCAGAGGGGACGGTTTGTGGGGAAAGATAATGAATTCAGTCTTGGACACGTTGAGTTTTAGATGTCTACAGAACATCTAGTTCAAGGTATCCAAAGGGCAGTTGGAGACATGAGATTGGAAGTCAGTAGCATCTGCTGAAGCCTGTGAACCCCTTCTCACAATAGTTTAAAATATCTAGGATTTATAAAGGAAACTAACTATACTGAAATGTAATTATCAAAACATTAAGAAAAATTGATGAAATTCAGGTTAAAAATACTGCTTTAGAGGAAATCCAAGTTGATAGAAACACTAATAACTAGTAACACCAGTGTCAATTTGACATTTAAACTCATTGTTTCTAAAACAGAATCCATCCACAAACTGGTCCCAACCTACATTTCCAATGTTATCTTCCACTACTCTTCTCTTTGGACCCTCTGCCAGAGTCATAACTGTGGTAGAGTAAATAGGGCTTTGTAGCAGAGAGCTGAAATTCAAAGAGTGCTGACGACATCTGTACTCCTTCAGTGAGTAGAAAAAACAGGTCAATACCTAGTTATTTTTATTTCAGAACTGGTTGAATGTCTGGAACCAAAATATGGTGATAGATGGGAGAAGGAATTGAATCGGAGGGGATGCCACAGGGATTTGTCCTTGACCCTGCTCTGTTCAACATATTTTTTTTTTCAGTAAATTGGATGAAGACCCAGATAAGATGACATTATTATCAACTCTGACTATGTCACTGAGCTGAAAGAGATAGCTAATGTGTTGAATGATGAAATCAAGATTCAAAGGGACCTTGACAGGCCAGAACAATGAGTCATAAGATGAAACGTAATAGGAATAAATGTATCATTCTGCATACGAGCTCAAAACATCCATGACAAAAATATAGAATGGCAGAAACCTAGTCTAGAGTTCATGGAAAACATACTGGGGATTTTACTAGACTGTAAGCTCAATAAGTGTGATATGATTGGGAATGAAGGAAGTAATAGTTCCAATGAACTTGGCTCTGGTCGGACTTTATCTGGAAGACTGTAGTCAGTTCTGGGTACTGTATTTTCAGAATGCCACTTTTTCAGAGGATGGCAAGCAGGAAGATTAGGGGAACTAAATCCATGCTGTTCAGAGATTGGTTGAAGGAAATGATGATAATTATCCTAGAGAAGAGGATTTGCTAAGTGTTTCTAAAAATTTGGAGGACTGTCATTTGGATGAGTGATCAGACTACCCAGTTCTGTTCCAGAACTAATAGGTAGGTGATAGGTAGAAATTGCCAGGAGGAAAACTTAGGCTCAGTAGAAGCAAAATCTCCTTTATAATCAGAGATCTCCAAAAGGGCTGCCCTAGTATCATAGCTATAGAGCTAGGCGCTAGCTTCAATCTAGTCTAACCTTCCCATTTTATGGTGAAACTGACATCCAGAGATGCTAAGTAATTTGTATGAAGCAACACAGATATCTGACCCTAAATCCTATGCTCTTCCCACCATTACCATTTGCCCTCCATGCAGTAAATTTCACAACTGGAGAAGGAAATGGCAAATCACCTCTAGTATCTTTGCCAAGAAAACCCCGTGGACAGTATGGTCCGTGGGGTCATGAAGAGTCAAACGTGACTGAATGACTGAACAAAAACACAGATCTTTACAAAAAAGCTCAATGATCACTGGCCAGTTATTATAAAGGGGATTCCTGCCCAGGAATGGTGTAAACTGAATGGCCTCTGAGGCCCCTTTCAACTCCAAGAAGCTGGTATTTACTCAGTGTAATTTTCTTAACCATGAATTAAAAGCAACAACCCTTACTGAAGTGTTCTCCATTATACAAGCTATTCAGTGTTGGGGAGCATTTGATATTCCTACATAGAGAACAGGCATGCAATGAGTCAATAGGGAGGACACGAATGGAAACTGACAGGAAATGAAATATAATTTACTGAAAGATTTCTCCCAGGTCCGGTTGATCTTGACCATTAGTTTATCATTGGGTAAACCAGATCCAATGAAAGTCAAATCAAGCCATCAATAAATCATTCAACAATCTATGATTAAGTGCCTACCATATGAACCGGGCACTGTGCCATCTTGTTGAACCCCTAGTCACACATTGGCCCATTCAGAACCATGCAAAATGAATGAGCTCTTTTGTTATTCTACACAGCAATTGTCATTCACTTCTGAGATGGGATTTTGTGTTTGATGGGACCTTGTAGGTACTTTCCAGCAGTCCAGCAGGTACTGATCATGTTGGCAGTGTGACACAGTAGTAAGAATACTGGATGTGGCATCAGGACACTTGCAGTCTAGGCTTGGCCTTCCCAGCAACTGGTTATGAGACCTAACCAATCACTTACTCCATCTATAGTTCCATCTGTAAAATGAAGGAGCTAGACTAAAAGGATGCTGGATTTGGAGTTAGGTGACCTGGGTTCAAATTCTGATTCTTTGACTTACTACCTATGTGACCTTGGACAAATCATTTAACTTCTCTAGGCCTCAGTTTCCTTAATTGTTAAATGAGGGAGTTGGACAAAAGAGTTCTAAGGTCTCTTCTAGCTAGATCTAGATTAGATTAAATTATGATTAGATTAGATTCCATCTATGATTCTCTAAGGCAGAGGTCCTGGGCCCCTTTGGAAGCAGTGTGATGAAATCTAGGGACCCCTTCTCAGAAAGATGCCTTTAAGTGCATAAAATAATATACATAAGATTGCAAAGGAAACCAATGATACTGAAATAGAGTTGTCAAATTTAAAAAAACAAGTTCATGGCTGGGTGTGGTGGTGCATTTCTGAAATCCCTCCTTCTGGAGAGTCTGAAGCTGGTGGTTCACTTGAGCTGACGAGTTCTGAGCTGTAGGAGGGCTCAAGCTGATTGGGTGTCCATACTAAGACTGTTCCAATATGATGAGCTCTGAGGGGAAGGGCCCACCAAGCTACCTAAGGAGGGGTGAAGCAACCTGGAAGGACTGAGTGACCTGGTACTTTCAGCCTTAGTAAGATAAGAAGACCTGGTTTATAGGAGACCTCTAGTCTGCACTTTGGGGACTTTGGGCCCAATATGATTGGGTAATGTGACTGAAATGTTATCGCTGAACCATTCAAATGTACAACATTGTGATTTGGGTCTCACTGGAGATCATTAAAATGTCTCATTTTACAAAATAAAATTTTAATTAAAAATAATTTTTTTTATTTCAAATGATTTTTAAAATGTCTCATCAGACATTTTGGGAGGAAGGATAATATAAAACTGGAGAACATCCAGAGAAGGGTCACCAGAACAATGAAGGATCTAAAAATCAAGCCAGATAAAGATTGAATAAAGGAAGTGGGTGTGTCTAACTTGGAGAGAAAAAGACAAGTATTTGGAAAACTCTGCTATGGATGAGATTGGCTGAGAATATCTACCTTTCCTCCATAACTTGGGGCTGTTGTGCTGGAAACTGGTGTTAAAGTTATATGGGAAATATTTTCTCTTTAACATCCTTTAATTCTGGTAGCTCTTCTGTCTGCTAGATTTTTATGTATATGTGGAGACACACCTTTTGTGTAATGAATGTGCTCAGAGATTGTTTAGAAATAAAGAAAAAAAATAAGACAATATTTTCCCCAATGACTTCCCTTATAATTTCAGAATTGCTATGTCCTCAGATGACAGTAGTTCCTAGTATATTAGATTTAGATCCTTCCCACTCTCCTCACTTTCCAAGCCTTTCTGTCAAGTTAATGATCTGTAAATACTTAAATGTATTAGAGAGCTACTATTTTGTAAGACTAAAAAGTCCCTTTATAATATGATTAATTCATTGCTTAGCTTCTGTGTGAAAAAGGGGTTTTTAGTATAGTCCTGAGGGAGGTAGGAGGATGGACTAAATGACCTCTTAATTAAATCAGTGAAATCAGCTAACATTTTCAGGCATGTAGGCATGGGGTGATGAGACTCTGAACTAGCATTGTAATTGTATGAGTGGTTAGAAGGGGGATAACAATGAGAGATTTTGTGAAGGTAGAAAGGATTAAACTTGGCAATGGATTGGTTACATTGGGTGAGAGAGAGTGAGGGGTCAAGAATGATGCTGATGTAAGCCTGGAGGACAAGGATGATGGCGGTGCCCTTGAGTAATAGGGAACTTAGAAAGAGGGGAAGGTTAATGGTGGTGGTGGTAGGGAGATATTGAGTTCTGTTTGGACGTGTTGAGTTTAAGATGCCTGTGGAACATCCAATTTGAGATGTCCAAAAGCCAATTGGTGATGCAGAACTTGTAGCTTAGGAGAGAGATTAGGCCAGGCAGGAACTTTATTGAAGAAGGAAGGAGAATGATGTGGGAGTTGAAAGATAATAGTCGCTAGGCTCTGGATTGGGTGATTCATTTGGGTTCTTGTTGTTTGTCCTTCATCCTCAAAGAGGGCTCTGACATCAGGAAGGTGATGCCATGACTTGCAAATTAATTGGATGTAAGTGAGGGAGGGCTGTGCAAGGTCACCAGCCTGCCTTCCTCCTCCACAGCCATCTGGGTCCAGTGGCCAGATACAGATCAGGATGGCCCTCCTACATTTGGGTAGTGTGAATCTCAAAGGAGGAGAGGTTACTTAGTGAAGGTAGTAGAGTGAGAGTCCAAATCGGCAATAGAGATCAAGGAGTATTTTAATTCCTACATCATGACCATTGAGTTGAGGGGTATAAGAAAAAGAGTAGCCAGTACTGGAAAGTGTGATGAAAGACACATACTCACTAGAATGGAGCTAGGGTTTAGTGAGGGCCAAAAAAAAGAAGATGTGACAGATGAAGGGGTTTAAGATGAAAGGAAGTACGTATTCTGAAACGCATAGTGGAGGTTCTAAAGTGGCATGGGATTGGGGCAAGCAGGGGGAGTAGTTAGGTAGGCACAAGGGCATGGCAAGTTGGGGATGGAGAACAGGATTTGTACAATCAGTAACCAGGGATTCAGAAGCATTGTGATTGAGCAAATATAAAGGGATGAAATTATGCTAATTATGGAGGAGTGAGAGCAGGCAGAGTATCAGTGGTTGGTGAAATGTCTGCTGGGGGAGAATGTGTTTAGACAATATAGATCAGGGGTGGGGTACCTGCAGCCTTGAGGCTGCATGTGGCCTTCTAGGTCCTTGCTTTTTGACTGAGTCCAAAACAAATCCTTTTATTAAGGGGATCTGCTCTGTGAAGTTTGGATTCAGTCAAAGAGCCACACGTGAGGACCTAGAGGGCCACATGTGTCCTCAAGGCCATAGGTCCCCCACTCCTGGTTATAGAGCCTCCCTTAAGGTTCAACCTGCAGGCAACTGGTGATGCCTTGTGCCTGTGAAGCCTACCTCAGAGCAGGCAGGAGTGAATGGAGTTATGTGAACCTGGTGAGGAAGCTGGGGTAACTTGTTTAACCTGGAGAAGAACTTAGGGGACAGGAGGTAGAACTGGTCTTCTCCCCAGCAGATTTTGGGGTGTTGGAGATGATCCTGGGGTGGGGCTGCACTGAGGCAGGAGGTAGGTAACCCCTTGTTGCTGTGCTGGAGAGGGAATGAAGGGGAATCCAGCGCCCCAAGAGTACAAGAGGGGGCATCTTGTGTCCCTTGGCTTGGTAGCCTAGGAGTTAGAGAGGAGGGTTTGATGGGTTATTAGCTAATTAAGTTGCCTTATAGTAGTTGTGGTTGTTGTTGTTGTTGTTGTTTTAATTTAAATTTTTTTATTTTTTCCATATGCTTTTGAGTTGAAAATTTTCTCCCTTTTCCTCCCCCCCACCCTCCCCCAGATGGCGCACAATCTGATATAGACTTTACATTTACATACCCATTAAACATATTTTCACATTAGTGAAGTTGTAAGTACAAATTAAAACCAATACGAGGAACCATCAGAAAGATGAAATGAAACTCAACAGAAGGTAAAAATAAGTGATAGCGATTCGACTTCCATAGTTCTTTCTTTGGATGTGGACAGCATTTTCCATCCCGAGGCCTCTGGAGATGTCTTAGATCCTCATAATGCTGAGAAAGGTTCAGTGTAACAATCTTAGTCATTGCATAACATGGCTGTTATTGTGTACAAAGTCCTCTTGGTTCTGCTCACTTCACTCAGCATCAGACTATATAAATCTTTCCAGGTTTTTCTGAAGTCATCCTGTTCATCATTTCTTATAGCACAATAGTTTTCCATTACATTCATATACCACAACTTGCTCAGCCATTCCCCAGTTGATGGGCATCCTCTCAATTTCCAATTCTTTGCCACCACAAAAAGAGCTGCTATGAATATTTTTGTACATGGGTCCTTTTCCCATTTGTTTGATCTCTTTGGGATATAGCCCTAGAAGTGCTATTGCTGGATCAAAGGGTATGCACATTTTTGTAGCCCTTTGGGCATAGTTCCAAATTGTTCTCCAAAATGGTTGGATCATTTCACAACTCCACCAACAATGTATTAGTGTTCCAATTTTCCCACATCTTCTCCAACATTTATCATTTTCCTGTTTTGTCATGTTGGCCAATCTGATAGGTGTGATGTGGTACCTCAGAGTTGTTTTGATTTGCATTTCTCTAATCAATAACGATTTAGAGCATTTTTTCATATGACTATAGATGGCTTTAATTTCTTCATCTGAGAACTGTCTGTTCATATCCTTTGACCATTTATCAATTGGGGAATGGCTTGTGTTCTTATAAATTTGTCTTAATTCTCTATATATTTTAGAAATGAGGCCTTTATCAGAGAGACTGGTTGTAAAAATTCTTTCCCAATTTTCTACCTTCCTTCTAATCTTAGTTGCATTGGCTTTGTTTGTGCAAAAACTTTTCAATTTAATGTAATCAAAATTATCCATTTTGCTTTTCATAATGTTCTCTATCTCCTGTTTGGTCATGAATTCTTCTGTTCTCCATAGATCTGATAGGTAAACTATTCCTTGTTCTCCCAGTTTACTTATGGTATCAGCCTTTATATCTAAGTCATGAACCCATTTTGACTTTATTTTGGTATATGGTGTGAGATTTGGGTCTATGCCTACTTTCTGCCATACTCTTTTCCAGTTTTCCCAGCAGTTTTTTTCAAAGAGTGGGTTCTTATCCCAGAAGCTGGGGTCTTTGGGTTTATCAAATAATAGATTACTATAGTCATTGACTACTGTGTCTTGCATATTTAACCTATTCCACTGATCCACCTCCCTATTTCTTAGCCAGTACCAAGCAGTTTTGATGATTGCTGCTTTATAATACAATTTAAGATCTGGAATTGCTAGGCCACCTCCCCTGCATTTCTTTTCATTAGTTCCTTTGATATTCTGGACCTTTTGTTTTTCCAAATGAATCTTGTTATTATTTTTTCTAACTCTATAAAATAATTTTTGGTAGTTTGATTGGTATGGCACTGAAAAAGTAAATTAGCTTAGGTAGGATTGTCATTTTTATTATATTAGCTCGGCCTACCCATGAGCAACTGATGTTTTTCCAATTATTTAGATCTGATTTTATTTGTGTGAAAAGTGTTTTGTAATTGTGTTCATAGAGTTCCTGGGTTTGTTTCGGAGGTAGACTTCTAAATATTTTATAATGTCTACAGTAAGTTTAAATGGGATTTCTCTTTCTATCTCTTGCTGTTGGGCTTTGTTGGTAATATATAGAAATGCTGATGATTTATGTGGGTTTATTTTATAGCCTGCAACTTTGCTAAAGTTGTTTATTATTTCAAGTAGTTTTTTACTTGATTCTCTAGGATTCTCTAAGTATATCATCATGTCATCTGCAAAGAGTGATAGCTTTGTTTCTTCTTTGCCTATTCTAATGCCTTCAATTTCTTTTTCTTCTCTTATTGCTAAAGCTAAGTTTCCAGTACAATATTGAATAACAGTGGTGATAATGGACATCCTTGTTTCACCCCCGATCTTATTGGAAATGCTTCTAGCCTGTCCCCATTACATATAATGCTTGCTGAAGGTTTTAGATATATGCTATTTATTATTTTAAGGAAGACTCCATTTATACCTATGCTTTCTAGTGTTTTTAATAGGAATGGGTGTTGTATTTTATCAAAAGCTTTTTCTGCATCTATTGAGATGATCATGTGGTTTCTGTTGGTTTTGGTGTTGATATGCTCAATGATGCTGATAGTTTTCCTAATATTGAACCAACCCTGCATTCCTGGTATAAATCCTACCTGGTCATAGTGTATTATTCTTGTGATAAGTTGCTGCAATCTATTGCTAGTATTTTGTTTAAAATTTTTGCATCTATATTCATTAGAGAAATTGGTCTATAATTTTCTTTCTCTATTTTGACTCTTCCTGGTTTAGGTATCAACACCATATTTGTATCATAAAAAGAATTTGGTAAGACTCCTTCTTCACCTATTTTCCCAAATAGTCTATATAGTATTGGAATTAATTGTTCTTTAAATGTTTGATAGAATTCGCATGTAAATCCATCTGGCCCTGGAGATTTTTTCCTAGGGAGTTCATCAATGGCTTGTTCAATTTCTTTTTCTGAGATGGGGTTATTTAAGTATTTTACTTCCTCTTCGTTAATCTGGGCAATTTATATTTTTGTAAATATGTATCCATTTCACTAAGATTGTCAAATTTGTTGGCATATAGTTGGGCAAAATAATTCCTAATTATTGTTTTAATTTCCTCTTCCTTGGTGGTAGCTTCCCTTTTCATTCTTGATACTAGTAATTTGGTTTTCTTCTTTCTTTTTTTTAATTAAATTAACCAAAGGCTTATCTATTTTATTGGTTTTTTCATAAAACCAGCTCTTAGTTTTATTTATTAGTTCAATAGTTTTCTTAATTTCAATTTTATTCAATTTTTCCTTGTTTTCAATATTTCTAATTTGTGTTTAGTTGAGGATTTTTAAGTTGTTCTTTTTCTAGTTTTTTAGTTGTATGCCCAATTCATTAATCTCCTCTTTTTCTATTTTATTTATGTAAGCATTTAGAGATATAAAACTTCCCCTAAGAACTGCTTTCGCTGCATCCCATAGGTTTTGGTATGTTGTCTCATTATTGTCATTCTCTTGAATGAAATTACTGATTGTTTCTATGATTTGTTGTTTGACCCAATCATTTTTTAGGATTAGGTTATTTAGTTTCCAATTATTTTTTAGTCTATCTTTCTTTATTGCATCATGATCTGAAAAGGATGCATTTAATATTTCTGCCTTTCTGCATCGGATGGTGAGGTTTTTATGCCCTAGTACATGGTCAATTTTTGTGTATGTGCCATGTACTACTGAGAAAAGAGTATATTCCTTTCTATCCCCATTCAGTTTTCTCCAGAGGTCTATCATACCTAACTTTACTAATGTTCTATTCACCTCCTTAACTTCTTTCTTGTTTATTTTGTGGTTAGACTTATCTAGTGCAGAGGGGAGGTTCAGGTCCCCCACTAGTATAGTTTTGCTGTCTCTTTCTTCCTGTAACTCCCTGAACTTCTCCTGTAAGAATTTGGATGCTATACCATTTGGTGCATATATGTTTAGTAATGATATTACTTCATTGTCTATGGTGCCTTTTAGCAGGATGTAGTTTCCTTCCTTATCTCTTTTGATTAGATCTAGTTTTGTTTTTGCTTTGGCTGAGATCAGGATTGCTACCCCTGCTTTTTTTTACTTCAGCTGCATAATATATTCTGCTCCAGCCTTTTACCTTTACCCTGTATGTGTCACTCTTTTTCAAATGTGTTTCCTGTAAACAACATATTGTAGGATTATGGTTTTTAATCCATTCTGCAATGTTTCCTTTTATGGGAGAGTTCATCCCATTCACATTCACAGTTATGATTACTATCTGTGTCTTTTTCTCCATCCTTTTCCCCCCATTTATGCTTTTCTTTTCCTTTCTTTCCCCTTCACTAGTGTTTTGCTTTTGACCACTGCCTCCTTCAGTCCCTTCCCCTTTTATTATCCCTTTCCCTTTTCTTCCCCTTTAGTCTTACTGCTGCTTCCCTCCCTTCTTTCCCCCCCCTTTTCTTTCCCTCCCTTTTCTTTCCCCTTTTCCCTCCTACTGCCTATAGGGCAAGTTAGATTTCTATACCTAACTGATTAATTATGCCCTTCTTGAGCCAAATCTGATGAGAGTAAGGTTCAAACAATGCTCCCCCCACTTCCTTCTTTCCCTCTGATGTAATAGGATTTTGTGTCTTTTCCTGTAATGTAATTTACCCTTGTCTGCCTCCTCCTTTCTCAGTACATTTTCTAAGATCAGATTGATCCACTTATTTGGATCCATTTAACCCACTTGATTAGATTTTTTTTATCATTACATCAAAGTCAACTAATATCCACCCTCTTTATGTATACTCCTTTAACAAGGTGTAATAACAATACAGTTCTCAAGGGTTGCAAGTCTCATATTCCCTTGTAGGGTTTAAACAGCCCCCCCTTATTAACAACATATTGTATCTTCTGTCCCATTTACCTTTTTAAGTCCTTCTTGAGTCCTGTACTTGAAGATCAAATTTTTTGTTGAGCTCTGGTCTTTTTATCAGGAAAGTTTGGAAGTCTCCTATTTCATTGAATATCCACCTCCTCCCTTGAAAAATGATGCTCATTTTTGCTGGGTAATTGATCCTTGGCTGCATTCCAAGCTCCTTTGCCTTATGGAATATCATGTTCCATGCCCTGCGGTCTTTTAATGTAGAAGCTGCAAGGTCCTGTGTAATCCTGACTGTGGTTCCATGATATTTAAATTCTTTCTTTCTGGCTGCTTGCAGCACCTTCTCTTTCATCTGGTAATTTTGGAATTTTGCTTATATTCCTTGGCGTTGTCAATTTGGGATCTCTTTCAGGTGGTGATGGTGGATTCTTTCTATGGTTATTTTCCCTTCTGGTTCTAGGACTTCCTGGCAGTTTTCCTTTATGATTTCCTGAAAGATACTGTCCAGGCTCTTTTTTTCATCATGATTTTCAGGTAGTCCAATAATTTTTAAATTGTCTCTCCTGAGTCGATTTTCCAGGTCGGTTGTTTTACTGATGAGGTATTTTACATTTTCATCTATTTCATTGTTTCTGTTTGACTGATTCTTGCTCTCTCATAGAGACATTAGTTTCCATTTGTCCAATTCTAGTTTTTAACAGATTGTTTTCTTCTGTTAGTTTTTGTACTTCCTTCTTCAACTGGCCAATTGTGTTTTTTAGGGACTTGTTTTCTTCAGTGTATTTTTTTTCCAACTGGCCAATTGTATTTTTGAAGGACTCTTCTACCTCTCCCATCTGACTACCAAAATCCTTCCTGAGCTCCAAGAAGGCTCCCTGGGCCTCAGACCAGTTCATATTCCCTTTTGTTGTTGCAGATGTGGGTTTGTTGACAATGTTGTCCTCTTCAGAATTTCTGTCTTGATCTTCACTCTTCTCATAATATGAATCTATGGTACGTTTATTTTTACTCATGGTGTTTCTTTATTCCCTGGCCTTTAAAGAGATTGAGCTCTCCTGCTGGGGAACAGAGGGTACTGACCCAAGCTTCTTGTGTTGGGAGCCTAGGTCTTGGTCACTGGCTTTGCACATTCTGGGGCCTCTTATGCTGGGAATTGGAGGCTGTAGGTTTCTGGCAGCTTACCTTGTGTTGGGCTGGAATCAGCAAGGCTGGAACTTTCAGGCAATTCTAGGTTGCCTGCTTTTCCTTTCCTTTAGCTTTCTTCTGCTCCTTTTAGTAGGCTGCTGCAGGATGTTTATCTGCCTGGAGCCCCCTGCAGTGTTGTCTCCCTCTTTTCTGCTAATGCACCAGGAGATTCCTTTGTGATGGAGTGCCCAGATTCTTGGTGGTTTTCTGAGCTGGTTTCCACGGTCCCCCCCCCCCACCCCCCGCCCTCACTGAGGCACTGGGAGGTCCAGGTGTTGGTGTTTGCCTGCTCTACCACCTGAGCTTCAGAATTTCTTCAGAATTGGAGGCTTTAGGGCTCCTACAGCTCATCTGGTGTTGGGTTGGAATCAGCAAGGCCGGGGCTTTAGGAAGCCTTTAGGTTGTTTTCTTCACCTCCTTTCAGATGAATGCCGCAGGGTACTTGTTCACCTGGAGCCCCTTGTAGTTCTGCCTCCCTTATTTTTGCTGAGGCACTGGGAGACCCATTTGCTGGGCTACTGCACTGCTGCTCCTCGTCTTTCTTCTAGTTGAGGTGTTCCAGGGTTTTTTTTTCTGGGGTGATATTTTCAGAGGTTGATAGGGGAGAGTGAGAGCGACTACCTTTTCACTCTGCCATCTTGGCTCCTGGAAGTGGAAGTCTGTTGTTGTTTTTACTGATTAAAAATGTGAAGCTCCTTGGCTTTGATTATTTTATGAGAAATATTTTTCTTTCCCTGGATTTATGCTGACTGTTCAAAAGGACATTTCCAGAGCTATCCATCCTACCTCATCCCTACCCCAGTCATAGTCACAAACTTTGGAGTCAGGAAATAACAAAGTTAAAGTGAAATTTGAGTCTTAACTAACCGCTTCTTGCCTTGGCAGTGTAATCAATGCAAATGTAAGTGTATCAGGGGGCCTTCCAAATGTGAGTGGGAGAGCCTACAAATTATGGGGTGGTTCCTTTTCCTTTCTATCAAGAACAGAAAACTGGCCCCAGCTGAAACACATCTGGCCCAGTAGGTGAATAGCGTAGGGATCCCCTCCCCCTTTCCCTGTCTTTGAGGGTTTTTCATTGAAAATTGTAAGTAGCTTTGTTAGCTTCACATAGCTAAGGAAAACAATAATCAGTAACACATAGACATTTGATCGGAACCGTTTGTGTCGACAGAAAGGGTTGCTGATCTACCACTTCCAGGCAGACTGCTTCATCTTGTGGATGTGGTGAGGGAGGGATGCACACGTGGGTGCTGTGTTTCGGTTGGCAGATGCTTTCCTTTCAAGATTATCTTGCCCAAAGTGACTGGTTTCTTAAAGAGTCTCATCATGTGTCGTAAGCAGAGTCTGAGACCAATCGGTGACTCCAGGTACTTTGGGTTGCTGGCAGAGCTGAGCCGCAGCCACAGCAGAGCATTTAGGACACCCTGCTTCATTTGAGGGCTCCTGTTCGGGGCCAAAAATAGTGAAGGGTGGGTGACCAGGGCTTTGCTGTAAGGTACTGAATTTAGAAGATGCCAGATTTAGAGGAAAATGACCATATCTGCAGTCCTTCAGCAGCATAGGAACCACAGAACTTCACATTTAATTGGCAAAAGCAGTTAAAATAGTAAGCTACCGATGATTGGGTGAGCTTCTCCTCTAACGGCACCCTTGAGCCTATGTATTCTGGGCATGTTGGAAGTATTGCCCCAGGTATAAAAATTCCTGGTCAAAACTCTGTACACAGACCTGGAAGTCTGTTTCCATCTCAACTCTTACTCATCTAACCACATTTTTATAAGCTACATCACTATTTCTGATGCCATATTGGTATATAGGACCTTGACTACTGCTAAACCATTTGTATGGTGGTCATTTATTCTTACACTAATCAGACTGGAGATCCTGAAACTATATTTTATGAATTGTGTCTCCCACTCCTACTTTCCCTGCATATTTGTCATTACCCAAAGGAGAAAAACAGAGGCCCTTTGAGATGAACAATTCAACCTTGTGTTTTTTCTATTTTGTGTTAAGTCCAATGAATGAGCATGTATTAAGTACTTACCATATACCAGGCACTATGCTAAGTGCTGGGGGTACAGAGAGGCAAAAGACAGTCCCTGCTTTCAAGTCTAACGGAGTAGATGATGTGCAAACAACTATGGATCTACAAAGAAGATATAGAAAGCACAAAGTGGATATAATCTCAGTGGGAGAGACACCAAGATGGAGGAAGACTGAGAAAGGCTTCTTGTAGAATGTGGAATTTTAGCTGAGACTTGAAACACATGTCCACAGGGATCCATGGCTCATTTTTACCTGAAGATTGCCATCAGTGATATAAATTCCAGGTGGTTTTAGGGTATCTAAATTTGATTCAGGTGACAAAAGGTTCCTGTATTAAATTCTTATCTGGTGTTTGAAAACTCTTCCTCATAGACTTCTTGAGAACAGATACCATTCATTCTCATTGACCTTTGCCCTTCTGATCATAATCTTCTTCTCAGCCAGAGAGCACTGCAGATTAAAACAAGTCAGAAATTTTAATAGGCTATTTCAGAGGCAATACTCTCACCAGAGAGCATCCAGTGCAATTTTATTAAGGAAACATAAGAACAGTGCTCTTCCACACTATCGAAAACCTGAAGGTATTGGATGGCTAAAATAACAAATTGATTTGATGTGTATGACACTTTAAGATAAAATGATTCTGCCTTAAATATAGTAAATGCTTTACTTACTTTTCAGTCTCTGCCCCTGAGACATGTGAAAAAGATTAGGAAGCTGATCTAATTAGAATGGTCAGCAAACAGTGTTGTAGTTAATCAAATATTAAGATGAAAAGAGGTTGACTGTATATACTAGGCATTGTTTACCAATTTAAAAAAATGACACAATACATGTATTAAAATAATGCGAGCATAATTTAATCTTGCAGAAGGAACTTTAGGTGCCTCAGGGCCATCACTATGCATATGTAGTACTCTAGGAAGTTTAGGAGAAGGGGACGCATTTTAACTAATAATATTATATCACTTAGAAATAAAAAAAAATTTTTTTGGAGAGATGGGATCAGTCTTCAGGATGTTGCCTAATCATTTTCCCCTCTTTCATATAAAAGTAGGTCTGTATTTTTTTTGTTTATTTTGTTTTATGACACCAGACACATTTATCACCAGAAGCTTTTGCAAATGTTAAGAGTTATGGAATCAGAGCATTAGCAAAGGTGGCCTTAGGCAGATTTAGAGGTATTTGAGCCCTTATGGAAATAGCGCTGATTAACATGCTCCTAAGGATTCCTTTGTAGCTCCAAAGGAATCAGAGACCAAAAGTGAGAAAGACCTGATCAAAGGACATTGTGAAGTCCATCGATGCCAGCTCCATGAGTATCCTTGAAAGTTCTCAAAGAGGGCAAAGAGTTTACATTTTTGATTGATTTATTACAGGGAGGATTGTTTGTAAAAAAACAAACAAACCAACAAAACCAGCTTATATCTACATAACACCAACAAATGCTAATTTAGTTAAGTGAAAAAAACTTGAAAAACTGGTGAGTTATACTATTTAGATAAAGCAAAGTGGTTCATGGAAAATTTAACTTTTTGAACTAATATTGATGTGTAGTGTACATGAAGGATTAATAAATATTAATATGTTCATTTTCATAGTTGAAAAGTCAAATTCATCAGCTTGAATAGTCTATCCGTGGCAAGAAGGAATTTGGGGCATTGTATATGCCAAATTATTGAAAAGAATCCTTTAATAGGAACTTGGAAGGGGCAGATATTTTGTAGTTCTGTTATATGCTAAGGGGTATCAAAGACCCATCTATTAATGGGTGGGTGCTGGTGATAAGGGGCATTTAACAAGCTCTAAGGGAAAGAACCCTCCTGAGAAAAGACAGCCTGGTCCAAGCTATGATCTGAGAGAGAAAACCAAATGCCATGCTGGGTCAAGCCAGAGTTCACAGGATAAGCAAATCCAAAGGGTTAGGCAGGAAATTGGAAGGGAATTCCCAGCAGCAGTCCAAAGCTGGAGAAATCAACATAGAATCATGGAGCACACACTACAAAGGGAAGCAGTGGGCATTGGGGAGATGATGGCTTATCTCATGCAACCTGGGTTTGATTCCTGGCCCTGACATTGATTAGAACTGTGTGCCCCCCTTGGGGAGGCCATTTCCTTTCACTCAGATTCGGTTTCTGTTTTTGAAAAATGAGGACATTGGACTAGAATTCTTCTAAGGTCCCTTCCAGTGCTAATGATCAGCAAACACCTGACTTCTTGGCTAAGGGCATCATTCTTTCACGGAAGCAACATGCAAGCCTTGCTTACTCCTAGCTCCACTGGGCTATCACTGCTGTGGGCCTTGACAGCTGGGATACAGGTCTAGCTTATCTTATTTCCTTGAGTTCCTTAATGTGTCATTCCTTTCGAGTTATACATGACAGTGATTTTTGAGAGTCATTTCTATAACAGTGCTTTCTAGTCAAATTGAAAGCTTATTGACCTCCCTGGATTCTTTTAAGTCCCAACTAAAATCCCATCTTTTACCAGAAGCCTTCACTAACCCCTATTAATTCTACTGCCTTCCCTCTATTGATTATCTCCAATTTGACCTAAATCTAGCTGGTTTGTATGTAGTTGTTTGCATGTTGTCTGAGAGCAAGGATTGTCTTTTGTCTCTTTTATAACCCCAATACTTAGCATGGTGCCTGGCATACAGTAAGCATTTAATAAATGTCAACCGATTGGTTGCCTGTTCATTCCTTGCCTGCTTTAAATTGCCCAATACTAATGTCAATCTTCTTGTGGAATCATCTAATGAACAGACTTAAAAAAAAAAATCCATGACAGGTCAAGGTAACAAATAATCTAGAGTCCATTAATGAATACTTATTTTTGGATATGGCCAATTCAGGGATCTGATTATGCATATTTATTATAGGGGTTACACTTTTCTTCTTTTTTTCAATTTTAGAAAACAAATGTTAAATTTTTAAAGTTAAAAGTAAAAACTTTTTGAGTTCAAAAAGGTGAAAAATCAAATACAGTGAGCTCAAAGAAAGACAAAATTTAACAATAAAAACTGAAAACAGAATAATCACAGTGAAGCGTTACTGACTCAAAAGGAACCTCCTGGGCGCAAGGATAATACTTCATTCTAATTGTCCCCATTCCTAAGTTTCACTAGTGCCTTCAGCAAATGGCAGCTACTGGGATCATAGTTTTTGATCTAGAAGGGACCTCAGAAGTCATTTAGTCCAGCAACTTCATTTAACATGATGAGAAAACTGAGGCCCTGAGAGGCTTAGGTCACGCAGATGCTATGTGTCAGAGGTAGGATTTGAACCTGTGTTGGGACCTTTAAAGCTATCGCCCTTTCCAATGTAGCACATTAACTTTCATCTGCTAGTTCAGTAAATTTCTCATTGGCTTCCATGCAGGGCACCCTTTCTGTCCAAAAGGAGCAATTGTAGACTGATTCGTAAAACTTTAAAGGAGGCAGAGACCTCGAAGGTCACTGGGTTCCCCTTCCTCACTTTACTTAGGAGGAAATCAAAGTCTAGAGAAATTCGTAATAGTTGACATTTATATAACACCTTATGTTTCTCTCGTTGAGTCGTTTCAGTCATGTCCGATTCTCTGTGGCTCCATTTGGGGTTTTCTTGGCAGAGATACTGGAGTGGTCTGTCATTTCCTTCTCCAGCTCATTTTACAGATGAGGAAAACTGAAGCAAACAGGGTCAAATGACTTGCCCAGGGTCGCATAGCTAGTAAGTGTCTGAGGCTGGATTTGAACTCAGGTGGTCCTGACTCCAGGGCAGTCTCTTTCCACTATGCCACCTAGCTACCACAATGTGGTATATACATTATTTAATAGGACAACAACTCATGAAGGAGGTACTAAAGGTATCGTTATTTATATTTTACACCTGAAACACTGAGGCTCAGAGATGCTTGACCAAGGTCATGAAGCTAATAAGTGTTAGGTGTGAAGTTCACACTGAGATTTTCTTGATTATTAGTCAGAATTAGCACTTATTATACACCACTCTCTTGTAGTCACGCGGCTGGTTAACTGGAGAGTCAGAACTGGAACCCAAGTGTTCTAACTCCTAGACCACTCCTCTTTCTGTTACCCATGCACTGATTCATGCTCCCACTCATATAGCATATAGCATATAGCAAATGCCAATACAATTGAGCAATTGTTTTGAATATTTAAAAAACAAGCAAACCTGAAAGGTAAAGAACGCGGTACTGCCAGTCTCATCCTTTGGGACCAGCTCACCATTTTTTCAATAGCATAGCTCTCTGCTGGCATCCTTTCAGTTGTTTCTCACGCACAATTTTTCATTCTCAAAGATTAGAGTTGTCCAAAGGTGGGATGAGCCACTTAAGGTCAGAAAAAAGATAAACTGAGGCAGCTAGGTGGAGCAGTGGATAGAGCACCGGCCCTGGATTCAGGAGGACCTGAGTTCAAAAACAGCCTCAGACACATAACACTTACTAGCTGTGTGACCCTGGGCAAGTCACTTAACCCCATTGCCTAAAACCAAAAAAAACAAAAGAAAACAAAAGAAAAAAGATAAACTAAGGCAGAGCTTTGGCTCCGCATCTTTTTTTCTTGGCTATTTATATATGATATATGATATACACGTGTGTGTATATATGTATATATGTGTTTACATATGTATATATATGTATATACACATACATACACACACACACATATAAACTATCTTACCTCCATTTCTGATTACGCATTTTGTGGGTAATTTTTTTAAAGCTACTTCTTGCACTAAAGACATTGTTGATAATAAACTACCCCCCTATTTATACCAATCACCCATTTTTCCATTGTGCTTTGGGTCACTCACAATTTTGATTCTTCAGTGACAATGGCGTTCCGTGATTTATAGCTAGATAGCACCAGCAGGGGAAGATTGTTGTTCAAAAGATAGGATTTTGTGACAGAGAAATTCGTGTACCTATACACTTAACTGCGGCTTCCCAGGGACACATAATCATAGAACATGACAACTTGTTTCCATCTAGATATACAAATGGAATCTCTGAGGACATCTATATCCATTTCCTCCATCTTACGAAGGAGGAAATTGAGGCCTGCCAAAGGTAAAATGTCATGTTCAAAGTCATACAAAAGGTTAGGAGCAGAGCTGGCACCAGACACCACGCAGGACACTTTACATCAGCTAGCTAAATACAGATGACAGGGGCAAAGCGAGGTGCTCATAACAAGTGCCCAAGGTGAGCGGGTTCTGTGTGCATCAGTGGAAGAAATCAAACTTTCAGATTTAACTACTTGTCCTTAAATGCCTTAAGGCTTAATGTATAGATTAAAGAGGAGTACATTTCTTGTTCCCAAGTCCTCAAACTGATGCTTGCTTGCTTAATAATAAATCATTTATATGGTGCTTTAAAATTTGGGGGAAAGAACCATTTATATTCATAATATCATTTCAGCCTCATAATAATACCCTGGAAGGTAGGCAGGCTAGATATTGTATCCATTTTGCAGACGAGGGAACTGAGGTTCAAAGGGAAAGAACTTTCCCATGGTCTCACTGGAGGGAAGATTCAAACTCACATTCTCCCAACTCTAAGCCTAGCAACCCATCTACTACACCAAGTTTCTTCTCTGGTTATTCCCATGACAGCACCATTGGACTAAGCCCTTAGAAGCACATATGCATCGTCTTTGACGATTTCTAGCTCCGCACTTTTCCCTTTTTGCTGATGTTTTTGTGAAGGAGAGGTGAAAAGATCCTTGGATAATCTAGTGAGCCCCTCCCTGTCCCTTCCCTCGACATCACCTGCTATCATTGGGCACCTCCGTAACTTGACTGTGTGCTGGTGGCATTCATTCTTTGACTTTCACTGGCAAAGTGTCCTTTGCCAATAGAGACCCAGTGCATTGCTGAGCCTGTCCTCAAAGTCATTCCAGCTCATTCTACTGGCAGGACCTGTAGCAGCCCAGCTGCTTTCATGCTGTGAAAAAGTGCCAGAGATGGACTTGAGTGGGTCGGGTGACAAGATCACAGCGTGCTGCCATTGTTATTGCTATCATGGTGGTGGTGGTTATTGCTATGAGGATGATGATGATGATACGATAGAAGAGGAAGAGTGGGAGACCCTTTACTCTCATGCCACGGCTAAGATCCAGGAATTTGGTTTTTGTTTTTTGAATTTACCTAGTTAACATCAATCTGTTAACTGCCTGGGAGTGATATTGCTGTGTCTGTTGAACTGCCAACAGTGTTTCTTAGACAGAAAAAAGTAATTTCAGGAAAAAAATGAAATATTCACTTACCTTTTTGCCCTGTGGACATATCCACTCTTTGACACAATTCTATACCCTAGGTCTCTGGCCTGTACTCTCACTTCCTTTTTTTTTTTCTTTTTCTTTTTTTTTGCAAGACAATTGGGGTTAAATGACTTGCCCAGGGTCACACAGCTAGTAAGTGTTAAGTGTCTGACCCAGACTGGATTTGAACTCAGGTCCTCCTGACTCCAGGGCTGGTACTCTATCCATTGTGCCCCCTAGTTGAAAATCACACACCCTTTTTTTTTTGGGGGGGTGAAGCAATTAGGGTTAAGTGAATTGCCTGTGGTCACACAGCTAGTAAGTGTTAAGTGTCTGAGGCCAGATCTGAACTCAGGTCCTCCTGACTGCAAGGCCAGAACTCTATCCACTGTGCCCCCTAGTTGCCCCACCTGTACTCTCATTTCTATTGGAAATAGATGGTGAAGGAGGGCAATGATGGTGGATTCTATGTCATTTTAATAGATTAAAGAGACATAAGGGGAATAGATGTCTTGAGGAAGTTCTATTCCTATCCCAAGACTCATAAGAGAGCTTTGAGTTGGAGATCCAATAGTAATCACTCATATTTATGGTACTTGGGGACTGGTTCTTCCAAAGTGCTTTCCTCATGTTAATCCTGTGAAGTAGTTAGGGCATTGTACCCATTTTATAGTTGAGGAAATTGAAGCTCAGTGAGGGTAAGTGGCTTATCTTGGGTCACAAAGCTAGTAAATTATGGAGTCAGAAATGGAATCAAGGTCCTCTTGACTCTAAGTCCAATACAGCATGGTGCCACATGATGGAAGACTCGTAGGGACTTGCAATGAATGATAGTGGTATAGGGAGCAGATGATCTCTGGAGCTAGTCTACTTCCACCCCACTTCAGGGGGGCCATGGATGTGTATGTGTGGGTAGGGGATGCAATTGATTGACCATTTTGCAAAACTCCTGTTAATTCCATCTTTGTATGAGTGAGGGAGGTACTTAGTGTAGTCATTTCATTTAATCCCCATCATTTCCTTGATGAATTGTGCAAAAGGGCTTCCTGCCAATATGCCTGTGCTTGAGAAGCTAAGTGTTCCTCGTTTGGGTGTCTCTACTCCCTGACCTTCTCAGAATCCCTGGGGGAACCTTTCCCACCAAAGAGCAAAGTGAATGGAAATCCCATAGACATGGGAGAAAACAACCTTTTCTTTCATATGTCTTCACCAGGGAGTGAACTGGGGAAATGATTCTTGAGCTCTGTTCTCCTTAGATGTGCCTCTAAGGACTTAACAAAACACAAGAAGTTGAATTTCTAGGAGCATAATTGGCACTGTTGACAGGAATCAAATTTATAACACCAGGAAAGTCTGGTTTTAATTCCTGCCGCCTTCCTGGGATGGTGGGTGGCTTTAGTTAATAAAGCTGATCTCTCACCTTTGGAATCAGATTGAGCTCCCAAGTTGGAACATGCCTGAATTTAATTTGGAAATGCCCATGTATGCTGGGTACCTACTCTCCAGGGAGAATAAAGATTGGTAATGTGTTCTGAAGCACACAATCCCAGCAACGGAAGAAGGAGCCCCACCATATTATAGGCTTCCTAAGACACAAAGTTATTAAACTGCAGAAGTTGAATGATTAAGGCTGATGGGATGGGCCCACAAGGAGGGAGAGGTTAGGGCAAGGAATGAGAGCTATGTGTTGCTTTAAAAAGAAAAAAAAAACGATACGATGTGTTACTATGATCCAAGCATTTTTGTATTTTCACTTAAGCTTTCAGACAGACAAATCCAAGAATTAACCTCCAAATCTCACCTGAAATCAGGCTATTAACTGTCTGGCTGTGAGAGCAAATAGCTTCAAACCTCTTCGTGTCTCTCAGTTTCCCCATTAGGTAAAAGGGCACAAGGGAAGGGACTTTTCAGGGGATGCTTTTTAGAAGACCCTGAAATCTCAGTGTGAATCAGGGCCATAATGAAAATACAGTGTGTTATTCTAATAGAAATTCCAAAAGAATGAAGCTACATGGAATAATAAAGTCAGAGTCTTTGTGCCTATGCTTAAATTCATTCATCCAATGTATTCAAGGCACATAGCTGCCTTCTGATGAATATCCAGAAATCAATAAGACAAGGTCCTTGTTCTCAAGGAGCTTTCAATCTATTAATGGAGTAAAGGCATGGGCAGAAATAATCATAATTCAAAATTGAATGTGGCAAGTTCAATACAGTAATATGAGCATTCAGAGGGGGAAGTTATTACTTCCATCTGGGGAAATCAGAGAAGATTCCGTGAAGGAGATGACATTCAGAGGAGCATTGAAGGATGGGTATAACTTTCCCTTTCCTGGAATACTAAGATAAGGAATTCGGCTCTTATTTATCATAAAATGGGGAGCCATGAAATGTTTTTGAGTAAGTGAGTCATATGATCAGATCTGTGCATTAGGAAGACCAATATGGACTGGAATATGGAGAAACTGGGAGTCAGAGGTCCATTGAGGAGGCTATTGAAATAGTAAAAATCAGGAAGGCAATGAGAGCTTAAACTTAGATAGTAACAGTGGGTTTTGGAAAAGAAGAGACAAAGAATTTTAGTCCTTGGCCTTATCCTCTGCTAAGAGGTGCTATAGGTTCATTAAAAAAATTTTAAATCATGCCAAACAAATAACTGGAGATGTAAAAAACCAAAACAATAAAAAAACAGCTATTTAAATTCTTTATTACCATAAGATCTCATTTGGAAAAAACCCAAATATGATTTGTGGGTTTTACAATTCATCTACCATCTTGGAGAAAATAAGCATCAATAAAAAGATTTCAATTGAATATATCTCCTGTAATTTTAATAGATTGAAATAAAATTTGGTCCATGATTAGAGATTATAGGGAGAAATATCCTAAAAGAAAAAGATAGCACAGTTTAGGAAGCTAAAATGAATGTGTTGCCCAAAATATTTTACTGGGTAAAAATCATGCCTTTATCTGCATTGTCTGGTATGTGACATGTCACTTTACTCCTGAGAAAGTTAAATAATTCACAGAGTTAAGTAGTGTCATAAAAAGGCTCAAGTGGGATGGTTCTCTGCTCTGTGACACGGTTTATGCTTTTCCTTTGTTGACAGCAGGGTAAGTGATGGAGAAGATAGCACATACTGAAAATATAAGATACACATGGCACTTATGTAAACTTAGACAAAGATATAATTTCTAAATATGGGTTCCTTAATATACTTTCTCATGAATTCATCATTAGGGGATTTTTCCCTCTGGTTAATGTCATCTGTGTCTTATCAAACTGTGAAGAGTTACAGTTTGGCAAATTGGAGAAGCATCTGGTAGGAATGTCATCCAAGTACAATGCTTCTTAGCTATTCTTTATGGAATAAGCAATGACTTCATAGATTCCCAGGTTCTCTTTTTCATGGATGATTCCATTTTTGTTGTTTTTTGAATCTCATCTAGATATGAAAAGCATTACCACCATGTCGAAATGATAGAATTTGAAATGTTTAGTGATGTGTACCTGGAGTATACTGGATAAAAACCAGATTCTTTGTGACTGAATTCAATTCAAGTATGGTGATTACGTATCATTAGATTTTGAGCATGAGCATTTAAAAAAAGTCAATCTTACTTGTGGATAGAGAGCTCTCTGTTTCTATTCACCAACCAAATGTCAGTGTAAGGGCGGTAGAACCCTGGTAATTGGAGCCAGAAGACTTTAGTCTCTGTCAGGACCCACCAGTCACTCACCAAGCATTAAGTTCTAACTAAAATCTTATCTTTTACAGAAAACTTTCCTAACACTTCTTAATTCTAGTGCCTTCCCTCTGTTAATTATTTCCTGTTTCTCCTGTATATAGCTTACTTTGTACATATTTGTTTGCATGTTGTCTCCTCCATTAGATTGTAAGCTCCTTGAGTGTAGGGACTGTCTTGCCTCTTTTTGTGTCTCCAGCCCTTAGCACAGTGCCTGGCAAATAGTAGGGGCTTAATAAATGTTTATTGAGTGATTGGTTATTAAGCACATTTTATGTGTCAGACCTTGTTCCAAGTTCTTGGTACACAAATACATTCAGAAAGACAGTCCCTGCCCTCAAGGAGCACATATTTTAATAAGGGAAGACAAGCTGGAAAAGAAGTTAGAAGAGGGGCAGGGTGCTGACAGTGCCCAGCACAGGGGTGTTGAAGATCAAATCTGGGAGGAAAGTCAGGAGTGAAGCCTGTAGAGGAAGGGAGTGGCGTGGGCTTCTTCCTTAAAGTGGAGGTTCTGAGAGGAACCAGCCAATTCAGAGGGAGAGACTTACAGAGGCAGAAGATACAATCAATGTGGAAAGTCCAGGGATGGTATGAGCTTCCAACGTGGAAAGGTTTCTGGGGAATTGTTGATAAAGTCTAAGAGGAGAATGAGGAATCCTGGGCATTGCCAGTTATCTTGACTTATGTCTTGCCCCTGATGACTCTGGAGGAGAGAGTGAGGCTGATGACTTTGTATAGCTCTGCCTCACTTAAATCCAATTTCCTCTCAAATCATGACATCATCCTGTGATGTCACTGGTCCTCTTTGAGAATGAAGGATGAACAACAAGAAGTCAGGAACACAGACTAGAGAGGATTGAAGGACTTTGGTCAGGTAAGGCACTCTATATCTCTGAGCCTCATTTTCCTCATATGGAAAATGGAGCTGGAAATACTTGTGCTACTTACTTCACTGTTTTATTTGTGAGGAAAACACTTTGCACTACCTGTAAGACCTTAGGTAAATATAACCCTTTCAGGTCTCTGTTTTCTCATCTATAAAATGAGGCGTTAGACTAGGTGACCTCTATGTCTCATCCAGGATTAGGTGTATGATCTTATGATCTTAAATGTTAAATCATTGCATAAATATGAGCTATTCTAATGACCTGGCTAGCATTGCAAGTACCATTCTTTAACTCTGACCAAAATGCATTAGGACTATTCAGTTTGTTGGGTTTTCCAATTGTACCATTACAGCTGAGGTTTTTTTAAATTCTTTTTATAATTTTTTTCAGTTATCAAACATTGACTTTTTTCTTCTTTTTCCACCCATTGTTTTATAAAACAAAACAAATACAAAATCATTCGATCATATAAGCCTGCTGAGTCTTTAAAATTTTTGGTATGATGGACCACTTTGGCTATCTGATAAAGACTATGGACCTCTTTTCTGAATAAAGTTGTTAAGTGTAAAAAGTAAGATAAACAGGATTATAATGGAAACCAGTAACATTGGAATACAATTGGCAAAATATTAAACAAATAAGTTCTCGGGCCCCAAGTTACAAACTTCTGGTCAGCAAAATTGTCATGGATTTAACATGGCAATTAGAACAAATCACCAACCCCACGATGACTCCAGTGGACAATCCTACTGCTCTCCTCGAGAAAGTGACCTACAAGTGCTGCTTTTGGTAAGAAGACTTCACGTTTAAAAGATGGGCTTTACTAGGGTAAGGGAATGTGGTATAGTAAAAAACTGGAAGATCAGAGTTCTAGTCATGCATCTGCCACCATCCTCTCAGACCATTCATTGGTCCTCTCTAGATCTTGGTTTCCTCTCCTGTAAAACAAAGGCCTTGGGTTAGGTAATCTTGGGTTAGGTCTCTTCTAGTTGTGATAGTCTGTCTTTCTGGTGACCACAGAGTTCAAAAAGCTGGTGAAATGTTTCTGAACCTCTCTCTCTGGTCCTTGCTTTTCCCTGCTTCCTTTTCTCATCTCTCTCTACATCGATGCTAAGAAACTGAGGAAGTCTGTTTTCTTGTTATTTTCAGCCAAAGCTTTTATTAAACACCACCGACACCACCACCATCAACCAAACAAAATCATAATAACTCTTTAATAGATTTCCCCTCCTCAATACTCAGCCCCTAAAAGGAACAAAAAAAAAGCCATTTTCTTCTTTTGGGAATTTTTTTATCTTAAATGTTTGACTCCTCATTACCCTGGATGTTTAGCATAGCTGACTCCTCCCACATTTACAAAAGGAAAGGAAAGGAGAAAGGAGGGAGGGAAGATTCAATCAATCAAATTAATCAAAAAGCAGTTATTAAGTACCTAGTCTTTTACAGACACTGCCAGAAGCAATATGTTGTTGTTGTCCAGTCATTTTTCAGTTATGTCTGACTCTTCATGATCCCATTTGGTGTTTTCTTGGCAAAGATACAGTAGTAGTTTGCTATTTTCTTCTCCAGGTCATTTTACAGATGAGAAACTAAGGCAAACAGGGTTAAATGGCTTTCCCAGAGCCACACAACTAGTAAGAGTTTGAGGCCAGGTTTGAACTCAGGAAGATAAGTCTTCCTTTCTCCTGGCCTGGCACTGTATCGGCCACTTCAACTAGCTGCCCCAGAAGAGGGACATTATCGATCAGGAAGTCTTGAGCCCTAATCTTACAGATGGAAAAAGTGAGGTCAGGAAAAAAAGGAAGAAATTGTCTCTCCCTTCAAGCAGCTTACATTCTAATAAAGGAGATAATGCACATGTATCTAGGTAGATATAAAACATGTTCAAAGCAGATACAAGGTAAGCTTGGTGGAATAAGTTGGGGAGAAGCACTAGTATTTGGGGGGAAGAAGGTAATACTTGAGTTGTATTGAAGAAAACCAGGATCCCTAAGAGGTATATGGGAGGATGAAGAACATTGCAAGTCTAGTATAAAGGCACCTTACATCTTCGTTACACTCATCATATTTTTCCAGTGCTCTTTAGAGAGTAATTTTGAGTCTATGATTCATGATTCAAAACCCTATGATAACAATGGAAAAAAACAAGTGTTAGATTTTTTTGGGGGGGGGATCATTAGAATCATTGCTCAGTTTCTCAAATGCAATAAATATAATTATGATGATTACAGTGCTGGCAATGGTTATGAAACTGAGGGAAAATCATTAATCTCTCTAGGCCTCAGTTTCCTCATCTATAAAAAGAGGGGGATATCCTAGGTGGCTCCTAGGATTCCATCCAACTCTGGATCACTGATCCATTTCTGTCATGGCATGGTAGAAAGACTGATGGATTTGGAATCAATGAAACAGGGTTCAAATTTTGACACTGCCATTTACTCACTGTGTGATCCTGGGCAAGTCATTAACCTCTTTGGGCCTCAGTTTCCTCATCTGTAAAATGAGAGATAACTTCCAGCCATAAATCCGTGATCTAATAAGTTGCTGCCATGTTGCACAGCTAGTAAATGGTAGAGCTCAGACTTAAATCCATACTGGTTGAATCCAGGTACTTCCTCTTTCTAGTTCGTGGAGACAAACTAGCCTGGGTGGAGTCAGACAGGTATCTGGGAGAGGCCACAGCCAAAAACACACGTGCACAGTGTTTGGAACGTGGCATATGGCACAAGGTCCCTGTGATGAAGATGTGCAGTGAACCATGAACTCCCAAGCCACGAATGCATGGAGGCCAGAGATGCAGCCAACTTGGCCCTGTGTCAGCACCCAATATCCTGCTGCTATTCAAATAGAACCAGCCCTCTGATCTGTTGAAGAGGATTTTAGGCTGTTTTGAGGCAAGAACCATCTGATGAGGCTGTGCCCCCAGCCTTCTGAGCTGCAAAGAGGGAGAGCTGTCTCCAGGCAGGCAGAACTGCCAGAGATCCTGTTGCAGTAGATGGGAAGATATGCTGACCGTGAAAAAGAACAGTCCCCCAGTCTCTGGCAAATGCAGATTGCAGGCACTCCATTCAGCTGAACTGTGGCGGGATTCCTGTATTTGGCCCTGAAATGCCTGCTTGTCAAAGCGCCTCAGTACTCTTGTGATAAGGACTAGAGAAATCCCCAACCACGTAACTCCAGGGTGACCCAGATGCATTCACAAGCATTTCTTAATGGGTCAAGTAGAATAAAAAGAAAACCTAAACAAATAAAAAACAAGAGAGATAGACCACACACACACACACACACACACACACACACACACACACACACACACAGAAAGAGAGAGATGGAGAGACAGAGAAAGAGAGACACAAAGACAGAGAGATAGAGAGAGAAAGAGATAGAAAGACAGAGATAGTGACAGAGACAGAAATAAAAAGACAGACACAAAAAGAGACAGAGACAGAGCAAAAGCCAGAGAGAGACAGACAGACAGAGGCAGAGAAAGGCAGAGACTGAGGCAGAGAGACACAGATCTGGGATGATCTAGAAGAGAGAGATTCTTAACTGGGAGGTCTGCAAGGGATTTGAGGATATATTTTAGGAGCTTCATGAATTTGGAAAGGAAAATTACATCTTTATGTCACTATAATTGATTTCATTTGTAATCTCATGATATTTTAATTCATTTTAAAACATTATTCTAAGAAGGGGTCCATAGGCTTTGCCAGACTGCCAAAGGGGTGCAGAAAATAAGAAAAGGTGAATAACCTTTGAATTTTAGAGCATACCGCTCCCTCTTCTTAACTCAACTCAAAATTAAAAAAGAAATTCTGTCATGAAAAAATGTTTCTGAAGCAAGACAGATGGCACCGGGCTAACAAATGCTCATTGTTCGCCTCATCAGCTGGCACAGGAGCCCATTGGGGCAGGCAGTGGGAATTGTTTAGTGATAATCTGGGTAGAGTTTTTGCTTTCCCACCAAGGCCAGAGAGAAGCCAGCACAGTTCCCCGGGAACAACCTTTATCTGGGTAGTCATGTTTCTCTGATTGGACTGACTTGGGGTGGGAGGCAGGGAGGGGAAAGAAATGGAGGCTTTCAGGCATGGCTGGGAGCAATGCTGAGAGCCTGACTTCATCTCAAACTCCATCAGCATACACTTATATTCATTTTGACTCTTTCTTTAGAACTCTTTCAGGCCACTGCAGACAAACGTGGACTAATATTACTTTTTGGCTGGAAGTAATGTGGGAAGCCCAGTTACAGCAGGAAAAAATCTTTTCCTTTGGGACACAGAAGATAACTGGCTAAACTGAAAATGGGCAACTATGAAGCCACTTTACCAAGAGGAAAAAAAAAATAAAACCCACATACACACATGCGATCAGAATAACCCAAGCTAGCCTATTTTAAACTTTTTCCTAATTCCATCAATATTTTATCACCGGAATATACAATAGAAGGTATTTGAAGGCAGACGTGGTCAGAGCGTCATTATTGCCCCCTCCTGTGACCTAGAGGCACTGTTCCATAGTTCTTACTGGGCTTTTGGAATCTCTTGTGGAAAAAAAGAATTACATGTGAGTTCACTGAGTTCATTTGGACACATGTCCAATGTCTTTTCTCTGTCAGGGTTTAAAGAATTCTGGAAATGGGATGGGGCTGAGATCCTCACTATTGGCTTCATGAGAGACATTAGAAATTACACTCCCTAGGCTGGACAAGGAAGACTCCTCAGTTTCTGGTCCTGAAGTTTCCTGTCTTCTGTTTGATTCTGGTGTCTGGGAGAATCATCAGACAAATCTCTAATAGCTTTAGATCCATCAGTTCCTCTCCCTAAGTTAAAACCTGTGGGCCCCTTTAAATCATGGGGAGGCTGTAATAGCAGGGGAGGAAGAAACTTTCCTCAGAGTAAGACTCTGATACCCTTCAATCCACTCTCATTCATTGCTGAGTTAATATCCAGCCTCCTGGTTTACAGTTCTTTACAGTTCTAATCTCTCTTTCCTTGCAGTTCTTCTGGGTAACCATGAAATCTGACCTAGATCCTTAAGCCTGTGAAGTACTCTGCATCTCAATTCTCCTAGACCTCAGCCTTTTTGAACACTTTCTCTCCTTCCGCCTCTGACTCATTTCAGTATGCTACTATGCTCTGTCTATGCCTGAATTCTATCCAAGAACAGGATAGTCTATTATTCTTTTAATGGTAGGAGACCAATTGACACACCATCACAGTATTGAACATATATATCTGTTAACCGTCATAAATTAAAATAGTGATGATTATCACAACAATGGCATATCTCATGCCAAGGTCAAATTAACCATTGCAATTTTGTTCAGGAATAATTTCTGGAATGTTTTGGATTTTAAAAGAGTACCATTCAGTTCCTAGACATTTCTGAATTTGCTACAGATCTGAAGAGAGCTTGCAGCACGAGAGAGCTTTCTTGGTGGGCTTGGGTAGAAATTATGATGCTTTCCAAGAGACATTAGGTTAGGGTTAGAGTTCGAGTTAGAGTTAGAAATAGAGTTGGAATTAGGGTTACAGTATTGGGAATGTAATATCATTTGAAAGTCTATTTTAGGGATATATTTAGTGTTGGAATATTTAATTTCCTGGATTGGGAAGTGCTATCTTCCCATTTTCCACTAAATGTTTTCCTTTCCCTACTTTTCAATTTATTCCATAAGCCTTGAATTAACATAGTCTTTCTATACTAACCTACCATGTGCCTAGATCTATCTATCTATCTATCTATCTATCTATCTATCTATCTATCTATCTATCTATCTATCTATCTATCTATCTGTCTGTCTGTCTGTCTGTCTGTCTGTCTGTCTGTCTATCTGTCTATCTATAGTAAGGGTTTGAAACCTTCTCTAAGTCATGGACCTGTTGGGCAATCTGGCCTGTGGGCCTCTTCTCAGAATAGAAGTTTGTTGTCTACATTCATAATAGAAAGAAATGCTAAATTTCAGTAAAAAGTTAGCGAAAATAAAGATGTATTTTCCCCCATCCTAGTTCATGGATTCCTTAAAACTATCTAGGGGCACCAGGTTAAGAACCCCTGATTTAAATGATGTTAGGTGTTGAAACAAATCCTCCTTCCTTTTATGGTGCAGTCATTGCCTATAAGACCCTGATGTTGGGAAAGATTGAAGGCAAAAGGAAAAGGGGATGGCAGAGGATGAGATAGTGTCATGGAAACAACAAACATGAACTTGGACAGACTTTGAGAGATAATGGGGGACAGAAGAGCCTGGCATGCAATGGTCCATAGGGTTACAAAGAGCCAGACACAACTGAGCCACTGAACAGCAACATTACCTATGGCAGATAGATTGGAGTATTTAACAGGAGAAATGTACCTAGTCTCTTGGGTGGCTGAGAATGATTACTTATCACTTAAATGCGTGTGTCGATGGGGTGGGGGTGTTGAGAAGGCATAGGGAAGGGTTGTCACTGAGTTTGTCTAAGGATAATAGTTCATTTACCCACTCCATATGTCATGATTCAGAGGAGTCAATCCAATCATAATGGCTCATGAGACCAAATAACCCGATGGCACTTGAAGAAAGTCTAAGATCAGATGGATGAGTCTCTGTACAAAGTTATTTCTCATTAGTGCCATGAGCGGAGCGTATCTATAATAAAGAGAATACAGAAGACCCAGGAACCACTCAGCTCCCAGGTGGTGTGTGGTAGACCCAGCACTTCCATGGAGGTCTGATTTGAGTGGGTAAGAAACCAGTAATCAGGCATGGACAATGGGTGAACTCCTCAATGTGATCTTCTGAGGTTGCGGAGGAGACGAAGTAGAGTTAGATGACTGTGGAGAGGCTGCCACAAGGAGGGGCCCGTCCTAAATGAGGGAGAGAGGCTAGGGCCCCACATTAGGTCATGTGGTCAGATCTTCTTTCAACAGAATCTGTTTGTGCTTCCTTAGCTTTGCTTTGTAGTTCTTTGGCTTAAACCCCAGCCTCTCATAAGACATCTTCCAAGACAAATAGCCATGACCCCTGCATGCTTGGTAAGTTTACTAGGTAAGAATGTTTTCTTGAAAGATTATTTTGTGCCCTATAGCCAAGAGTTTGTTGGCAACCCCTGAGCCTTCTTAAATGCTGAAATCTAATGAAGACTTAAGGTGCAAGCACATGGTGTGTCCAAATAGCATATTTTTAAACAACAACAAAACCCCTGGCATTAACAAATAACCCCTGTTTATTATTATGAGCTCTAATTAACGTACAAACTTTTGTCTCAGTGAATTTGTTCATTCCTTCCCAATAGCTATTTTAAACACGATTTATACAATGCTTACGGCCTTACCTTCTAAGTGTTTACAAAAGAAGTATGTTGTGATCCTTCATAGGAAAGAGTTATTGGTGAAGACGTTTAACAACATTAATTTGGTGAGAGGAGGTAGATGCTTGAGGCATTAATATATGATTCCCATTACCCATTTAAGAATAAAAGAACACTGTGTAGCCAAAGATCTGAAGATAATTTATAAGAAAGAAATGTAATCAGTTTTCAACTCTCCATACCACTAGGGCGGGGGAAGGTAGGGTAGAAGTGTGGCAATCCAAAATGGCAGAAATATTCCCAAATTGTCATGTCTTTGGATACATTTTTGTACTTATACTTGAACATGGGTGTAGCTCTTGTTCTGGGAACTCACTTCAAACTGAATAATGCAGCCACACCATAAAGACCTAATTGAGGAGGGAGTTGGGAAGCTTTCCAAGATGTTTGCTCATTGGAAACCCCATCTCCACTCTTTCTTAAAGCTTTCTGGTGGGAAGCTGTTTCTCAACGCAGCCCAGGAAGGACAACTCTTCCCCTCAGCCCTTCACCAGAGCCAGAATTGGTTAAAGATGTGGGTTTCAAAGGACTTCGCTGATGCACACCAAACTATAGCTGTTGATAGAAGTAGATGTTTATCTCCTTCTCCAACAAAGCAATTAAACAGAATGCCTTGGGTGCTGTCAGTGAACTTGAAAGCAAAATTTGTTGCGGATGCATTCAACTACATTCATTCTACAAGCATCAGTAAGTACCTACAATGTGTACGGCACTCGCTGTGCTTCTAGCTGGGCAGGGGAGGCCTCTTCCAGCGCTTCTCCTCATCACCACGTTCGAAGAGCCTCCTCACCCTGGAGGAGTCTTATGCCCTCGTAGCCCCATCCTCCGATTGCTTGGTTCCTCCCAGAACATCCACTTTCAGGAGGTGCCCAGGCCATCCAAACTCACTCTTCCATTTATCTCCCAGCTCTGCCCATGATTTCCACTCATCATCTAGAAGGAAGATCCGCCATATATATATATACAACCACAACAGACGCCATGATGGCAAATCCAATCAATTAGCAAATAAGCAACGTATTAAGCTATGTGACAATTGCTGTTCGGTTGTTTCAATTGTGTCTGACTCTTTGTGACTTCATTTGGGGTTTTCTTGGCAAAGATACTGAAGTGGTCTGCCATTTCCTTCTCTAGTTCATTTTACAGATGAGCAAACTGAGGTAAACAGGGTTAACTGACTTGCCCAGGGTCACACAGCTAGTAAGTGTCTGAGGCCAGGTTTGAACTCAGGAAGACAAGTCTTCCTGACTCCGGGCCTGGCACTCTGACCACTATGGTGCCACCTGGCCGCCCACTATATGCCAGGCACTATGCTAAATGTCAACAATACAAAAAAAGGCAAAAACGGTCCCTGTCTTCAATGACCTTGCATTCTAATGAAGCATGTAACATACACATAAAAAAGATATGTACAATGTATAGCCTATATCAGATTGTGCACCGTCTTGGGGAGGGAGGAGGGGAAGGAGAGGGAGAAAAATTTAAAACGCAAAAGCTTATGGAAGTGATTGTTGATAATTCAAAATAAATGAATTTTAAAAAAGGATCAATTTTAATAGCAAAAAGAAAAGAATTGAAACAGTACTGGAGATGTGGCTTAACAAGAGAAGAGCACAGTTTAGGACTAAGTAACTACTTTATAGCAAATCCTATTGTGATTTATTCTCATCATTATGTGTCTGTTAATGTATCCTAGGAATATATTTTTATGATTTTTATCCTGGATACCATGGACTCATTTGGATGCCACAATCTATATTAAAACCTCCACATCTTATTTTCACAAAGCTATTGTAGAATGAAGCCTCCTCCATTCTGGCCCCATGGATAGGACTTTGAAATTTAATAAGATTAAATTATTTTTACTGGAAAAAAAGATATGTACAGAGTAGAGGAGAGGTAATTTTAGAAGGAAGCATACTTGTACCTGCAAGTACTGAGAAGGGCCTTCTAGAAAAAGTGGCATCTGAGCAGGGTCTTGAAGGAAGCCAGCAAATCTAAGAGACAGAGTCGAGGGAGGAGAACATTGTAGGCATAAAGGTGGCCAAAGGGAAGGGGCCGGGAAAGGTTGTTATTGACTCTGGGGACAGACTTCTTAGAGGGGGTGGTATTTGAATTGGGCTTTAAAGTATGGAGAGGAATTCCAAAGGTGTATGGGAAGGGGTACAGATGATAATCTGTTAAGAGATGGATGGCTCAGGTAGGCCGAGGAAAGGTTGTAAAGAGCACACAGTGAATTTAATTGCATGTCTCTGTCCACCATTCACTACTGCAGAATCTGCAGCAGCAGCATTGCCTCATTCTGTTCTATACCAAAAACTAGGCCATGGTCTTCTTTCACCAGAATGATACACTTTCTTGTTGAGACAGTTCAGCTGAAGCAGTCAGGTGGGGCTGGGGGATAGAGGATCAGGAAACCAGGTCTGAGCTATATTTAGGTAATTGACTTAAATAGTTAAAAAAGCTGTCTGAAGAGCAAATTAGATTTGAAACCTGGTCAATAGACTTTGTTCAGATCATTGACTTATGGCTGCTTGCCCTTAATCACTTAGAATAAAAACTTCTACCTGCCAAGGGGTATGTGTGTGTCTGTCTGTCTGTCTATGTGTGTGTATGTGCATATATGTATGTGTGTATATGTATGTGTGTGTAGCACTGTTATATTTTTCTGCATGAAGCCTGACACCCAACTGGAACCAGCATTATTCAAAGTTCCAGAATGGTGAGTGACCTACTTCAGTTTTTCTCTTGATTTGCCTAAATCCTGAAGCTCCCTACCCTTCCAAATTCCATTTGGCAAGCAAAGGCAAAGAACCTTTGCAACAGCTGATAAAGCAAATTGAATTTGAGTCTTCTGGAGCTGTCTTGTTGCTCCTTGAATCATGAGAAGGGACTGATTCCTGTTTGGCATTGAATGTGGGCTAGGAGGTCAGGGGCTTCACATTTTCATTGGCTGTTTCTTCTCTCTCTTTACTGAAAGAGAGCCCTGATTTTAGCGCTGGCTTCTGTATTACTCTTTCTCTGCTCTGGGTACATCTGATAAGTGCCCTCTTTTGTCTTTAGCATGGATTCCAGTTGCTCAATAGTCGAAGGCTTTATTTTGCTTAGACTCCCCCTCTCTTAGGAATTATAATGCGCCCTGGATTTAAACAGGTTTGTCAAGTGTAAGTTATAATAAAAGGTTCAGCCCTAATAACTGCACTGGTAATTATACTTGCATAATGAGGATGGAGGTCGTGACAAATAAACCTGATTTGAGCTTCATATGCTTCAGGAAGAGAATTGGCCTGTTGGAGAGGGTGATGTGAAGTGTAGCACACCAGCTTGTCCTATAAAGACAAGGGAAACATCTTGCCTTCGGCTTTCCTTGTCCCTTTTAAAAGAGAAAAAATCTTCAGGAAATAGATTGGGAAACTGAGGCTCAGAGAGAGCATATGAATCATGTGTAATTGTATAACTAGTGAGTGTCTGGGCCAACATTAGAACTTGAATTTTGTGGTGCTAAATCCAGTCTTGTGTCCAGAAAGCTTATTTGAAAAAGAAATACAGAAAAAGATGGCCCCTCTCCCTGGAGTGACCACCCGTCTATTTTCTCAGAGCTGATGATACTGGTTGCTGCTGGCTGTCAAAATTGTTAAAGTTGGATTATGTGCTATGTGAACAGGTGGTTTGGGGCTTAGATCATAATGGCTTACCCTCTGCTTTGCATTTAATCCAAGCATTAAGGATATTTCTATCTCCATTTGCATATGGAGGAGACTGCTCTTACTATAGTTAGTTCCAGGGAAGTGGAACGAACCAGTGGAAAATTGGACTATAGGTTGAATGGAGTGAGCCAATGGTGATTTTGTCCTTACTCAGAGGTAAGGGATTGGTGGAAGTGTTACTGACGATGGAAGAAAGGTAGACTGGGTGGGATCTTGGGATTGTCGAGTCATAGATTGAGAGCAGAAAGGAACTTTAGAGGCCATCATCTACCTTTTACACATGAGGAAACTAAGGCATGCTAAAGTTGATTGACTCACCAAAAGTCTCATTTTGTAACAAAGGCATGTGAGCTGTATTTTGCCACTTCTACTCATTTCCACCCAAGTAAAAATTCCAAAATGCCATCATTGCATCTGGGTTACTGAAATTCAGATGACCCCCTGCCCCCTCCTGGAGCTGTCACAGCTGGAACCATCATATCTTACCTCAAAGCCTCTTGCCACAAAATGTTGTATTCCATTTGATCATCTAGGCTCGAGCAAACTCTCCCACCACGTCCACAGTGATCTCTAAGCAATTCAAGTTTCACCTGGCAATGTTGGACGACTCTCAACACGGCTTCTTCGGCATTTGATTAAAATAAAACCCTTCCCAGCCGGCATTTCTCCTACAGGGGCCCATGGCCAGGTGTTGGGGCCCTTTGTCTGAAACACCTGGCTTCAGCCAGCTTGCCAGGCAATCTCATTTTGGCAGGAAAAACAACTGGCCTCCCCTCAGACCCGAGTCTTTCAAAGCCAGGAGGAAGGAAATAAGTGACAATGTGAGTCTCTCATGAAAATAAAAGTGTTCCCTAATCTCCCATTTTAAACCAAGAGGAGGCAGCACCTCTCTCTCTCTCTGCCACCTCCCCCAGGGGAGAATAATGGAATAATAGACACCCCTCGTTCTTTGGTCAACATTCACATTGTGAAGTTTTTCTGAAAATAGAGAGGAATTAAATAGTGATTTACTCAGTTCGAAGCCAATTATATTCACTGAACAACTCACAGTACAGTGAATCAGAGCGTCAGAACTGGAAGAGAAATCCCATCCAGACGTCTCATTTCCAAAGAGGAAACTAAGCTCTGGAGTTCTGTGAGAATTTGCCCAGGCTAGTTCGGAGCAGAGTTGGATCCCAAACTTGATTTCTAGGTCACCTGACTCTTTATCTGGTGTTGGATAATAATAATAACAGTAGTAATAATAATAATAATACCAGCTAACATTTATGTAGCACTTTCTACATGCCACGCACTTATAATTATTATCTCATTTTATCTTCGCAACAACCTAAGAGGTAGGTAATATTATTATCCTCATTTTACAGATGAGGAAACTGAAGCAGAGCTTTAGTGACTTGCCCAGGGTCACACAGATAGTAGATCTCTGAGGTCAAATTTGAACTCAGGTCTTCCTGACTCCAAGCCTGGAGCTCTATCCTCGTATACCAAACTAGGTTGACCTGACACACAGGAGACAGATGATTTCAACTTATGTGTGTCCATGTTGAGTCTGTATAGATGTAGCTTACAGGGGGAGCAAGAATGGACGTCTCTACTATCTCCTCCAAGGGAAACTTTGATTCCTGCCAGGAAAGGAAGTGGGGGTTGGGGCCAAAGGATGGACACCCTCATCTCCTCAGAGAGATGGCACACTCTAGAATTGTATCTATCTGCTCCCTTAAAATTGTTAGTCTGCTTGAAGTGAAGTTGTTTTTAGGTTCAAACTAAATTTTGGACGACTTAATGGGAAAGGAGGGCCTCAAGCTATATTTCCATGGCTTGACTTCCTTCCCACCAAATGCCAGATGATGAACATACATAACAAATAAATTCATATAGCCAAAGAGATAACAAATAGAAATCAGAGAATGTGTATAGAAGAGAGCATATACCAGATAATACACAGAGCAAATGAGCTCTCCCATTGGAAGTGAGATAATACAGAGAGAAAGAGAAAGGGAGAGAGAGAAGGAAAGGAGGAGAGGTATTTCACCCAAGAGGAAATTCCTTAAAACAAAAGTTTCTAATGCAGCAGTCTAGAGTTAGGGACATGATACAGATTGACAGCTTCTCTATATGTCACTTTTTAAAATTTTTTTTAAAATTTATTTTGATTTATCAACAATCACTTCTACATGCTTTTGAGTTGAAAATTTTTTTCCCCCTTCCTCCCCGCCCCCCAAGACGGAGCACAATCTGACATAGGCTTTACAATTACATACCCATTAAACATATTTTCACATTAGTGAAGTTGTAAGTAAAAATTAAAACCAATAGGAGGAACCATCAGAAAGATGAAACAAAACTCAACAGAAGGTAAAAATAAGTGATAGCGATTCGACTTCCATAGTTCTTTCTTTGGATGTGGACAGCATTTTCCATCCCGAGGCCTCTGGAGATGTCTTAGATCCTCATAATGCTGAAGAGGGTTCAGTTTAACAACCTTAGTCATTGCATAATGTGGCTGTTATTGTGTACAAAGTCCTCTTGGTTCTGCTCACTTTACTCAGCATCGGACCATATAAGTCTTTCCAGGTTTTTCCGAAGTCAGCCTGTTCATCATTTCTTACAGCACAATAGTACTCCATCACATTCATATACCACAACTTGTTCAGCCATTCCCCAATTGATGGGAATCCTTTCAATTTCCAATTCTTTGCCACCACAAAAAGAGCTGTATGAATATTTTTGTACATGTGGGTCCTTTTTCTATATGTCACTTCTTCCCAAGTCTTTTTCTCTTCATGGGCCTGAAGAGAGGTTTGAATCATCCATCTTCTCTCACAGACACTAGAATCTCTCTCCCCTCCAGCACTCCCCAACTCCACTCTTCACACAGGCTCAAAGTATTCATCTCCATCGATGAGAAGAGAGTCCCATACAATTGACCCTTTGAGCTAAGGGTTACACTATTAACTCATGGAACAAAAATAATCTCAGAATCAAACTGTGTATATAGCAGAAACGGCCAAGGATGGGCATAGGCTTCAGCTGCTGATATTTGCACTTCTCTAATTTCCCTTCCATTCCCCTACAGGTACCAGGCATGGAACAACATCTGGAAGTGGCCACTTCTGTGTACAGAAAACCCAATTTGGCCTGTAATTATAGTCTCACCATCAAGCCTACATTGCAGTAACAATTCATTCTCCCAACTTCAAGATTCCACATAGTGCTGGACATCCATAGAGTCGAAGAAGATCTGTTGAATGTTTATAGCTGCCAGTCTGGTGAGTTTGAATGAACTAGAAAGAAATATATATTGGTCATTATTCTGTTGATCAGAGGTTCTTAACTTTTTTTTTTTGTCATGATGTCCTTTGGCAATCTGGTGAAGTTAATGGACTTTCTTTTAGTATAATGCTTTTAGATGCATGAAAGAAAGTGTATAGGGTTACAACAAATAATTATTAAAATAGATACTATATTATAATTATGATTAATATAATGAAATTATTAAAATAGTTACAAAATACATAGATTTTTAAAAATTATGGACCTCAGGTTAAGAACACATGCCATAGACATTGGGAATGATTAGCTCTAATACCCAAACTAAACCTTATTAAAATGGGGCTCTGTGGCTTATTCATTGCTGATAGAATTGCAGACTTGTAGAATCTTTTCATAGAGCAGTCAGGCACTAAGGAGTAAAAGCTACAAAAATAATCATGCCCTTTGTCCCAATAACTCCATTATTTGGCATACCACCCCAATGACATTCTGTATTAAAAAAGGTTATTTGTTTAGAGATTTTTTAATAGCCCCAATATATGCAACTGCCAGGAAAAAAAACCAAACAAAATAAAAAAAATGAAAACAAGTTAAATGTTCAACAATAGGGGAAGGAGAATCTTCCAAAAAATTGTCTTATGTTAATTTAGTGGAATCCTATCATGCAATTAAAATGGACAAAGGCGAGGAATATAAAGAAAATTGGAAAGACCTTTACGAAATAATGCAAAGAGGAAAAAAGTGGAATGAAAAGAGCAGAGTGTATATTCAGATGAGGAGAATCTTGATGGAGATGAGTTGGGACTGAAAAAGCCTTAGATACTTTATGCATTGATGGTGGTTTTTTTTTTTTTGAGGGGAGGGGTGTTAATATGTGATATTATGTGTATATTGTGGAGAGCTCCTAGGTGAGGACAATTCCTTTACCAATAGAGATTAGCAACTATTCTGCAATTTCAGACTCAGAGGTCTGGAACACTCAGAGGTTAAGTTACTTGCCTGGGATCACATAGAGAGTAGAGTGTGTCCCAAAAGTCTCAGTGCAGTTTTAAACTTTTAAATTGCACTAAGACTTCTGGGACATGCTGTGCACAGGACAGGTAGGACATGAACCCAGGCAGCACATAGCAAAGACAAGACTCGAACTCAGATCTTTCTGGTGCAAGCACTCTCTACCCACTCCATCACACTGCCTTTCAGTGGCATCAATTCATTTAAATGTAAATAGTTACTAAGCAAGTTTATTTGTTTTGATATTTAATGTTAAATGTCTAATTTTTTTTAGGCAGCCAGGGTTAAGTGACTTGCCCAGAGTAACAGAGTAACACAGTTAGTAAGTGTCTAAAATCAGATTATAACTCAGGGCCTCCTGACTCCATTGCACCACCTAGGCTGCCCCAACATTTTTTTTTTTAAAGAAGAGGCAGTGAACTGTACTGTAACTCCTACTGTAGCTACTTTCAGCTCTGCCCCTAACTAGTTATGTGACTTTGGACAAGTGACTTTATTTACCTTTCCAGGCCTCAGTTTCTTCATCTCTAAAATGAGCAACTGCACAATTTAACCCCCAAAGTCTCTTCGAAGCTCCAAAGTTCTATTGAATGCATGATAATCACCATAATGGATACTTCCCTGCCAGACACTGTCTCCTACCCATGTGACATGAATACTGAAATGCATACTATTCTCTACAGACTCCAGGTGGGCAACAGGAAACCTGGCCCTCAGCCAGGCGGCACAAACAAATTCCACCTGGCATCTCCCTAAAAGTCTAGTAGCCTACTTTTAAAGCTATTTGATTCTTGACATCAGGTAATACCACATGCTTTTTTTTTTTGCATAGACTGAAAATAGCCCCAGTAAGACCTCAGCATCCAAGACACTGTTCTAGCAACTGGGTTTTAAGTCATTCTCTGTCCTGCACTAATATTTGTCAACAAACTGCAGAGTTCCATAAGGAGCTCTTTTGCTCAGGTTTGACAGAGTTACAACAGCTGGGAAGTGGTGCATATTCTGAAGAAAGCTGTTTAAAATGATGCTTGATTTCATCCAGTTGGTTATAACCTTGCCAATTTTGTAGACGTAACTCTTGTTTCAAAGGACCTGGGTTTACTTTGGGGGAATTTCTCACCTCTCTGACTCATAGCCTTGATCCAGAAATTCTGGGAAAATCATTACCCAGTGTTCTGACTCCAACTCAGATTCAGAGAATCTCAGAATTGGAATCTACCTCAAGGACCCTCTATGCCAACTCATACCTGAAAAGGTATCCCCTTCTGTATCACACCTTACATATGTTCATCTCATCCTTGTTTTCAATATGTTGGTGACCAAGAAGCCACTATCTCCCAAGGTGGCCCATTTGATCATTGGACAGTTCTAATTTTTCTAAGGTTTTCCTTATATCCAGCCAAAATCTGCCTGCCTATAACTTCCACCCTCTAATTTTATCCTCTGAAGCAGCTGTTCTCCATGTGCACTCCAGGTAACCCTGAGGGTCCCTAAGACCCTTATAGGAGATCCAAAAGGTGAAAACTTTTTTCACAATAATACTGACATTTCAATTTCTAATATGGTAAAATAGATAGATATAATCCATATAAACAAAAGTTTTTTCAGAGGGGATCCTCAGTGATTTTTAAAAGCATAAGGGGGGTCCTGAGGCCAAAAAGTTTGAGAACTATTGTTACAGAGCCAAGTAAAATAAGTTTAATTTTTCTTCCCCATTTAGCCCTTCAAAATCTCGAAGGCAGCTCTCATGTTCCCCTAAAGTCTTTTTCTTCTCCAGGTCAAACACCTCATTTATTCAGTAGATTATCATGTGACATAAACACAAGGTCCTTCACCATCCTGGTGACCTGCCCTGGATTATCTTATCATTTTCCTTCCCCCAAAATATGGGGCTAATACTACATACAGATGTAGCGGTGACTAAGGCAGGATGGCAAAACTATCACCTCCTTATTCCTAGGAGTCATTCTACTTTTTATGGATGCCATATCATATTATTGACTCATATTGAATGTGCAGTTCAGTATGCCCTCTCCCCTATATTTTTGTAGGTAAACTATTATCTATTGATGACTCTCCCATCTTGTGCTTATGAATGAAACATATTTGCATATTCTAACCTTTCAAGATCCTGACTAGATTTTTAGAGTTCTATATATTGAATTGAATATATTGGGGCAGATAGGTGCTTCAGTGGATAGAGTCCTGGGCTTAGAGTCAGGAAGACATCTTTCTGAGTTCAAATCTGGCCTGAGACACTCACTAGTTGTGTGATCCTGAGTAAGTCACTTAACTGTATTTGCCTCAGTTTCCTTATCTGCAAAATGAGCTGCAGAAGGAAATGGCAAATACTCTAATATCTCTGCCAAGAAAACTCCAAATGGAGTCACAAAAAGTCACAACAACAATATCAACCATAACCCTACAACTTTGTTTCATTGATTCATTTGATGTGTTATCTATACCTTTACCGAGTACATTGATAAAAATGTTAAGTGACCTAGTTAGTCAACCATTTCTGCATCTACATCACTCCTTTTGCATGAGAGTCTTTGTCAAATGCTATGTTAAAAACTAAATACCCTAAATCAGCACTCCCTTCTTCTAGTCTAGTAACCAAAAGGAGAAGTGAGCATGCCTGGCATGATCCATTCTTGATCATTATGATCACTGTCTTCCCTTTCTAAATGTTTATGAATAACCCCTTCAACAGTATGTTCTAGAATTTTGTCAGTATGCCCTTATGCGCCTTCAGGCTACATAATCAACTAGGAGTAAAAAAACTTAAAGTGAAAGAAACAAAATGGAACTCACAATAGGGACTTTGGTAAATTAAGGCACCTTCCAACATGTAGCCCTCTACCATATAGTCTTTGTTACTTCCAGTCATGACCAGGTAGGCTCTCAGCAGAGGTCACCTCTTACAGTCCCTTCTCAGCTCCTGTGGTATCTATCACCCACCATCTTTCATGGACGCAGTTATTACCATTGACCGATGATGAAGTTTCCATGATGGCTTCTCCTGCAGTTCTACATAGCTCCTATGGGTGGTATCACTCCCTATCATGACTCCTCTTGGAGTTTCCCACAGCTCTCAGGGGAAGTTGTCAGGTATTGATTACCCTTCAGGCCCTGTCTTGTCATTGTTTGTTATTCCTAGCAGTTTCAGAAAGGAATGCCTTCAGGGTTTTCTCAGTCTGTCTCCCAGTGCCTCAGTACTTGGGAGACAGGGTGGTGATAGTGATAAGAAATCATTTCTTAAACACTCACTATGTGTTAGGCATTGTAAAATCATTTCTTAAACACTCACCATGTGTTAGGCGCTGTGCTAAGTCTTGGGGATACAACTCCGAGAGAGCCAGATAGACCCTCTCTAGTCTCCATAGTATACTTACCTTTTAACAGAGGAAAATATAGAAAGGAGAGCTAGAAAGTTGAGTGGGGAAGGGTCTAGGATGCCAGATCCTTTCAAGTGGACTCTCCTTTCATTGAGGCTATTTCCCTGTGCCGCTGCTTCTGTCAGTCCTAGCATTGCTAAAACTTTTTCAGGATCAGGGATCTTTGCCTCCAAGTTGGCAGGTATACCAGCTGCCAACTCCAGGCTCATATATGGTGATTACAAATTTTGCTGTCCTTTCCTGCAAGAGACACTTTCTTTTCAAATGAATGCTATTTCCCTGTTTAAGAACTGAAAAAGTACTCCAATTTTTCCCAAAGTACTTCTTCCATTCCAAAGAAATTGAGTATACTAGGTGTGTTTCTTTAAATTACCCTAAACTATAACCAACCCCTCCCTGGCATCCTTTAAGTCCCAACTAAAATGCTACGTTCTACAAGAAGCTTTTCCCAACCCCTCTGAATTCCAGTACCTTCCCTCTGTTATTTCCTGTTTATCCAGTATATAGCTGGCTTTCTGTATACTCGTTTGCATGTTGTTTCCGCACTGGATTATAAACTCCTTGGGGACAAAGACTGCCATTTTCCTCTTTTTGTATCTTCAGCCCTCTGCACAATGCTTGACACACAGTAGGCACTTAATAAATGTTTATTGATTAATTTGTTAAGTCCCTACTGTGTGCCAGGCACCGTGCTAAGATCTAGTGATATGAAAAAAGACAAAAGATAGTTTCTACTTTTGAGGGCTCCACATGGTGGAAAAGGAAGGAGCACTCAGTCCCCAGCCCCTTGCTATATAGGCAAAATCTGGGAAACTGATCTGATACCTCTTGGGACTTTCAAGTATTTTTTCAGCCTCTTATACAGGTTACTTCTCTGAAACCTGCTGTCACAGTGGCCAGGATACCTCACTGGAATTATGGTTAGAGGGGAAAAGGGACCTGAGAGAATATCACTGCTCTGCTATTTTTTTATCTATGCAATTTTGGCCAAGCCACTAATCTCTGGGCCTCAGTTTCTTCATTTTTAAAATGAGAGAGCTGGCCTGGATGGCCTCTGAGGTTTTTTAGAACCCTAACTCTCTGCTGCTATGGTCCTGGTGGTCCCTCTCCCCATCTAGAGCCCAGTCTTTCTGTGCCTTCTCATACTGTGCAACTCCCGCCCATATATTTACATCAGTCCTCATTGGCTAATCCTCCCAATGTAGCCATATATTGGAGATCTTCCTTTGCTTCTTTTAATATTTTGTGGGTAACAATTCAGCCTTAAGGTCACATTGTAACAGAGTTAGGTAAAATTTATAAACAAATAATCCAACCTGCAGGGATAGAGATTTAAAGTAAAGTACCATATGATGGAGGCATCACGGCCCAGTCTATAGAGAGCTGCTAGTGGATCCAGGAAGACCTAGATTCAGCTCTCAATGCTGTCATATACTGCCTGTGTAACCCTGGGTATGTATTTTAACCTCTTAGTACTCAAGGCCTTCCTCATAGGCTATACATTGAAGGGAAGGTGCCGACCTCCATTAGCAGAGAAAGCTCTTCTCCATCCATGAAACAACAGGTTTAGTCAACCCCTGAGATGAAGGAATGCTACTATGAATCAGGCTTAGTTCTGGGCAGCTCACAGCTTTCTAAAACTAAATAGCTGGTCTCTGCAAGGCTAATCAATCATTTTAAAGCCATAGAGTCATACATTTTTTAAAATGATCATTTGTAAAGTACTTTAGTCATGTTATTTCATAACAACCTTGTTAAATAGGTACTACTATTATTATTGGGCAGCTAGGTGATGCAGTGGATAAAGCGCCATCACTGAAGTCAGGATGACCTAAGTTCCTATCTGGCCTCAGACACTTACCAGCTGTGTGACCCTGGGCAAATCACTTAACCCTATTTGCCTCAGTTCCTCATCTGTAAAATGAACCGGAGAAGAAAATGGCACACCATTCCATTGTCTTTGCCAATAAAACCCCAAATGTAGTCACAAAGAGTTGGACACAACCAAATAATAACAATTATTATCCTTATTTTACAGATGAGAAAACTGAAAATCAGAGAGTTTAAGTGACTTGCCCAGGGTCATATAGCAGGAAAGTGTCTGAGCCAAGATTCCTGATTCCAAGCACAACATTCTACCTACTGTACTATCTAGCTGCCCTAGAATCCTAGATTTTGGATTGTAAGGGACCTCAGAGGACATCTAGTCCAAATAAATATAAAATATAGGAACGATGGTTTGCATTTTTATAGTTGAGGAAACTGACCCCCCGGCCCAAGACTAGTCCATTTGATCTGTTACCACATCTATATCCAGATCACATCCATTTGCCTCAAGGAGGTGAAAAGTTCACCGGCCCCAGTTCATGATAGAACCAAGCTTTTTCTTTGCTTATCACTATCATTATCTTAGTCTGAGGTCTGTGCTAGGAATCCCTGGTATTTACTGCTCAGAGTTAAATAAGCTCCCACATTGCTATTCATAGTGTGGTACCCTGAATTCTCTCAGGATGGCTAAGGCCTCTGGGTGTGTTTGGCTCCCATAACTGATACAGGTACAGTGAAAATGGATATTGTCGAGATAAGATAACTAAGCTCTTTGTTGAAACGCACAATTGCCAGGCCCATATGGCAGCAAAAGTAGATCATATTTAAAAATCCACATCCTGGTGGATTAAAATTGAGTTCTATTTTGGACCGTCTACATTCCTATATCTCTGATTTCAAATAGTTCTCTAAATGTCCTTGTGCCTCGACTTCATGCTGCGAGGATGTTATGGCATAGTTAGACAAAAAGTGAATTTCTGTAGAGTGAGTTCTTTTTCATTGATTTCCGTTATACATTTGGATAGATGTTGCTACAGAAAAGAAAAACAAACCCCCTCCCAGTAAGATGTTGATCATACTGGGCACTGTAACAAACCATGACGCCCCACTTTGTCATAGTGGGTAACACTATCCAAGACCTAGGATTCCTCCTCTGATTTTAGCTTTTCATTCTCGGAATCCCTCCCTACACACACACACACACACACACACACACACACACACACACACACACACGCACACACACGCACACACATACCACTCCATGAGAATCTGTCTATGCCTCAGAATCTCCCACCTATACACTCAGAACTATTGAGACTTATTTCTCCTTTCTTTTTTTTCTAAGTATTTAAAATGTCTGCTAGAACCAGACAACTGTATTGCACTCCAGGTAGAATGGCTCTTGCCATCTAATGCACGGAACAGTCCAGTGTTAGGGCTAGACGGGCCTGGATTGGCTTATTGAAATCTGAAAATGTCTTAAATTTGAACTGAAGATTCTATAAAACCAGTGTCCCAATATAACTTATTTCTAATCACGGAATTCTGTAACTGGGCTTTATTTAAAACAGAAAACACCTATATTCCCAAACCATATTCCCCAAGGTAAAAACTGCCCAAGCATAGCCATGGAAGTCCATCAGAAGAAAGAGCTTTTTCCAGTAATATTTTTTTAAAAAGAGTATATATTTAACATAACATTACAAGCACTGCCTTGTTTGTCTGTGTCCTCTTCTGAACTTCCTTCTTCTCTGTTCTGTGTATTTTTTTAAATGTTGCATCAAGAACTATTTCTTTTTAGACGCATTTTTTTTTTGGCTAGGCAATTGGGGTTAAGTGACTTGCCCAGAGTCACACAGCTAGTAAGTGTTATGTGTCTGAGGCTGGATTTGAACTCAGGTCCTCCTGACTTCAGGGCTGGTGCTTATTCTTTTTAAATTAAGAAAACATGGGCAGTTTTTTTTTCCTGTTGAAACTTTTGCTCACAGTCCAGAATTTGAATTAATCACAGAGCTCTATAGAGTCAGTCTGTACCCTCTAGTCTCATATCTCTCTCCATATCTATTTCCTTTTTTACACTCATCATTCTATCCATACTAATCTCCTTGCTCTGACCTTCATCTAAAGACGGATGGATAACACTCTCACTTTTCCCATTTTTTCTCCTATTCCTATTTCTGTATCTTCCCCAGTATTGCCTGCTTGTTAGAAAACTCCTCTCCCCAGGCTCTGCTTTGTTCTAACAACAACAACAACACCAAAATCCCAACAAAAATGAATTTTACGGAAACACATTTTCCTAAGTTTAGGAAAGTAGTTATAAAGCTCTCATAATTAGCAACATAAGAAACAAGAAGTTCAAGATAGCACTGTGTTCTTTAAGGAAACACTATTAGAGCAGGAAGAAAGATCACACCTTCTAAGCTAAAGAAGGTTGGGAGAAATCTGGTTAGCTCATTCTTAATTTGCATAGGGACAAGTCATTGGCTTATGTATTTGGATCTAAGAGGGACCTTACAGGCCACTAAGTCCAAGCTTCTCGTCTTACATATGAGAGGTTGGGGCCTGAGAGAAAGGTTAAATGAATCCTCTGAGGTAGCTAGGTGGTGCAGAGGATAGAGCCTAGGCTTGGAGTTAGGAAGACCTGAGTTCCAATCCAGCCTCAGACATGTACTAGCTGTGTGACCCTGGGCAAGTCACTTAACCTCTGTTTGCCTCAGTTTCCTCATCTGTAAAATGGAGATAATAATAGCACCTATCTCCCAGGGTTGTTGTGAGCATAAAATTAGAAAATATTCATAAAGTGCCTTGTAAGGCATATAAATATTAACTCTTATTACTGTTGATATTACTATTGTATATTAATAATTATTAATATTAATTATTAGTTATAATAATTATATAACATTATATAACATAACATTATATTATATAATATCATATAATATAACATTATTTTAGCATATATTAATACTGTAATATATAATATTAACATTATATAAATTATTAATTAATAGTATTAACTGTTGCTCTTTTTTGGTAATTTTTTATTTTAAACTTTAATACAAAATAAGAAAAAAAAAAGAAACAAACTTAAATACTAAAACCTAAATACAAATAAGAAAACAAAAAAAATTTTTTTGCCATGTGCACAGCAGAACCTAAGAGAGGATTCTAATTATTGCTCTTGTCTAGGGATCCATAGACAACGAGGCATCTGAGGCAGGATTTGAAGCCAGATCTTTCTGACTTCAAGTCTAGTGCTCTATCTGTAGTTATAAGATGCCTCTCATTAGTCCATTAAGTGGAACCAGGCCAGGCCTTCGGGATAAATATAAAGGGTAAGTAGAGGTTTTGAGGGGTAAAATTAGAAAAGTCAAAGTAGTTTATAAAGCAAAAGTTTCAAAAGACATTAAGGAAGACTGTATCATCTGGAACAGGGGGCAAAGGGAAATGTTACCTCCTCTTTCAATGGGTGGTCAGTCTGTTAATGTTTCAAAGGCAAGGACATTGAGTGTTTCCTTTTAAGATCTCAGTTTTATCCAAACCTAGAAACTGGAATAAGGAGCCCAAGGAACCAAAAGGTAGATGTGATAGCTGCATAGGCAGTCCGCGTCCAGTTTGGAGGTCCAATAAATGAGGACGTTGTGCCTCTCAATCTCCCCACTCTGCCACAAACAAACAAAGGTTGAGGAGGTTGATTGGATTGGTTGATTTAGGGGTGGCTACGCTACGCAAAATTCACCATAAACACCTAGCATTTAAATTTCATTTTGGAATTTTAAAACTAGGTCATAAATGAGGTGACCAAGATGAAATAAGGCAAGATAGTGTTATATGTTATTGAAGCCTAGAGTGTTGAAGTGGCTTGTCCAACATCACATGCTAGGATTTGAGTCTGAACATCCTGTTTCCAACTCTAGTCCTTCTTTCATTACACCAGCTACTTCCCAGTGTGCCTTCCACAAATTTCAGGCAGATAGGCCCAAAGTAGGGAGGGAGTCATGGAACTTGGGATGGCTACCCCCTTAGGTGGTTAGAAGATTGAATTGTGAGAGGGGAAGTTGAGTCCAGGTTGCTCTGACCTGGTGAGCAGTAGGGATGTGTTTTATTGGCTTGAGGAGGCTAAATTGAGGTTGAAGCCATATTTGGGTAGAAAGTGAAACTTGGGTTAGTCCTGAATGGGGGGGGCACAGCATATTACATTGAAAGACCACCAACTCAAGAGTCAGAGGATAAAAATTCATCTTTTATGTCTGATGCTTCCCATCTGGATGGCCCTGAGCAAGTCATCTACCTTCCCTAGTTCTCAATTTTTTAATTCATAAAATGAGGAGGTTGGGCTAGGCTGCCTCTGCGGACCCTTTCAACCCTAGATCTATCCTATGATTCTGTGCTGGAGACTAGATGTGTTCAAACCAGCAGGCCCTGGAACTCAGAATCATAGATTTAAATCTAAAAAGGACTTTGGAGGTCACCTAGCCCAACCCCATCATTCTGCAGATGAAAAGTCTGAGGTTCAAAGGACTAGGCCCCAAAAGGTTAAATGATATAATCAAGACCACACAGCTAGACACAGAATTTGAACCGAGGCCCTTTGACTCCAAATTCAGTGATGTTACCACTGTACCATGAGCATTCAATGAATCAGCCTGACCCACTGCAGAAACTGAAGCTTCTATTTTTGGGACATATTGGCATATAAAAGAAGGCAGAAGATTGGAAAAATCCTTGGTTGGTCTCTGATTTACAAAAGGGATTAATGATTATAGAATCTCAGAGCTGTACCTTAGAGATCATGCAGTCCACTCGGCACCTCCCCCCCCTTCTCTCTCTCTCTCTCTCTCTCTCTCTCTCTCTCTCTCTCTCTCTCTCTCTCTCTCTCTCTCTCTCTCTCTCTCTCTCTCTCTCTCCTCTCCCTTTCTCCCTCTCCCTTCTCCTCCCCCCCTCCTCTCTCCCTTTCTCTTTCCCTTCCTCCCTTTCTCTCTCCTCCTCTCCCTTCTTCCCTCTCCCCCACCCCCACCCCAAGGAACTGAAGGCCTAGAAAAGTGACCTTATTTACCTAAAGTCAACCAATCAGTTAGCAGCAGAGCAAAGACTAGAAAGCAGATCTATTAGTCCGATGTTCCTTCACCTACAGTAAACTGGCTCTCAGCTACTAAACCTACTAACTAGGAAACTACTAACATAGGAAAATACTGCAAAAATCTTTCAGATTGACCAAGATTTACAAAACACAACAAGTCACCTGCACAAAAACAAACCAGAGCCGTGCTAAAGACAAATCCTTAAAAATACAGCATCTGATTACACAAACTCTTTCCGTGCATGACTCAAACAGACGCACTTCCCACTTTGTTATTCTGGGGACCAGATGTTAAAGGGAGAGGTGTCACAGATAAAGACAGACATGATAAAGACAGTGCTAGCAAATGAGTTGCATATGTTTCTGTGCGGAATTTACTAACTCTAGTATTAAGGAATCATGATTACGTTGCTTTGGTACTCTTCTACTGGTACAGTTAGCTGTGGTTTTTTAATCTGGTAGAAAATCTTCAAGAGTTCCAGTGTCCCCCCAAAAATGATCATCTTGATGCCAGGCTGGCAAAGAGCTTTTCCAAGCTTAACTAGTCTGGTGTTAGGATGACAAACAGTAGTCCATAGCCAGACCTATACTTGGAACCCTGCTTGGTAGGAAATGTCTCTCACAGCTTGAATCCTTGTGGCAGAGCCTTCAGGAACCCAGGATCATTTTCATGGTGTATTGAAAAAAAGGGGAAAAAAGGAAGGGAGAGGGAAGGAAAGAGAGAAGAGAAAGGAAGATGGCTAGGAGGAAAGAGGAAAAGGAGGAAAGAAAGAGAAGAAGAGAGAAGAGGAAAGAGAAGTGAGGAGAGGATAGAGAAGAGGAGAGGCAAAGAGAGGAGGGGAGGGAAGAGAAGAGAGGAGGGAGATCTCATATAAACATGGACAAATAATGCTGAAACCACTTTGCATAAATATTATTCAATCATATTTACCTGGATAATGAAAAGGAAAAGTCCACTAGCCTGTCTGGAAGGAGATAGAACTTTTCAAAGCTTATTCCTTTTCATGGATTGATGTTTATGCTCTCTGAAAGACTTATTCTGCTTCCTTTTCTTCTTCTCATGCAGGAGAAAATGATCTGAACCTTGCTTGATATAGAATAAAGATGACCTGAGCTCTCCTTCCCCTCTTAGTAGTCTTCTCTCATTTTCTCAGTTGAAAAATTTATAACATATGAGGCTAAGCTGACTCCAAGAAAATGTAGACAACTTTACCACCAAGGGGATTTGTCTGGTGGGGGATCAATTCTCACACCAGCTGTAATGAGCATCTAGGTTATATGTGGCTGGATCGCATCAGTGGCTCTTACAGCTGTCACTGATGTGAAGGGGTACATAGTTCAAGTGTTCAGCATGGGATGATCCCTTTAAGGATTCCTTCCTTCCTTCCTTCCTTCCTTCCTTCCTTCCTTCCTTCCTTCCTTCCTTCCTTCCTTCCTTCCTTCCTCCCCCCTCCTCCCTCTTCTCTCTTTCTCTTCTCTTCTCTTCTCTTCTCTTCTCTTCTCTTCTCTTCTCTTCTCTTCTCTTCCCTTCTCTTCTCTTCTCTTCTCTTCTCTTCTCTTCCCTTCCCTTCCCTTCCCTTCCCTTCCTTCCCTTCCCCTTCCCTTCCCTTCCCTTCCCTTCCCTTCCCTTCCCTTCCTTCCTTCCCTTCCCTTCCCTTCCCTTCCCTTCCCTTCCCTTCCCTTCCCTTCCCTTCCCTTCCCTTCCCTTCCCTTCCCTTCCCTTCCCTTCCCTTCCCTTCCCTTCCCTTCCCTTCCCTTCCCTTCCCTTCCCTTCCCTTCCCTTCCCTTCCCTTCCCTTCCCTTCCCTTCCCTTCCCTTCCCTTCCCTTCCCTTCCCTTCCCTTCCCTTCCCTTCCCTTCCCTTCCCTTCCCTTCTCTTCTCTCTTCCTCTCCTTCTCCTTCTCCTCCTCTTCCTCCTCCTCTCACACATATAGATATATACATGTATATATTTACATATTTTACATGTATATATATATAGGCCTCTCTTGTTTTATTGCACTTTGCTTTATTGGGCTTTGCAGATACTGCGTGTTTTACAAATTGAAGGTTTGTGGCAACCCTATGTCAAGCAAGTCTAATGGCACCATTCTTCCAACAATACATTCTCACATCATGTCTCTGTCACATTTTGGTAAATTCTCACAATATTTCAAACTTTTTCATTATTGTTACATCTGTTATGGTGATCTGTGGCAAAAACAAACAAAAACTATGCCTCTTTCTGAAAAGCTTGTAACTACCCTTATGGACAGGGGTTTTACAGTTATTCAGTGAGCTTTTTTTTAATTTAAAAAAATTATTTTTTTTCAGTGAGCTTTTATTAAGTGCCTACTATATGCTGGGCACTATGCTAAGGGCTGGGGATACAAAGAAAGGCAAAAGACAATCCCTGCCCTTGAGGAGCTCACAATCTACTGGAGAAGACAAGATGCAAACAACTGTGTGCAAACAATCTATATGTGGAATAAATAGGAAATAATCAATACAGGAAACGGGCTGGAATTAGGAGAGATGGGGAAAGGCTTCCTGTAGAAGGTAGGACTTAAGCTGGGATTTGAAGAAGCCAGTAAAGTTTAGAGGTGGAGATGATGAAGGAAACAATTCCAGGCATGAGGGACAGGTAGATCAGGTGAGCATTCTGCCTACTGCTAGGTCTATTTCTATTACATACTAAACGTTGACCATTTGGATAAAAAAAAAGGAGGGGAAAAAATCACTCCAAATTTCCTAGGGCTTGGAATGCAAATTTAGCTATTGATCATAATTGCCCAAAATATTTCCTATCTGTGGCAAGATGCACGATCCCCCCAAAAAAACCTTTTTTTTTTTTAAAGACTCATCCTAATTGGCCAATTCAACAAGTGTTTGTATCTGTTTTAGCTTCCTAGTTGTTAATATATCCTTCCTTTTCTTTCTTTCTCTCTCTCTCTTTTTTTTTTTTCTGATCTGGATCTACGAGTGTATTGGCATAGGAACCTCCCAAGAAGGAAACACCTTTTGTCAGTGAAGACCTGAAACTATTCTGTAACTTGCTGTCTTGGAGTTTCCTGGGTGCAGTTCATATTTAATTAGCTATGTATATGTTGTTCCTCTTTCTCAAATAGATTGTAAGCTCCTTGAAGGCAGGGACTGTTTCTTTTTTTCTAAATCTTAAACATCTAGCATAGTTCCTAGTAGTATCTAGTAGGTATTCAATGAAAACTTGTTGAATTGAATTGAGTTATTGCTCCTGTAGTACTTTTAGTTTGTAATCCTTTTGGGTAGAGATTCTCCTGCAATCCTCAGTGGCCAGATCTTCATAGATAACAACAGCTGGTGCTTTTCTTTAGACATTGTGGAATTGGAAAGGAACCCTAATCCAAGACTCAGACCTGGTTCATGAAGGGATAGCAACTCAATTTGAGGAAGGACCTCAGAGGTCATCTAGTTCAATTTCTACCTGAATTCAATTAAATTCAGCCCACATTTATTAAGCACCTACTATATACAAGCCTCCTGAAGCTCATGAATCCCTTCTATGGCAATACTTGACAAGCCTTCACTGTTTCTTCTTCTGAAGGCCTTCAGGGACAACTCACTATCTCATGGGATAGTCCATTCAGATCCTGGTCCTTCCTCTTACAAGCTGGTTAATCTTGGATAATTTATTTCACTTTCCTAAGTTTCAATTCCCCCATCTGTAGCCCTTACAGAATGGTTATAAGGATCAAATTATATATTGTCTTGTACATTTATGTCGCACCATAAAGTGCTATGTAGATATAAACTTACTATCGTTGCCTGAGTTTCTCCCAGTAGGACATCATTTAGCATCTACACTGGAACACCTTGATTCTTAAATGGATTTGGTTCAGAACACACTAGATTTTTTAAGAGATCTGGAGTTGTTTCTAGAGACTAGCACCTCTCCTTGAATCAACTCATTTTTTATCTATGCTTGCCTTTGCATAGACTAACTTTAAAAAAAAAATCTGTTTTCTAAATTCATTTACTTCTGAGTGGCACTTTTTTGAAATGAAAAACTAGTACATAGTTTAAAAACCTCCCAAAAATCTAGACTCAGACCTTGTTAAATTTCCACTCCCCAATAACTGTCTCTGTAGTCAAAATTCCTGTGAGTCGGTGGAGTTTTCCCCCTCTAAGCCATGGGAAATTAGCCCGGGAGGTTTAGGCAAACATGACCTATAAACTGGGGGGATTGTCTGAGTGTCAAGTTTCCAGCACTTACCCTCCCTGTAACCACAGGTTTTCATAGTACAAGTGATGACTCAATCCCTAACCCTCTCCAGCCAGATAAATTGAGTTCCAATTACATTGCTACAAGTGTGTTGTCTGCATGAGACCTTAAAACCTGTCTGCCCTTTGTGGAGACAGAGGGCCTGGCTTATCTTTTAATGGTTTTAGTCATCCCGTGGAAGTTACGTGAACTTATTTTGCTTTGAATGTCAGACCTGATTCCAGTCTAAGATTTGGCACCACATTGTGCCTCTGAAAGCCATCTCCAGGGCGGGTGGCTTCCAGAATGGGAAATGGGTATGTCGGACCAGGGACCAAATTAAATGGCCAGGTTGTTGATGACAAAATGGTATCGGGCTTAGCTCAGATCCTGAGATACTGTTGCAGAACAGCCCTGGGAAAGATTTCATTTCTTGGAATATCCCTGTTCCACTTAAGGCAAAATATACTGACTGCTTCCCACGTAAAGTTTTTGCAGAGAAGCCATTCATGTACTTTTTTGTGACTGGGAATTGAAAACGGACACACTGAATGAAAACCAGGATTCTGGGCCTCTTTTTATTTGTCAGGGAAGCCAGAGAAAATAAACAAGCTCTGAATAATCTAATATTGCAACAAAATGAGCTGCATCCTTTCCTTTCCTAAGATGTCAGAACTCAGAAAAAGAAGTACATCTTTTCCACATGGAAAGCTCAAATAATTCCCAAGTTCCCAACAATATCAGTTTCTTCATACCCATCCTTCTGCAAATTTGGTCTGTCTCTCCCATGAGCACATACAAAACGATACTATTTCATACATTGGTGTGGCCATCATTATGTTGGGGTGTGTGCATAATCACCCTAAAGGTAACCATTTCCATGGAATAAATTAACTAATAGTAAGTAGACTGTTGAAAATGTCTTGAACCAATCTTCCCCTCCACCCACTTAGTCACTGCCTTGCAGGCAAAAACCTGCACAAACACGGGATCAGGGTGCCACTCAGGCCCCCTGCTTATGTGCTTTGGCCCTGTCACCTTGTCAATATGTTGGGGACCCCCTGGAGCCAGCAGGATTCCAGCCGCATGGAAGGCTCATTTAAGAAAGGAGCACGCTCTTCTGTGCTGAAGAGAACGATGGGGTGAATTCTTCATGTTGGCAAGTCCTGAATCTTGCTCCTCCCCAATAGAGCCAAAATGATGGCATGGGTCCCCTGGAAGAGGTTCACCAAGCCCCACTGGAGTGGAAGGTAAAGTAAAAGGCTTGGGAGGCCCCTGGGAATTATGGTGGATGAAGTAAAGAAATGAAGCCTTGCCATGTCAGCATCCATCATGAATGCAGATGGAATGATTTATATTTTCCACAAAGATGCAATGGGCCACAGTTCAGGATCTTGCTGAGAACCTGTCTGTTACTCTGACATATAATTTTCAGAGATGCTTGAAATTATTAACCACACCCCATGGCACTGTCAACTTTTAGATGCAAGGCTTAAAAGAGAAGCTGTATTCCATGTAGGGGTGGAGTAGGTTGGGAAGGGGGCAGCATGAAATGGTGTCTATGTAGGACATGTAAAGTTCTGCGGCATCCTGTCCATTTAAAAAGAATGATATTGAAACACAGCATTAGCTCAAGTCCGTAGTATCAAGACACGTCACGATAGACCAGTTTTTACAACATTCTTGGGCATCTCCAGTTGTCTCTGGAGTGACCATGATATTCTCAAAAGAAAAGTGAGTCAAGTTTCCTTACATACATGCTCACAGGTGAGCCGGGGCACTAAAGTTATGTAGCAGATTTTGAAGTTATACATCAGAACTCACATACATCCAAATACGCGTTGTTCTCCTTCAAAGTAGTTACCTTGGGAGGCTGGAGACTTTTCCCCATGATGTTGTCAGCTCTTTGGAGCTGCCCTTTTGAGAAATTGTGTCCATAGTCTGCAGGGCATTCATTCTCTTGCATATGCTTGACCGGGGGCAAATCATTATTCTCCAAGCATAGTTGGATTTTGGGAAAATAGCCAGAAGCCATCTAGAGTCAAATCTGGTAAACATGTTGGGTGGTCAGAACTACAGGATCATGCAAGGTGAGTGTCCTTGTGTAGTCTGGAGGTGAGAACAAATGGACTTGCTTTATTTATTTATTTATTTATTTTATATTTTAGCAGTCATTGAAATAAAAAAAACATTTAAGAATACTTTTTAAAAAATCTCTAATATGGATACATAAGAAAAATTGGCTTTTCTTTTTTTTTTAGAAAAGTGGTGTGTCTTTTTGCTATGCTAAATATATTCCTACCAGTATATACTGGGGCAACCCCACTTTGATCACTACTCTTATGTGTGCGTGCACATGTGCGCACATACACTCACATACGCATACACACGTGTTGATGCTAGCCTTCCAGGCATTGAAACAGCATATTTTATTAGTCCTTTTTAGGCTTACCCTCTCCCATTCTGGAGATGACAGCTGAAGAACTCTGAGAACTCTGTAAGTCAGCCCTGAGTGAGGATGGGGTCCAGTGACAGTGCTTTTTGTGAGCCAGCCAGCTGTGAACTTCCTTTCACTGCTTCCCTTGATTGAAAGCCATGTGGATTTCGGACATGGTGGGGATGATCTGGCCTCCTAACCTTCCATCCCTAAAGGCCTAGAGGCAGTCTGAGGAAAGAGGTGCTAAGTATGGTCACTGTTTATTTTGATTCTTTATTATTTATCTTGCGTTTCTATATTAACTAAGTGTCCCTTGCACTATTATGACCTCCTGTGATTTATACTCTAATTGGTTACAGGGTTCAAAGGAAAAGGGGAGCTGGAGAAACATTGACTAAGGACCCAAAATGGTCACCCTACACCATAATTTAGATATGTCTGTGAATGACATACACAACTTTGTGAGGGGAGGGGAGTAACCTTGTCATTGCCCAAGTAGACAACAATATAGTGCTAGGGGGCCAAAAAGATTAGGAGTGTTTGCTCAATAGAAACTGTCACTTGCTTTGGTAGAGTTTAGACTATATAAAATGATGCAAACAAAAAGAGAATGTTGATGGAGAAAATGTACAATATTTGCTTTAGAAAGAAATGGAATAATATCTTAGAATGGCAATACAACGAACAGGTGGACTGAAGTTAGGCAAGGGAACTATGGGAGTAGGATTCAGCAAAAGGCCTTTATGAACAAATGGCTGGAAAAGACCCCAGGTATTTAGAAGGTTGGGCCTGAGACCACCTCCTTTAAGGGAGGCTGTAGCTTATGGAATCTATGCATGGAAACCATTGTTGTAAGATTGGGCCTGATGGTGTTGAGGCCATTAAGGCCTGTCTTCTCTTAGAGGAGGCTGTAAGTTCATAGAATATACTTACAGAAAAATACTGACAAACACATTTTTTGAAATAATTTTGTCTACCACCAACTTGTTCCCTCTCCCAACAACAACCCTCTCAAATGATATTTTGTCTACCACCAACTTATTGTCCCCCTGATAGCACCTCCCAAAAATTATTTTGCTCTGACCCCTGATATGCAAGTTGGTCAGCTCCAGGGAGGCCATCTAAAATCATATGCAAGAACCTCACTCTCAGAAGAGTACTTTGGAACACTCCCTCCCTTCTAGGAGGACACTCTGTCCTTCTAGAATACCCCCTTCCTGCTGAATGGACCTGCATCTCTGTGTTCCCCAACCTGGTACTGCCTTTATGTGAGTTATACCTCATATTAGTGTGTATGTTTGTTGGGTCCCTTTTTCCTCTCTCTCTTTCCCCCATTGCTTGCAATAAAACTTTGCATTGAACTGATTTTCATTGTTTTACATATTATTCTCAGCACCTGAACTCATTAAGGGGTTGTTTCTCCTTGCATCTCTGACTGGCTTATGGGCCTTTCTTTGGACATAAACTGGATAAGACTTAACCTATTGACAGCTACTTTTACCCTGGGGAAGGAGGGCACTGTGAGCCTAGCTGTAGAAAGCAAGGGCCCATAGGGGAATCCCACTTCCTCCCAGGAGAGACTGTCACAGAGACTGCCAGAGAATTATCACAAAACACAAGGTCTGGGTTAAAATATCATGTGAGCTCAGACAGAGATAATATGGCTCAAAAACTTAGATACAGCAAAAGCAGAAGTCATAAGCATTTTTCTCCTAACACCTAAGGGCACAGTCTGTCTGTCTGTCTATCTATCTTTCCATCTATCTGTATATCTGTCTGTCTGTATCTCAATCTATCTGTATATCTGTCTGTCTGTATCTCAATTTATCTATCTCAGTTTGTCTGTCTATCTATCTATCTATCTATCTATCTATCTATCTATCTATCTATCTATCTAGAATCAATCACTACTATTCTAAGGTTTGGGAATTTTCGCTTTTATAATTGGTGTGGTGGAAGAGAACAGAGATTCAGTAATATTTAGAATTCAGATGACAGTCCCTGCAGATGTTCCTTCCTTCTGTCCTAAAGATATAAGTACACTCCAAGTAAGCCCTGCATTACAGGGAGACCCATGGGCCAGGGGGTGCTAAGGAGGTGTGAGTTGCAGAGTTGATTTGATCATGAAATCCAGATCAACCAAGTGGGAAATGAATAGAAATGTATGCCACTGGCTAATGCAGTCTTTCGGGGGTAACAGATTTAGAATTAGAAATTTTAGAGATCATCTGGTCCACCTTCCTCATTAAAACATATTTTCCTCATCCATTAAACAAAATGAGACGGTTGGAGGTAAAGAGAGATGAAATGACTTATCCCCAAGCAATGTAAACTGTGTTGTAAATGGTTGAGCTCAGATTTGAGGCCAATTTTTCTAATTCCTATTCCCATACTCTCCCTACTAGTCCTTTGATGTGAGGTTGTCCTTACATGTCATTACTATTATTAATTATTAACACATCACCTGAATGTTCTCCTTGCTATCTGTATAAGCTCTGGCAGTCAGACCACCTTGGATCATTGCTTTCTCATCCACGAAGTGGAGAAGGTCGAGTCGATGATGTTGAAGATCTGTGGTCCTGGAGTTACCAATCTATAGTCCTTTGGCTTACAAGAATAAGAATAAAAACAATTAATGACATCAGGAGTAACAATCATTTCTTACATGGGTAAATTTCAAAAGAGAAAGGCCTGGAGAAGTATGGATCTGGTAAATGCAGCTGCATCCACTCCTAAGCCTTTTCTTAACGTGTTTATAGAGCAAACTCAGTGTGAAATCTTTCATATTCAGGAGGCTGGACCAAAACTTTGAATAAACTGATACTTTTCATACGTTTCATTTGGTTTTTGCTCTGATGGCATTTTGTTCTGTTGTAGATGGAGAACTTTTTGTAACTTCTAAATATTTCAGTTCCTTAGGTGAATCAATTGCCATTTTCCTACTATGACTCTCAAATATGTTAAAATATGTACTTGAAAGCTTGGAAATAGCACAGTTTAACTCCAGCCTGAGTTATGTCAGAGGCAGGACTCTTGGAGATGAACATACTGTTATTTACTACCTCACAGCTCTTGCTATGCCAGCATGAATGCAGCATTGTCTTTGCACTCCCAATCTTCCTTTCCTAGGCAGCTGGTGGTGCAGTGGATGGAGTACTAAGCCTGAAGTCAGGAAGACCTGAATTCAAATCTAACCTCAGACACTAGCCGTGTAGCCCTGGCCATGTCACTTAACCGCTGTCTGCCTTCGTTTTCTCAGCTGTAGAATGGGACAGTAATAACAGGTACCTTCCAGGGCTGTCATAAGGATCAAATGAGATAATCTCAATAAAGCATTTTGCAAACCTGAAAGCATTATATAAATGCTAGCTGTTGTTGTTGTTGTTGGTGGTGGTGGTGTTATCATCATCATTTCTTCTCAGAGCTATAGCTTGGAATTTCTTTGAGTGGTGTAGGATATTCCTAAGATAAGTGGAATAAAAGTTTCTCTTAAGTCAACTTTTAAGACAAATTCTATTGTTTGGAGGGGAATAGAGAACCTAAGATGAGGATAGGTAAGGAAGAATTCATGTGGGGTAATACTGTTAGGGGTAGGAAGGTGTTTTCTGATGGCTTATTATTTGTGCCAATTATTCTGAATGATTTACGAAGCTCGGTGCCCAAGGATTGTAAGAGCTATTGGTCCCCTCTACATTTCAGCATCCTATCATTACCACCATCCTAATCATGGCTCTGTTCTCTTCATCTCTTCACAGATGTCCTTACATCTTGGCATCTCCCCCATGGCCATTTACCATTCTACAACCACCCCTGTCTATGCCTATCTCTTGCTGGTATGAGGGGTAAGGATAAGTGATAGCATGGCATATAGTACCAATCTCATTGTCTCTGGATATTTTATTCATTTGGCTGATGGAGAATCTCAGTGTTTAATTTATATAAAAGGTGAAAATGTTACTTCTCTTATGGAAGTAAGATGAAAAATTCTAGTTATGATTATTGGTTCAGAAAAACTATGCCTTGGAAATTCTTTATCAACTCCTCAACGAAAGGATTCAAAACCTTACCTTGATTTGTCCAGGATTCTTTCAAGTGGAAAGCCTCACTTTGATTGCTAATCTAGTGTGTTTAACATAGGAGTCAGTGAATGGCATGCGCTTTTTAATGTTCAGTTTACTGTCTCTCACTCCCCAAGGACATTTAATAGTTATTCTTGGAATACAAAATAAAGAAATGTTATCATATAAAGATATGCTTTCAAAGTATTTCAAAAATATGTTTTCAAGGCACATTCACATAGAAAATCAATGATTGTTGTGGGGAAGGGTCTCTTTCTGGTAGCAGATGGTTGGTTTCTAGGGATTTGATGGCCCAGGGAGAAATGAAATTGGTAAAGAGTTGACCATCACTGGAGGTCTTCAAGTGGAACATTGCAGGTGGGATTTATATTTTAGATAGTGGTTTCATTAGGGGACCTGTGATTCTGGGCATGACTGAAAGGATTTTCAGCTTTGTAAAATGTCTGGAGATGGATATGAATCCCCTGTAAATTTTCTAGGCCAGGAAGACTATCTGAATGGCTATTAAAAACTCTTTTCAAGGTTGGCCCCGTAGTAGCAAGGTATAGATTTTCATAGATGTGAGGGAGAATGTGGGAGAAGAGAAAGGTCAGGAGTAAAAGCATGGAAGGGGACCCAAAATATTAAGCTGAAGTTTACTCGCCAGGAAAGGGACAAAGCAGAGCTTTATGTAGAAATGCTGGTGTCCAGGGTAAGCCCTACAAAATGATCCTTGGGTAAGTGGCATGAAAAGACCCCTCAAATCAATTTTTAAGGCAGTCATTGGGGGTTGAGTGAGAGATCTCAGGGAGATATTTCAACATGTAACAGGAAGCCTCATTGGTGGAAACCCTGGGAGCTATCTGAATATGGAGGAATGGAACTGGACCAGGAAGGAGCCCACCTAGGCTCCCTGAAGAAGTATTCTACTTTGTAGGTTTCTATTTTAGATAATGATTCTGGGTAACTAGTAAATAAGTTTAGTTGCTTTTACCTGTTTAAGGTGAACTAAATGTGGTCAGTACCTTTTAAACTTCAGTTGGTAGTGCTGTTCAGTCATTTTAGTTGCGTATGACTCTGTGACTCCATTTGGGGTTTTCTTGGCAAAGACACTGGAATGGTTTGCCGTTTCTTTCTCCAACTCATTTTATGGATGAGGAAACCAAGCCAAACAGAGTTAAGTGACTTGCCTTGGTGACCCTGCTTAAGTATAGCTAATAGTCTAAATAGGAAAGTGGAAAACCCACCTATCTAGTATTCAATGGAATTTGATTTGGAAAAGAAGAATATAAAGAGGGGTTAATGTATATTGTCTGAACTAATTACATAGTGAGACTTTTAAAGAACCACTACCACCTTATTTACTCTCAGGTTCTCTCGGGAGACAGGGGTCATGTGGAGGAGCGTATTATAATCTGTATACAAAATTATTTATGGAGAGGCTTTATCTGTACCCATGAATAGAAAGAGATATATCTTAGAACTGGCATAGAGGAAGATTGCTATTTTGAGATATCAAGAATGAGTCCTAAAAGTCAGAACATCTGAATTCTAATATGTTCCTACCAGCTTTGCTGCAAAAGGGCATTGTAACTTGAACATTATGACCCTTGGTTTCTACATCAGCAAAATGGGATAGCAGTATCTTCTCTCTCTGGTTCACAGGATTGCTATGAGAATCTAATGAGAAAATTAATCTGAAAGAGCTTTGAAAAGTATAAAGTCCTATACAGTCACATGATCTTTTCCTTAGAATTACCATTACTAATTCAATTTCTGAAGAGTTAGTTGAGAATAAAAAGAACTCAATTTCTGTTCATTATTCTTGCAAAAGATCAAAATTAAGCTTCTGTAGCTCTTAATTTTTAGAAATGTTTTTCTTGTCTCCTGCATTTTATTTGCACTTTCTGTGTTGTGTAATACAGAGATGCAGCAAATTTTCAGATTGAAGCTAGTTATTGCTTGTAGTGGCCTTTTATAGTTAATTATGATTAAATGGAAAAATCAGATGGTTAGAACTGCACAATGTGCAGAAGTCATTAAGGCTTTCTTATTCTATTGTGTACAATAAAGAAGCTATGGGTGATAATCTTTCCCTACCCCCATTTGAAAGAGAGAGAGAGAGAAGAGAGAGAGAGAGAGAGAGAGAGAGAGAAGAGAGAGAGAGAGAGAGAGAGAGAGAGAGAGAGAGAGAATGAGACAGAAAGAGAGCAAGAAGAGAAAAAAAAGAAAAAGAGAAGAGAGGAAAGAATGAGAAAGCAAAAAAAAGATGGGAAAAGAGAGAGGGAAAAAAGAGAGAATGAGAGAGGAGCAAAAAATAAAAAGGAAAAAAGAGAAAGAAAGAGGAGAGAGAATGAGAAAGCAGAAGAGAGATAAAAAGCAAAGAAGGAAAAAGAAAAGGAATGAGAGGAAGATAGAAAAGGAAAGAAAGAGAGGAAGAAAGAAAAGAAAGATAGGAGGGAGGAAAGAAAGAAAAGAAAGGCTTTGACAAAGATCTAGCCACAAGTCTCCACCATACAACATCAAAAGCCAGGACCAATTTGGTTAATGGCATGCGCTCTGTTTTCCGTTTTTCTTAATACCTTAAGCACTTAACTAGAGTCTCTCTTCAGCCCTCTGTGTAACTTGTGGTTTGAAGGCAAAGGAAGCCCACCTGACTCTTACTGCCCTTGTCTGTGAGCTGTGAAGACAGCCAGGATCCCCTAAACTCTTTTAAGTGCTTAATGTCAAACTGGAATTGGGCAACAGCCGGGGAACAATGGGTGTTGTTTTAAAATGACTACTTAGCATGAAGAGGTTTCCAAGCACGCTAATGCTTGGAGTATTTAAACAGGGTAATGGTGAGGGGTGGGGATCCTGAAAAAAAAAGTCTTTTGAGTTGGCAACTTAATTATCTCCATCTTGTTCAAATATTATTTACACCAGGACACATCTGATACTCTCCAAAAGCTAAACAAGCTATTCAGGAAAATAGAAGGGAGCCCTGACAAGCTGAATGGAACCTTTAGAAGTTCAAGGACTTATTTCTAAAGACGTGGTAAGAGTATACCTTTGTACTTTTTTGAGCATGCTCAGGAGACAGTGAGGAATTTTGCAGATAAACAGGAAAGTGACACACACCCAAATGGGTCTGCGAAGAAGGGCCTTGCCCAAGGTGGGAGTTCAGTAATACGTGATGGCTGCTGAAGGAAGGGTCCTTTCTACTCTAGAGGAGACTGGTAAAGTTAGCACCTGCTGAGGAATCTGAATTTCACATTTTATCTCCTGCCTCCAGGACTTCAGATGGGCCATTCTTCATGTCTGAAAAACATACTGTCCTTGTTTCCATCTTTCATAATTCTGATATTTAAGGTTCTGCTCAGTGGTCAGATCCTTTGGGTAGACTTCCCTGATGCCCTCCACTGAAGGCATTTTGCCCCTCCTCAACTTTCCCCCAAGGAGTAACATGGTTTGGGTCTGTTCTTTGCCTCCATTGCTCCCTAAATTAGAAGGAAACTCCAAATTCCTAAAGTCAACAAGTACCTGAACAAGACTTTCATTGACAGGTAGTCATTCAGCCTTTGATTGAAGATCTCCAGGAAGGGAAAAGCATGCTATCTCCCATGGCAACTCATTCCATTTTTGGATCATTCTTCATTTCTAGGAGGACTTTTCTTTATACCAAGTCTAACTGGACCTCTCTTTGACTTCTTCCTGTTCCTTCTGTGTAAGCTTTCTAAAGACAAGCAGTATAAATCAGAACTGCATGATAACCCTTCAGATGCTGGAAAAATGCTGTGATGCATGCCCCTGGTATTCTCCAAGATGAACACTCTAGCTCCTTCAAAGGACCATTGTATGGAATACTTGCTAACTCTTATACCCTGCTGATCATCCCAACACCTAGACGAGTGCCTAGCACATAGTAGGTGCTTATTAAATACTTAATGACTGATATTCTTACCTAATTATATATACTGTATCACCTCTAATACACATAGGAGAGGGACTGAATGTTTTTGCTGCTGTTCTTACATCCACAGCTGCTGGCACAGTCTTTTGTACAAATAAGGGCATAGTAAATGTTTGTTGAGTTGAACTGAATGCTGAAACACAGCTCTGAAGCTACCATAGGGATGGTGATTGATGCTAGTGGTGATGAGGACAATGTGAACAAAAGTCTGGCACCAGAAAAGAAAGGAGGAATTGTACCCTCTTTATTTCACTGGAGGGGTGGGGGATCATGGATATGGAAAGTTAAAGTTGCAGACACTGAAAGACGTTATTGGTAAGTTGGTTGATTTCACTTGTTATTATTGTTGAGTTGTTTTCAGTCGTGAAATGTGACTCTCCATGAATACTTTTGGGATTTTCTTGGCAAAGATACTGGAGTGGTTTACCATTTCCTTCTCCAGCTCGTTTTATAGAAACTGATGTAAACAGAGTTAAGAGACCTGCCTAGGGTCCCACAGCTAATGAGTGTCTGAGGCTGGATTTGAACTCAGGTTCTCCTGACTCCAGGCCAGCATTCTATTCACAGCACCACCTACCTGCCATCGTTTTGCTTAACTATTTTTTTTTTTGCTATTTTTTTCCTTCTCCCTCTGTTACTAGGGAAGGTTCACTGAAAAGGGAATAGAGAAAGGCATGTTCAGAAATAACTGTGATATTAAAACTAAAAGACCAATAAAACTTTAGAATAACTGACATTTTATAGTTCAAACCCTTCCCTATTTTACAGGTGGGAAATGTGAGGACAAGAGAGGTTAAGTGACTAGTCCTGGATGACACAGAAAGTATGTATGGATGAGGCAGATTTTGAACTCAGTCCCTGTGACTCAACATTCTTTCCACTGCATTATGCTGCTTCCTACTCAAATGACATTACAGCTATGAAAACACTTCAAAAATAATGTCGAGTTATATATGCAATTCATTTTGTAGAATAAATAAGTGGATTCTTCTCCAAAGTCCTGGGTGTAGAGCTTGCCCTCCTCACTCCTGTCCTCTTCCGCTGCCAACTCTGATCATTCTGGTGTTCTTACTCAGTAGACCTGAGTATTTATTTACAGCTAGAACCAACCACTCTCAGTGACCCTCAGTATACCAGCAAGGTGCCAGGGTAGACGGCTCTGAGTGCGAGGGTACAAGCTCCTCAGAAGTCTGCCAAACAGTGCCAACAATCCAGGCTGTTTATACTTGGCAATGTTGAAAGAGCATAAATAAAGGTGAGGGGTGAGAGAATGGGGTTTTAACCTGAGGTCCATGAACTTTTTAAAAAAATATTTTGGACACTGTATTTCAACACAATCAGTTTCCTTTGTAATCCTATGTATTTTATTGTATGCATTTAAAACACGATTCCGAGAAGGGGCCCATAGGCTTCACCATAGACTGCCAAAGGTGTTCCTGACACCAAAAATAGGTTTAGAAACCCTAGTCTGTTCACTGGAAGGTCAAACACTAAAGCTGAAGCTTAAATGCTTGGCTACATAATGAGAAAGACAGGACTCATTGGGAAAGACCCTGATGTTTGGGAAAGATTGAAGGCAAAAGGAAAAGGGGACGGCAGAGGATGAGACGGATGGATGGTGTCATGGGAGCAATGAACATGAGGTTGGATGGACTTCAGGAGACAGTGGAGGATAGACGGGCCTGGCATGCTGTGGTTCACGAGGTCAGGAAGAGTTGGACACAGCTCAGCAACAACAACAACATCATGAGGAAAAAGCAGATAAAGGATGGACTTTGCCAGAAAGCCATTGAGTAGTACATGGGGTGATATGCACTGTCCTACACCTGAGGGGCCGCCCTGGGCTCACATCCTATTTCTGTCTTATTATCGTGGGTTCTTCCTGGCCTGATGTCAGGGTAGCCAGACTTTTCAGTGGAAGCCATCTGATGCTGAAGCTGAATGAGAGTAATGGCTGTAGGATCAGAAGAGACTCCATGTTTCTTATGTGAGACTTTTTCATAACATAACAATTTCACTTCCTGACTTATAAATGGAGCTAACAGCAAAATGCAGAGTTGCTGCATAGTAATAATAATGATGATGATAATGACAATCATACTGTACAGTGCACAAATAACTTTACTAAACTGCCTTGTGATGATTATGAGAGTTTGGTCGATTATGAGATTATGAGAGTTTGGTCGATTGTCTAGGATCAATCACACAGTAAGTGATGGAATAAAGACCTGAACTCAGGTCTTGACTCATCAAAAGGTGTTGGAGGCTCTTCTCACTATACCACACAGCACAGATTTCCTGTGAAGGTGAGACTAACGAATGATGCATAATTTTTTTCCTCCTGATTATTTGAAGGACCACCTTTTTTTTTTTTTGAGAAGTTGGCTGCTCTCGGCAGGGTCTGTTATTCCTGGCTTTGGCTCTTTACTAGCTGCCCATCACCTTGGCCCCAAACCAGCCACTGGTCTTGGGAAGCTGTACATTGGGCTTGACTCTGCGCTATTGCTCATAGCTGTGATTCACTACCACTCTCCACCCCAACACTCCAGAGCTGATGCTTCCATGCATCTGGAAAACATTTTTCCAGCCAGCTCTGTTAGGGGCTCACCAAATTTTAATTAATCCTATAGCCACTGCTTGGCTCTCCTGCAGCCAGCCAGCTAGGAATCCGAGCCAGTATCATAGGAAGCAGTACAGTAGAATAGAAAGAACATTTAGATCTGTAGTCAAAAGACCTGGGTTTGAATCCTAGCTTTGTCATTTATTATGTGCATGACCTTGACATTTTCCTGCACAGGCTATTTATCAATAAAATGAAAGAGTCTGAACCTGATCACCTTTAAAATCTCTTTCAAAATCCAAGCATGTATTCTTATGAATACCCTCTCTCAAATCTCTATGTTAGTGGATCAAATGCTTCCCCAATCACCTTGTTCAGGAACTTGTATCACCAGTTGACACAAGGCGGGGTCCCAATGGAACTATTTTGGGGTCTCTCACCATGAAACCGTTATAAGGGAGCACTTTCCGTTTTTTTAGATACAGGAACACGATGCATGTGGTTGAAAACTCAGAACATCTTAGATTCATTGCCCTGATGATTCCCCTTGGCCCTGAAAGTTGTTTTGCTCATATTCAGTCTCGAGCTGTTAGGGGGATCAGCGTCACTTTCCATTCATTCTATTTCCTTGGTCTCAGCCTATGCGGCAGGGAGGCACAATGTGTCTTTTATAATTTTCTCTAGTGGCCCTATTACTGCCAGCAAGAAAAATTATAGCCTCCTTGGTCACTGAATCCAAAAGTCTAGTCCAATGACCTTTGCATAAAGACTACATTTCTCATACGGCACCAAAAAAAAAATCCAGCAAAGAGGGCTTTGATCCTAAAAAGCATTAAAAGAAAACAACACATAAAACAAACAACCAGCTCAGTCCACTCGGGCTTTGGTAAAGGGAAAGCTTTTTATGTGGTTTCTTTAGCTCCCACATGCTGTGACAGGTTCAGGATGTCTCCAGCAGAAGAACACTAAAGATTGGGTGTTTGAAGAGAGCAAAGCCAGAGGCCGAGGCACACTGCCGTATTCAGAATCCGTTCTGCTCGGCTCGGTCTCCCGGGGATGTGGGCCCCCCACACCACTTCAGCCCTCTATGGGCTGGCAGTCTCTGTCTCTTTTTGAGCTCATCATTCAAGGCTGTCCTTCAGAGCCTGGCAGTGCCACCCCCAGGATGTGGGGACCGTAGCAGGAGCCAAAGATTGCCCATCTCTTGGCCAGCCCCCATTTTTCCTCAGCTGTCCCTTCTGCTGAAGTGCCTTGAGTTACTACTGCAGACATACAGTCTGCTTTCTTTCTCCCTGTTTTCAACTAAGGGGGTGGAGAGGGTAACTGTTCTTGGTAACAGGGGAAAGGGTATGGGGAGGATGGTTAGAAAGAGCTCTTTTATTTAAAGAATACCACTGCAGCCTAGGATGGTGCTGGGAGGAAGGGGTGGGCATGATGCCAATTCAGATAGTCCATGCTCCCCTGCCCCTTTTAAAGTCCCAATATCATGGAGTTAGCTTGGTACACTGGAAAGGCTTCAAGACTAGAGTTTGAATCTCACCTCTGGCACTTACTAGCTGTGTGACCTTGTGAAGTCACTTTGACGCTCAGTTTCCTTATTTCTAAAAACAGGGATAATAATAGCACCTCATAGGGCTGAAGTGAGGATCAAATTAGATATCTGAAAAATGCCTTGCCAACTTTAGAGCACCATGCAAAAGTTAGCTCTTACAGACAGCTAGGTGGCACAGTGGATAGAGAACTGGCCCCTGGAGTCAGGAGGACCTGAGTTGAAATCCGGTCCCAGATACTAGCTGTGTGACCCTGGGCCAGTCATTTAAACCCAAATGCCTCAAAAAAATTACTGACTCTTACTGATTCCAGCTCCTATCATTTTATAGAGGAAACTGAGACCAAGAGAAGGGAGTGACCTGCCCAAGGTCACAATGTGGTGATTAGCAGAGCCATGATTTGAATCCAGACCCTTTTCAATTTTGATGTTCTTTCTACTTTGCTAACCTGTGAAAACACACCAGGAAAAAAAATGCTACATAGATTGAGTAGGTTAGTATTCATTCATTCAGTAAGCATCTGAGCTCCTTGAGATCAGGGACTGTTTTTTGCCTTTCTTAATATCCCTAGAACTTAGCAAAACTACCTGGCACATAGTAGGTACTTTAATAAATAGTCGTTGATTTGATATTTAAGGCAAAACTATGAGGAATAATAATAATTTTATCATTATCTTTCTAATACCTAGGACTAAAGTAACCCAACAAATCTGGCATCAAAGGGACAATATGAAAGGGACGAACTGAAGAATCACCAATTAACCCTGGTTATCCAACACGCTATCACACCTCATCTCTGCTCTGTCTTACTGTGTTATCCCACAGCGAATCTTTCTTGGACCGTCCAAACCACTTTCATCCCTCCCTTCTCTGAGTTTCTATCACACTTGTGGTCCAAATTATATAATTTCCCATTTGGATATATATTGTCTTTCATTAGTTATTGTCATTTCTTGTAAGATTTTTCTCCCCAACCTGGTCAAGTTCTGGACAAAGTACTATGGTACTATGTTTCATACTTTTCTCATCTCACCAGGAATGTATGACTTTGAGTAGGGCAAGAACTCTCCAAATGTGTTTGTTGAATGAACAAAGGAATGAACAAATATTAGGCACCCACTGAACAATTGTTGGTCAATGGTGTCAAAGACACAACCTTACTGTATTCTACTATGGAACTCAGTCTAGAGGTTGAATCTTATTGCCAGAGTCCTGCACCTTCTAACTGCAAGAGTCCCACAGTCTCCAGTGAAGGGAAAAGTTTGAAAGTTTGCATTAAAGGGCTCATTTTATGAACCTTGTGACACAGGGCCATCAAATGCTCAAGCCCTTTGGTGGATTCCTTGCCTGCAACCTCCAGCTACTTACAGCCCAGCCTAATGTACCATACCCAGGAAAATGCACAGCAGAGAGCAACCCAGACACAGACACGGGTAAAGTCAGATTTCCCATAGTTTCACGACAAAGAGCCCCTACCTTCTGCTGCTGCTTCATCTGTTGTAGAGTATGTAGTTGTATAGCATGAAGGCCAATTTAGAAAACATTGGATCAGAGGCCTGGGCCATCTATTCTTATATCACTGCCTACGGAAGGCAAAGACTTTTGCCTTCTGTGGAGTTATTAGCATCACTTGCTGGCTTTCTGGCTCACAGGTCAATTGTTCTACCTCCCTGATTGTGGAGGATGAGCAGTGACGAGGGACCACTAATTGGCAGGCATATAGGCCTCTTGGGATGGACTCTGGTATTCCCTGTGAGCCCATGATTAGCCATATTTAAAAACAAACCAAAAAAGAGCTGCTTTTGACTTAGGAAAAAAACCCTTAAACAAATAAAACCTGGATAACACAGGACGAAGCTTTTAGCTGATGGATTGGAGCACCATAGCAATCGGTCAGTCCCAGAGCTTAGGCAACTGTTTGACATGGGCCTCTCTAAACATCTTCCTAGGGAAGAAGTATGGTGGGTGGGAAAGAATGGAGGATGGAGAAAAAGAGGCTACAGCTTGTCTAAAGGCTCAAACTTAAAAAAAAGTTAGTCCTGGAAATCTGTGGAGGGATTTACAGCCCTCCCTAGAGTGACTATTTGTTTATTTATTAATTCATTAAAATATTTATTAATGATTATATTCATCCTGAGGTGTTCTGTCTAGAGAGTTGGGCTCAGAGTCGGGAAGACTTGGGTTCAAATACTGCCTCAGGCACCTATGGACAGTGTGATCCATCCCTCTAAATGACCACTCTGCTTCAAGGGGCAGAGAAGACACAAAGAAGATTAAGAACCACTGCTTTAAGCCCCTAAGTGCAGAGAAGTTGCTCCTCATCCTCACTGGTTAAGGAAGATTCTCATATGGAGCTCTCAATACCAATAAGACCACAGGTACAGCATACACACACACACACACACACACACACACACACACACACACACACGTATACACAGGGGTATGTATGTGTGCAGATTTGTGCATATATGTGTGTATGCACTTATATGTATATGTGTGTATAGATGTGTACCTGTGTGCATATACCCATTTATACACACCCTTTCCCCCAACCCATCTAGAGGTAGCTAGGTGGTGCAGTAGATGAAGCATCAGACCTAAAACCTGAGTTCAAATCTAATCTTGTATGTTTATTAGCTGTGTGAGACTGGGCAGGTTACTTAACCTCTGTCTGCCTAAAATATGATGATATTTGTAAAGAGATGTGCACATCTTAAAGCGCAATATAAATTCTATGATCATTTTGTGGCATCCCAGAAATTAATGAACCAATTGAGCTTTTTATCTGATTTAGTTAAATCAGGCAAAATGTCTGGTCTCTTTACAAAGTTTCACAAAGTCTAGTTCTTCTGCCTGGCCACAGAACTGAGTGGGAGTCACTGAAAGCAGGCTGGGCCCCGGGTCCTCTTTCAACATCTTTGTTTTGGAGAATGAGCACTTCACTCTGGCCTGCTGCTTCACGACTGGCTCACAAAGGGGAGCAGGCAACAGAAATGGAGAGATTCTTGCAATCTATCATCATTGCCCCTCGAAACAATGCAGAGCAAAGGGTTAACTGTGCAACAGTGATATCAGCCTTGTGGAGAGATGGGAAGTTATTGGAAAATGTTATCTGATCATTTTAGCAGCCTCTACCTGCCATCAGAATATAGTACTTCTAAAGTACTCTGGCTAAATGTTACCGGCCCTGAAAGTTACTACAATCAGGAAGGCACAAGGCACCTGAATGGTGATGGTTAAAGGCAGTGTCAAGGCTAAAAGCCATGAGGAGAACACCATTCTCTCCCCTGTGATCAGAAACCCCATAGACAGTACATAAAAGCAAAAGAAACAACACTTCCTTGCTGGTGTTTTTTTTTATATCTAACCAAATCACACTGAGAACCAGGATGTAGCGAACAGTAGGTTTCATGCTTCAAGGGTCGTATTATGGTCTTCGGTAGGTTTCTGTGGATGTGTTTATATAGTTCCTCCTTTGGGATGCCTGGATGTCCCTGGGGAAACCTTTTGGGCGGGGCTTCTGGCTTCCATAGCTCTGGGTGTCCAGCATGGAAAAGCCCAAAGAGGCCTGTTGGTGGTAATAAATTTGTGTGATCACAAGGTCAGTGAAAGCTGCATCCTTGAAAGGCATCTCTCTTTCTGAGTTGTTCCTTCCCTCCTTAGGATATATCAGAATCAGAGATGACAACAGGTCAGGGTAGGGTTGGGTTCCAGATTTGAACAAGTCTAGAAGGATGAGGCTAGTATTGAAAGTTAGAGAAGGCAGTGGGTTAAAGCAAATTTGGCAAGACTTGAGGGGACAGGCAGGTTTCAGAGGTCAAGGTCACTCTTAACCTGGAGTCCATGAACTTCAAAAAAAAAATTGACAACTGAAACCAATATGGTGGCTTTCCTTTGTAATCCTATATATTTTATTTTATTCACTTAAAAACATTATCTGAGCTAGTGTCTACTAGACTGCCAAAATGGACCATGATGGCCCCTGTTAGAGTGTCAAAGGAGATGAGTAGTCTGTGACAGTGGTACCAGGGGTACCAGCAAACAGAAATATTAAGTCACTTGTCTTTCTGGACCTCGTTCTTCTAATCTTTAAAATGAATGTGTTTGGTCTAGGTGACCTCTAAGGTCCTTTCCAATTAAAATATACTTACTTAGTATGTGGATTCTCAGTTGGAGATTATTTGTTTGTCAGATGGGATGGAGAGCTGAGCTCCTCCACTTACCATACAGCTCTGAGACCATGGGCAAATCACTTAAATTCTCTGAATCTCAGTTTCCTTATCTGCCAAATGATGATAATAATAACTCTGGAACCTACTTCACAGGGCTGTTTAGAGGCTAAAATTAGGTTGTGTACAAAGCACTATAGGAAGGTCCCCCATTATTATTGTTGTCATTAGTATTACTTTCTTCTTGAATGGGTGTCCCTGGGTTTAATCATAGCCAGAAGGAGTGAGGGTCAGAGGCCTTCAAGTAGAACAAAGCAAACATCCTAGGATTGCCAGGGGGCCTATAGTCCAAGATTTCCTGGCAAATAAAGGCCTTTATGGTTGTCATTCACTGAATAAGCATCGGTGTTTTCTTCTGTTAATGAACTTGTCTACCTTATTGGCTAGAGTCATTGCTGAAGAGCAGAGAGTTGTTTTCCTTTTTTCTTTTTTAACTCTTCGTTAAATTTTTGATTCCCCGAATCTGCATGTCAGGATTATTTCTTAGTGTCCCAAGTAGAATTTTTCAAAATATCTACAGACCTTACTTCTCTGTCCTCTTATCCTATTGGTCTGCTCACATCTATGGCTGCTGTATTCAGAAGAGAATCTCTGGTGGTTTAAGGATAAAGATTAAGGAGGTGTGGACAATGGTGAATCAACTAAAAATTACTCCAGCCTGAAGTGTCTTCAGATGGTAACACTCAACCTTTAGCAATAAGGATTAGACCTACTAAGGATGGTCCTGAAAAGAAAGCTTCCTTTGAATAAGATTTTGCAAAATGGTACATTCCTTCTGAAGAGCCCAGGCTCCTTGTGCTCTGCAAAGGAAGGAATTTAAGAAGGCCATTTGATCTGCAAAGGAAGTCAGTCAATTGGGCTGGAAAGGAAAATTTTACTTTTTTTCTCATTTCTAGAAGCTGTTTCCTTTTGTCTCACCCTATCTCTGTTCTGGTTTGTCTTCTGATACCAGAATCCCCTTGCTGTGGTTCAGTTGTTTCAGTCATGTCTTACTTTTCTTGAGCCCATTTGGGGTTCTCTTGGCAAAGATACTGGAGTGGTTTGCCATTCCCTTCTCTGGCTCATTGGACAGACAAGGAAACTGAGGCAAACAGGGTTAACTGACTTGCCCAGGGTCAGTAGTAAATGTCTGAGGTCAGATCTGAACTCAGTCCTTTATCCATGGCACCACCAAGTCCCCTTAGTCAAGACCTTTTTGGCTAGTTCGGCTCTCAGTGGTCTAGTTGTCTTTTCTACTCACACCATGCGTATTGCAACCCTACATGGAGGATGTCAGACCCATTGGACCCCATCACTCCATAATTGTTCATCTAACATTGCATTGCTCTCTAGTTCCCTACTAGTGGCTGAGCCAACTCTATAAACACAATGAAAGCCCAATAGAGACTTGACAACTTTTTCTTTCATCTTTAGCTAAAGTTCAAATCATCTTCCTTTCTGAAACTACAGAATCATTGAGCATCCTACCCTCCTACCTCTGTGCTAAGATCCTAGAGGTGATTCTGAAAGACCATATTTAAAAATAATTATAAATAGAGATAACATTTTCATTCTCTCTCCCTCCTCCACCCCCACTATCAATGGGAAGGAATATTTCACTACAGTACAACCTATCAGTTCTGGAATAAGTTACTACATTTACAGGCTTCCAACCTAGAAAGCCCAATTGCTAGTCCTCCTTTGAAGATCAAATGACACCCAAGGGCCATCCCTCAGTTTTCCAAGTTTTCTGTGAGCTGTTATTTGAATAAAAGGGGTTTCTCTATTCTCTAGCCAAACTTTTCTATTGATTTTCTGTTGGAGATGGTTAATTTCCTTTCCTTCTCCCAAGTGCAAAAAAAAAAAAAGAATGACTCTCAATTTATGATGGACAATCTGGACTGTTGTATTGAGGGCTAGGAAACTGATCCACATAGGAACCAGATCTGTATTATTGATTACCTTTTAGGATTGTTTTCAAAATAATTTTACCAGGCTATTCAGATGGGCATAATGAAATCCTTGCCAGTAAAAAATGACATTGGAAAGTATGTCCAAGGCAAAGGATACTTGCCAAGATCTCATATCTATACCCTCAGATCGACATTTATACAGAATGTTAAGGTTTTCAAAGCATTTCACATTTGATGCAACCATCCTATGGGAGTAGGTATAGTTATGATCTCCATTCACAGTTGAGGAGACTGAGGCTGAGAGGGGTAAAGGAACTTAACCTAGGTTCATAGCTAAAAAGCATGGGAGATAGAATTTGAATAAACTGGAATAAAGGATATTTTCAAGCTTCTTTATCTTTGATAGGAAGATTTCTTTTCTTCACTGAGTAGTCAGAGCAAAGGACAAATGGCCAGGAGGTCTATAGACCTTTCTTTGGGTCATGCTTTCTTTGTCTAGTATGCCTCTCACATCATAGTTGGGAAGAGAAAACACGCCTTCTACTTTTTCAGCTTGTTTATGTTCTTGCTCCTCCCTAGGGTATTGGAGGTAGTGTGGTGCAATGGTGTCGGGTGACCTGAATTTGAATCTCAGCTCTGCCAGACTCAGTTTCCTCATTTGTAAAATGAAGGGATTCGACTAGATGGAGCCTTAGGTCTGTTTTAGCTCTAGCTCAATGATACTATACTATCTCCCTTCCTTTCCTCCACATATCCAAATGCAACCCATCCCTGAAGGTCAAGTTTAAATCCAACCAACTCTGCAAAGAGCTTTCCAGACATCCCAGCTGGAAATGATCCCTCCTTCCCTCCCTTCATCCATCCATCCATCCACCCATCCATCCATCCATCCATCCATCCAGCCATCCATCCGTCTATCCATCCATCTATCCTTCCTTCCTTCCTTCCTTCCTTTGAACCCTGATAACACTTATCTGCATAAGGATTTACTTGGCACAGTAGTGTCTTCTCCTGGACTAGACATTAAGATCCCTGAGAGCAGCTATCAATGGTTTTGTATCCTGGCACCTAACTTAGCCTGTAGTAGATGCTTAATAAAATGTGTTGATGACAGATTTATGGAGAGATTAAGAGCCTCTTGAGGAACCCTCGTGCTCAGAACGAATGACAAAAAGGTGTTTCTGATACATTTAAACTTTCAGCTTTAATGAGAAACCAAGGATAAGCAAAGTAGAGTAGGATGCCCAAACTGAAAGGGACTAGAGAGAGCCCCAAGGCAGGAAGGGAAAAAAAATAAAGTGATATTTATAGAAGGAATTGATTCCAGTATTGAAGTTCTAATTGGTGTGTTTCATGGCTCATAAATATAAAGGGAAGTTAACTTATTCATGGGCTACTGTCTAAATAATTTTATAGAATTTTATGAAAAGCATGAATATTAAATGAGACAGCCCTCTTATTTTCAGTCCCTCATGCCTAAATTAAGTCTAATTGCTGTACTGTAGCTACTATAATGAAGCATCATTAATCATTTGTTAATTGAAGGCAGAGTATCTGGGAAGAATTTAAAAAAAAAACCTCCATAGGACTTACCCTGAAACTTCAGGATCTCCTAATTGATAGATAAGTCACAAAGGGACAGAGTTAAACAAAGATCACAGATAATCAAGAAACTACATTTTATAAGCCCCTACCCATAAGCCCTGTTAACACTGGCAGTATAGAAGAGTGGGAGATGTGTATGAATAGGCACTTGGAAGCTGTGGGCACTAATAATAGCTTGGCCACTAACTTCATGGCCTTGGGCAAGTCACTTGACATTTTTGAGCCATAGAACTCGTTCTGTAAAATGATAGGATTCAACTTGCCTTTTCCAACTTGAACATCCTTTGATTCCATGAAGTAACAAAACTCATTTCAATTTCTAATAAGCTTCTGTTTATTTGGACTTGTGACAAAAAGACAGCTCAAATAACTGAATTTCCCCCCCTGCCCTCTCTTTATGAGAAAGAAAAATTGATAAATAAACAAACTGGTATTTTGAGTCTTGCATGGATCCACAATCTCATGGGCGTCAGTAGTCTCTCTCCGGGTTCAGGACCCAACTACTGTTTATCTTCCCATCTTCTGAAATTCTTGTCCAAGCTAATACAAGGGATTTATTGGAGAAAAAAAATTTATTGGAGGGAAAAAAAAACCAATTCAGAACCTTCCAGGACATGTCCAATGCTTAGTGCAAAAGTCAGCTCTTTCTGAATCTCAGATTGAACCAATCTATCAGCTATGTTCCAAAAGGGATTTCTGTTTTGGGCCATTTATGGGAAAAAAAAGAAGTTGAGACCAGCTCCCATTTCTCCTTTCATTCCCAAGTCCCTATCACTCATTTGCCTTCTGCCACTATCTCCTCTTTCACCCTTGTCTCTGATGATAAAGTGGCCTTACTCCTTACCAGAGTTAACCCCCTCCACCTGCTCAAGCCATCCAATTCCATCCTGTCTTCTCCTTCTTCATCTCCTCTGCAGGATCCTCCGGAATCAGCCCCCTAACTGAAGGTGGCCCTCAGGGTTCTGTCCTGGGCTCTTCTCTTCTCCCTCTATACCACTTTACTAGGTGTCCTCATCAGCTCCCATGGATTTAATTACCATCCCTGAACTGATGATTCTCTTATCTATCTCTCTGCTGACCTCCAGTCTCTCATCTCCAACTGCCTTTCAGGTATATTGTACTGGATGTCTTGTAGGTATCTCAAACGGCACCTGTCCAAAATGAAACTTCATTATCTTTCCCTCTAAGCCCTCCCCTTGCCTCCTGCCTTCCCTATTACTGTAGAGGACAAGCCCATCCTCCCAGTCCTCAGGCTCACAACCCAAGAGTCATCCTGGACTCCTCACTATCTCCCATTCCACCATTTCTAATCTGTTGCCAGGGCTTATTGATTTCACCTTTGCGACATCTCTCAGATATGCCCCCTCCTCTCCTCTGACATGGCCCCCATCACCTCATACCTAGATTACCCCAAGAGCTGCTGGTGAGTCTGCCTGCCTCAGGTCTTTCCCCACTCCCATCCATCCTCCATTCAGCCACTAAAGTGATTTTCCTAAAGCATAGGTCTCCTCATGTCACCTCCCTACCCAATAAACCCCATTGGCTTCCTGTTGCCTTCAGGAGCAAACACAAAATGCTCTGTTTGGCATTTAAAGCCCCTGCTTTTCCAGTCTTTTTACGTCTTACTCTCCCTGCCAGATACTATTCGATGGCAGTGACACTGGACGCCTGACTGTTCTGCAAAGTAGACACTCCATCTCTTGGGTCTGGGTATCTTTTGATATCTTAAGTGTCCTCCATGCCTGGAATGCCCTTCCTCCTCATCTCGCTCTGCTGGCTTCCCTGGCTTCCTTTAAGTCCTGGCTCAAATCCCATCTGCTGCAGGAAGCCTTTCCCTTTCTCTTCTTTGCAGTGTTTTCCCTCTGTTCATTTCCTATTTATCCTTTATATATTTGCATGTTGTCTCTTCCTTTAGATTGTGGACTCCCTGAGAGCAGGATTTGTCTCTTTTTTTTGGTATCCCAGTGCTTAGCACAGTGCCTGGCACATAGTAGGTACTTAATAAATGCTTATTGATTGAATGAGTTCAGAAACGTCTTCAATGTTTACAATACAGAATGTGACTCAGCTTTCTCATCCCAGCTATGAAATGCTAGTCTAACCGCCCAGGAAACAGAGCATAGGCTTATGGAAACCAGAGCATGCCCTCCTACCTCTTGGGGCCGTCATACAAAACACTGAGGTGCCAAGCTCTTAGACCCACCCTTACTATATGTGCAGATCTTTGCCTCACCTTACATCCTCTCTTTGTTACTTATTACTGGTGTGACTTTGGGTGAGTCACTTGGGCCTCAGTTTCCTTATCTGTAAAATGAAGTGGTCACATTAGTTGGCCTCATCAGGACTTTCTAGATCTAAACCCTCCCCCTGTCCCTCCTTTCCTCTCCCTTCCCCTCTCCTCTCTTCTCCCTTCATCTTCCCCCATCCCCTTCACAGCCTCACTCCTCCTTAAGTTTGCTCTCTGTTCTTTAGAATGCCCTCCACCCACCCAGGGGCTAGTTTCCACCACCACACCTCTAACACTGGCCAGAAAAGGATGTTTTCCTTCTTTCTAAATAAGCCATGGTTATAACTGACCAGTGGGAGGAGTTACATGCCCCGGCACAGCTGTACCTCATTTACTGGCAACTCACGTTATAGCATTGGACAATGAAAATCAGTGCCTATAATTTTATATTCATCTAGACACAAAACAAATAGCCATTGAATATCTACTATATGCCAGACACTGCAAAGGATATGAAGAAGGAGTAATATAATGCCTGCTTTCCTGGAGCTTTGAGTAGTCTTACTGATAGAAAACATATACACAGATATTTAGGATGTAAGAAGCTCCTGAGTGGTATGAAGAGCTTAAGGAAAAGGATTGCCCCAAGGCCTGCTAGATGCCAGGGTCTTCGGACTTGAGGAAAGGGAGGACAGGAGGTGGTTACAGGGGTCGAACAAAGCAAAAGAAAACCTCCTAGGGAAACTGAGGGAAATGTCTGTGACAGTGAGGCCAGGGGACTGACAATGTGTCTTTCATAAAAGTCAACTCAGATGGCCTCCTTTTAAGAAGGCCAGCCGGGCTGTGGGCTTGGACAACCAAGTGGAGCTTTAAAAAGAAAAAAAAAAACAAAAAAGAAAAAGCCCCTGAGGCTCTATACACATAATCACTCCATAAATCCCCCACCCGACCATCAACAAGGCAAATGAGGTGGGAGTGGCCATCCTCCCTTACACACTCCCAGATGGCAGCCCTTTTGAGATTTCTTTTCCTCTTAACGTCTTTTCTTGGTCATTGGAACCTGATTTTATCTGAATAAATACTTTTGGGGGATGGAGACAAGGAGGTCTGTATGGCTATGGAGCAGACGATGAGGTTCAACATGGTCCAATGGAAAGAATGCTGAATCTGGAGTTCTGGGTCCTGGGCTGGAATGCCCACTCTACCCCTGCTTACTTCAGAGGTGACCTTGGGCAAGTCCCTTAACCTCTATGGGTCTCAGTTTCCTCATTTGTAAAATGAAAAGGTTAGACTGGATGACCCTTAATTACATAATGTGGGATGAGCCCACATCACATAAGGCAACCCTGCTGAGAAGCTAAATAACAGGGCTGGAGAGTCAGCCCAGTACAGAAAATTTCACATGAATAATACACAAAGTGGAAAGTCACATTTGGATAGTTAAAATGTCGATGGACTTTCAAGAACATACATACAGGGCTTTAGTTTTCCAAAAGCTTCAAAAACTCTGTTCTTCTTTACCATATTATCCAAATGCATGTGAGATTGGAAAAGTGGAGAACTTAGATTCTTGAACATATCTTGCCAGGCATGGTGGCACATATCTGTAGTTCTAGCTACTAGGGAGACTCAGGCTGGTGGATCTCTTGGGTTTGGGAGTTGTGAGCTTCAGTGGAGCTAAATCCAATCAGATGTCTACACTAAGTCTAGCACCAAAATGGTGAACACCTCCTGGGAGGAGGAGGCTACCAGGCTGCCGGAGGAGAGGCCAGTTGGCCCATGGTGGAAACAGAGCAGGTCAAAGCTTCTGGGCTAACTAGATACAGAGACCCCCATCTCTAATAATGCTGATAATGATGATGATGAAATAAAAATGAAGAAAATTTCTCACCTCTGCATCATGTACATCACAACCCAGTGTCAGAAAACATAAATGCTGGGCTTTGGTTTTCCAAAAGCTTTGCCCAGTTTTTAAGGCCATAGACTCATTGGTTGTCCAACGTTATTTCCCACTACTTTTCCAACATGTATCATTTCTCAGGTCAGGGATACCTCTCTTCCATCCCCCATGTTCATTCACACTTTCATGTCTTTATTCAAGTTGTCTCTCTAACTTGGAACACATTTACTCCACCTCCCTACCTCTCCAAACTCCATCCTTCTAGGCCTTCAAGGCCCATCTCCTCCATGAAGACCCAGTTAACTCAGTCCACTCACAGTTCTTTAGACTTAATGCATTTGCTGTCAGGACCCCAGAGTTTATTGGGCTATTAAATGCTGTAGTGGATACAATGCTAGGCCTGGAGTCAGGAAGACTAAAGTTCAGATCTGGCCTCAGACAATTATTAGCTGGGTAGGCAAGCTACTTACAAGTTTGCCTCAGTTTTCTCATCTATAAAATGAGCTGGAGAAGGAAATGGCAAACCACTCCAGTATCTTTGCCAAGAAAACCCCAAACGGGGTCACAAAGAGTCATACAACTGGACAACAATAACAGCAGAGTTCATTGTTTAATTGTTTTGTGTGTGCCACTAGTTTCTTGGAGAAGAGCTTCTTGATCCAAATAGGATCCATGCTGGATTTTGTCAGCATGCTGAACCAAGGCCTTCTGGGAAATATAGTCTAGAGAATGTCCGTCCCCCCCCCAGTGAGGGAGGCTCTTTTAGACTCAAGCACTGTGGGAAATGAAGTCTGCAAACACATTTTCTACACTTATATACCCTTTCACTCCTAGCATACCTCTGGACCATATTAGTTAAAATACAGACTGATTGCTTAACCACTTCTACTAAGTAAAAAAGAAAAAAAAGTGAAATGATGACTGGCTTCGATAACAATTTTCTTGTGATCAGAATCTCGTTGTAAGAAACAGTAACTTCCTTTCCTCTAAAATAGTAGGAGAAGTGTAATAACAGTAGGATTTTGAGATAGAGGACCTGGGTTTGAATCCCAGCTCTGCAGTTTGCTAAGCTTGTCTGACAATGGGCCAATCACTCCATTTCTCCATCCCCCATTTTTCTCCTTTGTTCAAGTGCTATTGATGGTGAAGGGAGCCTGGGAAGACTGGCTGGGGCTAAAGTCTTTTGTGCTACAAATCTATGAAAAGTTTGCCCAGCTGGGTATGTTTCTTGAAGATTATCCAAGGAAATGAGTGCTCTGATTTCAGGAGGCCTTAGAACAGGACTCCCAAAATATTGCAGAAATCGGGTTTCCCCTAAATGAGCCTTCAAATGCTTTTCACACTTTAATTGTGATGCCTTGGCTGGGCAAGGCAGAAGGTGCAGCCGAGGGGCCCCGGGCAGGGTTGGAAAGTGAGTTCTGGGCAGCCTCTGAACTCTGTGTTGTGTTCTCCTGATTCTTATCACAGGATTTAAGTTGGGGAATAAGAATGAGGCTGACACAGAAATGCTCTGTGCTTGGGTGCTGGGTTTGTGGCCAGGCACTTTGGGGAAAAAGGACAAATTCACAACAAGTCTAGTGTTATGCACCAGTGTGGCTGAGATTGTCAGATCCCTGTCGCCCGCCCTCCCTCCCTCTCTCTTCAGTCACACACACAGATATGAGGAGATGTCTATTAGAAAAAAAAAAAGGAATCCCAGTTTTAAGGTAAGAGTGATACCTTAAAAGCAAAGGCTTATCTTTACTTTCTATCAGGCCGGCTGGAAAGAGAATGTTGTCTGGCCAGTGGTTCTCTAGGAAACGATTTTCTTTGTGGCAGCTGCTGGGTATAATGAATCAAGCCAATAACTGAATTTGACAGCATCTGCTTTTTTTTCCCTTTCTCTTTCTCCCTTCCCCCAACTCCCATTTCTTACCCAGAGAGACCACCCCTCCTCAAACTGGAAATAATTCCATTTTCTAGCTAGTCCATTGACCCAAAGCTTGGGCCTTCTTTGCTGGAGCCTGAGATGGAGGAGGAGGTGAGAACCTGGGCAGCTGGTTTTGTGGCCAGTATGGTTACGGACTGAGGCAAGGCCTTCAGGCCCTTTTCTTTGCCTCAGAGTACATTCATTGATTTATTTATTGGTCCACTGATTCATTCATCTATTCAATAAGCATTTATTAAGCACCTACTATGTACCAGGCACTGTGACAGGGAAAAAAGGACAAAACCCCAATATTTCCTACCTTCAGGGAGCTTACATTCTATTGGAAGAGGGGGGAATAATGTTCATACACATAAATAGATGCAAAATTGATAAAGTAAATTAATACAAAATTCAGAATGTGTTATATTTAGGGTGAGGGGAGAGAAGAAATTAAGTTTTAAATCATTAGGAAAATGCTTTTTTAAAAAAGTATAGTGAGAATATAAACAGAGATTGAGAATGTAGTCTTAGAAGCATGTATCCCTCGGTTCGTTACTTGAAAAAGAGTCCTCTTTTTTTGGGTGGGATATGCTTTGGAGGGAGTGGATTTAATGTAAGGTTAGGGTGATGAGTATTGATTTAAATACCATTGATCTATTGAACTTCTATTTAATGGGGAGAATCATGCTATCAGCAGAACATGGGTTGGCCAATCCCTGCATTCTTACAGATAGTATGGGATTCCTAGAATTTCAGTGTGGGAAGGAAGGAAGAAAGGGAGGAAAGAAGAAAGGAAAGGAGAGAGAAAGGAAGGAAAGTAGGAAGGGGAGAAGAAAGAAAAGAAGAGAGAGAGAGGGAGGAAGGGAAGGAAGGAGGTAGAGAGGAAGTAGGGAGGGAAGAAGGAAGGGAGGGAGAGAGGAGGGGAGGGAGGGAGGAGGAGGGAAGACAGGAAAGGAGAGAGAGAAGAAGGAGGGAAGGAAGGGGGAAGAAAGAAAAGAAAAGAGAGAGAGAGAGGGAGGAGGGAAGGAAGGAGGAAAGGAGAGACGGAAGAGGGAAGAAAGGAAAGGAGAAAGAGAAGGAGAGAGGGAAGGCAGGGAGAAAGGAAGGAGGAAAGAAGGAAGAAAGGAAAGGAGGGAAGGAAGGAGTAGAGAGGAAGGAGGGAGGGAGGAGGGAAGAAAAGAAAGGAATGAGAGAGGAAGGAGGGAAGGAAGGAAGAAAGGAAAGAAGGAAGGAAATGCTGTCTTTTTCATTTTCAAAGTCGTTGTCCTCCTTGGGGCCACTCACTAAGTTTTTGCCTTCTGTCTTGGGTCTTTTGCAGTTCTGAGGTCATTAGCTGTGCAAAGATAGCTGATAGCCCCAGAATCCAATGACTGCTCAGGTCTTTCCAGGTGCAAGTTACCAGCTCTCCCTACTTCCTCTTTGTCATCCCTCTCACCACCGCCATCATGCCTTCCATTCCAGAATGTTCTCCTTCCTTCTCCTTTCCCTCTTGGATCCCCTAATTCCCTTGAAGACTCAGCTATAGTGCCATCTCCTACAAGAGGCCTCTTTTGATTTTCCCAGCTGTTCTCTCCCTCTTCATAACTCACTTTACATTCATTTTCCATCCATTTTATATTTACTTGTCTGTGTACATGTCATTTACCCTAGTAGAAAGTAAGCTTCTTGAAGGCAAGGGCTTGTTTGCTGGTGTCTTTGATTCCTTAACACCTAGCACAGTCAGATAGGTGCTTAATAAATGCTTGATGAATTGACTTGTATTAAAGTTGATGGCTCACCATTCAAGCGCTCTCCTGGGGAAGTGGTCCTCCTGAATTCTCATTATAGCTTTTAAGACCCTAAATGCCTAAAAATGCAGTAAAAAGAACAGGCATCATCTATAACCAAGGGAAGAGGAGAGTCATTTGCTTACTCTGCCCACCTTAAATTGTAAGCTTCCTGAATCCAGGTACCAGGCTTAGGCCATACCTGCATATCTTTGGTATCCATTAGCACATGGTAGTCTCAGCAGAGTGCTAAATAAATGCTTTATGATAAGAATATCCTAGCAGTTGTTCTCACTCTGGGCAGTTGGCAAATGTGCTGTCTCAGGGGCAACGTGACCTCCGGACAAACTCCCCTTACAGTCTGAAAGTGTGCAAAGAAAGAAGGCTCCAGTCTTGTTTTTATTTTCATCTGCTGCTTTAAAGTGTTTTGGGGAAATGCTGACCCAAGTCTAACGTCTGCGACCACAGACTGGTGTCTCTACTGCTTTAATAAATATCTCAGTAGCTACTGCAGCTTACTTTCGCTATAAAGATTTGAACCAATGACCTTGGCACAGCAGATGGGAGGGTGTTCCATCTTCACACTGCTTGGACTCATTTTTTTTCCCTTTGTGCCATGACCTTGATTGTTAGCCCTGGGCATGGCTGATCCCACCCGTCAGGACAGGGGATGGATGCCTCCTCACTCCCTTTTCTTCTCCTGAATAGGCAGGCCAAGCCATAAGTCTTTGGCAGCTAAGTGGCTAAGCCTAGAGTCAGGAAGACTCATCTTTGTGAGTTTAAATCTGACCTCAGACACTTACTAGCTGTTTGACCCTGGGCAAGTCACTTCACCCTGTTTGCCTCAGTTTCCCCATCTGTAAAATGAGCTTGAGAAGTAAATGGCAAACCTCTCCAGTGTCTTTGCCAAGAAACCCCAAATAGGGTCATGAAGAGTCAGACACAACTGAAAAAAAATGACTGAACTGAACCTCCTCTGCTGTGCTGTAAGGGAGGGCAGGAATACTATGTAGAGGCCTGACTACAGGTGGGCCTTTTCTCTTGCTTTTCCCAGGTGACACCTGCTTCAGCCTTAACTAGGGTGTAGTTATTGCTTCTGGCTGCTGAACCCTGGACCCTGGACCTTTTCCCTTCTCACAGTCTCTTCTCAGTGATTTCTGGAAAAACGTCAAGCATCCACTCTTACTTGTAGGAGGAAAAAAATCCCATGGAATGTAAATATTGTATATCTTTAGCATAGCAATGTAAATATTTTATAGTCTGTAGAGTAAATGATGTATATATTTGAAACGTCAATGTAAATATTTTATGGACTGCTGTGTGACTGAGTGATGGGGGACCCGTGATGCTGCATGGGGCAGATGGAGGAGCAAGGCCCACATTTAAGAAAGTCACTGTACTCAACCCTATCCAAGGGCTTAGACTTTCAAGGTCTGGATCCTGTCTGTTGTGCTGCAGAAAGTGTCAGTTTGGTGCCTCCTTGGCTCTGATCCTTCTCAGCTGTGTGCTTTTAGTGAGTAGGTGGACTTCTCAAGAAGTGCCTCAGTGTGCTCATATGGAAAATGGGGATATTAATACTAGTGCCACTGGTCTCATAAGTTATTGGGTAGAAAGGGACTTGCTCTGTTGAGATGCCAGAAAAAAAATCTGTGTGAGATCCATTGTTATTATGCTTGTGTTTATACCTGACCAGTCATAACTAGGGAAGGGCTAACCAAATTTTGTCCTTGGGTACAAACATCAGGAGGGTGTGCTTCCTTCCCATCCTGGTAGCCTGTTGGCCTATGCCATAGGTTATCTGATATCTCACTTGATCTGAGGCCACCTCCCATAGGATCATGCTACAGTAGAACCTCTTGCCTGGGGCTTTCATCCCTTCCCTAACCTTTCACCACACATACTGGCTCGCTCTTGCTCGCTCTCTCTCTCTCCCTCTCTCTCTCTCCCTCTCTCTCTCTCCCTCTTCCTTTCCCTTTCCCCTCTCTTTCTCCCTCTCTCTTTCGCTCGCACACACACACACACACACACACACACACACACACACTCTCTCTCTCTCTCTCTCTCTCTCTCTCTCTCTCTCTCTCTCTCTCTCTCAGCCCCCATTTCTCTCCCCAGAGGTTCTGGGATTAGGAGCTGTATACTATACTATGGAAGCTTGTGCTTCTCAAAGGATACAAATGGGTCTCCCCAACTCTCAACACAACTGAATTTATCAGGGGCACCTAGGTATGGGCAAGCCATTTAATCTCTCTGGGCCCCGGTTTCCTCATCTGTGCAATAAGATTAGAATAAATGATCTCTAAATTCCCTGTAGTGCAGAAGGGCATGCTATTGGGTGGATGAGTGAGTGTGGTTAGCTCAAAGAAAATTTCTATAGGAAAGTGACTCCTAAAGCAAGTTACAATAAAAATGCTTCCTTAAGGTCATCCCTGAAAGGTAAAAGCTGGGATTTTGTAATGGCTTACCAGTTCTTGATAAAGAAGGCAGGATTATCCATGGAAGTATAATCTAGGCCCTAGCCTGTCTTTCAGAGAAAAGACAAGTCTTATGTGGCAAGAAGAAGATATGAAGCCCTTTTGATTCTATTTTGCTACTGGTTGGTGGTAGGGATAGTAATTGGGGTTGGAGAGGTTAGGAGATTGATAAATTATCTGAGAAACTCAATTGTCTCCATTTCTCCTGGTCATTTACTTAGTCAAGGTTATCACCAGAAAACTATAATGTGTTGAGTCTAATTCAATTCAGTTCACTCCAATAAATGCTGATTAAAAACTCATCAAAAAGTACACATTACATTAGATGATTAGATCATAAAGATGAAAAGTTAGAGTTCTTGCTCTTGTAGAGGAAGAGACAGATCCACAAATACTGATAGTATCTTTGGAGGCAGGTTGGCTATTCTGGGACTTGGGGTCAGGAAAGACCTGGCATCTGGATCCCTCTCCAGACTGTACCCCTGACTCTGGACTTTCTTTACCAGGCCCCTGTGCTGGCCACCTTTATCTCCACCTACCCCTCTCCCTCCTTTTTTAAGTATGATCTTTCCCCATTAGAATGTAAGCTCCTTGAGGGCAGAAATAGAGCTGGGAAGCATCCTATAGATTTAGAGCTAGAAGTGACCTTACAGGTTATCAGTTCTAATCTAATTCATTATACAAAGGTGAAAACTGAGTCTAGAAGCTAGTAAGTGTGTAAGGTTAGATTTGAGCCCAGGATTTACTGATTCCAAGTCAGATACTCTATCCACTATGCCATAAAATTTGTAACCAGATGGTAACACAGATTATGAGACAGTTAGATGGTCTGGTGGATAGAGCTCTGGAGTTGGGGTCAGGAAGACCTGAATTCAAATCCTGCCTTAGATACTTATCAACCGTGAGACCCTGGGAAAATGACTTAACCTCTTCTAGTCTTATTTCCTCATTTGTAAAGTAAGGATGATAATAGCATCTACCTAACAGAGTTATTGTAAGTTTCAAATGAGAAATACATATCAATGCTTTGCAGACATTAAAGCATTGTAGAAATATTAGTTGTTATCATACAATGTTATCTATGAACCTAATATCAGAATGTTAGAGCTATTTATTTCGATATTCTCAGCTTACAAATGAAGAAATAGTCTTGCAGAGGAGAACTGGCTTTCTTATTGGCCTACAACTAGATAGTTGGATAATAAGCCTAATGGGGATTGATTACAAGATGCTCACCGAAGCCACTGTTAGTCAGTGAATATGTTATAGCAACTCGTCTTCCCTGGGGAACATGATGGGGGGGGAAGGGTAGGGAAGGAGAGGAGAGAGAGTGAGAGAGAGAGAGAGAGAGAGAGAGAGAGAGAGAGAGAGAGAGAGAGAGAGAGAGAGAGGAAGAAGAGGAGAAAGAAGAGGAAGAAGAGGAAGAGGAGGAAGAGAGACAGAAGAGTTAGAAAGGAAGGAGAGAAATTTCTGCTTTCTGATGCCACTGTTATAGCAGCACTAGGCAACAAGGCAATTTATGCCAAGTTTTGTTAATGTCCCATTATTTTTCCCATTGGAAAATATCCATTACTTCTCTTCATCATGGCTCCAACAGAGACCAGTTAGGCATTTATGATGGGATCCAAAGGAAAGAATGACCATTCATCCCTCAAAAGCTGTTTGTGTTCCATTTTCAGCCCGATTACATGCTGATGTGGTTCTGAGAATGGTTCAGGCCTTTGGAAGCTTACCCACATAAATCAGGCTGACGTATGGGTGAACCCATTTTGATGATAGCCAGTTGCTTTCTTCAGCACATCCGTCACGTTATTCTTCACTTAGAAATGGTAGAAAATAGGACCATGGATGAGCCCCTCTACCCCCAACCCTTACCCCATAAAGAACAAGTAAGTAGGCAAATTCATTCATGCTATCGTCACTAGTTTTCCACCCAATATCTCTACGACTTTGGTTTGCTCCATTTCCTCTACCTGACACGTCTTCCTCCTTCTTTCCAATTCTGCCTGTTTGAAATCTTATCCATTCTTCAAGGTGTACTTAAAATGCCACCACTTCCTGGATCCATTTAATTGCAATTAATCTTTCCCCAAGAGCTCACATAGCATTGTCTTTAAATTTTCTTTACCCACCCATTGGGTTTTCTCTTGCATTATAATTACTTACATGAATGAGCGCTATTCCTTTAAGATTCAGATATGAGTGCCATAAGGGTAGCTTAACCTCGGTTTCTCCCTTGGTTACCTAGCGCAGTATCAGTGATGATTTTATTGAACTTAATGAATAAATAGTAGGGATAGACATTTAAATAGGGTCTCTCATAACAAGGGGAATGAGGGCGGTGGGAAGGAAGTATTTCCTCTAGTGTTCCTGTTTCTTATTTTTCCATCTCCATATAAGCCATGCCCCCTCTTCCCCAATGACAATGGTATACTCTTCAAATCATGAAATTCTAGAATCTTAGACGTGGCAGGGACCCAGGAGATTCTTTAATTCAGCCTCCAACCAACCTACATCTTGTCAGACACCATCCCTGGCAAGTGATTGCCCAATCTTTCCCAACAGTTCTGTTGGGGGTGGCCAGAATGGGGAGAGAAGCCTGAGCAGCAGGGTGAGGTGGGATACACAGCTCCTCGCACCCCCAGATCTGCAAGCTGTAGAGGAGTCATGTAGGCTGGACTGTGAGAGATGGAGAAATGTCATGTTGGGTCAGATTCATTCTCTGTCTGGCCTAATAACAAATCTGAAGGGAAATGGCTCAAAAGGTGACATACCTTTCATCCCCGGCTTTCCCTGAAAACCCAGTATGGAACTGTGCTCCATGAGTATAGTCCATATATCCCTAGTTTTACAATGGACCAAGTTCACAGGGCCATAGACTTGGCTTCCAGTCCTAGACTGGAAGGGACCTTTGACAGCTAATAAGACCTATGGACCTCTTCCCAGAATAATGGTTTAAAGTGCTTAAAATATATGAGATTATAAAGGAACCCAATTATATTGAAATACATTTGTCAAAACATTAAAAAAAAAAGTTCACAGACCTCAGGTTAAGAACTTTTGCTCTAATTTAATCTCTGTATTTTACAGCTGGGAAAACTGAGGCCCAGAGAGGTTAAACAATCCACCCCAGAGCATATAGGTAGTAAGTGTAAAGGTTCAGACTCAAACCCAGGAACTTTGGCAACAAATCTGGAGGGGTTTTTTCCCCCCACTAAAAATCTGACTATACTGTGAGGAGCGGATCCCTGCTTCCATGTGCAATATCTTCTCTATGGAGTGGTATAGGATGTATGTCCCCTTTGTGATGGTACACAGCTTGGGATTGCTTAGCATATCAGCTTGTTGCTAAAGGCGCAGTTTGAAACTGTGCTCCATGAATTGAATTAAGGTCTCTTTCAGGCCAAGGACTGCATCCAACATTGCTTGTGTCCTCCTGTTGGCACCTTGTTTTACACAGAAGCACTTGTTGGATTGATGAATGAATGAATGAACCCACTTAACCATAAGCCAGATTTCTTCACCTTCCCTCACCCTAGCTTGCCCACCACCTACTACATCCCATTGGGTGAAGGAGGGCCCTTTCCCATAATTTCCATGAAAACACCCCCTTCCTATTTCTCCCTCCTAGCTGGATGCAGATACATCTCCTCCTCCCCATATCAACTACCAATGGAGAGAATTCAGAATCCCCTCTCCTCTCTTTCCAGTGCTTATGGACCAGGTCATTCCATCTTCATTTCTCCTGGCTGCTACGCAGATTTACTGCTAACACTTCTTGGGTGAACAAAAAAGTCACCAACTACAATCCTCCTTTCAATAAGATAGATGATCGCTGGGCCGTGCTACCTACCCTGACATTATTTCCTCCAGCCCACCAGCCTTGCCATCTGCCCTACAAATATGTCCTCCAGCCCCACCCTAGACATTACCAACTCACCTGCTCCTCACTTTAGGGATCCTTCGGCCTTCCCATATGCCCTGTCAATGAACCCCCCAAATACAGGGCCTTTTAATCAGCCTTGCATCTGAATTCTCCTATATGTGTTGTCTCTTCATTGGAATGTGAGTTCTGAGAGAGCAGGGATTGTCTTACTTTTCTATTTGTGTCCCTAAGACTTAGCACAATATAAGCCCTTAATAAGCATCCTTTCTCTCTCCCTCTTTCCCTTTCTCCCTTCCCTTGCCTTTCCAAGAAATTAGTTACAAAGGTAGTAAATAATGAGGGTCAAGATTTGAATCCAGCCCCAAGATCTGACTCCAACCCCAGTGTCCTTTTCCCTTTGCAAGCTTTCTAAAGAGAAAAGCTATTTATTATGGCGGGGCAGAGGATTGGGGGATGGGGTGGGGCATGCAGGCTTAATGGAGGAGATGGCATTTCAGATAAGCCTTAACCTATAGATGGGAACATACCAGGCAGTGGGGGAGGGCAGAACATTTCAGACATAGGAAATGGTGTTAGCAGAGCCATTGAGGTGGGGAAGCCTAGGTGTCTTGGTGCCATGGGACACTGGGGAGAAGGATAGTCTAGTTAATTTGATTGGAGTATAGCATATAGGAGAGGGAGTGATATGAGGTAAGGCTGAAAAGTTAGGGGGGTGCCAGAATATGGAGGGCTTTGAGTTCTTGGCAAAGGAACTTAAATTTTATTTGTAGGTGATAGGAAACCACTTACAATGTTTAAGCAGAGGAGTGATGTGACCAGATTTATATATTTGAAAGATTATTATTATTATTTTTTTAACAATGTGGATCTGAAGGGCCAATTGGATTGGGGAGAGTGGGGTGGGGTAGAACATTAGGAGGGGCTGTATTTAATAATGCTAATTAACCTTTAACAAATCTGGAATCAACAAAAAGTGTGTTTTGCTTAATGCACAGTTAAGTTGAACATTTGGTTAATGAGGAAAATCCAATTTCCAGGTATTCTCTGCAGACTTAGTTGTTACTATAGTCATACTTTATGCCAGTATGTCCTCTCAGGGTAATTTCGTCTTAGATTCATCCTTGCTGCCTGCTATGTAAAGGAAGATATTTTGGGGAGCTTTAAGCCTCTAGTGTCTACACTCATGCACAACTCTACCCATCTTGCACATCCTCGCATCCTTGGATGCATCTATGACAATTATTGTGCTTAAATTATCATATGGAAAAATAAAAAAAAAAACACCTTTACAGCAGATGGTTACGTGGGTATGTTTTCCTGCCCTCACCTCCTTTTTAAATTTACTATTCTCTTTACATGGGTTGTACCAGCGATTTGTGACTCTAGCTGGCGACCTTGGCCAAGTCACTTAATCTCTAAGTCTCAGTTTCTTCATCTAAAAAATGAAAGGTTAGGCTAGATGACCTTGGAGGTCCCTTCTAGCCCCGACATTCCTATTTCTCTCATTTGTTTGTTTCCATTAATAACTACCCTGGAGTGATTAGCTATCTCTCCCATTGAATAACTATTCTCATGGCTTTGGTATAAAAAAAGAAGGGGTTCCAGGGAACAGACCTTGGCCTCCTGTTTAGTTTCAAGACTGTGAGGTTGTCCAATATAAAAAATGCTCCAGATATGTTTCCTGGTATGACACGCCTTGAAAATTACATGCTTTCAACTGGAAGCCTAATTATATACCAGAGCCTGATGTCCGGGCTGCCTCCCGGCATGTTTCTCCTAGCCTATGGTCTTTTGTTTCCCCCACCTCCTTGAGTGCACAACTGTTGCAGGAAAGAGATTAGATGCTCCAAAGAACAGAATCCTAATCTCTGAGGGAGCAGTTCTGGCCCTTGGAAGGCAGACTGTGTCTGCCCAGCAGGCTGGATTCTGTTAGCCCGCACCACATTCGTCACTGCAGGGCCGGAGTGGCCACGTGTGCAAGGAAGGTCTGGAGAGAAAAGGAAAGATAAAACGGAGGGACCCTTCGTCTTCCTCACGGTACACAAGACAGCCACCATCTGACAAGGGCTAATCTCCCATGTTGGGGGCATGGAAGAAACAGAACCGCCCTTTGGAAATGAAAACAAGAAAATCAAAGGAGAGAATTTCAAACAAGCAGGCCCTCTTCCATCATCTGCCTCTGTTGTCTGGGTAATCCTCCATACTTTAGTCTGAGAGCTCACTTGAAATGGTGAAGGCCTTTCAGAAGATTATCTGTATCAGGCAAGGCTTTGAAGTAGGGGGCTGCTGGCATCTCATTACTGACAGAGATCAAAAACCTGAGATGAATTTGGTCATGAGTCTGCCGGGCCTCATTCACACATCACAGAAGTGCTAAGTTATCAAAGTTCAGTGCAGTCCTTATGGGTTACCTGCTCAGTCACAAGCCTCCTCTCCTTCTCTGTCCTTCTCCCCCCTACCATAGCCCCTCTCTCTTCTTTCTTTTTCTTCCAACCTCCTTTCAAATCTTCCCTACCTCCATTTCTCTCTCTCACCCAGTCTAAACAAGTCTTAAATGCTCAAGACAATTGTTGTCCTTTAAAGAGGAAAATATTTGTGGAATGGGTGATATTTTCAACTCTGGCTTCAACACTTAAGAAAAATAAATAAATAAAAAAGAACTCAGTATTTAATGGAACCAAAATATCTGAGTGCAAAGTCTGTGCTTCAGATTGGAAAAACAGGTCACATTGGAAAAATGGTTGGCGAAATGAATTTGCCATTTATCATGTTCGTTGTGCCCTCTTGACACCCCATAATCCAGGGACAGAATTAAGATCCTAAAGGCTCAGAAGTTGAACCTGGGGTTGGGGTGCCCTTAAGAGTAACTGAGCATTTGCCTTACGATAAAGGGATAACTTGTTTAGGATGGGAAAGATCTCAGTGGTTGATTCCTCTCCCACGCTGCCTCCCAAGCCTCACTCTATGAAATACTTCTGAATGGTTTACCCTCACAGAACTTTTCTTGGCCTCTCTGAGGGAAAGCAGAAAGTTCTTATTGAATTTTCTGTTGCTTTTCTCAGAGGTTTTCCTAAGCTGGGGAGAAGTACTCTATGGTAGCAATGTGTCTATGCAGTATGGAAATGATTTCCCTTTCTGTCTCTTTCTGCCCATTTCACTAACCTTATTCTTTTTTTCTTCACCCACTCTTCCCTTTTATTTCTCTACTTTTTCTTCTGTCTATGCTGCAGGGCTGTCGGTGATTCCCACTTGAGGTCAGAAAGATGGCTAACCCTTACAGAAGATGCTACACAATAAATCTAGGAACCTCATTCTCTAATGAAGTGGTTCTCAAATTATTTGGTCTCAAGACTGTTTTATGCTCTTAAAAATTATTGATGAATCCCACTCCCCTGCTACCCCAAAGAGCTTTTATTGAAGTAATTAATATCTATCAATATCTACCATATTAGAAATGAAAATGTATTAGTGTTAATTATGAAAAATAGTTTTGACCTTGTAAACTCCCTGAAAGGCTTTTCAGGTGTCTGAGACCACACTTGAAGAGCCACTACTCTACTGTATAAATCTGGTCATGGCATTTCTCTACTCAAAAATTTCCAGAGATCCCTGTTCCCAACAAATCAAGTTTGAACTCTGTGGTCAGGCACTTAAGGCCCTATACATCCCCCGAGTTTCAAGTCTTACCTCACATGACTTCTTCTCACACAGTCTTTTCTTATTCAATAAATCCAGTCACTTCATTACCTCTAGGTAGGGAGGTTAAGCAGGAGCAGGCTTAGAATTCAGGGACATAAACCTGGACCAGCAAGTAGGAAAAGACATCGATTTGCTGCTTAAAGGAAATGGAAAAGTTGTTTTATCTCTTTGGGTTTTTTTTTTCTGATGAAGTTAGCAGATTTCCTTTCCTAGATCATAAGCTGCTCAAAAGCAAGAACTGTTCCCTCTTCCTCTTGTTTCCCTCCGTGAAGGGCAGCTCACACATGAAGACTTGGAGAAAATGGCACTGAGGGAGTGAAGGTTCGCTGCCAAGCGTAGGAGCTATCCTTGAACCGGCCCAGTGGAAAGAGTGCCAGGCCTGGAGTCAGGAATATCTGAGTTCACATGCGGGCCTCAGACACTTACTAGCCGTGTGACCCAGGGCGAGTCACTTAACTCTATTTGCTAACTTAATCTAGCAGAAAAGGAAATGGCAAACCACTATAGTCTCTTTGCCAAGAAAACCCCGTGAACAGCATTGGTGTGCTGTGGTCCACAGAGAGTTGGCCACTACTGAACATCAGTAGGAGTAGCTAACAGTTCTGGGCCTATCCTTCCTTAAAAGTTTGTTTTGTTTACTTGACAATAACAACACTTCATCAGAATCATCCTGTGGACAGTGCCAAGCCATGCCATGCCAGCCACTCTGACCGGCCTCCTCTTCTCCGTCCTCCCACCAGAACTCTGGCCTCTAGGGGGGAGTTTTCACCTTCTTATTCCCAGAACGAGTTCCCCAGCATCAGAACCTTTACTATTCAAACTCTTGCTCCCCTGTATGGGTTGCTTTCCTCAATTAAAATATAAGCTCTTGGAGACAGAGATTATCTTGCTTGCTTGTAGACAGTATGTGACACATAGTAAGCACTTAATGAATAACTTGTCATTCATTCAGAAAGCAATGGCACACCCAACTGGAGTCCACGTGCTATCCCCCATTTTAACTTTGGTCAATAACTTTGTGCTCTCTCCCATCAAACATTTTGTCAGAGTTATTGAGAAAAAACATGGTGAACTGGTTGGCGGCTCATTTAATTTTTAAAGTTTTAATTGCTGGCTCGTACTCATTAGCAGTGAAATGGTCCAACGGAAGGAGGAAGAGGGAAGAGAAGTAGCAGGCTACATATTTCACACACACAGCCAGCCAGCCCCTGAGGAACCAAGATTTACAGTAATGGGACTGAATAATGAAAGGGATAGCATACATCCTCAAGCTTCAGTTCACCTCTTCCAATGGAGAGGCTTTTCCTGATCTTCTTAACTGATCGAGCCACCACCTATCCCAAATTATTCTGCCTTTACTTTGCATAAGTTTGTATTTATTTGTTCTGTAGAGATTGCTTTCCCTTTTCAAATTAAGCTCCTTGAGAGCTGGGACTATTTTCATTTTTTACTTTGTATTCAAAGTGCCTATCCCACAATAAATGCTTACATAATCAAATCGAATCTGATCAAATGATGGTTCTCCTATGAACTCTTGGCACTAGGTCAGGGCCTAGACCTTCTAAGACTGTCTAGAGGAAAAGGTACATGTGGGAGACAAAGGGAAGAAGGAAAAAGGGGAGAAGTGAAGCATTTAGCTTCTCAGTTATTTTTGTTTTCTGGGGTTTGGAGAACTTGGGGAATGAGAGTTAGTGAAATATAGACGCTAAAATCAAATTCTAAGTCAACCTGTGGTCACCCCTGAAGGGACAGGGCCAAGGAGGAAAGATGGAGCATTCTGCAGTGTTCTTCTGCAATGGGAGGCCAGGATGTCAGGAATGTGTTGTTGGCAGGAATGAGACCCTGCCTTAAGTAGCTCCAAAGCCAGATTTCAGCAAAGATTGCTCCAGAGGGTGCCTAGAGGAACAGGAGCAAAGTGAGATAATGAGCAAAATGGTTTTGCATTCTTTTTCTCCTTTCTTCCTCTCTCCCAGAGCCTCAGAAACAGGCAGGCTTTTCTGATTTGGCATATAGACTTTCCTAGAGTATAGCATGGTTCCTAGATGCCCATGATTTAATCGGAGTGCTCTGCTGTTTCCACTATGAAAAGATTAGAAAAATAGCCCTTAACTCTTTGTGAAAGGTAGCAGGAGGCATCCAGAGCATTTAATTGAGCCCAGAGGAGCCAGAGGTGTTCATACTGATGGCAGCCCTGGCAGGTTGGCCTGAGTTTCCAGTGTCTATGAGTTACACTACTACTCGGTGGACTGTAAATACTGGGGCCGGAGGAATGCCCGCTGGTACTCACAGAGCAGGCTGGTCACAACCGTGTGCTGGGATGGCACAGGCATGTAGCTGCCACCTGGCACCAGGGCCCTTTGCATGGCAGCAAGATGGAACTGGTTCCTGACACCACTTTTGCCAAGAGGTCTGAGGGTTTGAGCATGTGGCTCTGGGGGAGGAAAGAAAATATTTGAATATGCAAACCATGATGTTCTCCAGAGAGGTGCATTTGAAACTCAAGGCTTGGTTGTGGAGAAGTAGACTCAATCTGTTCTTGTTCCTGTTGAGTAGAACCATGAAATGAAGGCTGTGGTGACATCTGAAGCAGGAAATAAAGTGTGCTAGAAATGCGAGAGGCACTATGGTATGGGGAAAGCCAAGGAGACTTGGGTGACAGCCTTGCCTCTGGCACATACTGGCTGCGTGACCTTGGGTTTATTGCTTGACCTCTCAGGGTTCTGGGCAACTCTAAGACTTTTTGCTGTAGAGAAGGGGCTGCCCAACGTTGCTGGAGGGAATTTCCTCACCTGAGAGTTGTGTGAAATCACAGGTCTACTCCTTACCCACAGAGAGGAATCAGGCCTGAAACTGCCCTCTTTGTCATCCTGTCCCTCACAAAAAAAGAGCGCTTATTTTGTGTTGTTCATTTGTTTATATTTGGGAAGTTTATCACTCTGAGTGTGTACACTGCCAACCTGCATTCATTCCCCCATGGCAGCAAATCCACCCAAGCAAGAGGATGCCTTTTGTCCAAGTGTGAGCTTCCTTTGTAAACAGGACTAGTGTTTAAGTATGGAACTGGGTTCTGAGAAGCCTTTGTTCAAACCTGAGTCTGACTGACACAGAGGATATCTGGCCAAATGCGTTCTCCCCTGAGGACTTTCTGGCCTCAGACATATCCTGATCCCTCCCAGCTTTCTCAAGCTACCTTCTGGCCAAGCTACGGCCTGGGCCCCAACCGGAGCTCAGAGCAAGCTCCCAGTTCTAGCTCTCCAGCCTGAAGGGAGGGAGCTTTGGAAGGAAAAGGAGAAGGCTGATAAATAGCACCCAGGACTGGGGGGGACATAGAAAATGACAAGGTAGATAGAATAAGGGAAGAAAGAGAAAAGAGTTTGCTCGGGCCTCTCGGCCTGTCACTATTAAATAAAACTCACCTACTAAGCATTTCTTTGTTCTGAAGAGAACATGGAATACCGAAAAGAACACAGGAACTGATGTCAGAGGACTAGGTACAATTTCCTTCTCTGTCATTTGCTGGTTATATAATCTTGGACAAAATAATTTCACCCTTCTATGCCTCAGTTTCCTTTTCTGTAAAGAGAATTACCAAATTTCTATAGGTCATATGGTCTTACTTTTCTCTGTTTTCCTTCCTTTCTCTTGTCCCTTATTCCATCTCTCTCTCTCTCTCTCTCTCTCTCTCTCTCTCTCTCTCTCTCTCTCTCTCTCTCTCTCTCTCTCTCTCTCTCTCTCTCTCTCTCTCTCTCCCCTCTCTCTCTTCCCTTTCTCCCTCTCTCCTTCCCTCCCCCTTCTCTCTTTCTTTTCTTTCCTTTCTGCTCTCCCTCTCTCACCCCATCCTCTCCTTCCTTCTTTCCTCCCTCCCTTCCTTTCTTTTTTAAAGCTATACTGCTATCTCTTGGTTTTGCACAGCATATCAATCTCCTAATATACCCCATCAAACCCTCCCTTTTAACAACAACAAAACAAATAAACAAAGCAGTGAAGCCAAAGCTGTCATCATGACAATAGAGCCTGACAACACATACATCATTCAGCACCTGCATTCCCCAACCTGCTTACAGTGGAATAGGCCTCCTCCTCTACCCTAGACCAAGCATCGGCTTGATGAGTCACCAGTCGAGGGTCGCTGCTCTTCACTGCTGCTGTTGTTTCTGGTACATTATTATAGCCATCGTGCACATTGTTCTGGTTCTGCTTACTTCATCCTCTGATGGTTTGTCTGCGTTTTTCCATGTTTCTCTAATCACTCCTATGTATCATTTCTTCAGTCCAATAGTCTTCCGTTTATATCTACCTGCTACCATTTGTACAGCCTCAGTGCACATATACTGAATTTCTGGGTTTTTGCTACCATAAATTCAGTTCAGTTCAATTCAACAAATGTTTATTGGGCTCCTACTATGGGCCATCACTGTGCTAGGCATTGGGTATAAAAAACCAAAAATTAAACACTCTCTGGCCTTAAGGAACTTACATTCTCTGGTGGGGGAGGAGGTGGTAGACATACACAGATAAGTAAATCCAAAATACCCAGAACATAAACTCAAGAGGGTGGGGAACAAATAGGACCTCTATTGGGAGATGATCCAAGCTGAGCCTTGAAGAGAGCTAGGAATGCATTAGGGAATATATGGATATTTCAATCTCTTCGTTCCTTTTGTATTTGTCAATCATTCCTTTCTCCCCCCTCCCCCACTTCTTTTATGATTATTTTCCTCCCAACTATCTGCTCTTTTATCTGGTCTTCTTTTCAGTATATTTCTCCCCATCTCCCACAAGCCATAGTACAGAGACTCCACTGCAAGTGTAAGATTTGTTGGAAGAGGATTCGACTTATATTAGGGCGACCCATGCACATGATGGAGTAGTAGAGGCTATGCAAAGAAAGTTGAGTGGTCATGACCCTTGCCCTCAAGAAGAGGCTTCATCCTCAAAAGAGGAACTATGGTGGAGACATAATGGCAAACCTGTGGGATTATTCCTGTGGAACAGACAGCCACAAAGCTAGGGCCAAGGCAAGTGAATAAATACACACAGGTGTTCTTTATCTGGTGATGGAGATGATGGTGGTAACTTATTCAGCAAACATTCTTTTGAGTGCCTACTATGTGAAAGGCACTGAGTTAGGTGCTATGAGGGACCCAAAAATGAATAAGATACGATTGCCGTTCTCAGGAAACCTGCCATCTAGACTAGAAGGGAAATTAAGAGGTGAGCAAGCAATGAAAACAATATATTAAATACGGAAAAGAGGCACGAAGTTTTCTGAAAGTTCAGAGCAAGGAGAGAACCCTTCTAGCTTAGAGATCGGGGAAGGCTTTGGGAGAAGAGGCATTATTGGAACTATAATATCTAGCATTTACATGACGCTTTAAGGCTTGCAAAGCATTTTACAAATATCTCATTTTATCTTTGTAACAACCCTGGGAGGTAGGTGCTATTATTAACCCCATTTTACAGATGTTATTACCCATATGACCTCAAAGAAGTTACTTAACCTCTCTGGGCCTCAGTTTACTCTTCTGTAAAGTGAGGTGGTTGGATTTGGTGGCCTTTGGGGGTACTTTCTAGGTCTAAATATGTGTTGTGGGAAATGTTTTGTATGTGTGTATGAGGGAAAGGCTTTTTGGTTTGGTCAGGGTAGAGACACAAGCCAGTTTGCAAATAGTGGGGAAGGAGCCCTTGGAGGGGGAAAGAGTGAAAATACAAGACAGGATGATTGATGGAGCAAGGGCCCAGAAAAGGAAGAAAGGGAGAGAGGGAAACAAGGGCAGAGATGGTGGGATTAACCTTTACAAGAAGGAGGTTTTCCTCATCCTCTGAGGATGAGTCATGGAAGGGAAGAGGGATAAAGAAACAGAAGCCTTTGGGTATGGAGGAATCCAGCTTGATGGAGCTCAAGTCAGCCTCAATTTTTTTTCAGTAAATAGAGGGCAAGGTCACCTGCTCAGAATGAGGAAAATGGTGTCTGGTGGTGCATCTGGGGTTTGAAGAAACAGGAAATGGTTCCAGATAGCTGCTGAAGAGAATACAAAGGGGAATTCTAAGAAGAGATGAATAAAAGGATTATCAAGCATGAGTGAGGACTTACTTGAGCTGGAATCACCTGAATTTATAATGGACATTTTCATTAATTTTTCTGTACGTTTTCATTAATTTTTCTAACTGGCCTCCTTGCCTCCAACTACAATCCATGCTATATGCTGAACCTGGATTAATCTTGCCTGTGAACAAGTGTGATCATACATCACTCAACTGCTCAAAAGTCTTGAATGACTCCCATACCTCACTAAATGAAAACTTCTCAGCCTGGCATTTAAAGCTCTCCACAATTGGACTACATGGTAACTTTCCAAACTTGTCTCACATTATTTGCCCTCTCAAATCAACCATTCCCAGTATCTCCCATATCCCCTGCTCCACCTCTTCTACTCAGCCCAGCCTATTGACATCCTTCAAAGCCAGGATCGAATGCAGCCTCCTGGATTATTCCTCTAGCTGGAAGTGATTTCTCCTTCAACCAATAGCATAGCATCTGGTATATTTAACATGTGGATAAATACCTAAGAAAGGTGGTCTGTGTCAGGGGAAAGAATATTTTAGGTCAAAAAAACAGAGTTCAAGTTTTGGGTCTGATACTTACTCGCTGTGTGAGCTTGAGTGATTTAATCCACCATTCTGTGCCTCAGTTACCTTATCTGTAAAATGGGATAATCCTTGTATTGCTTTTATCACAGAGTTATTGTGAGAAAAGCACACAGGTCCAGAGTTCTATTCATTGTTATAGGAAATGATCTCACTTGACAGTTTCTTGTAGTACCAATGAAATCCATGATTTCATTGATGCAGGAAATAAAAAACACCTCTATGATTTAAATAGATAAATGGGTGAGTGAATAAATAAATCTCTGATTTCATTGGTACAGTGCTCAACGTACTAAATAATTGAGTTACTATTTTTGTTGTTGTTCAGTCATTTCAGTCATATCTGACTCTCTGTGACCCCATTTAAGGTTTTCTTGCAAAAACACCAGAGTGGTTTGCCATTTCCTTCTCCAGCTCATTGCACAGATGAGGAAACTGAGGCAGACAAGGTTAAGTGACTTGCCCAGGGTCACACAGCTAATTAGTGTCTGAGGCCATGTTTGAACTCAGGAAGATAAGTCTTCCTGACTTCAGGCCCAGAACTCTGGGCCCTCTGGCTGCATTATTATTCTTAGTACCTATATACATGTCCTATCTCCTCTAATTATTGTAGGTTCCTTGAGGGTAGGCACCATGAGTTATTTGTCTTTGTATCAATCATTGTATCAGTCAATGCACTGAATTAAAGATGGTTCATGAGCCTTTGCTCCTGTTTCCCCCACCTCTTGTGCACATAAATCCAGGCTCTGAAGATGCTCGGCAGCACATTTTGGATATAGGAAGAACTGGTCTGTGTCTTCACAGTTGGGGCAGAAGGCAGGATCTGATACTAAAACAGTGGAAATTGAATGTGAAAGCTCTCTCACTTCAGGGAAGAAAAATTAGAAACAGCAGCAGGAGAAGCAGGATTCCAAACAGTAGCAACATCTGGATTCTGGGAGATGGACTCCACATGTATTTTTCTCCGACTGTACAATCTCCTTAGTGAGGCCTATGGGTTTCCTTTGTTTTCCTTCGTTTCCTTTGTTTGTTGGCTGGAAGTCCACATGTTGATGGCGCTCCAAGGCCAGAGAGGTGCTCCCAGTAAGACTTTGCCCCGAGACTACACGGCTCTTCCTTCTTTCCTTGGCTCTGAGGTTCTTGATTAGTGATAAATACTTCCCTGATGAGATCCAAGAAAGGCACAAAACTCACACTCGTTATGGCAATGGTCTCAGATGATTCAGAATGTTTATGAGGCCCTGTAGGATCCAAACCTGGCTATAGGCACTGTCCATTACTGACTCTACCCAGATGTAGGGCCAAGGGATGGGCTAGCCAGGGGCTGGCAGGGGAGCAGGGCCAGAAGCAAAGAGGAGGGTCATTCTGGGCCAAGGGTCCACTATGAGGGTGGTGAAGCAGGGGGAAAGTGCTAGATTTGGAGACAGAAGATCCAGCTTCAAATCCAGGCTCTACCAGTTACATCCTATAAGGCCACAGTTTCCTCATCTATAAACAAGGGGACTGTATTTGACCTGCAAGATCTAAATAACCTAGCTCTGAATCTATTATCCAATGATTACCAAGTAGAAAGGGGGTAGGAGTGGGGGAATGGAAAGGGCAATTCTGTACATTCATGACCCAGAAATAATTCAAGAGGATAGAGCCCCAAAGAAGCAGAACCACTAAGCAAGAATCCAAGGAACTGAGTGTCCTAATTGGGGTTTAGCTCATGTACAAGAATTTGACTCTCTAAGCTCTGCCCCACTCATATCCAGTTCACGTCCAAGTCATCACCCTCATCACGTTGAGAACGAAGGACCAATGACAACAATGAGGTCAACCCACGATTGTGTGGCCACTCCGAAGCCCCAGCTGTCCTTGTGATCCCCACCAAGGCTAGTCCTCTCTGCACAGAGAGCAGCTGAGAGGACATGACACAGACTCTGTGGCCTCTTCCATACCCCTACGACATCAGGAAATCTTGGATTTCTCTGTTTCAGTGCTTTAGGATTGAGAAATTGGGGAGCGGGGTTACAACTGTTCAGAAATTTTGGTTCTTTCTTTAAAATACCATTATGTATTTTTTTTTGGCATTTCCATCTCAGTTAGCTGACAGCTGAGATCCCCTGAGGAGAAGCTGTTACCCCTGTTTCACCTTTTCATTCAATATATTACAGAGCCCTCGAAGACAGGAACGAGAATGCTTTCTTTTGGATAGATGGTGGCTAATAATGCCTGGGATAATTCCCCAGGTGATTGATATTAACACCCACTCCTCAGAGTCATTGTTGCTTTTGGACTTCAGCCCAGCTCTGCTGCTAACTAGCTGTACGTTTTCAGGCACTTAGTTTCTCGAGGACTCAGTTTCCTCCTCTATAAAATGACAAAAGTTCATTCATTCAACAATAATTTAGTGTGCTGTTAGTGGTTCTCTTCCCCCAATTGCCTTCTATTTTGTGTGATTAGAAGCTGGGGGGATATCCAAAGAGAAATAAGTCCTTGTCTCTAGACGTGTTCTCTTTTCTCCGGGAGAGTAAAATCTGCTGGAATGTTGGAACTCCAACACCTTGCATAGAGTAGGTGCTTCATAATTGTTTACTGAATTGAACTGAATGGATGCTAGAGAACACAGCTGCCCTCCCACTTGTATTTGTAATTATAGTGCCTTTTCATTGTTTAGTCATTTTCAGTCACGTTCAACTCTTGGTGACCCCTTTTGGAGCTTTCTTGGCAAAGATACTGGAGTGCTTTGTCATTTCCTTCGCCAGCTTATTTTACTGGTGAGGAGACTGAGGCAGAGAGGGTTAAGTGATTTGCCCAGGGTGACACAGCTAGTAAGTGTCTAAGGTCAGATTTGAACTCAGGTTTTCCTGACTGCAGGCTGGGCACTCTATATACTGTACCGTCCAGTTGCCTCTATGCTTTATTTATGCTTTTAAAAATTTACCTATACTGTGCTTTATTTATGCTTAAATATATACACACACACTAGAGGATGACATATAATATACATGTGAATATAACACATATGTACATACAGTATATTGTGTGTATATGTATATGTGTATATATTCATACATACATATATACTAGCAGTATTTATCCCACCTTTTGTTCTGGACTTATATTTAATTAATACAGGGAACACCAAGATGAAGATCTAAAATGTGTTTGTCAGTCGGTCAATGGACATTCATTAAGCACCCACTATGTGTTAGGTTTTAGGTATAGCAAAAAGATGCAAGAGATAAGCCCTGCCCTCCAGGAGCTCATGGGGGAGGCTGCTTAGACCTCAACATTTTCAAGAGTAGCCTGGTGCACTGAGAGGTGAGGCTGACAGCCAGCACGTTTTCCAGGCAGAATTGACCCCATGTCTTCCTGACTTCAAGGTCAAGCCTCTATCCATTCCACGATGCTTCCTCTTGTGGATGTGGACATCACCATGTCTTGGTTTGGAGCACTCCAGTAAATAAACCTTCCCATGGCATCCCTGGGTCTTCCACTTAACAGTAATCCCTCTCATCCCCACTCCTTTCTGACATCAGCCCAGGAATGGAAAACACACAGTTTTATTGAGAGCTATTGAGAAGAACTCTTCAAGGGCTTATTCAAGACTCTGACAGATGAAAATGGGATGAGAAAGGAAAAAGAAAAGACAGAAAACAAGAGGAAAAGCTGGCTTTAAGAGGAATGTTGAGATGTGGACTAGGACAGAATTGTGAAGACCCTAAAAACTGTTAACTGCCATGTGGTGGGATTGGATCCAGATTAGGAAAGCTCAATTAGTCTGTCATTCATAGGATTAATCCAAAGGAAGGCTTTAAGGAAATTTAGTAGTTATCATTTTACAGATAAAGCCTATGGAGGTCAAGTGACTTGGCCACAGTAATGCAAATTACCAGTGACAGAATGGAGATTCTAGCAGAGGACCGCTGACTCCAAATGCACTGCTCTTTTCACTCTGCCTGTTGCCTTTCAAATGCACAAGAAAAGAAAATTTCTAATGGCCAAGACATGGTCAAGGGCTTACAGTATGATTTAATGGGAGGGAATGAATTTGGGGAATGTTGTAGATGAAGAAGAAAAAGAGTGAGAAATGAAGGAACTTGAGAATGTGGATCAGAGGCAAAGGAAAAATGATAGCATTTTTCTATAAAGAACAAATTAGAAAACTTTACATAAAACCCAGCCCAACTCTTTCTATTTTATCCTCCTATATTCCTCATCAGAGGCAACACGGCTTAGTTGATGGACAAACTGTTGGGTTTACAGTCAGAAAGAAATGGGTTCCAATCCTTCCTCTAACACTAACACTGTGAATCTTGGGCAAGTCATATTGACTTCTATGAGACTCAGGTAACTCCCTAGGATTCAAAAAAAAAAATCAGAGAGTTGTGATCTGAGTAGGTGTAATGACCTTTCATAGTATAAGTCCCTTACTCTGTAAGAATCACACATCCTTCAGTTTTTCATGTATTCACCATCATAAATATTTAGCAAGCATTGACCAAATATCAGAAAAGGGGAGCTACCTTTAGTCCCCAGAACACTGATGCAGGAGTACAAATGTTGCTGTGAGCAGTGCAAAGTTCCTTCACACTGCCCTTCTCTGGATGGGAGGAGTTGGTGTGCATCTACTTTCCTTGGATGTATGGTGTGCTTTCCTCTCCATAGTCCTTAAAGGTCCATTGTCCTTTCTACTCTCAGTTTCCTGGGTGTGTTTTGTGCTACTTACCCTCGGCGTCAGGACTGCTAGTTACAGTTCTGAATTTGACAAGACTGGGCATTGTGTGGCTTGTGAAAAATAACCTAAACTTGGATGTTAGAGAATCTAGTGGTATAAAGGAGAACTCACTGAAAATCAGTGGACACTGTGACGAGAGAGCCTGGGTCTGACAGAGACTCTGTTAGAGTCTGGGAGGTCCATGGGAGCAGCAGGGTCACTAGTGTTTGCTTTGGAATCTCCTCCTCTATGTCATCATTGTGGTGTGGGAGGACATTCACAGGTGTCTTTGTTGGCCCTGGCTTATGGTTTGGGCTGCCCCAAAACCTTACACTCTCCATTCAGTACTGGGGAAGGAGAAATAATGATGCGGACCACAGTTAGACCTAATCTAGCCTTGGCTTACCAACTGTATTCACTGAACATGCTTCTGGCTTCCCCACATCTTGAAAAGAATGCCTGGGGGCACTGGGTACAAGCAAAAACTGTTCTTTCTCTCTCCCTTTACTTTTCCTACTCTCCTTTTCCCTCTTCCTCTTCTTCTCCTTCTTTCTCCATAGACACAGATAGTATATAGATAAAACTATGCCCATTTCAGGAAAACTATAGATCAATTTTACAAAAAAGAGTCCAGTTGTGAAATGCTTGTGAAGAGACTTAGCATCTAACCTTATGTAACCCAATTCAATTCAGTTGAATGTAACTCATCGCAATTTCAATTGAATGTAACTCAACTCAATACAACACAATGCAATGCAACAACTATTTGTTAAATACTTACTATTTATAGGTGTTGCAAGGATACAAAGAATTTTAAAAACAAAACAAAACAAAACAAAAACCCAGTTTCTGCCCTCAAGGAGCTTACATTCTATGACTTGTCATGTATAGTTGGGTTTCCATGTTTGTTTGGCCATAGAATCATTGAACCAGGAGGGATCGCTGAAGTCTACTCCTCTCATTTTGTACATGAGGAAACCATTCTCCTAGAAGTAGCCTGGTTCTATCAGGTGTATACATTTGTCATGGCCCAAGAGTAAGGAGACAGGATCCCAGATTCTCAGAGTTGGCAGGGACCTCAGAAGTAAAATGGTCCTATCTTTACTCAAACTGGAAAACTCTCTACAGTATCTCTGAGAAGTGGTCCCCTTGCCTTTGCTCAGAGACCTCTACTTTTGGGGAACATGTAATATCCTGAGGTGGCCCATTCTAATTTCTTATTCCATCTCTAATTGTTAGGGAGTTTTTCTTTATATTGAGTCAAAATCTGTCTGTCTAAAACTCCCACACTTCACTCCAGGCTCTCTCCTATGGAAACAAATAGAACCAGCCAATTCCTCCTTCCCACATGACAACCCTTCAAATATATGACGGTAGCTTTCATGTCACCGCCCCAGTCTCAACATTCTTTTTTTTTTTTTTGTAGGCAATTGGGGTTAAGTGACTTGCCCAGAGTCACACAGCTAGTCACATGACAAATGTTTGGTCTGAGGCCAGATTTGAACTCAGGTCCTCCTGACTTCAGGGCACCATCTAGCTGCCCCCAGTCTCAACATTCTTAAGCCAATCTTCATATGGCATGGTTGCCAGGCCTCTCACCAACCTGGGTACCTTCCATAAGTCAATATCTTTCCTACAATGTGGCATCCAGAACAGAATGCAGTATTCAAGATGTTGTATGACCAGGGTCAGAGTTAGAGCCAATAAACGTTTATTGAGATCCTACTATGAGCTGGTTACTGTGCTAAGTGCCAGGGTTATAAAGAAAGGCATAAGACAGTCCCTGCCCACAATGAAATAACACATAATGGAATACCTCTATATGTTGTTGAAAGAGCCCTGACTTGAAGCCAGAAAGCTTGGACTGGAGTCTAAGTTATGTATGACTCAGATGTATGACTTTTGGGAAGGCAGCACAATGTAGAAAGACTGGTAGATTTGAAATCAGAGGACCTGGGGTTGAATCCTATGTCAGGAAGAGTTGAGTTAAAGTCCTCTCTCTCATACACTAGGTGTGTGAATCGGGCAAGTCACCTGACCTTTCTCGGCCTCAGTTTACTCATTGTTAAACTGAGAGATTGGATTAGATGATCTCTAAGGGCCCTTAGAGTACCTCTGTTACAGTTTCTTTATCTGTAAAATGAGAGAATGGACTAGGTGATCTATAAAGTCCTATCTGTTTTATCCAAACCAAGATCAAGTGACTTGCCCAAGGTCAATCACATAGTGCCTCCCTATATTCTGCCCCTATATTCTTCAGGTAGCTAGGTAGGTCAGTGGATAGAGTGCTGAGCATAGAGTCAGGAAGATCTGAATTCAAATCCAGCCTCAGACACTAGCTGTGTGACCCTGGGCAAGTCATTTAACCTCTGTCTCATTTTCTTCCACTGTAAAGTGAATAATAAGAGCAGCTGGGTGACACAATGAATTAAGGGCTGGGCCTGGAGACAAGAAAAGACTTGGTTCAGATTTGGCCTTGGACATTTCCTAGTTGTATGACCCTGGGCAAGGCAATTAACCTCTTTTTGCCTCAGTTTCCTCTACTGTAAAATGGGGATAATAATACACCTCACTCCCAGAATTGTTGTGAGGATCAAATGTGATAATATTTGTAAAGCACTTAGCAGTGTGCCTGGTATATAGTAGGTGCTATATAAATGCTCATTCCCTCCCAAGCCCAACATTCTTCCCCCATACCACATTAAGTTTAGCACAGTCAGTAATCTACCCCAACCATCATGACTAGACCCATACAGGTATATGAAATACAATTATAAAGCAATGACATTTTTTTGCACCTTTATTTTTCCTACCTATGATCTCAAAGTGTGAAAAACTCCTAGTATGAAAACTTTCCCCTGCTGATGAAAGTTTTACCTGGGAACTGAAAGGTTAAGTCACACAGCTAAGATAGGTCAAAGGCAGAAGTTGAACCCAGCTCTTCCTGACTCCAGAGCTTTATTTATTGTGCTGTGCTATATCTCTAAAGCAGTGAAATAGGAAATCTGAAATAATGCAACCAATTTTTAAGAAACTTACCAAAACTTATGTAATCAAATGAGTGTTTTCCCTTTCAAAATAGTCACCTTGGGAAACAAGACACTTATTTTTAATGCTATTACCCTTGCTCCAACCTGCTGGAGACTTTTTTTTTTTTGAAATTGCCTTCAGGAGCAGCTTAGGAACCACAAAAGAAAATAGGTCTTTTTATAATCATACTTTCAAAATTCCAACCAAAGACAAAACCAAGCCAGTATTGCCCAGCCGGATCAGCTCCCTCCTTCAACAGAATTGGCTCTGAAAGACTTTTAATTCATTCTGTTTATTACTGGTTGCACCCATTCTTGCTGTGGGCAGGAGCTATCTTGGGTAGATTAACCCTAAAAGCTGACATTTGTCAATGATGTTTTGTAGTGGCATATGAATTAATAGGAAACAAAATAAAAGTGTGGGAGGGGACAGTGAATTAGGAATGTAATAGTTGGAGAGAGTGACAAGGAAAGAAACACTGAGGAACAAATGCAAAATGTCAAGGAACCAGAAGCTAGAATTTGGAGAAAGGGTAGAAAATTCCTGTGGGTTATTGAAAGAAAAAGGACATTTGTTTGGGGACTCTTGTTGAAAGCAGCCCAGAGAAGGCAGACGCAGAATGGGGAATTGTGGCATCTCAGGATGCATGGCCAATGATCACATGACCCTGGGGAAGAATGGGTCTGCGTGTCAATGGATGGTGACCACTAGACCAGTAGACAAGTAGACCCCTACAGGATAGCACTAGTCTTAACAGGCAGCTGGTGAAATTGATTCTGGAAACCTAACCAGGGGAGAGAGGGAGAGGTCTGTCAAGAAGAACCAAGCTATGATTTCCAGGGATTTGAATCATCAAGATTTCCAGGAGTGTGCTAGGGGTGGCTTCTCCGTCAGTATAATGCAGCTGTAAGCCCAGGAGATGCATTTTTTGGAAGCTAGATCCGGAAAGGACTTTCTCACTTCATGAACCAATGGTAAAGATAAGGCTAAAATTCAGTGCAATCTAACAGTCCTTTTATTATTTTTTTTAATTAATTTTTTTTTTTTTGGTGAGGGCAATTGGCGTTAAGTGACTTGTCCAGAGTTATATAGCTAGTGAGTGTTATGTGTCTGAGGCCTGATTTGAACTCAGGTCCTCCTGACTCCAGGGCTGGTGCTCTATCCATTGCACCACCTAGCCGCCCCTCAATGTCTTTTTTTAAAGCATCTACTTACACTTTGTACTAGATGCTAAGGGAGACAGAAAATTTAGGTAACTTCACCTTTCTAAGCCTCAGTTTCCCCATCTGTAAATCAAGGACAGTAATGGCACTTGCCTCCCAGGGTTGTTAAGAAGATAAATGATAAGACATTACAAAGAATGCATGTAAAGCGCTTTGCAAACCTTAAAGTGCTGTATAAATGTGAGCAATTATAACATAAATATACCACGATAAACGATCATTTCATTAGTGAGATGCAAAACCAAGTCATAAGATCATGGAGGCAAGGTCATGTGTATATATCCTGTAACTTCCAATACTGAAACAGAATGTTCTGTTTGACACACCTATTCACGGACAGGTTGGTGGTGAGCATGCTCAGGGTTGGAGGATCCTGCATGAGAACAATGAAAGCCTTACCATCCAGGTGCAAGCCAGCCTCTTTGTCCCTTTCTAGCAGTTTGCCTTCGGAGGGACTTTGGTAGCCAGGTAGTGCTACTACTTTCCTATCAGCAAACCTAACAGATTGTTCCAGGACCTTCACACAATCTCTGGTGTGTATCTCCGTTTCTCTGCCCATACAGAGCCAACCCTAGTTCAGCCCCTCATCACCTCTGGCTGGGACCACTGCAATATCCCCAGCCTCAAGTCTCCCCCTTAGTCCAGTGAGGTGATTTTTCTCAAGCAATAGGTCTAACCGTGTTACCCTCCTCCACTCACCTGTGCTCAATGAGCTCCAGTGGTTTCCTCCTCCGTCCAGGATAAAATATATACTCCTCTGTTAGGCATTGAAAACTCTTATAACCTGTCTCCTTTTTACCTTTCCAGTCTTCTTAAATGTTATTCTCCTCCAGGAACTTTTATGAGCTGGCTACACTGGCCTTCTTGCTCTCCCATCTCCTGTCTTGGTACCTTTATATGGGCTGTCTGCCGTGCCTGGAGAGTTCTCCCTCTTTACCTCTGACCCCTAATCATTTTGGCCTTCTTCAAGACTCAGCTCAGAGTCCACTTTCTACAGCAGGCCTTTTTGCAATGCCCCCAGCTGCTAATGCTGTCACCTCTGAAATTACCTCCCTCCTATCCTGTATGTCCCTAGCTATTTATGTGTCATTTCCTCCACTAGGATGGAAGTTTCATTGTAGGGCAGGGACTATGTATATGCCCTTCTCTACATTCCCATTACAGTGTACACTCTTGACAAAAGACTTATCGACTAAGACAGGGGTAAGGAACGTGCAGTCTCGAGGCCACTTGTGGCCTTCTAGGTCCTTGGGTGGGGTCTTTGGACTGAGTCCAAGTTTTACAGAACAAATCCTTTTATTACGTGGATTTGTTCTGCGAAGTTTGGATTCAGTCAAAGGACCACACTTGAGGACCTAGAGGGCCACCTGTGGCCTTGAGGCTGAAGGTTCCCAACCCCTGGACTAAGAGGTATAGATAGATGCATGAAACTGGTCTCTTTTGTCAAAGATGAGATACAGATGGATTGCAGAACTCTCGTGGGGCTGCTAAAGAAGGTGGCATTAAGGTCAGCTACCTATTTGTTGACACCTGCTTAGGTAGCTGTGGAGGGAAACACCTAGGTACCCTGTTCTGCCTGCGTTCCTCAGTATCCTGTGATGGACTGTTTGTAAGTGATTGGCTCTTTACCCATCTCCCGGCTGAGGGCCACCAAGAGCTGAATTTGCGGGTTCTTGCCTTCCCTGCTGTTTTGGGGATACAGCAGGGAATGAATGAGCCTTGTGGTCTGAGGTAGGTGTGGTGGGTACTCTCCTATTTACATGCTTATACTTCCTTTTATTACTGCTCTGATTAAGTATTTTCTTAAGTGATGACCTTGGTAAAGGTGATTTGAAGAAACACAAGCCAGGAATGGGAAGGAAGGGAAGTTACTACATAAACGGGGGTCTAGCTGAGGGATGTGATTGAGGCATACAGATAGACTCCTAGATAGATGTCAGAACCTGTTGGAGTCTCTGCTGGGTTAGAGTTAATGAATGATTGACAGCCTGTTGTCCCAAGGATCTTGATGAAGAGATGCAGGTATCTTGGCGGATACTCACAGTATCCGCCTCCCTGGTGTAGCTTGGAAAGAAGTCATGAGACAATCTTTGTTAGATAACCTAAAAGCCAAAGATTAGGGCTTTTTGAAGGATGGGGGATGTGTGACCTTGGACAAGTCACTTGATTTCTTATTCCTCAATTTCCATATCAGTAAAATGAGGGGGCCTCTAAGATCCCTTTCAGCTCTTAATCTATGAGTCTGCCATGACTCCACACTTTACCTGTTACCATTGAGCTTACCCTTATTTTCAGTCATACTGTGTTTACATCTACAAACTGTGAGTGAAAGAATGAAAGGGCTCTAGCCAGTGTATGACTTTGAATGCACACTTCCCAGAGATGTTCTGGAACTGGAAGTATCTGGAAGCCATCTCCTTTTCTTGACCCCAGGACTCTGCTTAGGGGATAGAAAATTGATGAGGGGTGGACTGCTCCATACTTTGGAGGTTCTATAGAAATAAGGGCTTGGCAGTGACTTGGTAAGGTGGGGGGGGGGGGGTGTCAGGGGAGATGGAAGCTATGTGACAGGTGAGCCATAGCTCTCAGAAGCAGGGCTGGGACTGACTTCTGGCAACAAAGCCCTTCTCCACCTATTTCAGCCTCCTGTCCAAAAGTTATCCTTTTATGGCAACTTTTCCTCTTCCTGATTGCCCTTGATATTAGACAGATTTCACTTGAATATCAAGTGGAGGTCAGATGGTGGCAGTGTGATTTGTCCTAGGTCCTATGCATGCCCTGTCATCATGAGCTGGGTCAACTTGGGTGACACTTCCCCCTTTGTTCTGGGTCAGGTCTGAAACTCACCATCCTATTACTAACACAACCTTGGCTCCTCTGGGAATCTAATTAGATTAACAGGTTATAATATGATTAGACATGGGACAAGTTTAGTAGGTAAAGAAACCAGTTCTGAAATTTTAAAGGGAAGATCTGGGTGTATGTCTATATTTTGGTTATCTTATATTTAGAAAGGTGACTTCTTAGTCATAGCTATATTGGGTCATATTTCACCACTGCATCTTATGATCATCATTTTCCTCAGTCTTGATGGTGCAATGGTTTGGGGTCATCTCAACAGTCAGTAGGATTTGGTCAGAAATGTGTTAGAGAAATTATCTGTCCTGTGCTTTGGGTGAGTGTCCTTGGTATGTCTTTAGATAACAGATTAAGAGACAGAAGGAGTTGTACAAGACCTTTGAAGGAAAATTGGGCCTAGAGATTTTAAATGACTTGTCCAAGGTCAATCAGGGAGTGCGCATCAAAACCAGTTGGAATCCGGGTCCCTCTACTGCCAAATCCTCATCTTTTTTTCACTGTCTGCTCCTCATTGTTCAGGAAGGAAATTCAACTCAAGATTCCCAGTCTACTACTGAAGTTGCTACTCATCTTGTCTTCCACAGTGAGTCAGTATGTGGGGTGAGTCGAAAATGATATTATTCTTTCCCTCCTACAGTTAAAAAAGAAAAGGAAGCAAACGTGTAGTGAAGGTTGTTCTCATACCATGACTCCCCTCACACTCATTTCTGCTCATTTCCTTTCCTTACTTCATGGTCTATTTGTTTTACACCTTTTTAAGGGAAGGCTGTAAAATACATTTAGCCACTTCCAAGCTTGCCTGTTCTCCCAGTAAGTTCATTGTGTGGGACTTTGCGTATGTGCTTAGACGGCCATGGAAATCTGCCTATCCCTGAATATGCATGCATCTGGGTCAGTCTAAGGGCTTAATATGTTGGGGAGAGGAAGGTCTCTGTCCCCTTAACCTTCATTAGCTTCTTTCTCTCTCTCTCTCTCTCTCTCTCTCTCTCTCTCTCTCCTCTTCCACCCCCACTCCCCTTTCTCTGTCTTCACTGGAACCACCCAAAGCTAACTTGGGAATTGTTTGTTTTTGTTTTTTTCCTCATCTCTTGGAGTAGCTCCCACTCCTCTCTGATTCATGCCAGCTCCCTTCAAAGCTAAATATTACACAGGATTTGTCTCTTGACAATTGACCCCAACTAGGGACATGCCTTGGTACTCACCCTGGAGGCAAGGAATGGAGCCAGGGAAAGGTATGGTGGAGACAGGATGGAGCCAGTGCATGTCACTGGGGAAACCCGAGAGATGAGTTTGCCTTTTCTTTGGCTAAACAACCCATCCCTTCTGGGAGGCACCTCTTGTAGGAATCCCTTTTGCCAGAGGGTGGGAGAGGAGCTAATTGTTTTTGTCTTCTTTCCGGTGAACTCAGGGAGGGGCGTGCATAATGTCTTCATTCTTTGAGCAAAATGGTAACTTTCCAGTTAAAACTATTGGCTGTACTTTTCTAGACACTCAATACTCCAGCCCTGCAAATTATCTGGACCTATTTACCAGCCTTGTTCTTCTATCAAGTAGTATATAAGCAATGGGGCAGCTAGGTGTTGTAGTGGATACAGTGCTCCGAGGGGAGTCAGGAAGATTCAAGTTCAAATCCAGCCTTAGTTATTAGCTTCATGCTTCTGGATAAGTAACTTAATCTCTGTCCCCAGCAGAGGATGAGTGAAAACTAAATTCTATATCATTTTCTCAGTGTAAACTGTCACTCATTTGGGACACATTGACTTGAGTCTTGGCATAGTCATAGAACGTTGAATTTTAGATTTGTAAAGAACATTGAGAATGACCTAGTCCAATCTCCTCATTTTATAAATGAGGAAACTGAGGCCCAGAGAGAAGTGACTTGCTGAAAGTCACATAGGGTGTAATAAGCAGAGTTAGGACTTGAACCTAGGTCTTCTGTCTTTGTCTAGCACTTTCTCATCAGAGCTAGAAGGGACTTAAAAATAATGTAGTCCAATGGTTTAAATTCAGAGATTAAAATAAAAAATTAAGGCCCAGACAAGGGAAGTAAATGGCCTAAAATCATATAGGAAGTTCATAACTGAGCTAGAATTCCAACCCAGGTTAGTTTGTTTTTTACCGCGAGTCATTCTACCCAAAGTTTCTGACTCTCAGATGTTGGCCTCAAATTCTCCTGAATCATTCTGAAGATATTGGAAGAGGGGTGAAGGAAAGAGTATTCTGTTTTCAAAGATCAAAGCTCTAGATCTATAAGGGGTCTTAGAGACTAACTAAGCCAACAACCTCACTTTACAGGTGAGGAAACTTAGACCCATAGACCTTCAGGAACTCATCTGGGGTCATGGAGTGACAGGTAGAATTGGCACCCAGGTCCTCTGATTGCCACACCAGTGCTCTTTCCACTGTACTGTGATCCCTCCCGCAGACCTTCGGGGAAAGGAGCGCTGTCTACAACTGACTCTTAACCACGTACACCCCGCTACTTGATAGAGATGATCTGAAATCTGGTGTCCTGACTTCTGATATATGATGAAAAAAGAGGAGCTGCAGACAGAGGAAAAGCAACACTGGTGAGAGAAAAGAGCAGCCAGTGGAATGAGAAGCAATCCACAGAGACCCTATAATAATCTCACTCCCCGTAACATTGGGGTAAATCACAGAAATGAGCAATCTCTTTAAAAGTATCATCAGCATTCACCTAAAATGATGGAATGAGTCATTCTATCTTTAACAGGCTTGGGAATAGTTGTGTGGAACAGTATGACTCTAAGGAACTGTCAACTGTCCCCAATCAAGGCACAAGTCTTCCCAGAGTACAAAGCATAGAAGCACTCTGCCTCCCCCAAAGACCCATGCTAATGAAGTATCAGCGTCCCCTACTTCTCAGGCCTCGAATCAAAATTAAAAGTTGGCAGCTCCTTGCAGACCATAGCAAAACTGTGGGAAACCCAGGAATCTGGGTTCATAAAGTCTTCTTAGGCCCATGGTTTCACTTTCTCCAGCCTTGTCCTCCTTATTTTTAGTTTATTTCAGCTGAAAACTAGGAATTTTATTTGAAACCGGGTCAAAACCCTATATACTTATGCCACTCCCATCCCTCCCAATCAAAAACCCCATCCTGGTTCTTAGAGGGCAGGAAGAGGGTTCAGTTTCCCCTCTTAAGCCCAGCTTCAACCAAGACATAGTTCAAGGATTACAGAAAAACTGGCCAGCTGAAAAAGAATCTCTGGGTTGAAATGGAGAGTTATTACTAAATTCTTCCTGGATTTCATTCACACCATCGAGCTTGGAGCGACACTGTGGACCTTAGTAACGTTCATTCAGGACTGGCGTAAATATTATTGCCATTATGAATCCCATTTTGGAAGCAAGGCCCATGGCACTGACTCAACCAGTTGCAGATTGTCTGGCAAGGTTATTCTCAAGAAAAAAAAAGTCTTTTGAGATGGCAGGGCAGGTCCCTCCCCTCTCCCCTTTTTTACCTTTTTATTTATTTTTTGCCAATCAAACAACCTACTTGACATTTTAAACAATAAACAAAATGTAGTTTAGAATTTAGTAGCCGTTGATTGGCTTTGAGCAACGGCTCCTCCTAGTGGTGCAACTGAATCACTTCAGCCTGATCACTTCAGGTGAGTCTTGTTTCCTTAGTAGTATTGTGGTTCCATTATTCTACCCAGCCACCTACTGGGCCCCTGTTGAGGCCTGTGATGGGCATGCTCTGGAGGAGTTGCAGTATTACTGTCAGAACACTAGAGGCAGCGTTAGTTAAATTGCCTTTGCCAAGTATATTTGAACAGTCTCCTAGTGGGCAAAAATGGTTACTACCACTGAGCCAAAGTGTGCCATAGACTGGAGCTCATCCCATCAGACGTCTTATCACCAAGATAGTTTTGTATATTGGGTGGCTTCCCTGTAATAGGGACGGAGTCTAGCAGGATGGGCAGGCATGGATGGGTCATAATCTAGACCACCAATGGGAGTGCTGCTGCTGCTGATAAAGCACTTTGAGGTTTGCAAAACACTTTATATACCCAAGTTGATGAGATTACAGAATTCTTGAAGTAATGTAGCTAAACTGGGGAAACTTATTCAGCAGAAGTCTTCCAACTGTGGATAATGCAAACAACTGTGTGTCACTGGAACATACAGAAAGCTTGTTCTGGACCATTTACTTCTGTCAGTCACCTGCTAGAGGCCAACACAAGAGAAAGTGCAAATATTTAGCAAGGCTGAAATAACGTTTGCTCTTCCCTGCTCTTAGGCTGATATAATTTATTTACTTCATGATAAATGACAGAGATACTCTGGCGTGGAAAGAGCACCAAAAATAGAGTGAGAAGGAAGAGATTTATTCCTTACTCTTCTACATGCTAGCTGTAGGACACTTTGCCTCTGAGTCTCAGTTATCTCATCTATAAAATGGGGATAATAGTATATCTACTACTTAACCTTTTAGGCTTATGGTGAGGAAGAAACCTCAGCAAACAATGAAATGCCATTTTCATTCGAGCTTATTATTATTACTTGCCCAGACTTGTGATTTCATCAGTGTGAACTAGACCAGTAACCTTTCAAAAATGCACATGAGTCAGGAGGACGGTCATTAGAAGTTTCAACTCTTATCTCATGTTGCTTGTTTATACTGTTAGCTGCCTTGGACAGTCCTTTAAGGAACTTGAATTCTACTGGGGAGCTCACATCCTTGTCTAGGGTTCTGTAGAATTGTCTCAGCTGCCTCCCTGACTAGATTCATTCAGTAAGTGTTGTAGCCCAGCCAAATACCTCTAGGCACCATCGTGTTATTGGAGGTAATTAAGCAGATTTCACAAGGCATCCATTCCCTGCCCCTGATTTAACCACTGGATAGCGTGGGTGAGGGGGCACAGTTGGATCCCGCCATGCAAAGACATGTGCCATGTCAGGGCTATGGGGCTCTCTCCTAGCAGACAATAGCAGAGAAAGAAGCAATTTCCTTGTCTACCAGCAGCCAATGTCTCTCTTTTGAAGGGTGGTAGATTGCAAGGTGGCTTGGCCAGGCTAACTCATGGAAGAATCTTTAAAGTCAACCAGAGAGGCTGGCCTGTTGTAATTGGATTTAAGCACTGATGAATGTACTATAAAAGTGACGCATCCTCCTAATAATTAGGGTTGTCATCCCCAGGTTTTATTCAAAGCTTCAATCATGCTTGAACTCGTAGCTTTGCTCTAAAGCTTAGTTATTTCATTTCAAAAGAGAAAATTATTGTGGGAACAGTACCAGTAATACAGAGGAATCTTGGAATGTTCTTTGAGAGGGTCCTGGTTTGCCTCAATGATGTAATTGTCATCTTGTGGACAGCCCGGTTACTGCTGTTTAGACAATCAGATGATTTGGTCCTTTTCAAAAAAAAAGGGAAGGGATCTCACGTGATGATGAGGATACCATCAGCAGTCAGGGACTCTGTCTTCTGGTATACATTTTATGGAGTCAGGGGGGTGGTGACCAAATTAGTTCTGTTGGTGTCCTTTGATGGATCTTAATTTTGGGGCATGGGGATCTGGACAACAGAACTTCAGGATGGAGCTTCAGGATGTGAATCCTGGAAGAGCCTTTCAAGCCTTGGGGGACTAAAGTTGGAAGCAAAGTGACCTAGAATTGTTAGGTTCCCTATCAGAGCTCAGAACAGCCCCCAAGGAGAGTTACAACCTCTCAGAAGCACAGAGAGTGAGGAGGCTTGTGTTTGAATTGCAAATAAACTCCTTGCTGTTTCCCTTAAGTCATGAAAATAAACAGGCAGAACTCTGGGAAAAATGAAACCGAAGATGAAAGGAAATCTCCCAACAGAGAACTGAGTTGGAGGGGGGGACAGGCCTCACTCTGCTTTTCCTATCCCTCATTTGTTTTCTGGTGCATCCCCCTCTTCCCCTTCTTAGCCTGGGACCAGGATGATTGATGGAAGCCTGGGCCATAGCCTAGGGTCACCACGTGCCATGACTCTGCTCCTGCAATCTTTCAGCTCAAACTGATCAACACCCATCCACAGTCTTAGCCCTGCTTCTAGGGACTGTTTCACTTTTGTCTCAGTCTCCCCTAGCATCTCACACATTGTCTGGCACATAACTGGTGCTTAGTAGATCCTTGTTCACCGATTGATTCTGGGCCTGAACCAATCCAACTCTCAAAGACAGGGGAGTTGGGAGGCCTTCTCCAGCCATGGCTCAGAGGGGTCTGTGCCCTGGTTGTAGCGATTGGGCTTTTGTGTTGTCCACTGTGACTAAGTCCCCAGCTTGTACCCTGGTCCTGAATAACTGGGTCACTTTACTTCTCCTTGGGTCTAAAACTTTTTATTGGTCTCTGTTTATTCTCTACTGTCAATAGCTCCATACCTTGCTGCTCTAATTCCCATGGGATTAAAGCCCTCCTTAGTGTGTATTAGTCTTCCTAGGAACTCAGCCCATGACTCTTGGCCGTGGGCTCTCTGGCTCCCTGATACTTACTGAAAGACTCTCCACCCCAATGTCAACTGCATACCAGCCTATTGGCCACCACCATGTTATCTTGATACTCTATCGAATTCTCCAGATTTCCTTATCACATCCACAGTTAAGAAATCTCTTGTTCACTTATTACACCCTAACAGATCATTTTCTGGGTCCTGGCTACCCCTGATTTACCCTCATTCCTTCTGCTACATTTGGTATTCACTGCTGGAGGCAGGATGGAGAAGGGACTTGGGGACAGGGTGGTGAACAAGGAATGATGAGGCCCATTAAGTCAGAACCATATCTGCAGTTCTCTTAGTCCCCCCTAGGCCTCCTTCATCAGCAACTAGAAGATGGTGTTCTGTCTCAATTGTTCACCTGTCCCCTGGCCTCTATCCTCCCACAATTTTTATTTATCTGAAGCTGGAATCCTACTCAACTTCCAAGGAATGATGGTGGACTGCAGATGGCATGAAGACCTAAGTGTCTACACTACCCCTAAGTTGACACCCAATTCTCCCTGGTCCAGTGTCCTACAGGACCCCTCCCTGATCTTTGTGGCTACTCATGGCTACTCATGGCATGAAACACCAACTCTTCCTCTCTCTTGAGAAAGCCTCTGTCCTGTTTACCAAACGAGGCCTTGAGATTCCAATTTCACAATCAACAAAAACACCTAAAAATAGCAAAATGGTTTGTTCCGAGATCATTTTTCTTAAAACAAAGAGATCCACAGACAGCCCTTTCAGTTAAATGGGCATTCCGCACCCAGGCCTGATGGGGTTCTCAGGGCTATTCTTCGTTGCAGGGAAAGGAGGGAGTTGGAGCCCCCCAGAGATTAGCAATAGAATATGACACGCTAACTGTGAAATTGAAGACAATGCGCCCTGTCCTAAGTTGACCAGGTAGCTTTCTTTAATCAACTGTCTCCTGAATAAGGCAAGACAAGGGATGGAAGGGGCGAGGCAAAACCACCAAGGCTATTTTCCACAAAGTCCATAATACTTGTTGCCAAGCCCTTTTTCCTTTAATTTTTGAATCCCTGGGCAATTCCATGGAAATGTAATCCGGATGTTTCTGACTCATATACACATAATTCATCCCATTATTGTTTTTAGCAAAAGGCATTTGATGTCCATGGTAAACCATTTTTCTTTGCACGAACAAGTATTCACAGGTACTGGGCTGGGCTAACAAAGGTTTGATGTGGGGTCTACTGTGAACTGTCCAGTTTCATTCTTCCTTAATTCCCAGGTGCCTTCCCTTCCCAGATACCCTTTTAACTACTCTGTATATGTCTTGTACGGACCCAGTTATTTTTATATTTCCTCCTTCATTCAAATTTAAGTTCCATGAGGACATAAGATGTGTAAAGGTATTTGGAAGATAGACTTTGATTAAAATGGTTACTCCTGTCATTTGACATCTGTGACCAGTTGGCATTAGAAAGAAAGGGAAGAGGATTAACCCAAAAAAGATATTGCTTGAGTTCTTTTCAGAAGGTGGGAGATCTTTTTCTTCCCCAGCTTGTCTGGACTGTCAGGAGCCCGGACCCCGTTTTTTCAGATGGTTAAAATAGACAATGTGTTTCCCTTGTCAAGCAGGGGAGGTGACAGACACAAGAACACCGTCCAATCTATCAGTCCAGCTTTTTTTGAGCAGTAGGCCTTGTTTCCAAATCGTCATGAAAGCTAAACACCCATCATTCTCTCAACTTCTCCACGTTCTTTGTGTGGCCTTACAAGTACCAGATTCCTTCTGACATATTCCTAAGAGTGAGGATTTTAAAAATCAACCCTTGTCAACAGATGAAAGCCCTAGACTGTCTGGATCATGTCAATATCAACTCGTGATTCTCTATCCCCCAAGGGCCCTTCTTAGGTGGGACAAGACCTCATTTCTGGAATATAGTTGGAGCCAGATGGCTAAAGCCTAATCAGATTCAGTAAATGACAGGGAAAGTGCCTCGAAGATTCTAGCTTAACCTCTGATGAAGAAAAGTATAGCTGAAGAACACAACTAGATTATGCTAAGTTCATTATCTTTTAAAATCTTTTCTATTTACAAACTCTGATCAATGCAATGTGCAATCCCAATTCCAGAGGACTGATGATAATGAAATAAGCTCCTCACCTCCTGACAAAGGGGTGATGACCCATTGTGCCAAATGAAACCTATATCTTTTTACATGACTAATGCAGGAATTAATTTTGTTTGGCTGCATCATTGTTACAAGATTTTTGTTTTTACACTAGGGAATAGGGTGGTGGGAGGTAGAGAAAACAGATTTTTGTTTACTGAAAAAAAATTAATTTAATTAAAAAAAAACCATAATCTAAGGGGAAAATAGTTGCTGTTTTTCTCTTCTGTGCCTATCTATATTCAAACTTACTTAACCAGTAATGGTGCTGATGTTGAACCAGTCCCATTGTACAATATACTAGGAAATTTCCAGGTAGTTTCTTGGAGCGGTTGTATGGTGGGATTCTTTTTTTTAATTGGACAAGTCAGCTAGAGGTGTGTGCTTTGTTCTGCTAGCGACATTGGCCTAATATAGCTTTTTATGAGGCCACTGGCCCTCATTCCCTCCCTTTCCAAGTCTCTGAACTAGCTTGAGCAATCAGAATTTCTGTGAGACTTAGGCCCTTTTATTATGCCTCAATGAGGATAGAAGATGCAGAAAGAACAGCAGCAAATCCCATACTTGTTGTATACAGTTCAAAGGATGCTTTATCTTCCTGTTTGTGACAAAGAGCAGGTTTCCAAAGCTTTCAGTGGCATACATCTGGCTGTGTCCAAATGTCCTGATAACTAGTTGTTGTTTTGGCCTCTACAGGATTTTCAAGAAGCCTACAAGCTCTGCATTCATCCAATTTGGTTTCATTTGGATTTTTTGTATGTGAGGAAATGTAGCTCCTAGGTTAAATATATGTATTGGAGTCCCTGAACTTTCCCTTGTCAAGAGCTTTTCTGAAGCACATGGGAACAGAGAGAGTGATGCTAAAATAAGGAAATGTAGATAAAAGTACTAAGTAAAGAGTTAGTGAAAATGGCAGTGTATTCTGCACAGTTCATTGGCAAGACTTCCCAGGAGGCTGCTGCTTTCAGAAAAGGGGTGGACGTGCCCACGTAGCTTTCTCTTCCAAAGGTACATAGCCCTTTGGATTCTATAATTTCAGATGAACAGTAACATTTTTAAAGCTCTGAAAGTTCTTTTCATAGTGGGCACTCTCTAAATCATTGTCAACAAGATGAGTAAGTAGGTGATAATGAGTTAAGAATAGTACCATTCATTTGTCAAAACACATTCATGATCAAATTTCATATCTTCTTCAGGGCATGACTTACTCAGTGTGGATGAAATATGCTGGGCGTAATACCCCAAGCATTTTAATTACAATTGAAGGAAACCAAAGATGATGAGTGCCCAGAGAATGAATGGGAAAGAGGACATTGAAGTCTACAGGAATAAGTCATTTCTTTAAATGTTCATTGATAAAGATTGGGAAAAAGAGATAGGATGCTCCTCATTGAAATGGCTTCAGTCATCTGGGAGGTGTTAAAACAAGATAATGCATGAAGAATTTATTGAGCAGAATATATTCTCTAAGCCAAAAAACACCCTTAAAATGTAGTGTTATTATTATTGACAATGATTATACAACTAGAAAACAAATTGTCCTAGACCTATAAACAAACAAAAAGAAAATTAAAAAGGCATGCTCTGAAAGAAGACAGAACACAACCAGGAAATAATAGGGATTATTGAATTTTGTAAAGTATTAAAATGCAACAAGTCCATTCATTTCCCCTCCCCAACCTACTCCCCCCCATAACACTGACTCATTGCTGTCTTAGGCTTTGCCTCGTGATTTTGTTGCACACTGATAGTAATGGAAAATTTGACCCACAGCTGCCCCACATCTTTAGTTCCCCCCATGACATCCCTCACTTGGTTTATACAAAGGTACACAGTGTGGGCTGATTTGTGGAAAGGAAGCTTTCCCACAATGCCAATTAAGTTTAATTTGGATGACCCAACAATTTTTTTTTATTTCCCCCTCCCTGGGCTTATAGTAGTTTAAACCCACAGAGAGTCACTTCAATCCCTACACTTGGTGAGCCCCTCTTCCTGAACTGTAGTCTGCATTGGTTTGTCTATGACACTCATTGGTGCTGAGATCACTGAAGTCCCTTAACCACTTGTATATTTAGCATTTCCCTTTTATGTGTCAACAAATTCTCAATCTTCTCCAGGAGAATGATTTTCATTATTTCTCTCCTAGGAGGAAAGGAGACCAGACAAAAAATAGATCTAGCCAAAGGCTATAATAATCCAAAGAAAAAGAGTCTGCTTCCATATTCAGATCAGCCTGCTCTGGATAATGGTGGCTCATACTATGACATTGTCGACTACTGTGTAAGTCACTGAGTCTCCAAAGCATTCTAAATTATACAAACTCCAAAGGTAAATTACACTATTTCTGTTTTTCTTTTCAAAACAAAACCAACCACCGTGTAAATTTTGGGAAAGGGAGAGTTGTGGAGAATTCTTTCTTAGGAAATCCAGACTATATTCTGTCTAGCAAAATATAGAAGGTGTCCCAAAAGTCTCAGGGTAGGTTTTTAAGCTCCTTAAAACTAAGGCTTTTGAGATTCTTTGTATATGAATGTATGTATACACACACATATACATAGCCACCTATATTGTTGTAATATATAAATTATACATGCAATGCATTTATGTGAAATAAAATGGCACAAATTATATCTATGATGTTATATATTCTATGATTTTCCATTATACAATATATCATATTCTAATAATGTATTATAATGACATATATTACGTTATATATAGCGTATATATGTATGTGTAATTTGTACCATCTTATTTCATTGTTGTAGTGAATTCTTAGTGATGAAACTCCTTTTGCTAAGACAGATCATGAAATATTTAACTACATTTATTTAGCTATATATATAGAAATATATAAGCTATATTTACCTATAATCTTAGAGTGTCACCTGAGATACAGAGAGACTAAGCGGGATCACAGAATCCTAGATATTGAACTGGAAACGATCTCAGATACTATTTGTTCCAACCCCCATTTTATGGATGATGGCCATGGAAATGAAATAACTTGCTCAAGATCACATGGGTAGCAAATATCAAACTACAAAAAAAAATATATCAAACTACCCTGAAATTTTTGGGACAGCTTGTATATTTTACCAGACAGAATTGAGTCTGAATTTCTTAAGAAAGATTCTTCCACAACTCTCTCTTTCTCAATATTTACACAATGATTGGTTTTGCTTTTGAAAAGAAAAATAGCAGTTTATGTAATTTAAAATGCTTTGGAAACTCAGCGATATACATAGGTAGTAAAAATCAAAGGTGAGATTTGAACCCTGGGCTTCTTGACACCTAGGCTAGCTTTATCCTCCTTACCAAATATCGGCCTTTTCCACTTATTGGTATACAAATGAATTATACACCTTTGTGGGTTCATGTCTATGTCTAGCAGCAGCTCTGTGGTATACTGAATAGAATGTACTGGAAGTCCAGTCTGGAAGACCTGGGTTTAAATCCCACCTTAGACATTTGTTTGTTGTGTGATTCTGGGCAAGTACCTTAATCTGTCTGTGCCTCGGTTTCCTCATCTGGACAATGAAGTTAGACTTAATGCCCTTTTATGACTCTCTTCCAATTCTCAATCTACCATTCCTCAAGAGCCAACCTTGGTTTTAGGAAGACCTAGATCATAGATTTGGTGCTGGAATGTCATAAAGCCTAATTGCTTCATTTTATATATTCAGTAACAGAGGCTCAGAAAGGCTAAGTGACTTGCCTAAAGTCACGTAGGCACTCACTGGCAGAACTGGAATTGGAACGTGGATCACAAGATTATCGAGACCTAGAAAGAACCCCATGATACTGCAATTTGTGGCTTCTCCTGGACCAGTGTCATTCCGTGGTCTCACATTCACTTTGTTGGTGTGAAGAGAGATGTCTGTAAATTTTTCCCCGATCTCTTATGGACATGGAGTATGTGAATGTGCCGAGAAAACAAAGGGGGAGGTAAGAGTCAGTAGGAAGTTAATTTGGTATCTGGTTTAGTCAAAATATGCTGCTTTGTAGAGACTACTGGTAAATCTTCCCTCAGGGCCAAGGAATGAACTATTAGTTCCCAAGTTACTTACTGGAGGCAAACTCCCAGGTCCACCCTCAGTATTTTGTCTGTCTGATCCAGGAAAGATTCCCAAGACATTGATGTGTATTGCAGATGGTGCAGTAATTTGTCGTTGGTGGATTTGGGTCCATCTGAGTTCCTGTATTTGCATACCACACCTACTTAAGGTGGTTTAAATAGGCCTAATGTTATAGGAAGACAACTCCCTTGTTGAAAGTCTGTTTATTTCTTGTTTGTGATTTATTGCAACCTAACAGAATCTTTTCTGCTAGTCATGATGGGCTCCAATAACAGGAAAAAATTTGACAATAGCAACAAAAGCTAAAATAATTAAGAATGAGACTAGCTTATGTTTATATAGCAATTAAGGTTTGCCAAACACTTTGTGCATATCCTCTCATTCGATACTCACTACAAACCTATGAGGTCTATGCTGTTATTATTATCATTTTACATGTATCCTCTCCCACCAGCTTCCATGGATTAATGAGAAAATATCTTGACAAGAAGGTGCAGGAGATCTTGCCCAGGGGTGTTGTGGATAGGATTTACTGATTGTCAAAATCTTGTTCCTTCACCCCAAAGTGAACTATCTCATTAGTCTCTAGAAACTTGGGCGGGGTGCTAGATTCCAATGGGGAAACTAAGGCTCAGAGGTTTTAGGTGACTTGCCTAGGAAAACAGGTTAGTCTGTAAAAGGATCCATGCATAGGTCTTTTGGACTCTGGGTCTAGCATTCTATCTACTATGCCATCTATCTACATCTACTCTCAACTGAAACAGTCCTGTGTTAAGAAGTGGTTTCTTGGGGGCATGTTAAAGAGATTGGAAATATTCAGCATCCTAAGATATTCCGTGTTGGAAGAATTTCATTCTATCTTGAAGCAAATATAATAGAGGGTCAAGTCAAGTCAAAAAATATGCCTACTGTGTATCAAGCACTATGCCAAATGCTAGGGATACAAATAGGAAAAATAAAAAGACGGTCTTATTCTCTAGGAGTTTACAATCTAATAGGTGAAGACAACACACAAAAGGAGGTGGGGGAGGGGAGGTACCTAGTTTAGGGGGAGGGGGTCTGTTGGCCACAAACACCTACCATAACGAGATTTTTTTTTAGACCTCTTCTATTTCTCATCAGATTAAGACATATGATAAATGTTTAGGACTATCAAAAATGCCTTCTCACCAGCCAGAATTATCACTCACTGTTCATAGATATAAATTTCCTAAATGGAACCAACAGCCTCTTTTGTTTATATTATATTATTGTTATATTATAGAACTGTACTTACTGCCTCAACAAGTATTTAGTGGGGGGTGTGGTTTTCTTTAAATAATCTCTGGTGGCATTGTCTTACATATGAAATTCCTTAAGAGCCCTCCTTTGGCTGAACCCAAATGGAAATTCTTTAATAATCCCAGTGAGACTGCATCAAGGATATGTCCTTTTGGAGTAGCTTCTAATACAATATCTCTACTTTCTATAAATTACCAGCAGAGTTATTACCAATAGGGTCAACTGAATGTAAGAAATGCCTGTTTTGTAATGTCTTCAGATCAGTCCAGCACATATCAGCCCCTTCATAGGATCTAGAAGTTTATAACAATGCTCTGTTTGAATATCCAGGATTACAGAATGTAGATTCTGAAAAAAAAAAAAAAAGGCCACCATAAGAAATTCAACATCCATCCTAAGGAAGTCCAAGAACTGTCAGTGAAAAAACAATTTCACCTGGAACCAGGTGGTCTTGATTATGCAGGCAACCGAGAAGCCCAGAAATTGTATCATGTTCAGAAAGTCAATGGCAAGATGTTTAGGGATGGATCTGCAATACGCAAAATGTTAGACGCTATTATTTCCGACAATGGGTCTGCATTTTACCTCCCCAATTTAAGGTGTTTGTGGACAGGACTCTAATCTGAGCTATTATACCTCATCACCCTCAAGCAAATGGGCAGGATGAAAGGCTGGTATAGACTATTAAGAATGTTCCAAGGCGAATTGTTGGAGAAGACCGGCCAAGAAAACTTGCCAGTTCTTGCTGGCTAGTGCTCAATATGTTACTTCACGTTCAATAAGAGGAGTCAGTTCTGCTGGGTTACTGATGGGGCAATGACTCCAGATTCACCTTGACTGTTTCCATTCAAACTTAGCTGAGAACTTATAAGACATACAGGAACACATTATTGCTTCTCCTCTGGCTGTATCCACTCTTCACTCATTTTTATCACTGTGGATTTGACTTTGCTGGGCACTATGAAACTAGACCAAAATGGGTCACTTTTGTCATAATTGAGGCGACAAGGGCCTGTATCATGCAAGACCCAGAATACAGATAGGTCTGTGTGGCCTCATCATGTCAGTCAAGAAAGGCATTCTTCCAAAGGCAACATGGCAGCAGGAGGGCCATTAGAAACATCTCCCTTAGTGCCATCTGGACTTAATTTTTCAGCCACATCTTCTAAGGACCCACCAGAGCCACAAAGTCAAGGAAGCGATAAATTTCCCCTGGTCGCTGAAACTGCTGAAGTGGAGTCAACCAGTATTTCTAAAACCATTGGGATAACAAAGCTTCACAAAAATAAAGCTCCTTGCTGGTTAAAACATCATGCTTGCTAAGGGAAGAGTAGCATTATCTGTCCTATGACTCTTCCTTAATTTGGAGGTCTTTTTGAATGTCTGTTGTCCCCACCACTGACAAGGGTAGGGTTAACCTAGATTCATTTCACATCAATAAATTTTACATAAAAAGAGTCTTGTTGTAGGCCCAGTCTTAACTTGCCCTGCCCCCATATATTCTTTTTTTTAAACTACTTTCCAACAAAACACTCCAAGTTAGCATCCCACAGAACCACTGGCTTTCCCACCTTTCTGTATGTGGTCATGGGTGTGAACAACTGGGTTGGAAGCTTACTTCAAGAGAATTTTACCGTGAGATGCTGGTGACTTCCTGCCCTTAGTTGCCTGGGATATTCCTCGGGAGACAGCCCTTCCTGTTAGACCATTTAACACTGGTGTTTCTAGTGGTACAGATTTCAAAGGACCAAAAAAAGCTGAGTTAGAAGAGAGAGGGAGAAAGCTAACCAAACTTTCATGAAACTTAAAAAACAAATTAAAAACAAACAACCCAGTGATCTTGTTTCAGTGTGGGTAAAGACTCAGAGAAAAGGGGAAGAGGTTGTAGAATTATTTAACATATACCAGTTTGTCCACGCCAAATTGTATGCTTAGGTAAACCTTGAGCACTGGTGGGTGTCTAGAAGGCCTAGCAATTGTGTGGTAAGTAGCAATATTTTTTAAAAGACCTCAGTGAAGTGAGATTAGAATCTAACCCTGAATTTTTCCATTTAAAAAAAAAGACAAAAACATTTTAGGCGATAATGAGTCACTATTTATAAAAAAAAAAAAAGAACAGTGAAAAATAAAAAGAAAGGACTCTTTGGTAGTCAATCAAAGATGGAACTGTGGAGGAAATAGCCAGGATTGAGTATGGTCTTGGGAGTGTATTATCACGTAACCTAAAGGAAAAGTGTCAAATGCCAGATCTTACTATGAAATATGCAAGGAATGAGCAAGTTCTTCTCCTTCCATTGCCATTGTAACATATACAGCATATCCCCAAGCTTAACTGTGCTCTAAGACTTTGGGAACACCCTCTATTTCTCTCTCCACACACTCTACCAAGTACCCTATTCTACAACAGAGTTTGCCAGTTTTGTGCCTATCTCAGGGAGTGTATGGAGTGTTCAGGGAAGACCAGCATCTCTGGTGCAAGGGCTTTCTGAACACTTTTCACTTATACTCGTCTACGTTTGGTGTGCACCTGGCATTAAGTCTTACCTGTGGCTCCAAGAAGCATGTGCAGCAGTCACACCCTGATAAATTGTCTCAGCAGATGGACTCAACCAGGTTGAGGGTGACTGAGAGGCCTTAAACCCATCAAAGAGTTAGGGGTCTGTCTAACCCAAGCGTGTGAAGGCTTCCTCTGGTGAAATGGGTGGATAAGGACAATTTGTTCCAAAGTCTATGAAGGTGGCTGGAGCAGACACTGTGGAGTGCTCAGAGCTTGGTCAGACATGGAAGATGCCAAGGTCATCCGCTGCTTCCTGAGCCATCGCCAGTCACCTCAACTTTTGTCTTGCCACTGGACTTTGATGGCTCTGGAAGACAGAGTGAGGCTGGTGACTTTGGGCAGCTCTGCCTCACTTCAATTCATGAGCAAGTCAAGACACTACCCCATGATGTCATTGGTCCTCTGAAAATGAAGGACAAACAATAACAACCTATAGCAGGTAGACAAGCTGGGAGAGGGGTGAAAGGAAAAGACTCTCAAAAAGTTAATTAGAAAAACAATTTATACCAAAACAACAACAATGTAAAAAATACCCTTGAAAGAACTTTAATTGATCAAGCAATGATCATCAGTGATTTTAGAGAACAGATGATAGAGAATGTTAACCATGTCCTGACAGAGACGCAGTGGAATCAAGTTGAAAAATAAGACACATAGTTTTGGATTTGTTTTTCTTGACTACCAGTATTTGTTACAAGGTTTTATTTTGCTTTGGGGGAGAGGGGTGTGAGAAGAAGAGAAATGCTTGTTATTTGGAACAAAATGATTACACAAATGGAAACGAAAGGCCCACCATGTCGATACCTACTTGGATAACACACAAATTGGACATTTTCAGCTATGCCCCCTCATCACTCTACCTGTAAAGGTAACAATGGCCTCTGTTCTCAGAATACATTAAACTGCTGGCAGTATGTCTGGACTCTCGCAAGTTTGGGATCTGAAATCTGACAAAGCTGCCTCTGAAAAAGACCATTTCTTCACAAAGATGAATCCTACGGTTCTGATCCTTTGCGGCACTGCCACAAGGCACCCAACACCCGACACAGGCAATGCACATGTAGATAGATGCCCAGCCTTCCCCTGGTATTTAGCACCCTGAGGAGGTGACGCAGAGCTATGCCCACATCAGGGAATCTTGTCCTTGGGAAACCCAGACTATACCCTTCTAAGAGGTTTTTCGGCTAGTTATTTATAACAGTCCATCCTGCTCTGATAATAGCAACCCCTTGTAAACCGCTGCAGTGGCAACATCACAACGCAGCCCTCCTTCAGGGGACAGCAGCCAGCTTCTCTCAGTTTTATCACTAACCCTGTCCTTTCTGATAACAGGGCTACCACACCAGGCTTGCTTAACTCCAGGGGTTCTCCATTGCCTCCCAGATCAAATATAAACTCTCTGTTAAGATAGAAAGCCCTTCACAACCTTGTTTCAACCTCCCTTTCCAGACTCATGGGAACCCCTTCCTCCCCAGCCCATGACTTGGTCTCTGTTCTTCTGCACAACACCCCATCTTCCTTCTCCCAGGTTTTGCACTGGCCATTACCAGGTCCGGAATGAATGCCCTTCCTTCTTATCTTTACATCATAGAAGCTCTCTCTTCTTTCAAGACATAGTTCAATTGTCACCTCTCTGAATTTCTCCATTACTACTGCCCTCCCTCTCAAATTACCTTTTAGTTAACTACTTTGTAGTGGTTTGTATGGAGCAGCTACATGGTACAGTGGATAGAGCGCTGAGCTTAGAGTCAAAAAGATCTGAGTTCAAATCTGGCCTCAGTCACTAGCTGTGTGACCCTGGGCAAGTTTGTTTGCCTCAGTTTCCTCACCTGTAAAATGAGCTGGAGAAGGCAATGGCAAACTGCTCCAGTATCTTTGCCAAGAAAATTCCAAATGAGTCATAAAGAATAGGACGTGACTGAAATGACTGACTGATTGGTTTGTATCTGTTCTTTTATTCTGTATATTCTCATATATGTACTTGCCTCCTCCATTAGAAGGTAAACTCCTTGTATATAGGGATTGTATTCATTGGATTGGTATCCCTGGCACCATGGTAATGTAGACATAATAGGTGCTTAATTAGTACCTGTTGATTAATTGATTGATAATATGGTTCTTGGATATTGATTGCTTTTTGTGAACTACACAGATTTGGGTTTGTAGTACCCACTCTATACTACTGGTATCAAACTCAAATAGAAACATCTGTACAGGAACCCCAGCCTGCTTCCGGATGAACTTAGTTTCAAAATGTTATCTATGTTTTTTTGTATTTTATTTATTTTCTGAAAGACTTCTCAACTACAATTTAATCTGGTGCTGGCCTCGCTCAGGAGTGTTGCAGGACACATGTGGCTAACAGGCCATGTGTTTAATCCCTCCACTCTACACCCACTCTGAACCCACAATTGTCTCTGTCATATTATCCAGGAAATAATGAAATCTGCTCTTTCATCTCATGATTGAGGATCTACAAAAGTAAATATAATTTCACTGAATGAACTTTTAAATTTAAAAAGTAAATCCGCAATAGGGAGAGAGCAAAATTGAAAGAAATACTAACAGCTAGGTATACTCTAGTATCTTTCTCACTGAACTTTTGAGTATCATTACTTATTGCTTAACATATTAACCCTGGTTTGACTTCAGAGGCTGAATGCTGTAACAAATTAATCAAGAACATTTTCTTAATCTCAGAAGCTCTCAGTGGCACATGCCCTCTTCCCAGCTCCCAGCTCTGGACTCCTAAGATTAAGAAGCATCTGGGATCAGTGGCTTTCCAGCAGCCTCCAACTTTATACTTACAGTTTTACAGAGAGAAGGTGTTAAGCACACTCTTAACTCCTAATTAGTTCTGGAAGGTTTTAACTGCCAATCCAGTCACTCCAAAAGGAAATTTGACTCTGATACACCAGCAATTTCTTCTTTACTACTCTGCATTTTAAAATGCTGTTCTATCTATTTTCACAGCTCTTCTGAAGGAAAAGAGGAAGGAGAAAATAAAAGAGCAGGTGTATGACTAAATTCATTGCTAATTGTAATCATTCACATTTATATAATGCCTCTCAGTTTACTGTCAAAAGGAAACTTTTTTAAAAGCAACTTTGCAATGTAGTTGGATCAAATATTGTTTTGCCCTTTTTATAAATGAGGAAATTGAGGCTCAAAACGTCAAACAGCTGGAAAGTAACAGAATCAGCTTTAATTCAGGTCTTCTTCTATGACCAGCGCTCTGTCCACTATATCAGTGGTGTCAGACTCAAATACAAACGGCCACTAATCCACACATAAGGATCCCTGAAGGCTGCATATTGACTTAGTTTTAAAATGTAATGTTATCTATAGCTCATTTAGTTTTATTTATTTCATTAAATATTTTCCAATTACATTTTAATCTGATTCTGGCAGCAGGCAGGAGTGTTGTGGGCCAAATATGGCGGCTTTCAGGCTTCATGCTTTACACCTCCTTCCATAAAGAAAAAAGTTTCGTGGGTGGCTGTGCTTGGACATCACTTACTACAACTAACACAGTCCTAACTTCCATATCTAAATTTCAATTTAGATAAAAAATAAAATAAATATTGAGCATAATTTTTAAAAAATAATGAAATAACATCAATAAAATAAAATGAACAAAAATTATGGAAATAATAAATAAAGAAACCCTTATGGAAAAAAAGAATTGATCTATCTGTAAGACCTGGCCCTGGACTCTGACAAATTAACTTCTTTCTTAAAGCATCATCACTTTTTTTCTTTGAGTATTTCAAAATATATTTGAACAGAACAGTACAGATTTTAAGCAGGTCTACAGTGGTTTCTCTACTAATTCAGATTCTATTATGTGGGAATTTTTTTTCTAATCAGCAGACTATAAGGACCTTGAAGATAGATACTAATTTACTTTAGTCCTTATGTCTCCCGACTCCTGATATAGTGCCTGGCACACATAGATACCTAATGTGTGCCTATCGATTGAATCAAAGTGTATTCTGTTGAAATAGAGGCAGCCTTCTAATGGAGTAGAAATGGACATCTGGGTCTGAGTCCTGCAGAAGACACTTACTTGGTTTTGTGACCCAAGGCAAATCACGACTTTCTTGGCCTTAGTTTCCTCATCTGTAAAGCAAGGATAGTAAATGCACTGACCTCACAGAGTTGATAAGTGGCTCAAATGAGATAATATAGTGCCTGGCACATAGTAGACACCTATTGATTAATGGATTGATATAACCATAGCACTTTACAAATCGTTAAGTGCTAAATAGCAGCTATTGTTGTCATTACTATTAATAACATTTTCCCCAGCCAGGTAAACAATTTAAGTGGTCTGCCAAACTGTCACAAGCTATACAACTGCCTGTGTATGCTAGGTTTCAGCATTGAGGCTAAAACCAAGGTCAAAGTGGTGAGAATATATTGGATAAATTCAGTAAATATTTATTAAATACAAAGGATGGAGATATCTGACTAATAAGTCATAGAAGTTAACTTGTAGAAGTGGCCCAGATGGTCATTGGTATCAAGAAAATGATCATTCATTTAGCTCAAGATCTGGCGATCATCCTCAGCTGGGCAGATGCACTTTGACCTGACCCTTGTATGTAACTTACACATAAAAGACATCCATTCAATAAGTATGGAGGAAATAATTGGGTCAGAAACTCAGTAGGATATCTGACAGGTATTGTAGGCCTTGAAATAGGAAGAGAAGCCAGTCTGCTAGGGTGATGAGAAGTGTAAGTAGTGCTATTCACGCCATATGGGATGATGGCAGGCCGGCATTAAGGTACCAAGGAGAATAGAGGAGGAATTATTACCATGGCAGGGTAGACAGAGCTTTTCCCTAGGTGTCCATATCTAGGGTACACAAATCCCTCCCTTAATAGTTCTTGGTCACCACACTTCATGATTTTCTGCAGCCTACAAGTCTTCCATAGGAATGAGGTTCACAGGCCCAGACTCTTCTCCCAAGGTTCTTGAAGTACCATCTTTGTGAATAGCTCCAGGGATAATACCATCTATGGAAGCTCCTCCTTCCTGGAGCGTCTGACTCCCTGTTTTTAGAGAACCCGGGACCCTGATATCCCCCTGGCCTATGTGCTGCCACCAATGGCTCACATGTATGAGGAGGTAGAGATAGGTGCCCAGCTGTTTTTGTTCCATATGAATAAATTCATCAGACTAGCATGGAACTAGATCTAGGTGACCATACTAGAAAAGTGGGTAAGACAGGGAGTCAAGCTTGGACTAAAGGACAGAACCATTCCCAATCACCGATTTCTTCAATGGTTTTGAAGAAACCAGTCAGGACAGAAAGAAGTCATATCTAAGTTAGGATTTCCAATGGCTGGAGCCATTAAGATCTCTGGTGATGGTGAAAGAGCCTATTCCTAGGTCAGTGCATGAATGTCTGCCATCTAGGGAAGGAATTAGTGAGAGTAAATAGAGTAATATTTTTCTCAGCTATGAGTCAGGTAAAGCCCCAAGCACTTGTAGAGAGGATGCAGAGGGGGAGGGAGGGTGGCTGCAAGATTCTCAGAGAATGACCTAGAGCCCAAGACTTAGAAGTGGTTACCCCCCCCCATGGAGGCATTATTACTGAAGTTTATATTAGGAAGTGGGTGCTAAAGGAGCTGACAGACTTAATAATTGTGCTAACTCAGACACATGAGAGCTTGAGTTCTGCACCAAACCCAGAGAAGTTTTAGGCAAATGCTTCCAAGGATCAGCTCTCATATGTTAAGACCTTGCTCACAACTGACTCTCTAAGGGGTTGAGAAGACTTGTCATTTTGAGACTTTCCCTCTTTGGTTTGTTATTCTAGACCCCAGTGTTTCCCCATAAAGTGAGGAAGTCACAAGGAAGGAAGGAAGGTAGGGGAAAGCAGATACAAATCCAAGGGAGGGCAGCCTGCTTATTTCAGAAACTTGAAGGTAGGGGAGAACTTTATAGACTTGCATTTCTCCTTCTGCAGGAAAATTTGGTGAGAGAGTTCTGGGCTAAAGCAAAACAAAAAATTCCTATGATTGCTACAGTCTGCAAGCTAGGCTTGGAGATTGGGAGTATGGAGGGGTTTCTGGAACTTCTAAGTAGTGCATTTATGTGTGCACGTGTGGTAGACACGGATCGCGTGGAAGAATGGAGGATTTGAGGAGATCTCCAGGAGTTTAATAGCCGTCAGCAGGGCCCACCACCTGACAGGCCCAAATTTTGCTAGACAATGCTTCAGAATCACAAGATTTTGGAGATGGAAGGAGCCTGAGTGATCATTTAATACATACCTCCCCCCTCCCCATTTTTAACAGATGAGGCCAGACAAGGAAATTGGCTTATTCAGGGTCATACAGGGCTTAAATGGCAGAGCCGGTAGAACCAAGGTGGCTCCTAGTGGGACAATGGAGCAGTATGGTGGTACTGTGGAGAGAAAACTGGATTGGAAGCCAGCACACTAGGGTTTGAATCCTGCCATCTTTGGGACCTTGTGACAGTCACTTAACCTCTCTATGCCTCATTTTCTTTATCTATGTTAGTAAAGAGTTAGAATAAAGAACCTCATAAGCCACTTCTAGCCCTAGGTTTGTAATCTTATAATCTTTCCATGACTTCATGCCGCCATGAGTCTCTCCTTACTCCAGTCCATCCAGGGCAATGGAAAGAACACTGGGCCTAAAGTCAAGAAGACTTGAGTTTAGATCTGTCCTCAGATACTTCCTAGCTGTGTGACCCTGCACAAGTCACTCAACCTTTGTCTGCTCAGTTCCTTAAACTATAAAATGGAGATAATAATAACACCTAACTCTCAGGGTTGGTATGAGAATCAAATGAGATAAGGTTTGCAAAGCACTTAGCACAGTGCCTGGCACATAGTAGTTGCTTAATGTTTCCTTCCTTCCTTTCTTTTTTCCCCCTCTTTCCCTTTCTCCCTTCCCACCTTTCCTCCTTCCTTCTTCGCATAGCTAGAAAAGTAATTTCCTTAAAATGCTGGTCTGACCATGTCACTCCCATACTAAATTACAAGCTCCAATGGTACCCTATTACTTTCAGGATAAAAGACGAAGTCCTTTGTCTGGCATTCAGAGCTCTTCACAACCTCTTTCCCATCTTATGTCACTCCTCTACAAACAACCTACCTCCCATCCAGCCAAATTTACCTTCTTGCTGTTTCCACATAAAACTCTCCATCTCCCATCTTCTTGCCTTTTTACTGGTTGGGTCTCCCCCGTGCCTGGGATGCTCCCCTCCTCATCAGTACTTCTTAAAACCCATGGTCTTTCTTTTTTTTTTGTGGTCTTTCTTCAAGACTCAGATCACATACCACCCCCTTCGTGAGGTCCTCCTGATGGCTCACCCCCATCAAAAGGCTTACCTTGTATCCATTCTATATATACCTGTATATGTGCATGTTGTCTTTCCCATTCGAATGTAAGCTCCTTGAGGGCAAGGACTGTTTTTCATTTTGTCTTTATATTCTTAATCCCTAAACCAGTGCCTGACACATACCAGATTCTTGTTCCACCTTATGGCGTGTATATCAATACATTCCAAGGACTAGCAGAAGAACCGTATTTGACAAGGTGGAGCCAAGATGGTGGATTAGAGGCAGTAACTCGGCCAAACTCTTCCAACATACCCCTCTAAACAACTTTAAAATAACACTTCACATCAAATTCTGGAGTGACAGAGCCAACAAAGGGTCATGGTGAGACATTTTTTCACCTCAAGGCAACTTAGGAGGTCAGCAGGAGAGGTCTATGACCCCGGGGTAGAGGTCAGCTCAGGAGGCAGTGGCTTGATAACAATTAACAGCAGGCCTTGGAAGCAGCCAACAGCAGCTTTGGGAGCTCTGGGGAAGAGGAAGAACAGCTCTTGTGGCCCCAAGGATGTAGGGGCCTTGGTCACAGTTCCAACTCAGAGAGGAGAAGTAGTACAGATTCAGTGCCATACCAATCAAACTACCAAAAACTATTTTATAGAGCTAGAAAAAATAATAACAATTCATCTAGAAGAACAAAACATCAAGAATATCAAGGGAATTAAGGGGGGAAATGAGCAGGAAGGCAGCCTAACTGTGCCAGATCTCAAACTGTATTGTAAAGTGGTAATCATCAAAACAATCTGGCAGTGGCTAAGAAATGGAGTGGCAGACCAGTGGAATATGTTAGAGGCACACAACACACAGTAGTACACAACATAGTAATCTAGTGTTTGATAAACCCAAAGATCCAAGCTTTAGGGGCAAGAACTCACTCTTTGACAAAAATTACTGGGAAAATTGGAAAGCTGTTTGGCAGAAGCTAGGTATAGACCGATATCTCATACCCTATACAAAGACGAGGTCAAAATGAATATATGATTTACACATAAAAGGTGATAGGATAAGCAAATTAGGAGAATATGGAAAATTTTACCTGTCAGATCTATGAATAAAGAAAGAATTTATGACCAAACAAGAAATAGGGAGGACCATAGGATGTAATTATTACATTAAATTAAAAAGGGTTTGCACAAACAAACCCGATGCAGCCAAAATTAGAAGGAAAACAAATATCTGGGAAACAATTTGTATAGCAAGTGGCTCTGATAAAGGTCTCATTTCTCAAATATATAAAGAACTGATTCAAATTTTTAAGGATACAAGTCATTCCCCAATTGATAAATGGCCAAAGGATATAAATAGGCTGTTTTCAGAAGAAGAAATCAAAGCTATCTGTTGTCATATAAAAATGTTCTAACTCACTATTGATAGAGAAACACAAATTAAAACACAACTCTGAGGTACCACCTCACACCTGGCAAATTGTCTAATGTGACAGAAAAGGAAAATGACAAATGTTGAAGGAGATGTGGAAAAATTGGGGCACTAATTCACTGTTGGTGGAGTTGTGAACTGATCCAACCATTCTGGCTTTAAAAACTGTGCATACCCTCTGATGAAGCACTACTACATACTGCATACCATTGCTAGGTCTGTATCCCAGAGAGATCAAAGAAAAAGGAAAAGGACCTAGATTTATAAGAATATTTATAGCAGCTCTTTTTGTAGTGGTAAAGAAATTGGAAATTGTGGGGACGCCCATCAGTTGAGGAATAGATGATTGTGATGGAATTCTGTTATGCTATAAGAAATGATGAGCAGGATGGTTTCAGAAAAACCTGGGAAGACTTATATGTACTGATGCAAAGTGAAATGAGTTGAACCGGGAGAACACTGTATATAGTAACAGCAATATTAAATGATGATCCAACTATAAATGACTTAGCTCTTCTGATCAAGACAGTGATCTAAGACAATTCTGAAAGGCTTATAGTGAAATATGCTATCTGTCTCTAGAAAAAAAAGCTGATGGAGTCTGAATGCAGACTGAAGCATACTTTTTTCAGTTTACTTTTCTTGCTTTGTTATGGCTTTATGGAAATATGTTTTGTCTGATTGCTATCACATTTCTTGCTTTCACAATGGGTGGGGAAATGGTGGATGGGAAGGAGAGAATTCAGAACTTAATTTTTTAAAAAATAGTGTTAAAAATAAACTTAAAAAAAGAGAACACAGCTTGACTTGAATGAATCTCCTGAATGAAGATTCATGATGTTTTCCAGTTTCCTTGTAAGTACCTCTGAGGTAGGATACTAGAATGAGAATGTAGTCAGCCAGAAGAAAAGAAAAAAAAGAGGTCAGCTAGGCCCCCCATGGCGTCCTGAGGAAACACTTCTCTAAAGAAAATATGACTTGTAGTCTTACTGCCAGTATACTTATTTTCTCTCCAAGCATGGGCCTGACTTCTCCTGTCTTCTCTGATTCTACCCATACTGTCTTTGTTGTATCACTTGGGGGAAACTTTCCAAACCAGGAAAATTAGGGAAGGAAGATAAAGAACAGGAATGCTTTCAGCCCATTTCTCAGAAATATCTCTTGGCAGCAGCAGGGAAAACTGTCCCTGCCACCTTAGCATTGACAAACAGAAGGGCTTGGTTGGGGATTCAAAATAGATTTGGAAATTTGGGTTTCATCACAACCAGCCTTTGAAAAGAGGCCTTTCTTTCCCTTCTAATGGAATAAAACAATCTAGAAAATTCTTCTGGGGGGAAAAAAAAGCCCTTTTCTCAGTTCGACTAAGAGAAAAATTAGAGGTAACCCAATCCAGAGGGCAGAGCCCTGAAGAGGGGAGTCAGAAGCACTAGAGCTGCCACTAACTACATGAATTAACTCCTTTGGGTGGGAAGAAAAACATACCTATCTCCTCCCCACATTCTGAGAATGGCAGAAAAGTTAACCAGTTGTTTGAGGGAATGATTTATAAATGACAAGGGTTGGAATAGGATGCTGGTGTCAGAACCTGAAAAAGAATGGAAAGAAGGGGGCCCGACAGCCTTCTCTATCACACAACTCTGGGGCAGCTGGTTGTCTCCTTGAGTCAAAATGAGGCAGAATGTTCAAAGGAAGGCAGAGAACCATAGAATCATAGCATTTTTGAGCTGGCAATAACCTTAGAGCTTACGGTGTCACGTCATTTCCCATCGGGCTTTTTCTTTCTTCCTTCGGGCCCCGCTTCCCTAAAGTTGGAATCCCCCTGTCCTCTCCCTTTCTCCTTGGTTCTAGGCTAATTCTGTGGGAGGAGGTTGACTAGGAGAAAAAAAAAATTAAAAAGAAGTCAAACTGGGGCAGCTAGGTGGCGCAGGGGATAGAGCTCCAGCCTTGGAGCCAGGAGGACCCAAGTTCAAATTTCAGCCTCAGACACTTAACTAGTTGTGTGACCCTGAGCAAGTCACTTATCCCCGATTGCCTCACCAAAAAGCAAAGCCAAAAACAAACAAACAAAAAAGTCAAACAATGAATCAATACGCATTTATTAAAAGCTTACTATGTGCCAGGCACTGTACTAAACGTTGGGGATGTAAAGAAAGGTAAAAACAGTCTCTGCCTTTAACTGGTTTCAGGAATGAAATTAATAAGCTTGGAGTCCTTTTGATGGCAAGCTTCTGTAGCAGACTGTGCATTTCTTGAGGATCGTGGTCCTTTTTATGTGCCTTGCCTGCCACTCCAGAATGTCTTACTGTGCCTTGAGCAGTCGTTGCTTAATAAATAATTATTAAAACGATGAAGTAAATCACCAAGAATGGTCTAATACTATCTTTTTAATAGCATAAAAAAATCTTTTTAAAAATTTGGACTTCATTCATGCCATATTCTAATGGAGTAGGGAGACTTGGAATACCATGGAAGTATAGGGTAGATTTTGTATGGGGATATTTAGAGGGACAGTGTAGAGATATTGAAAAAAACTGGGGACAGTTTGGCTGTTCCGGCTTATTAGAATGAATGGCTTGTGGGGTAGCCAGAAAATCACCCCCCCGTTTAGGTTGTTGTTGCTTCAAGCCTTGCTAGAAATTGTTTTAATTTACAAAAGTACTCTTTCTTGCCTTAGTAAGTATAGTTTGCTGAAGAAAACACATTATTTTTTGTTTCATGCTTCAGGATCTTGCAGGCTTCAAGGTCATAAGCATGAACAGCGGATCACCCAACACTGCAGTTATAGAAAGTATAGGATTTGGGCTGAATCTGTACTTACCCCAGAATAGACCCCTCAATGAGCTTGTTTTAGGCCCTTTACCTCTCCTTGATGAAAACGGAATGCAGTAAAAAACAAAAACCCTCTTCCAGTTAATTGAAGGTTCTAGTTATTTTAGTTCTGGTCAAATCTAGCCTTTCCTATACATAGAGGAAATGAAAGCATGATAGGAATTTGAAGGGCCTCCGAGCTGGCATTTAAGTGGGTTAAGGCACGGTTTTAGTGCATAGGGAATGTTATGATTAGAAAGGAATAGGAGAGTATCAAATTAACCTTCTGTTTTAGAAACTCTAATATTGACAGACGCTCAAGGCTTCTGCTCTTGGCCTTACAGTGACTGCCCTGGTTGGACCCCCTTCCTTGGAGCATCTCCCCTCAAATAGGAGCTCCTTCCTTGACTTGCTACAAAGCCAGCCATGCTGTCCCAAAGGCCATGGTAGCTGCCCTTACAATACCTGCGTCTCCACCTCCCAGCGAGGGCCATTTGCCTCTCAGATTTCCAGGTACCAAATGTAGAAAAGCATGGTTTCTCCTTTGCCCACAGATATGTTTATTCAAGATATTCCTCACACTAGCCCCATTTCAAATACTCTTTCCTTCCAGAAGAAGCCCAAGATGCATCATGGGAAGGAGGTTCAGACCCTGGTCAAACAAATCTAAGATGAATACAACGTTCTCTGGGACTCAACTGAAGGTACTCAACATTGGATCCATGGAGCAAAAATACTTAGCCCATAGTGGATCTGCAGCTGAGAACTTGAACCTTACCTCCAGACAGGTCAAGATCTGATTTCAGGACCAGAGAATGAAGTCAAAGAGTTGACAGAAAAACACTGCGTGGTCAAAGAATGGCAGCAGTGATGAATCAGCTGTTGGGGAGGACAAAGGTATCATTACTTTCCATTTCACCATTATACAGATGAGGAAACAGTAGGTAAGTGACTTGCCCAAGGTCACACAGCTTAGTAAGTGTCTGAGGGCAGATCTGAACTAAGGTTTTCCTGACTCCAGACTTAGTACTGTATCCACTGTACCTCCTAGCTGCCTAGGTATTTTGTAAACTCTTAACCATTGTGTAAGAGTGAATTGATTATTATTATTCTCTCCCTTGTAATTCTTGACCCTAATGAGGAGCTTAGGTGGCATAATGGGTAGAGTATTGGGTAGGCAAGCCAAACCTGGGTCCAATCTTGCCTCAGACCCTTGCTAGCTATATGACTCTGGGCAAATCACTTAATCTCTCTCAGCCTCAGTTTCCCCATCTGTAAAGTAGCAACTACATTATGGGTTATCATGAGGATCAAATGAGATAATATATGCAGAATCCTTTGCCAGCCTTAAGGAGTTATATAAATGCTGGCCATGAGTATTATCAGTCTTTTTACTGAGGCTGTCCTCTGCTAGCAAAGTAGAATAGAGAACCGAGGACTGTTTGGTTATTGATTCCTTAGCTCACACAAGATTAGATTTTTCTCCTAATACCAAGATAAAGACCACAGTGAGCTGAACTTTGCTTTACTCAATTACAGCTCTGTGTCTATTTGACCATAGGGAAATGTTGGCTAAAATCTCTTGCAGATCCAATGATACATCTTTTCTATGATATCTCTTCATCTCTAAGATACCAAATGCTTTCTTTAATGAAGCTCTCTTTCCTTCCCTTGCCCTTCCCACTTTCCCCACATTCCTCCAATTTTATCTCTACTCTATCTCCCATTTACCTCCCTTGCTTGTAGCTGATTTACCTGCCTGGGGCATGACACCAGTAGCTGTTAGTAGCTGCCAAGGCTCCTGTTTGGACCCAGGCCAGACCTAGGGGGAATCTCGGGATGGAGTATATTTACATTGGTACAACAGGTGATGGGCCCAGCCTCAAAGGATCATTTCTATCTAGCTTTGGAAGGGCTTCAGAAACATCACCAGGGCAAGTGGAAGGCAGTCAGAGAAGACAGAGCTTGCTGAATAATTTTTGGCTGAGTTGATTTTTTAATTTTTTTATATTGGAATTAGACAATGTCCCTGTCTGTCTATGATTGACCCAGAAAGACAGAGATGCTCTAGTCTGTCTGAACCACTTCCAGTATGGGGGTCAGGGAAGTGTTTCAGCCATAGAACTGAGTCTGCTCCCCTTTCCTCCAATCAAACCCAGCTAGTTCTGTTTACTTGTTGTCATGTGCAGGTTTTTAAGCCAAGCTAAGCAGGTAGCTGAAGCTGGAAGATGCTTACTCAGCAATAGAATGCTTTCCTTGCTCTTCACATCCTGGGACCATTCACCTGCCTGTCTGGAACCTAATCTCCCAGTTTCTGCGCATCACTTGGTCTGATCCTACATACCTCCTCCCATCTCCTAATCTTGCTCTGACCTTTCAACTTCTGCAGATTTACCATTTGCTGACTATTCATATGGACTTTGCACATCTTGCCTTTTCCCTGTCATGTGCTATTTGTGATTTCTGCTTGCTTAGCTGACCTACTGCTGTTCTAACCTTACAAGGTCACGTATGCTGTTTCCCAGGTTCCTAAGTGACCTGTGGCCACCCACAATATGTTATGGTGCTGGGAATATGGAGCAATGGAATCTAAATATCTGAGTGGAGCCTGGAGGGCGGAAGAGAGATCACCTGATTGTTATATACCCATAACCATGGTTCTGCTGCTTTACCAGCCCATGAGGTGGAGGGTGGGGGTGGGGGGAGGGAAACAGCCTCTTTCCTATCAGCTCCATCATTTCTCAAAGTAATGGGTGAGTCTGTGTGGGTGACTCCCTGCCCTAGTACAGAAGTGAAAAGGCTTAGCTACATGGTTCAGTGGAAAGGGTGCTGGACTTAAGAAAGAAGATGACTTGAGTCAGATGTCATCTCAGCCACTTTGTGCATATGAGAGGGAGAGGGAGAGCGCAGGCAGCCAGAGAGAATAAATCACCTACTATGTGCCAGGCTGTGGTAAGCACTTTACAAACATCTCATTTGATCCTGGGCAAGTTACTTTACCTTGCTGTGCACCTCAGTTTTCTCATCTGTAAAATGGGGATAACAATAGCACCCACCTCACAGGGTCATTATGAGAAGCAAATGAGATTATATTTATAAACACTTGAGAGTTCTATTATTATTTTATCCTAGAAGCAATAGGAAGCCACTGGAACTGGTTGAGTAGGAAAGCGACATGATCAGATAGTTGCTTAAGGAAAATTACTTTGACAGCAGTAGAATATACTAGAGTGTGAAAAACTTGAGGCAGGAAGAGGAGAAGGAGGGATTGAGGGAAGAGGAGGGGGGGAGGGAGGGAACAAGTAGAGAGAGAGGGAGAGGGAGAGAGAATGCCCAAGACAGAAAACTGGGGAACACTCATAATAATGGTGTGTGATGTGAATGATGAATCTGCAAAGGAGACTGAGGAGAGGTCAGACAGTCAGGAGTTGTCAAATGTAGTAGATAGGTAAAGAAGAATTGGGACTAAGAAAAGACCAGTAGTCATTGATAACTTTGGATGGAATACTTTCAATTGGGTGATGATATCAGAAGACAAATTGCAAAGTGTTGATCAGTGAATGAGAAGAAAAAAAGTGGAGGCAGAAAATCAACTTTTTAAAGGAACTCATCTGAGGAAGGGAGAAGAGAAATAGAAATATAGTTTGAAATTATGGTAGGGTCTAGTGAAGGTTTTTAAGGATGGAGGGGAAATAAGGAAGGTTTGAAGGCTGTGGGGAAAGAAACCACTTGGTAAGGAGAGGTTGAAGATTTGGGGGAGAGGATTATTGGGGGTGTAACTTCTGGAAAAGATGTAAGAGGATGGGATTAAGTTCACAAGTAAATGGTAGGCCTTGGCAAGCACCTCTTTGTCAGAGACTAGAGAAAGGAAGAGAGAATGAGGGATGCTATCAGAAGGTTTTGCAAAGATGAGAAAAGAAGGAGAGGCAGCTTGTATCAAATGGTTTCGGGGTTTTTTTTCAGCAGAGTAAGAGGTAGAGTCCTTAGCTGAGAGAGAGGGAGGAGGAGGTGGGGGAGGGTTGAGGAGGAAAAAGATCTGCGGGGAGTGAGATTGGGAATCACTTCGAGAGGAGTAAAAGGACTTCCTTGATGCAGGAAGGATTGGATAACGTGGAATTTTTAACGTTCTTAGCACAGTTGTGATACTTCCCCTAGCTTCCTTCAGAAGATGTTCATGGGGCAGCTAGGTAGCACAGTGGATAGTGCCCCGGCCTTGGAGTCAGGAGGACCTGAGTTCAAATCTGGCCTCAGACACTTGACACTTACTAGCTGTGTGACCCTGGACAAGTCACTTAACCCCAATTGCCTCACCAAAAAAAGGCAAAAACAATTGTCCATAGGAGTAGAGGCAGCGAAATATGGCAGTAATCTAGGACTGAGATTTAGAAAGAGAAGAGGGATGATAAGACCAGGAGACAAGAGATTCAAGAGCAGCACACAATACAGAGCTGACATAGTAACCATCAAGTTGATGCTGGAGAGGAAGGAAAGTGAAGTCAGAGTAGGAGCAGAGACCTGAGAAAGTAATGAAGAATGGAATGATTGGAGGTCTCAATGAAGGTAAAGAACAGATTTAGATAAGGTGAGGCATAGGGAGAGCTGGAATGATAGAAAGTCATAGTCAAAGGAATGTCTGCGTGTCTAATTAGGGAAGTTGAACACTTCTGAGTAAAGTGGAGATTTAGTGGGCCAGCTGTGAGGCCTCCAGCCCCAGTGCAGGAGGCAGGCCTCTAGACCTGGAATTCCTGGCATGGCAAGCAAGTTGCCAGCCTCTGGCTCCTAGTCTACTGCACAAGAAGCTTGGGACAGCATCCCCTGTACCCCAGGAGCAGAGCTCAACTTTGGAAGTCATGAAATAGGCTGGAAAATGAGCGACCCCCCCCCCAAAAAAAAATAAAACCCTGACCAAAGAAAGCTACTATAGTGACGGGAAAGATCAAAACACAAACTCAAAAGAGAACAACAATGTCAAGATGCCTACATGTAAAGCGGTCTGAAAAGAGCCCCTGGAAGACCTCAAAAAAGGATTTTAAAAATTAAATGAGAGGTAGAACAAAAATTGGAGAAGGAAATGAGAATTATGCAAGAGAATCATGAAAAAAGTCAATAGCTTGCTTAAGGAAGCACACACACACACAAAAAAAAAAACGGAAAAAGATGTACAAAAATTCACTGAAGAAAACACCTTAAAAAGTGGAATTGGCCAATGGAAAAGGAGGTACAAAAGCTAACTAAAGAAAATAATTCCTTAAAAATTAGAATTGGACAAAGCTAATGACTCCATGAGACAACAGGAATCAAACAAAATCAAAAGAATGAAAACAATAGAAGAAAATGTGAACTATCTTACCAAAAAAACAACTGACCTGAAAATAGATCCAGAACAGATCATTTAAAAATTATTGGACTACCTAAAAGCCATAATAAAGAGTCTGGACAGCATCTTTCAAGAAATTGTCAAGGAAAACTGCCATGATATCCTAGAACCATGGGGTAAAATAGTAATTGAAAGAATCCATGATCACTTCCTGAAAGAGATCCACAAATGAAAACTATCTGGAATAGCCAAATCCCAGTATTCTCAGGTCAAAGGAAAATACTATAAGCAGCCAAAAAAGAAACAATTCAAATATCAAGGAGCCAGTCATGATTACACAAGCTTTAGTAACTTCTACATTAAAGGATCAGAGGATTAGGCATATGATATTCCAGAAGGCAAATGAGCTTGGATTACAACCAAGTATTACCTACCCAGCAAAACTGAACATAATCACAAAATGAATAATTTTGATTACATTAAATTGAAAAGTTTTTGCACAAGCAAAGCCAATGCAAACAAGATTAGGAGGGAAGCAGAAAACTGGGAATTTTTACAAGCAGTGTCTCTGATAAAGGCCTCATTTCTAAAAGAGAACTAAGTCAAGTTTGTAAGAATATAAGTCAATTCCCAGTTCATAAATGGTCAAAGGATATGAACAGGCAGTTTTCCGAGGAAGAAATTAAAGTTATCTTTATAAAAGTATAAAAATGCTTTAAACCACTAGAGAATCATTAGAGAAATGCAAATCAAAATGACTCTGAGGTACCACATCATACCTATCAGATTGGCTAACATCACAAAACAGGAAAATGATAAATACTGGAGAAGATGTGGGAAAACTGGAACACTAATGCATTGCTGGTGGAGTTGTGAACTGATCCAACCACTCTAGAGAGCAATTTGGAACTATGCTCAAAGCGCTATAAAACTATGCATACCCATTGATCCAGCAATTCCACTACTAGGTCTGTATCCTAGAGATATCATACAAATGGGAAAAGAACCCACATGTACAAAAATATTTATAGCAGATCTTCTGTGGTGGAAAAGAATTAGAAATTAAGGAGATTCCCATCAGTTGGGAAATGGATGAAGAAGTTGTAGTATATGAATGTAATGGAATACTATTGTGCTATAAGAAATGATGAGCAGGCAGACTTCAGAAAAACCTGGAAATACTTGAATGAACTGAGGCTGAGTGAAGTGAGCAGAACCAGGAGAACATTGTACACAGTGACTAACTTGGATTAGACTTATTTCTTCTTAGCAATGCAAGGATCCAAGACAACTCCAAAGGACTCATAACAGAAAATACCGTGCAAACCCAGAAAAAAAACTATGGAGTCTGAATGTAGATTGAAGCATACTATTTGCTATCTCTCTCTTTTTTTCTTTTTTTTGTTTGTTTCTTCTTTCTCGTGGTTTCTCCCATTGGTTCTAATTCTTCTTTAGAACATGACTAATATGAAAACAGGTTCAATATGAATGTATATGAACAGTCTATATCAAATTGCACACCATCTTAGAGTGGGGGGAGGGGAGAGATGGGGAGAAAATTTGGAACTCAAAATCTTATGGAAGTGAATGTTGAAAACCAAAAATAAATAAAATTTTAAAAGTAACATAATCCTTCAGGGGAAAAGTGGATATTAATAAAATGGAGAAGTTTCAGACATTTCTCATAAAAAGACCAGAGCTAAACAGAAAATTCAATTTTCAAATACAAGACTGAAGAGAAACATAAAAAGGTAAACAGGAAAGATAAAACAAAAGTTATTCAGTAAGGTCAAACTTTATATCCCTACACAGAGAGATGATATTTGTAACTCTTAAGAACTATTTTCACTATTAGGAAGTTAGGTGTATACATAGACAGAGGGTGTGGGTATAAGTTGACTTTGATGGAATAACATAAAAGAATTAAGGGGTGAGAAAGAGGATTGCATTGGGAGAAGAGGAAAAAGAGGGGGTAGAATAGGGTAAACTATCTCACATGAAGAGGCATGAAAGACCTATTACAGTGGAGAAAAAAAGAGAGGGGTTTGAGCATCACTTGAACCTTATTCACATCGGATTTGGCTCAAAGAGGAAATAACACACACTCGGTTGGGTACAGAAAACTTAATTAACATTTACGGAAGTAGGAGGGAAGGGGAAAAAAAAGGAGAGGGGGACTGATACAAGGAAGGGCAGATTGAGGGAGGTGGTGGCCAGAAACAAAACATTTGTGGGGAGGAACAGGGAGAAAGGAGAGAGAAAGAGAAGTATGAACAGGGGAAAAATAGGATGGAGGGAAACATACAGTAATCATAACTGTGAATGTGACTGGGATGAACTCACCCATAAAATGAAAGCCAATGGAGTGGATTAAAATACAAAATCCTACAATGTGGTGTTTATGAGAAACACATTCGAAGCAAAGAGACATAGAGTAAAGGTAAAAAGATGGAACAGAATGTATTGTGCTTCACTATAGCTAATTAAGTGTCAGAAGCAGGATTTGAACCATCATCCCATAGAGGCCACTATTTCTGTGTGTGTATAGTGATATATATGCACATATATACATATATACACATACTATATGTAAATATATGTTTTACCATATAAATATATACATATACATATATGTATATATTGTATTTCTATGTACATAAACTAACTGGATGAATAGTGAGAAAGATTCACCATATTGATTGCGTTATCTGTCAGTTCTTTTTCAAGAACACCATCTGCATTCGTCTCTTCTCCTTTCTGGGCCCTGTGTTACTACCCAGTTTCCAAGCCTTTATCCTCTCTTGGATTGACCTGACTGGGAGGAGGCATCTATCTCCCTCTGACATCATTTGGCACGTATTATTTCTGAGTCAAGACTTCAGTTCCAGATATGCCATTTGTTTCACAGGTTAGAAGGATGTCTTGGTTCCTGCTTCATTTTTCTCTTTCATATTCATAGGAGTCTAGAAATCAAAGAATCGATTTCCCACCATCACTGTAAGATGATTTTGCTATTATGGAGTAGTCATAGTCTGTCATGGAAGAGAAAATATGTGTGTTGTTTTGCCTTTGTGTTTGACTCATGCAGTGGCGTGCCACTTCTGCTGGGGGTAGGGAAGTTAACGATATTGCCATTATGTCAAGGACCATCCAATCTGGCTAAGCCAAGGATTGGCATAGGGAGGACATCTCTGGGTTTCCTTGCTTTTGGGGGCTTATAGTCCTAAAGTTGACACGGCATCCACAGTAGGTGGAGTGTTTTCCAGCAGGAAAACAAAACAAAACAAAACCCAGCCTTTGAGAGGTTAATGGGGTCACTGGCCGATGTCACTGCCAGCAAAGAAACAACTTGGCATGAGTGAGAAGAAAATAGCAATGCCAAAAAAAGAAACGGGCTTTTATCTGCGTGGATTTTGAAAAGATTATAACGTACAGGCTCCTGACCCTGGGTTGTATAAGCTTGCTCAAGGCTGAGTGCCCTCCACCACTTAACCTCTGTCTACACAGTTATCTTCCTCTGGCGTCTTCGCATTTTCCGTCTACGTGGCATTGAGACGCCCCTGAAGATCCACAGCCAAGAACGACTTCTGAATTTGCAGCCCAGCACTAGATTCCAGAGGAAGCCCTAGGGATCTCACACACCCCCAGCTCCTGAGGGAGGCTGCATTACTAGCTTCATCAGAGCATGACCCCGGGTTGATTTTGACATGGCAGGCTGCAAAGAACAATGCCAAGCAGCTAGAGCAAGCTCAGCCTCTCCCCACAAAGGAGAAAACCACCTAAAGAAGTCTTTGCTTTAGTCCGGGAGAACTCTGATCATTTTAAAATAGAGATTTAAGTTGTTGCCTCTATAGCTCAGGGAACAGAGTGGCTGTTGCCATTGCTGGGCATGATCCAAATGGCAGCTGGACCAGTAGTGACCTCTGGGCATGAAACTCCCATGGAGGGGTTATTCTCTTCATGGGTTTCCTTTAACACCAGGGCACAATGCAAAGAGAGGACCCAGGCTTGGGTTGGACCCAAGCATGGGAACCATTTGTGACCTGGGTCTAGATCAATATTACCCAATTACTATCGACTCCAACTCATCTAATGTGATAAGATAAGACTGTTTCACAGGATAAGGAGTATCCATTGTTCTGTTGCCTAGCCTACCTTGTGGCTAACCACATCCAGTTTTCAACAGTCAAGACGGTCAGCAAGCATTTATTAAGTATCAATATGCTGGGCACTATGCTAAATACTGAAAATACAAAGAAATGCTGCTCCCAAACTAGTTTAATTCCTCTGTTTTGCAGATGATAAAACTGAGATCCAGAGATTAAGTGATTTGCCAAAGATCTTTCATGCAGGTCAATGGCAGAGCTATCATTTGAACCCGTAGATCTCAATCCAGAAGAGATCTCAGAAACCATTTAGTTCAAATTCCTTTTAGTAAGGGGATTTGCTCTGTGAAATTTAGATTCAGCCAAAGGGCCACACCTGAGGACCTAGAGAGGCCACCTGTGGCCTAGAGGCTGTCCTATGCCTTTCTTTGTGTTCCAAGTGCTTACCACTGTGCCTAGGACATAAGAGGCACTTAACAAATGCTATTTAACTGACTGACTGGGAAGGATAACTAACATAGTCAATGTCAGTCATACCCTACCCTTCATCCCCAATTTTTCACACTCTAAAGCAGTGATGTCAAACTCAAACACAAACGGAGCCATTCAACACAGTACATGAGGATCCCTGTGGGTGGCACATTGATTTAGTTTTTAAATGTAATAGTATCTATGTTTTATTGTATTTGTATTTTTAGGCAGCCAGGTGACTCAATGGATATGAGCCTGGGGTCAGGAAGACCTGAGTTCAAATTCAGCCTCAGACACTTACTAGCCATGTGACCCTGGAAGAGTCACTTAACCTCCGTTTGCCTTAATCCACTAGAGAAGGAAATGGCAAACCACACAGTATCTTGGCCAAGAAAACTGCATGGACAGTATGGTCCACAGAGTCATGAAGAGTCAGACATGACTGAATAACAATTTATTTTGGTACATATTTCTCAATTACATTTTAATCTGTATAATCAACTTCACAACCATAAAATGGGGGTGGGTGTGTTTCTCTGAAAAAGATTTGGGGTTCTAGCTCTGGCTTGGTCAGCTACATTTCCATCTCTCCTGAATGGATTCAGTTCTTACCAGTGATTTCAGGCTGTTATATGGAGCAAGGAAGCCCCCCCGCTCCTGCATACCCTGATACCACTAATAGCTTAAATCTCTAGAGCATTTTTACAGCTCAAAGCTCTTCCCAATCAACCCGGACAACTATTATTAAGTCATTGTGTGTTGGAGCTAGCTCATCCTAGTCAAGGAGAACAGATCATTAATTTTTCCATGTGTAGACCCTCAGAAACCAGCCAATCGTTTGTATGCTTGTGATGGAGAAAGTGTTAATATAGATTAAACTTAAAAGGGAGACCTGTAGCACATTTTTTTAAAAAATAGAGCTGGTTGTTAAACATTTACTAACATACCCCTGATAATACCCATTTTACAGATGATAGCTGAGGCCCAGAGATGTTGAATGACTTACCTAAATTCACACACTTAGTGACAGAACTAGGACTCAAACCTGACTGGGTCTCCTGATGACCATTCTAGGGCTTTTTCTGTCTTAATCTAGCAATTAATTACTTGGCTCTAACCCCTAGGTAGCACAGTGGACAGAGTGTTAGCCTAGAGTCAGGAAACTATTGTCATTCAGTCATTTCAGAAGTGTCTGACTCTTTGTGACCCCATTTTGGGGGTTTTCTCGGCAGAGATGCTGGAGTGGTTTGCCATTTCCTTCTTTAGCTCATTTTACAGATGAGGAAACTGAGGCAAGCAGCATTAAGTGACTTGCCCAGGGTCACATAGCCAGCAAGCATCTGAGGCTGGATTTGTACTAAGGAAGATGAGTCTTCCTGACTCCAGTCCCGGCACTCTATTCACTACACCAGCGAGCTGCCCTGTGGCTTGGGTGAATGAGGGATTAATACAGGCCTACCTGTCACATAATGAATGGGGACCACTGAACTACTGGACAGCAGCCCAATCAGCCCACTTGGGTCTCCACAACAGAATTATTCATTATTTTGTGAAAAATACAGGAGTGGTCCATTACCTCTCCCTGGAGTTCTGTTATCTGATAGAAAAAGTTGAATTGGACCACCGCCTGTGGCGAGCGAGCTGCGGGGCTGAGCCGTAGATGTTCAGCATGAACGCTTTGGCAACCTGAATTATTATCCGCTGTCATAAGCATGCCAATTTATGTAGGCGCTGGACAATGGCTACAGTATAGGATGGCCGTTCTTTGGGGCTATTAAGAGGAAACACATAATATTTATTGCAAATGTTAATAGCAGCGGCTGAAATGTTAGAACAATCCCCTGCTGGCAGCAAGCCAGGAGCGGCAAGGAAGGATGGAGAGGAACCTTCCGCGCCAAGAGGACTGTTTGAGAAACACAGTCTGTTACAGGAAGCTGTGTTTAAAAACAAACTATTCCTCTTGGAGAGGTCTCACATATAAAGGATGGTGTTTCAGCATGCTGAGCACCTCCCTTAGCTTAGTGCTAGATTCATGAGAATAATGAGTTAAAATCTTCAAGTTAGACAGCCAGTGTCCCTAAGTCTCTTTCTGGGCAGCTGGAATAGAGGACAGAGCTGCGAAGTTCTGCATGTCAGAGTACTGTCTACTGTACTACCTTTCTCCCTTGGCGGGGTGTGGGCTTTTGGAATAGTGGCAGCTGACCTGGATCTGGGGGTGGCTATTTTAACATGAAAGATGATTTTCAGTGTGTCAGAGGGTATTCTCCCTAAAGAGCCAGTGATAGTCCCCCCCCCAGAATTAAAAAGCCTAATGGGGACTCTCATGGAGCCCCACAGTGTTCACAGAGATATCTGGGCCAATGCTTTAAAGGCAGTGTGCCTCTTGGAACCTTGGTTTTCTCCTCTACTAAATAAAGGTGTTGGAGAGGTCTTTTCTTAAAAAAAACAACAAAAAACCAACATTTTATTGATATCCGTTTTCTTTATATCTCATTCATTTCTAGGGAGAAAAGATCTCCCCCCACCATTGAACAAAGAAAAACAAGTATAATTAATTAAAAACAATTAAGCACTTTGATTTTTTTTTAAAAAAAATTAGGTTAAAAGCATTGGATTTGGTGACCCTATCTGACAATGCAAACAGCAAACTCTTCAAGAATCCCCTGCCTTTCTGTCTCTTTCTGCCTTCCTCTTATCTATCTCCTGCTGTCCCTCACTGCCCCTGTGCTTCAGATGGAATCAGGTAGGTATGTTCTCAAGACCTTCACCGGTTTCTCAGTTACTTAGAAGGAGGCCCTTTTTCAACTGATCTTTTCATTTACGTTATTAGAGTCATCTGTAATGTTCTTTTGGTTTGGCTTCTCTTGCTCCAAACCATTGCATGCAAATCTTTCCGTGTTTCCTAGAACATCTCACATTTGTTATTTCTTGCCACACAATAATATTCCATTACATAGACCGTAGTTGTGTTTTCCTCTTTTTCAAAATCCTGCCCATCCTTCTAGACCCATTTCAGGCATTATCTGCTAGCACCACGATGCCTTCTCCAATGACTGGACTGAAAATGGTCTCTTCCTCCTTTGAAATCCTAAAACGTCTTGATCTAGCTTCTGTCATGCACTTACATGTGCATGACATGTAATTCAGCCTCAGACTGTGTGACCTTTTTTAGTTATTTGCTTGCTTGTTTAGGCGAGTTTTAAAAACTTCTTTCTGCTTCAGTTTCCTTACCTGTAAAATGGGGATAATTATAGCACCTCCCCTCCCTTCCATGGTTCTTGTGAGGATCAAATGAGACAGTATTTAGAAGAGCATTTAGTAAATGCCTGGCCCATAGTAGACATGCTAGTTATAGAATATAGTATATAGAATATAATTATAGAATATAGTATACAGAAATGCTAGTTATTATTAGTATTTTGTTTTATGCCTCATTTCCTCTACTAGGTTATAAGCTCCATGACAGCAAGAGCCATCTTATTTATCCCTGCACAGTGCTTTGAAGCTAGTTAGGTATCTGATAAATGTAAAATCTGTTGATCTCTGAGGTGGCTAGCATGGATTTGGATTTGGATCCAAATTAAACCCAAGGATCTGGGTTTAATTTTCCCAATTGCCGTTTACTTTTTCAGTGGCCTTAAGAAAAGTCATTTCCTTTCTCTGGGCCATAGTTTCTTCATTTGTAAAATGAGGGAGTTAATCTAGCTGACCTCTAGGGTCCAGCTCTAGGCCGACATCGGTTGGGGGCTAGTTCATTGGGGCTCCACAGAGAAGGAAGTGTCTGAGAAGAACTGGAAGACTTGCAGTGAATAAGGGCACCCAGGCAAGACTGAGCAAAAGCAGGCAGTGGAGACTCATTTTCCTGAGAAGCAATCAAAGTGTTTGGCAATAGAGAAGGAGGAAAGGCTAAATCTGCCCAACCCATCCCACAGGGCTTGCAAAGTGGGAAATGGCTCACATGGCTCTCCAAGTCTCCAAAGTTATCCCCATTGCATCTCTGTCCAAAATTCTGGAGGCCTTTACAATAATAGCACTCAAGGCCCCCTTCTCTTTGAAAGGCAGCACTAACTCGGTTTCTTCCCAAAACTGGGCAGGAAGTGGGGGTGGGGGTGGGGACACCATAAGGATGCCTTTAGAAAACATAACATAGAACCTTTTATTAGAGGATGCATAGAAGGCTTTAGTCCACAGCGCTTACATTCATCAGAAGCACTTTAGGGAAAGAAAATTAATGACAATCCTAAGTACATAATGACTGGCTGGAGACCAGCAGACTCCCTGTTTGATGGGTTTGACTGGAGGCTTGCTCCACATTAATGAAAGCAGCCACCTATATGCCTGACCTTGGCCTTTGGGCTTTATTGCAGAAAAGTGCAAGATGGTAGGATCTGTTAATCTTTTCCCTGGTAAATAAGCCCCAAGCAGTTGAGAAGGACAGATAAGGATCATTGATAATGGTTCAGTAGTTGGTTTAAAAAAAAAAAAAGGAAGTCTTTCCCCTCCCACTCTGTTTAAATATTTCCATGCAAGTTACCAGACCCCAGGGGAGAGCATGGTAAGAGATCCCATGACAGGGCTCAGACAAGGGTGGGCTCCCTACTTTAGTGCAAACCAGTTTTTTTTTTTTAAACGTCTGCAGTCAGAAACTCATTAGCCTAAGCCAGAGTCAAAGGGTTAAAGTGTAATTGGATGCTTTATATGTTTTAAAAACTATGGAGCTTTACTAGCATTATCCAGTACCCTCTTTGAAGTGATTTTTGTCCTCTATTTCCTCGGGCTTTCTCTTCAGACAGGGCCTGATGATGACTACCTGCCCACGCGGTATATGTGGTGTGTAAGGACCACTTCGTTCCAAGTGTGCTTTGAGATCCATGGGAAGGAAGACCTGTGGTTGGAGAAACACCTTTAATGCTGTTTGCTACTCATTATGCTGACTGACCTCTCTGGCTCGAGGACCCATTTTCGGGACAATCGTTATGTTTCTGGAGGTTGTTCTAGTTTGTGGGGGGATTACAGAACATCTTGTGGACAAATGACATACATAGATAGAATGCAAGCTCCCTGAGGGCAGGGCCCTTTTCATTTTTGTCTTTGTATCTCCAGTGGTGTGGTGTTTAATAAGTGCTTATTTGTTGATTGATGGCACTGAAAGTGAACTTAGAGCCCTGCCCCCTCTTTACAGATGGGGAAATTGAGGCCCAGAAAGTTTACAACTTTCTCACTGTTACACAACTAGTAAAAGCCACACTTGGAATTTGAACCCAAGCCCTCTTGCTCTGAATCCAGAATTCTTTGCATTTTACCACATAGATCCTGAAAAGTATATATTTTCATGAAAATCATAATCCTACCAAGTGACGATAGTTAATGTTCTTCCAGTTCCCTCTGGGGATGGGGAGGACAGAGGAAGTGTGGTGAGGTACTATGGGTAAGGAAGCCAGGAATACATAGGGCAAGTCTATCTAGTCTTCTTTTCCCTTCCAGTGAGTTGTTCTCATGGTCTTTCTTGTTTTCTCCTTTGGAAGAGGAGCAAAAAACGCTTTCTAACTCTGAAATTATTTTCCATAAAAATTGGTTCAAAGAGGAAACACACACACACACACACACATTGAATTGGTAATAGAAATCTGTCTCATCCAACAGGGAAGTAGGAGGAGAAGAGGATAAAAACAAAAGGATGTGATAAAAGGGAGGATGGATAAAGGAAGGCAACCATCAGAAGCAAAACTGACTTTAGAGGAGGGATAGAATAAAAAGAGAGAGAGAGAAGGACAAATAGAAGAAAATAGGATGGAGGGAAATGTGCAATTAGTAATTATAAATGTAAATGGGATAAACTCACTCATAAAACAGAAACAGATAGCAGAATGGATTAGAAACCAGAATCCAACAGTATGTTGTTTATTAAAAAAACACACACTTTACACAGAAAGACACACACAGAGTTAAAATAAGGGACTGAAGTAGAATCTATTATGCTTCAGCTGAAGTAAAAAAAGGCAGGGGTAGCAATCACAATCTCAGATGAAGCAAAAGCAAAAGTAGACCTAATTAAAAGGGATAAGTGGGAAAACTACATCTTGCTAAGAGACAACATAAAAAATGAAATAATAGCAATACCAAATGACATAGCATCCGAATTCTTAAAAGAAAAGCTAAGTGATTTACAAGAAGAAATAGTAAAATTATACTAGTAGGGGACCTCAACTTTTGCTTCTCAGAGCTAGATAAATCTAACCTTAAAATAAATAAGAAAGAAGGTAAGGAGATCAATAGAATTTTAGAAAAATTAGATGGAAAAAGCCTCTGGAGAAAATTGAATGAGAATAGAAAGGAGTATACCCTTTTTCTTAAGTGTAGATGGCACCTTCAAAAAATTGACCATGTATTAGGGCATAAACACTCCCTAATCAAATGCAGAAAAGCAGAAATATTAAATGGAAGATAAAAAAAATTAGAAACTCAAAAATCTAATTCTAAAGAATGAGTGGGTCAAAGAACAAATCATAGAAACAATAATTTCATTAAAGAGAAAGATAACGAGACAATATACCAAAATTTATGGGACACAGCCAAAACAGTACTTAGGGAAAATTTATATCTCTAAATGCATACATCAATAAAAGAAAAACAAAACTAATCAATGAATTGAGTGTGCAACTAAAAAAAAACTAAAAAAGAACAAATTTAAAATCCCCAATTAAACACCAAAATGGAAATCTCTGAAAATCAAAGGAGAGATTTAAAAAATTGAAAGTTAAAAATATTTGAACTAACAAATTAAACTAGGAGCTGATTTTATGTAAAAAAATAAAATAAAAATGATTAACCATTGGTTAATTTTATTTTAAAAATGAAAGAAGAAAATCAAATTATCAATATCTAAAATGAAAGGGATGAATGCACCTCCAATGAAGATGAAATTAAAATAGTTATTAGGTATCATTCTACTCAAGTGCCAGTAAAACTGTCAATCTAAGGGAAATGGATTAATATTTACTATATATATATATATATATATATATATATATATATATGTGTGTGTGTGTGTGTGTGTGTGTGTGTGTGTGTGTTATATATTTTATATATATATATATATATATATATATATATATATATATATATATATATATATATATATATATATATATATAGCCCAGAATAATGAAATAATCCTATCTTAGGAAAAGAAATTGAACAAGACACAAATGAGCTTCCTAAGAAAAAATCTTTAGGACTGGATGGCTTAAAAGTGAATTTTACTATATATTTGAGGAATAATTTATCATAATACTATATAAACTATCTGAAGAAATAGGTAAAGGGGTCCTATCAAATTTCTTTTAAATTAGAGACAGCAAAAGCAGAGAAAGGAAACTTTAAGCAATTGCCCCAATAATATTGATGCAAAAAAAATTAAGTAAAATACTAGCAAGGAGATTACAATAATATATCACAAAGATCTTCTACTATGACCAGGTGGGATTTATACTAGGAATTCAGGGCTGGTTAAATATTAGGAAAACTATCAGCATAATTGATTATAGCAATCACAAAAACAACAAAAATAATATGATTATATTAATAGAGGCAGAAAAAAGCTTTTTAAAAATACAACACCCATTCCTATGAAAAACATAGAAAGCATAGGAATAAATGGAGGCTTTCTTAAAACGATAAGTAGCATCTACCTAAAACCAAAATCAAGGCTAATCTGTAATGGGGATAAGCAAGCCTCATGAATAAATTTATGGGTGAAGCAAGGCTGTATCACTACAATTATTTAATTTTGTATTAGAAATACTAGCTATGGCAATAAGACAAGAAAAAGAAATTGAAGGAATAAAAATAAGCAATGAGGAAACAAAACTATCACCCTTCACAGATGATATGATGGTGTACTTAGAGAACCCTAGAGAATCAACTAAAAGCTAGTTGAAATAATTAACAACTTTAACAAAGTCCCAGGATATAAAACAAACCCACACAAATCATCAATATTTCTATATATTGTCAGCAAGACCCAGGAGGGAGAAATAGAAAGAGAAGTTTATTTAAAATAACTGCATGTATTATAAAATAATTGAGAGTCTACCTGCCAAGACAATCCCAGGGACTATTTGAATACAATTACAGAATACTTTTCACACAAATGAAGACAGATCTAAACAACCAGAGATATTAATTGCGCATGGGTACGCTGAGACAATAAACATGACAATTCTACCTAAGCTAATTTACTTATTCAGTGCCATCCCAAACAAACTACCAAATGATTATTTTATAGAGCTAGAAAAAAACAAAATTCATCTGGAAGGACTAAAGGTCAAAAATATCCAGGAAATGAATGGGGGGAAATGTGAAGGAAGGCAGCCTAGCAATACCAGATTTCAAACTGTATCAATCTGGTACTGGCCAAGAAAAAGAATGGTGGATCAGTGGAATAGATCAGTTACACAATATACACAGTAAACTTGTATTTGATGAACCTAAAGATCCAACCTTTGGGTGAAAGAACTCACTAGTTGACAAAAATTGCCGTGAAAACTGGAAAGCAGTTTGGCAGAATGAGGCATAGACCAAAATATCACACCATATAGCAAAATAAGGTCAAAATGGGTAAATGATTTAGACATAAAGGGTGATATCATAAGTAAATTAGGGGAGGAAGGAAAAATTTACCCATTAGATCTGTGGATAAGGGAAGAGTTTCTGACCAAACAAGAGAGAGAGGATCATGGGAAGTAAAAATGGATAATTTTTATGTCATGAAATTTAAAAATTTTTGTACAAACAAAACCAATGAAGCCTAAATTAGAAGGAAAGCAGAGAAGGAGGGAAGAAGAGGATATTTTTTTACAGCCAGTTCCTCTCATTTCTCAAATATATAGGGAATTGAGTCAAATTTTCAAAAGTAAGAGCCATTCCCCAAACGATAAATAGTCAAAAGATATGAACAGGCACTTTTCAGAAGAAGAAATCAAATCTGTCAATAGTCCCATGAAAAAATTATGAAGGATTTATAATTTATTCAGCCTGGTTACTTTCTCCCCCAGTAGAGGGAACACAACCCCTCTGGCCTTCAAATGTCTCTTGTGGCTTTTACCAGTTTCTAATCCATAATAAGGTGTAAATGACTAACATAAGTTCTATCCTGAGAAAAGTAGAGAGGGAGGTCATTGAATATTTGAGATGAGGGAAGGGAGAAGAACCCTGAATAAGACTTTTTGTGCCTGGCACTGAATAAACCCCGGCTTTGGCAATGGGCAGGAAATCCACCCTCAAATCTTGCCTCAGATACGAACTTGTTGGGGTGACCTTGGGCAAGTCACAATTTTTCTCAGTTTACCTCAGTTTCCTTAACTGTCAATTGAGGGGCTTGGACTTTCTGGTTGCTGAGGTTACTTCCAGATCTGAATCTATGATCATATGATTCTCTGGCTTGATAGAAAGTAATCAATGATACTCACTCCTTAGCAGCAATCCCCATAGGAAGTCTCAATGACTCAACATCCCTGGACTTTGTTTTTCCCTGTTAGTGCTCTTTCTGATCTGCTCATTCCCAGCAGCTCTGCCTCCCTCCTGGTTTATATGGGAAGCAAACAGAAAGCCTTCAAGTAGGGTGACAGATCAAAAATACACTTCTGTTATACAATGGCCTCTTTGGGGGCTCAGTTGGGAGACCACTGATCACCCCCTATACCCCCAGAAGGATTTAGATCCAAGAGGTTGGAGCAGGAGCTTGTCTAGTGACTATAGGAGCTAGGGTAGGGGTGGCGAGGAAATAAAAAAGGAAAAATTCTGGCAGAACCTCACACAAGAGAGAAACCTGAGTGGAAGCTGTGGGGAAGACCCAGTTTTGCCCCTGATATGTCACAGGTGACTGTGGGCTATTTAATTCGCAAGCATGTTTCACCATTGGGTAACTTGCATCTCCCAGCCCAAATACAAATAGTTTTGAGCCCAGCTGAATGGCCCTAACTTGGAATAAAATGCCTCTAACAAAGAAACACCTTACTCTTGTCCCATGTCATTTGTACTCCTCCCCTCAATGACCTATTATGGCTCCCTATTACCTCCAGGATGAAATATAAAATCCTCTGTTTGGCATTTAAGGTGCCAATTGGGCACCTTCCTACCTTTCCAGTCTTCTTACACTCTTTTCTATACACTCCACATTTCAGCAAAACTGGTCTATATTCAGTTCTTCAAATGTAACACTCCATCTCCTATCTCCATGCCTAGAATGCTCTACTCCTTCATCTCCACTTTTGTTCAATCCTACCTTCTACAGGTGGTCTTTCCTGGTTCTTTCAACTACTAATGCCTTCCCCTCTCAGACTGCCTTCCATCTATCCTATATCTACAGCTATATATATTTTGTGTGTACCTAGTTGATCACATTTGCTTCCTCTATTAGCCTGTAAGCTCCTTGAGGACAGGGCCAGTGTTTTTGCCATTCTTTGTATCTCTAGCGCTTAGCACAATGCCTGGCACATAGCAAATTTGCATGTAACAAACGTTTATTGACTGACTGCTTCTTCTCCTTTTCTTCCGTCTCCCCTTCCTCTTCATCCCACTGTTCCCTCTTCCTTTTTGTTTTCTTCTCAAATTTCTACTTCTACTTCTACTTCTACTTCTACTTCTTCATCTCCTTCCAAGACACTCAACAACCATGGGCAGTTTCAAATATAATCCTTAAGCAAATTACAAAACCCAAGGAACTGTGCTAAGCTCCTTGGGAAGGCTCCGTTGCTATGTAATCATGTAGTAGAGCCAATAACACACCCTTATCATGGAATTAATGACACAAAGCAGTTCCAGGATGTGCTAATTTGTGCCTTGTAAAAGGGTGAAATCACATGTTTGCTATTAGGACCCACTGCAGCTCTTAGGCAACCACAAAGATAATCTTGGGCAATGACACTAACCATGGCACATTTTCACTTGGCCAACGAGATGACAAGTGATTCTGGGTTTATGGGTCCTGTTTTCTAGGTGATTAAAAGTTATTACCATGAAGGTGCTCATTGCTTACCATAAGCATTGGTTCCTCCAGCATTTTATTGCCCTGGGGCTAGACAGTAAGTGAAATAATTACTCCAAGCATTCAAAAAGAAACTCTGAACATCTCGGTTGGCCATCTAGGCCAGGTAGCCAAGCCTGAATTCAGATCAGAGATGGTCAGATTACTTCAGGCAAAGAGCAACTGGCCCTCCTGCTAGCCTAAAGCCCAAAGCATATTCAACTCAAGCAAAATGCAAACAAAGATTATGGGATGTTTCACAGCCCAGACGTGTGTGGGGAAGATGAGTACCCAACTATCTAGAGGGGGTTTTTTCCTGGTTTTGCCTTTTTCCAGACAGATATTTGAATACTCTCACCTCAAATAGTCAGTCCTAGGAGATTCCCCAACTAATTGTAGTGACTCTTCCAATGTTCTGGTTTCAAGAAGAGATGGGATCAGGGTAGGGTTGGATAAACTGAACCAGAGCACTTTAAATTTCATTTATTTTGGAGATGGGGGCAACTTTTGTGGGAAGAAGTTAGGCACTTTGCAGTTCCCCTGATTCTTTGGGATGGTGGTTTGTGGAGTAAAGATAATTACTGTAAGGAAGAGTTGAGCTAGGTCCAAGATGGGTATAAGAAAGCTCCTTGTCAATACAGGTTGCATTGTTGATTATCTTTAATTTCTAACATAGTGCCTGGAACATAGTAGGCACTTAAAAAAAAAATGTTTGTTGATGAATTGATAGGTAAGCTAGCAACTCTGTTCATTTTCCCAGCAGGAATTCTGGCAGATAGCAGAAAGCTAGTTATGACAAATGGAGGCAGGGGATGATCATTGGCTATGCCATTGACAGCTTAACCTACAAGGACGGAAATACTTCATTTATTGATTTACTGCTAGTTGTGAATTCAAATCCTGACTCACAGACTTACTTGCTATGTGACCTTAGGCAAATCACTAACCTCTTTGGCCTCAGTTTCCTCATCTATAATGTAGGAATAATACCAGCACCTAACTCACAGGGCTGCTGTAAGAACCAAATGAGATAATGTATGTAAAATGTTTTGCAAATCTCAAATTGTTGAATAAATTCTAGCCATCATTATTACCATCATCATCATTATTGTTACTATCATTATGTTTAGGACCCTTTGTTCATTTCAGCTCCCTGCATTCATGATGAATAGAAGCAAAAACCAAAGCCTACCATGAAGATAAAGGGCAGCTGCTACCCTATAAATCTCCTTTCTCACCTCTATAAGATGCTTATGAGAATGGGCTATGCATTGAGTGTATTGTGGATGGAAGTAGAGGAGAGAACAATTTGACAGGTCATTCCCACAGCTGACCACTTTCAAGCATAGATTTTGCACTGCAGAGGTCATCTAATCCAACCCCCTAATTTCACAGATGAGGGAACTGAGTCTCAGGGATACTGGAACCAAAACTGGATTCGAACCCAAGTCCTCCGACTCTGAGGCCAGTGCTTTCTCCAAGGTACCATGTTTTTGTTGTTGTTTAGTCATATTCAATTCTTTATGACCCCAAATGGGGTTTTCTTGGCAAAGACACTAGAGTGGTTGGCCGTTTTCTTTTCCAGCAGATTCAGGCAAACAGAGATTAAATAACTTGCCCAGGGTCACAGCCAGTGAGTGTCAGAGGCTAGACTTGAACGCAGGTCTTTCTGACTCCAGGCCCAGTGCTCTGTTCACTGAGCCATCTAGCTGTTTCTAAGGTACCATACTGCCTTTGAGTAAACTTTCCAGTGCACAATTAACTGAAATCAGGTGAGAATACAAGCAGGTCCCTGTTAGTATGAACAACAAATCCCCTTAACTGATGGCATTATTTGAATTCACACCACATATTTCCATTAGGCTAAACCAATGACCAGCTGGTACATAATTATCACTTCAAATACTGTGAATTAAAACATAAATGACCATTTCAAGGGATTCATCATTCACACTGATGTGGACCTATGGACATTTTTTTTATGTGTTGACTACAAAAAAAAAGGCACTTATCATGGTAAAGCACAGGCAGTAGGCTCTTGCCAACAAGTTTTCTCCCACAAACACGTTAAGGTTGAACAAGATTCTTTGAGACAGACAACCCCAGAGAGAATTCTGTTCAACAGCCCTCTGATTATTTGCCTTTCCCCAAGGATGCCACTGCTTGCAGGTTAACCCCTAAGGATCCACAAGGCTCTGCCAATGGTTCTTAATGTCTTGCCAACACAGACTTAAAGAGATTAGTTGCCATGACCCACAATCCTTTGTAGAGCAGCCTCAGACAAGAGGGGCTGAGGCAATGCCATGAGGAAAATACAGCATAAAACTTGTCTGGCTGGGTTCACAAAATACTTAAAATGTTCAGCAGGAGAGAGGTTTAGCTTTTTAAAGAAAATCAAATAAGAAATGGCTTTGAAACCACTTCTGGGAGTAAGCTGGGGATAATAAAATGCAGGGTTAACTTAAATAAATTATTTTAATGTCAGTGCCCTATTTAGTGGCAAGTCAAGGGTTAACCAAGTGGCTAGGTTAGAAGTACAAGAGAAGAGAACTTTCTGGGTCCATGAAGCTTGGTTATCGTCCCAATGAGAAGGAAAACCACTAAATCTCAGAGCTTCACATGATGTTCAAATGCATCTAGTCCAAAAGTCCTCATACTTTTTTTGCTCACAGTCTAGTATTTGCCATAAGCAACTATGGTCCCCTGAATCTTCCAACGGCAATGCTCCTGGAGGGTGGGGAGGTACATATTCATACACCGATGCTCTTCAATAACTTGCCATTTTTGAGGTTAGTGTGTACTAACCAATGTATGGAGCAAGAAAGTTTTGTTTATTTTGTGAATAGTATGTTTACCATACTGGGTAAGTACAACTTATATTAAGCAAAATAATTTATGTTTTTTAAGTCTACAATAACATAACTTCTGAAATGTCACATGGCATACTTAAACTTATAGCACACAAATGTACTGCAGCCCAACTTTTGGGAATCACTGGTCCAGTCAACCCTTCCTTATCTGACACATGGGGAAACTGAGGCTCAGAGGTTAACTAACTATCCCAAGATTATTTTGGATGGCATCTAACTACTACAAGAAATGGATGTTTCTGTTGCAGGGGAGAACAGAAAGAAAGATTTAAACTTAGTACTAACAAAAATATCTGAGGATTCTGTAAATGTATCATATACATATAACCAAGTTATGACAGGCTGGAAAAAGGGGCTAGGTGCTCAGCAAAAGAGGCCCTGCACCTCTCCAGCTCCATATTGCTCTTTTGGGACATCTCTTGTCCCATTTTTTTGGTTGTTTTTCAGTCTTCCCTTGATGTCCACTTTCCCTGGATTTTACCTGTTTGGGGAAGGTTGTAGGCTGGGAGAGGATCCCTGGGTTACTTTCCTTACCTTTTCAGATCTGACCTCTTGTGTTAGTGTCTCTTATTTGTCGATCTGATTTGGGCCTTCTGCATTTCTTTTCTGAGAGTCTTGTTTTTGTAACAAGGAGCTCACTTTGGATACACTCCCAAACCCTGTCCTAGATTCCTATTAACTGTAGCAATTCAATGGGAAGGTCCCAGCTTCATCCCTGGAGGCCATCTGTCCTCAGTTGGAGGCAAAGTGATCCAATAATAAAAAGACCAAGTCTGAAATCAGAGGCCCTGGGTTCAAACCCCACCCCTGTCAATGACTACATTTGTGACCTAGAACTCAAGAAGGCTAGGAATAGACACAGTGGAAGATCTTGGCAAACTAGAAAGGGAGAAAAAGCCATCCAACCTCATTCTATCATTCTGAGCAGTAAACTGTATCAGTCCTGGATGCAGGTGTAGGGCAGTGACAAGAGAACAAGATTTAGAAGCAGCTGACCTGAGTTCAAATCTAAGCTCTGCTCCTCGTTCCCTGTGTGACCTTGGACAAGTCACTCAAACTCTCAAGGTATCAGTTTTTTCATCTTTAAAAATTATAGCTTTGGACTACAAATAGTCTCTACAGCCCTTCAAACTCTAAATCCTGTGGTCAATCCATTTCCACCTATGTCTGCTGTGCTAAAGTCATACTCCAACATGTCTTTATAATGTAGAAGAAGACCTGGCTCCTATGTGAATTAATTGGAATCTTGACAACTCCTACACAGCTGAGAAGGCCTTGAGTGCATGTTTGATGACAGTTATATATTCATCCACTGATACTTTCCTGGTTGGTTCTATATCCTTCATACTCAGAAGCAGGAACACAGGCCATCAGAAATGATGGGAGTAGTACTTCTATTTCTGCCTTCTATCAAAAATATCATGCAGGGACGGAGCCAAGAGGGTGGAGTGAGAGCAGTGACTTGCTTGAGCTCTCCTCCAAACCCCTCCAAATACTCATAAAAAATGGCTCCAAACAAATTCTGAAGCAGCAGAACCCACAAAAAGACAGAGTGAAACAAATTTCCAGCCCAAGACAACCTGGATGATTGATCAGAAAGGTGTATCGCGCCAGGCTGGGAGCGCAGCACAGCGTGGGGGCACAGGCCGCAGCAAACCTGGAGCGGGCCTCAGAGGACTGAATCTCAGGCAGCTGTGGAGGTTTCCAGACTCCTCAATCCACCAGTGCCAAAGACAACTTAGAAGGTCAGTGGGAAAAGTCTGTTTCTGTCGGTGCTGAGAATGGAAGGCGGGGTTTCAGCTCCATTCCCCAAGAGTGTGGCCCTGATGGGGTGAAGCTGCTTCCCGAGCTTCTGGCCCACAGACTGAGGGAGAATCCAGTGGCTGATCAGAGAGGGACTGCAGGGATCTGTTTGCCAGTGCTGAGGCAGGAATCTCTTGCTTTGCCCGTGTGTGGATCTGGGTCACAGTTCTGGGCAGCAGTGCTGGGGTGAGGAGGAATGCTGGTGTGGTGGAGCTTGTAGTAGCTGTGGAGAGGAACCCCTCCTCACAGTTACAGGACAGAAAGGAATACTTGTGGTCACAGGCCAGGAAAGGAGTAAACACCTCACCCCTTATCATACCACCTTGGAAGAACTGAAAATTTACAGGTACCTACAGGTATCTCTGAAAACAGCTATACAAACCCCTGAAGCTTGGGACAATACATTCTCCACATTGGAAGCAGACTCTTACCTTAACAAAGAGTTTAAAACTCAAGTAATTGGCTGGGATCATGAGCAAGCAGCACAAAAGAGTCAGACCATATATACTTTGGTGAAAAAGAAGATCAAAACATACAACCAGAAGAAGACAACAAAGTCAAAGCTCCTACATCCAAAGCCTCCAAGAAAAATATGAATCAGTCCCAGGCCTTGGAAGAGCTCAAAAGGGATTTTGAGAAGCAAGTAAGGGAAGTAGAGGAAAAAACTGAGATGATGCAAGAAAATCATGAAAAACAAGTCAACAGCTGCTAAAGGAGACCCAAAAAAATACTGAAGAAAATAACACCTTAAAAAATAGCCTAACCCAAATGGCAAAAGAGGTCCAAAAAGCCAATGAGGAGAAGAATGCCCTAAAAAGAAAATTGGCCAAATGGAAAAGGAAGTCCAAAAGCTTACTGAAGAAAATACTTCCTTAAAAATTAGAATAGAGCAATTGGAAGATAGTGACTTTATGAAAATCAGACACAGTAAACAAATCCAAAAGAATGAAAAATTAGAAAACAATGTGAAATATCTCATTGGAAAAACAACTGACCTGGAAAATAGATCCAGGAGAGAGAATTTAAAAATTATTGGACTATCTGAAAGCCATGATCAAAAAAAGAGCCTAGACATCATCTTTCAAGAAATTATCAAGGAAAACTGCCCTGATATATTAGAACCAGAGGGCAAAATAGAAATTGAAAGAATCCACAGATCTCCTCCTGAAAGAGATCCCCAAGGAAAACTCCTAGGAATATTGTAGCCAAATTCCAGAGTTCCCAGGTCAAGGAGAAAATATTACAAGCTGCCAGAAGGAAACAATTCAAGTACTGTGGAAACACGATCAGGATAACACAAGATTTAGCAGCTTCTACATTAAAGGACCTCAGGTTCATGGAATATAATATTCTGGAAGGCAAAGGAGATAGGATTACAACCAAGAATCACCTACCCAGCAAAACTGAGTATAATCCTTCAGGGGAAAAAGTGGTCATTCAGTGAAATAGAGGACTTTCAAGCATTCTTGATGAAAAGACTAGAGCTGAATAGAAAATTTGACTTTCAAATACAGGACTCAAGTGGAACATGAAGAGGTAAACAGGAAAGAGAAATCATAAGAGACTTATTAAGATTGAACTGTTTACATTCCTGCATGGAAAGATGATATTTATAACTCATGAGACCTTTGTCAGTATTAGGGTAGTTGGAGGAAAAAAATTATATGTATGTATATGTAGATAGATAGAGGGCACAGGGTGAGTTGAAGATTAAGGGGTCATATATGGAGAATAAAATTAAGGGATGAGAGAGGATGATACTCAGAGAAGAAGAAAGGGAGAGGTAGAATGGGGTAAACTATCTCACACAAAAAAAGCAGAAAAGTGGAGGGGAAACGGGGGAAGGTGAGAGAGAATGAGTGACTCTTATTCTCATAGGATTTGGCTTAAGGAGGGAATAACAAACACATTCAATTGGGTATGGAAATCTGTCTTACCCTACAGGAAAATAGAGGGAGAAGGGGACAAGAGAGCAGGGGGATGATAGAGAGGAGGGCAGATTGGGAAAGGGTGTAATCAGAAGTAAATACTTCTGTGGAGGGACAGGGTCAAAAGAAAGAATAGAATACATGGGAGGGCAGGATAGGATTAAGGGAAATAGAGTTAGTTTTTCACAACATGTCTACTATGGATGTGTTTTGCATAACTGCACATATACAACCTATATTGAGTTGCTTGCCTTTTCAATGAGGGTGGGTGGGGAGGGAGGAAGAGAGAAAATTTGAAACCTAAAGGTTTTTTTGTTGTTGTTTTTGTTTTTGTTTTTAGGCAATTGGGGTTAAGTGACTTGCCCAGGGTCACACAGCTAGTAAGTGTCAAGTGTTTGGTCTGAGGCCAGATTTGAACTCAGGTCCTCCTGATTTCAAGGCCAGTGCTCTATCCACTGCGCCACCTAGCTGCCCTGAAACCTGAAGTTTTAAAAACATATGCTTAAAAAAAAATGTTTCCACATGCTACTGGGAAATAAGAAATACAGGAAATGGGGTACAGAAGTCTATCCTGCCCTACAGGAAAACAGAAGGGGAAGGGGATAAGAGAATGGGGGGGAGAGATAGAAGAGAGGACAGACTAGGGGAAGGGATATTCAGAATGCATGCCATCTTGGGGTAGGAGGGGGGGGAGATGGGGTATAAATTTGGAATTCAAAAACTTGTGGGAGTGAATGTTGAAAGCTAAAAATAAATAAATTTATATTAAAAAAAATTTAAAAAAGAAACACTAAAAAAATAAAAAAATATAAATTTTAAAAAAATTTTTTAAAAATCATGCAATTAACAGCCTCTATAGGTGTCCCTCTGGCCACAGAGAAGAATACAGTTCTCAGTGAGTAGTCAAGTGATTATCAGAGAACACTTGAACATGAAAGCTATGTAGAGTATCAGCAGGATTCTTGTTAGTGCTGCCAGCTTCAGAAAAAATGACATTAACTCTGATCAAGACAATGGAACCAGAGGACTCATGATGAAACATGCTATCCACTTCCAGACAGAGGGCATGCGGACTCACACTCACTCACACATACACACACACACACACAGAGCTGAGAGTTTGTTTTGCTTGACTATACATATTTATAAGGATCTTTGTTTTTCTTCCTTTCTCAGTGGGTGGGGGATTGGAGGTGGGAGGAAAAGAATTTAGAACTGGAACTAAGATACAACTGAATTTTAGAGAATACTATAATTCATCACGTTGTGCTAAGAGATTCCGAGGAAGATCCATAGCCAGGGTAATGGACCACCCTGATGAGTGACTAGGTCTCACGGGAGTCAAGAAGGTTTTGAGAGGCCCCAAACTCAGTAAGATTAGCCAGTGGTATGAAAGAGAGAAAGGATAGACTGTAAAGTATTTGAAAGGAGGGAATAGTTCACTCTTTGTATTTGTATGTAATAGGCCTTTAACAAATACTTGATTAACTGAAATGGAAATAAAGAACATGAGGTCATCAATTCTGATATTCAATGTATCTCTCGTTGGATTTATTAATGGATGGACAACCCTAATAGATGGCAGAAACCTAAATGAAGAATTATTTTCCTTTCCCCATCCCACTCCCTGCAACTGGGCTATCTTCCCTTCCCCCTTCCACCATTCTAAACACCCAGAAGGTAAAGATTTGGTCTGCCTTTTGTGTCTTGCTTCAGAATATTGTTGTTATCTTGCTCTACACTCAGAGGTTGATATACTGTTATCCTTGGGAGGTGGGGGTCTCCTTGTATCCCCTCAAAGGTGAGCCCTCCTTATAACTATACCCATTAGGTACTCTAGGAAATAAACCCATTTAATTGGGGTACAAGATCAACATGCTTTATATCAAAATCCATTTGATAGTGAGAAGTGTTCTATTATGGCCACAGAGAGTTTAATAATAGCCTGAGAATCTCTGTGTTACTTGACACACAAGAAAAATTAACATAAATGGTAGGTAGCCTCCTTCAATACCTAAACAGATCTGAGATTCCATGGATGTGGGTGTTTCTTCTACAACATAGATCATGATGCAAGCTTGTCTTAGTGAATAGTTTCATGAATTGCTGTAGATAAAAAAAATCCCCTGCCTGGAGGTCAAACTTTTGGTCAGCTTCTCTAAAATTATTGAGGCTGGTCTTTGGATTGCATTCTACTACCAGAGTCATGTGAGAAGTCTTTCCAACTTGCTAGTACTGCCTAAAGAATGTGCTCCTCTGGTAGTCTTCAAGAAGCCAGAGTCATTTTCTGATCATGAAAGGGTATAGGAATAGGAATTAAAGACAGCTTTAATACAGAGCTCATCAAAGTAGGCTTTGGGTACAGTGGGTGCCAACCAGTGCCTACATCCTAGAATTGATGGGGCAAGCCTGAGCCCTGTGCCTTAAGCCTCTAACCTTTTCTAAAGAGGTGTGACTTTACCCTTTGTTTCTACAGTTGGTACCAGGGCCATGTGGCTATTTTACCAGCTCTTAGCCCGCTAGTAAGGCATGGGAGGGTGACAGAGGTTGTTGGAATTTGGATTACCAGTGTGAACCAGAGATGTGTTGCCTCAGATTGGATGCTGGAGATTGTAGATATGCAAATGAAAAGCGGGAGATTTGTTTTTTTGTTGTTTTTTATGGGTGGGGCAGTGGGGGGGAGGGTAGAGTCCTAGGAACAATTAAGAATAAGAGGAAAACAATAGAGTCATCTACCTGATCATTTCCCCTAGAATTACCCCTCATTATAGACCCACATCACTGTTCACCCTTCCAACACCCCCCTGAGTGCCTATACACCTGGACAATCTAACAAGAGTGTGTAGTTAGAGTCACTTAGGTGAGCGGAAAACTAACTTCCTCCTCTTAGATAACCCCCACCCTCATGGTGGAGCTACCCTTTCCCAACTCCTTCCAGGACTTTTTTAGTCAGCCTTCCCAATGCATCCCTTGTTCAGGAGGAATCCAGCTGTTGAGAAAATAGTAAGAGGACTAAAACTGCCGAAGACAGCCTCCTGCTTACCAAATCTCTTTCCCCTGAGGTCATTTTTCAAAACTGGGTTGTACCTAAGGAGTAATAATGAGATCCAGGTTCCTGTGGTTTCTTATTCTTCTTGGAGTGGCTGTAAAAAGATTAGATGGATAGAGCACAGGGCCGGAAGTCAGGAAGACCTGAGTTCAAATGCAATCTCGAATGCTTACTAGCTTGGTCACTTAATCCTGTTTGCTTCAGTTTCCTCATCTGTAAGATGAGCTGGAAAAGAAAACGGCAAACCCCTCCAATGTCTTTGCCAAGAAAACCCCAAATCAGGTTACAAAGAGTCGGATGTGACTGAAATGCGTGAACAGCAAAAACAAGAATCTCTAAGAGCTCCTGAGTTCCCATTTCACAGAGGAGTCTACCAATTCAGATGGAAGGCCCAAACCTTGGACCAAGTCATTTTCCTTTGTATAGCTCATTATTACAGCTCCCCATTCTCTGCCTTTCCTTCCTAACAATGAAACACACAGATCAGAAACAGTTCTGATCGATCACATTTTTATCTAAACTAAGAAAGATGCTGATTAAATTGGAAAGTATAAATTAAGTTTAAGGAACAGGAACACTTTGGTTTTAACATGTTAGGCCCTTCACAATCTGCATGATTTGTCTATCAGGGAAAGTTCTGCCTTATAATATAGTTTAAGATCTGGTACTGCTAAACCTCCTTCCTTTACTTTTTTCCCCCATTATTTCCTTTGACATTCTTGACTTTTTGTTCTTCCAAATGAATTTTGTTATTTTTTTTTCTAATTCAGTAAAATAATTTTTTGGTAAGAATAACTTTGAGTGGATAAGTTATTTTGACTATTACAAATACCCAAATTAACTGTAAGTGACATATGAAGAATGATGCTACCTGCAACCAGAGAAAGAACTGATAAATAGAAGTTTGTACAAAGTAATTTTACATACATATAACTATTTGTGTCTAATGGTAGTCATTTCTAGAGGGGGAGATAGGGAAGAAAGAAAAGGGAAAAGAAGAAATTTACATGATAATTTTGTTGTATATTTGAAAGGAATACCAAGTTGTGCATAATAGTTTTACAGTTTCATGTGCAATCATCTTTTTATTGTACTATGTTGTGGAAATACTTATTTTATTCAATAAATTAAAAATGAAATAAATTAAAAAAAAAAAGAAAGTTCTGCAGAGATCAGAGCCTCAGTCTGTCCCTTCTGGCCATGGTTGCCTAAGACGTAGGAAAGCTCAGGTGCTCTTTGATACCAGCCATGGAGTGGGGTTCCCTCTAATCTAGTCTATTTCTGCCTCCTCAGTCTCACCTGATTCAGCATCTTAGCTTGGCCCCAACTCTCCATTCACACTTCTGGTACTCCTGGCAATCTCCTTTTCCTCTTTTAGGACAAGAGAAGAGTGGACTGTCTCTTAAAGATAAAATCCCTCTGTAGTCATGAGACCGGACATACCAAGGAATTCTCTTCTTCCAGCAGAACTCTATTTCTAAGAATACATCCTTAGTCCATGTCACTGAGTTACTATATAATCTTATACTGAAGATTTGAAAGTGTTAAAATTGGTATAGTTTCTATAGTAAAAGAAATCAAACTCTAACTGATCTTTCATCTTCAGTAAAAAAAAAGGTTACTTCAGAGTATGTGAATAAATGCACACATAGAATACATCTACGTGTATATACACATATATGCCTATATGTATATCATATGTGTATATATGTATATGTATACACACATACATACAGCATGAACCTGTAATTTCATTGGTCGAGTCCCTAAACCATTCTGAATACCTGGTGAATTCCACTAATACAGACTAGTATCTGCTCTATGTCCTAAAGCCACAGATAGTTGCTTGGGGGTACTTCAAGGTTAAGTGACTTGCCCAAGGTCACCTAACCAGTATGGCAGAAGGTGGGACTTGAACCAAGATTTTCATGTAGCTGGCTCCGGATCCAGTATGCCAGGTTGTGCCTGCTTCCATCTCTCTGTTTCTGTCTCTATTATTTTTTTCATATTGTCTGTCCCCTTAGACTATGCACTTCTTGAGAGCAGGGACTGTCTTTTGTCTTTCTTTATATCCCCAGTGCTTAGCCTGTGCCTGGAACCCAGTAGATCCTTAATAAATGCGTATTGACTATTTCTGCCTCCCTCATACCTCCCCCCACAAAAAACCCAGGTGAATCCAATGGGAAAAGATGAAAAAAAATCAGGATTTTTTGTTATTGTTTGTTGTTCTAGAAAAATGAAACACATTTTCTGACATTGTCCACAGATGTGTATTTTGATGTTCTTTACGGATAGATGGTAAGATTATTTTGAAAATAAACTGGTAGCGAGAAACCTAACTTTCGGCTCAGGGACTAGGCAGTCATATTTGGTATGCATTTCTCATACCCTCTGTATTCCTCAGGTAATTTTCTTCTCCCAAAGCTTCCCTGTTCACTATCATTAATCCTCCAAACAGCCCTGGGAGGTAAAATCACGCATGTAATTTCCTCCTGGTCCTAAAATACTGTTTAGAATTTTGCTTTGAAACTGCTTTCAGAGCAAAGAGTTTGGCTCTCTAAAATGAACCCGTAATAAACAAGGCTGAATTCTCTCCAAATTGCCTCTGAGAATTACCTGCTCATCTGGAAAAATAATCAGTGTAATTTTCAGAAATGTTGTTTTCACCGAGCAGCAGTGTCTTTGAACAATGTCCGTGTCTCCGTTCCCTATCCTTGGGCAGTGTGGGCTCTGGTGGGAGTCTCCACTTTTCCACACAAATCCCAAAGTGAATGTTTGTGTTTCTCATGTTGGTTCTTCCCATTCGTGGCCCCAAGAGGGAACACTGCCAAGATGTGAACAGTTTAGTCTGGAAAGGGGACTGGTTAGAGGTGATGTGATTAAAGGCTCTGAGATCACTTCTGAAAACCAACTGCTCCTTCCTCTTTCATTGGCTACTGAACTCAAGATGAAGCTTAACACCAGTCTGCTAGGAACCTTGCTCCAGAAGGCCAAGAGCATATTCCCTGGGCCTAGCTATAAATATACTTCAGCATCCCTGATTTCCTCTCTGTGGGGGAAATATGACAATAGACAACATTGTGTGTTTATCTAGCAATTTAAGCTTCTCAAAGTACTTTCTTTACACATATCAATTATCTCATATTCCTATAATAGCCTTATGAGGTAGACACTACAGGTTCTAATTTATTCTCACTTTGGAGAAAATAGAAATGGGAGTTCACAGAGATAGAGTGAATATAGGACTGGACTTATAATCAAGATGATCCGAGTTCAAATTCTATCTCAGACACTTGTTAATAATAGTTAGCATTTACATACTGCCTACTACGTGCCAGGCACCGTGCTAAGTATTGTACTTTAATTATTATTATTATTAATATTATCTTATTTGATTTTCACAACAACCCTAGGAGTTAAGTGTTATTGTTATCCCCGTTTTGCAGTAGAGGAAACAGAGACAGAGATTAGGTGACTTGCCCTGAGCTATACAGCTCCGAAAGGTGCGAAGCTGGATTTGAACTTGAGTCTTCCTGATGTCAGGCCTAGTGTTCTCCTTATCTGAAAGGGGCAGGGGCAGGGAATGATGACCTCTAAGATTCCTTCTAGCTCCAAAATCTAAGCAGAATCAAATCTGAGACCTGAGTTCAAATCTGGCCTCAGACACTTAGTAGCTGTGTGACCCTGGGCAAGTCACTTAATCTTGTTTGCCTCAGTTTCCTCACCTGTAAAATGAGCTGGAGAAGGAAATGGCAAACCACTCTGATAGCTTTGCCAAGAAAACCCCAGACTGGAGTCATGAAAAGTCAGATATGACTGAACAACAATGACAATATGCTAAGATTTGACCATAGGTCTTATAAAGTCCTCATTCTGGACCACGCGGTAACTGGTTATTCTGCCTGCCCTCTCCAAAGTTAAAGTGAGCCTTGTCTTGAGCAGTAAATTCAGGCTGGTTTTTTTTTAAATGTGTGTGTGTGTGTGTCTGTGTGTGTGTGTGTGCATTTGTGTATTAAAGAGTGTCTTTGTTAAGCTGAGGAGAAGGAATAGAAATTTCAAGACAATTTGGTAGCAGCAGATATTTTAACTCATAAATATCTTTATCCACTTGGGGAATGTGTTTCCTGTTTTGACTTGTACTCTAAATCTATATAATTTTTAAATTGCAGGTTTACGTCAGGAGAACAATTTAGTCAAGTATTACTTTCTTCAGAAAACATGTCCTTATTGTAGCACATAAACAGTGGAATGTGAACGGATGGAGAGAATGCAGAGATCTGTTAATCCCCCCCCCCCCATAGGGAGGGTAAGAACTGATTTTTCAGGTTCTCTATAGGTCCTGCTTTCTGAGCAAAGGGGGTTCACCAAAAGGACAACAGTGCCAAGCTTGGGTCCAGGCATCTCAAATGGAAAGGGATTCCCCCATTGTCTTGCAAGAAGAGACTTCCCTGTAAAATCAGGACTCCTTTGGACCTTGATACACCCTGTTCCTATGTATGCCCTCAGAGGCAGTGTGGGTCAACGAAAAGATAATTAAATTTAACATCAAAGGAGTTGGTTTCAAATCAGGTATATGCTACTTACTATAGTGCAGTGGCAAGAAGAGTAATTCTGGAGTAGGAGGCTCTGGGTTCAAATCCTAGCATTTATATTTATTGCCAGTGTGATCTTGAGTAAATCACCTACCTTCTTTAGATGCCGTCAGCAAAATGAAGGCATTAGATTAAATACCTTCTGAGTTTCTGTCCAGTCAGTCAGTCAGTCAGTCAGTCAACAACAGGCTTTTATTAAGCACTTATTATGTGCCAGGCACCGTGCTAAGTGCTGGGAATATGAGTACAAGCAAAGAGAAGGATAGCTGTGCCCTCAAGCAGCTTACATTTTAGTTGGGGGGAGAGGAGAAGGCAAAGTTAGGTGGCACCATAGTGGATAGGGCACAGGGCCTAGAGTCAGGAAGACTCATCTTCGTGAATTTAAATCTAGCCTCAAATACTTACTAGCTGTATAACCCTGGGCAAGTAACTTAACCCTGTTTGCCTCAGTTTTCTCATCTGTAAAATGAGCGGGAGAAGAAAAAGGCAAACCTCGCCAGTATCTTTGATAAGAAACCTCCTTCCCCCAAATGGGGCCACAAAGAGTCAAACATGATGGAACAACAATGAAACAATACTTGTGATTGTGTTTAAGTATACAAATTTGTTAAACCACTTTAAATTTCACCAACATTTTACACAATTTTTCAATTAATCATCATGAAGAGTTGGATACGACTGAACAACAGAGCATGGCAACCCAAAAAAAGAAGCATAAAAAGGGGGTGGGGGTTTGAGGCAGGAGAGAGAACATGATGGAAAAGCCTATTGGAAAATGAAGAAATGGTTGGCCTATCCCCCTTGAATGGAGGAGCTGTCCAATCAGAAGTAGGAGGATCCCAGGGCAGTGGGTACTTCTGAGGTGTGAGTTCCAGGGCTGAAGTGATCTTTTAGGGTGGAAAGTTTGTTGGGAGAGGGTGGAGAAGTCCAGAGGATGCAGCTTGGTGGGAAATGAAGGAAAAAATCTCTCCCAGTTTTAGCTCTTATGATCTTATCCCTCTCATTGCCCTCAAGGGCACTCCATCTCTGATCTTTGTGTCTGCATCAGCCTTCCCCCCCCCCCGCCCCCCGTGCCCGATGCCCCCATTCCATTCTCATTTCCATGTCATAAAATGCCTCTCTGCTAGTACCCACCCCAGCCAACTTGTATGGTAGATGATTTTTAGAAATCCATGCTTATTGATTGATCCTATCCATGTGACATTATGTCATCATTTGTAAAATGAGGATCTTAGACTAAATGACCTCTGAGGTACCTTCTGGTTATATGAGCATATAACCCTTTGGGGGACCCTAAATGAATGTGTAGGCATCTGGGTAGTGGCAGATAATGGAAATATTCAGCTCTGGCAGGTTAAACCGCCTTACTTGTGCCTGAATTGCAAATAAATTGGGTTAGTAAGCCCCAGACCTATATTTCCTTGCATCTCCCGACCTCAATTTCCCTAGGGTTTCTGAATGACCATTTGTGAAGAGAAGATTTAAGCTGGAATGGAAGGGCCTTGGCTTTTAAAAACTATTAACACCGGACTATGGAGTTATAGAAAAACTGAGCTAATGAATAATATGGACTTGAGTTCATTCAAAAGAAAACTAGTTGAAGTAAGAACAAAAAAGAAATATACACATATCTGATATACAGAGGCTTCCAGATTTCATGGCATGAAATTTTGAGCCTTTCAAAATCTGGGACTTGATGTAGAGATGAATTAAACAGATAATATCAATGTAATACTTCTGTAAAAGAAAAAAAAAGACTAATGTTATGTTGTATTAGGAAAATGACTGTGTACCAATAAGGATAATTATTATTCAGCTTATCTAAACCCCAGAGAAAGCTTCCTGGGGCCAGCCAGTGCAGAATTTTTATTTTATTTATCTAAAATATGTCTGTCACTCTAGGTCTTCTGGGGCCTGTGCACAAAACACTAATTAGGGATTTAAGCTCAATCTTAGAGTGGAAAGTCCCCTTAAAAGAAGAGAAAACAACCAGGGAAGGATCCTTTCTTTACCAGTGAGATATTAACCAGATCAGCCTCTCCCAGGGCCTGTGGAGAACCTACTTCTGTGAGCTTCTTAGGTGATGAGCAGAAGTGACTGTAGTTTTAGACCTTGGACACACTGCCTATATGTCTGTTGGCCCAACTTACAGGACAAAGCTTGTCTTGCCCTCCTTATTACAGTTATCTCTTCCACATCATGGGGGTTAGGGACACAGTGCCTCTATGATCTGAAAAGTCGGCATAAAAGTTTTTGGATTCCTCTTTGTACCAGAGAAGAAGTCTGAATTATGGTATTAAAAGATAAAATATGTTGATATTAGGCAATACTATACATATATTTTAAGCATTTCTGAATTTCTAAACTTTCACTGTGTCATCTGTAGCTTCTGCAAGACTTCCAAAAAATTCCCACTCAATTTCTTATGCCAACCTATGATATATTGAAACCCTGATGGAGAAAGTCGCAAAGAGGAAACTTGCGATGTGGAAGAAATAACTGCAGATGTAGGAGGTTGGTAAACCAGGATTTAGATGAAAAGAAAGAAAGATTATCAGAGATAAGGACCTTTCAGAAACTCATCAGCCCCTTCTCACTTTGGAAAAGGCCAAAGACAAGGGATGAGAAAAAGAAGTAGCATCAACCTCTTGTGTTCTCCTTATATTGGTTTGTTCCTTCCTTACACCATTTTCCCACATCTCTGTAACATCCATTTGGCCTTATCACCCATTAGATCCACTGTGTGTTTGTTCCTTTGGTCCTTGATTCTTTTTCACACCTTCAATCACTTTCTAATTACAGTCCTGTCCTTTACTGCTGTCGGTCCAAGACATTTCCATTTCTCCAGCCCACATGTGCCCATGTCCAAGCCCAGCTGGCCACTTTTGGCTTATCCAAGATGTTTCATTTTCCCCTAATTTCTCCACAGTAGAATGCACAGTTATCCCTTCCACATAGCACAGGTTAGGGGCATGGCACCCCTGAGATCTAGAAAGGCCATGTAAAATACTTTGGCCCTCCAGAGAAGAAGGTTGTGTACCAGAGAAGTCAGAATTTTTTCTTTTTCTTTTATGGGGTGTTTACAGTACCTTATTGTAAAATTTGGGTTAAGTATTTGGTCATAGGCTCTGTGTCATCTTCTGGCCTTTGTGTGCCATCTGCAGCTTCCTCAAGACTCCTCCCAAATTCCCATTTAATTTCTTATGCCAACCCACGATACATCAAAACCGTGATGGGTAAAGTCCTGATGTGGAATGATAATTGTAAATTCCTTGAGGGCAGAAACTATTTTCATTTTTGTCTTTGTATCTCTAACATGGGACTGGGTCCACAGTAGGTTTAGAACCATTTTTACAGGTATTTGGAGGTGTCTGGGGAAGAGCTCAAGCAAGTCACTGCTTTTACTCTGCCATCTTGGAAATATCCCATAGTAGATTAAAAAAAAAAAGAAAGAAAGAAAACACTGATTGAATTGACTAGAATTGAATCATTGCTGTTGTCATTATTTTAATGAGAAACTTTTTCTTGGATCTAGAATGAAGAATATTTGTTAGAAACATTTATGCCATTTTCTGCTTCTGTTTCATTTTCTCCTGGACTTAGAGTTTGGGCTTAGAGGATGAGAGTGACCTTCACTATTACACTCTAGGATCCTTGGTGTCCCACTTGACCAGGGCCCACCAGTCTTGGCTACTGCAAGACACACAAGTCTGGTGGTTTTCTACAGGAACTCATTGTGAGTACATAGAACATGTGTGGAGATTTTGAGGGACCCTGGCAGAACCTTGTCCCATCCACCCAAACATCCTTGGCATACAATAGCAATTTTTGTACCTTATGCAAGTAGTAACTGGATGGGATGAGGTAAGCATGGGGTGTTAGGTTCACCTGGGATGTGACCACTACCTGGAAAAATCCCCACCACATTCCAGGACATTATGAGATTTCTAAGCTGCAGAAAGGGTAGAATGTGCATCCCAGGTTGGTGCTAATGCCATTGATCAGGGAAGGGAAGGAAGCATACTCAGAGACTGTACTGGACTAGGCACCATCCATATTCTCACTCTGAGGCAAAGGTCTAGTTTTCCTGTACCAGTCATGGCTCTGTGTCAGACACTGAAATTCCACTAATAGAGATCTTTTCTTTGAGTCTTGAAGCCTATTCAGTCTTCAGCAATATCTCCCTGAAATGCACAAGGAGTACCTTTAATTAAGGGGATTTATTCTGTGAAGTTTGGTTTCATTCAAAGGGCCTCACTTGAGAACTTAGAGGGCTACATGTGGCAGGTTCCCCACCTGTGACCTAGGAAATGCTTTACTTCCTACAAGTAACTCCCCGGAATCCCATAACCTTGGGATCAAATGTACCTTAAAACAAATTTTTGCAAACAAACAATCAGTTCCTACTAAACTGAAATTAGTCCCTACCAAGAGACAGTAAGACCTTATGTCAACAGAGTATAGGATCATCACTGAGTCATAGGTGCTCTAGGAGTTGGGAGACAGCCATTGAGAGGGAAAAAATGAGGCATATCAAAGACTGACTTCACAAACTAGGAACCCAGCCCACTTCTCATCACCATTACCCTCAAAGGATGGGAACAAGGCATTCACCCCTTCCCATCCGTTGGAGAAAATGGCTCCTCTTCGGTAGGCAGGATTCCCAAAAGAATTCTCAGCATATTTTTAACTCTCATCTGGTATGAATGATGATCGGCCTCATTTTGCAAGAAGCAATGAGATGATAAATGGGTGTCTTAACAAGCTGTAATTATAGATTAGTACAAGCTAGTGACTTACAAATATCCCTTCCCAGCATTGCTTAAAAAATACAGCCCTTATCCAAACAAACTTCCCTCTGGACATCCCCAGCCTTTGGTCCAAGATAGTTTCCAGTCCCTCCTACACAAACTGCCCTCTCTCAGCTAGGCTGGGCATCCCCAGCAGTGAAAGCACTGGCCTGTAGCCCCTCACCAAAAATAAGATGAGAGGACGGGTCAACTTGGTTCATTCTCCATCAAATTTTCTCCTTCCCATCAGATTCCTCCCAAGGTTTACATGGGAGCTGAACTATACTTGTGATGTTCCTATCACATGGATTCTCTAACCAGGAAGAGGAACCATCAGGACCTTAACTCTATGACTAATCCTCCCCATCCCTTTTCCCACCTGTTTCATTTGGCCTATAACTTGTCCATAATCCAAAGGGACCCTACAATTCTCATTCTATGGAAATAGTGTTCAGGTTTCTTCCTCTATCCCATCACAGTAGCATAAAGGTAACACAATTCCACTATGTCATTCCATACTACCTATATGATCCTGAGCAAGTCAATTCTATCTCTCTGAGACTCAGTTTCCTCATTTATAAAATGAGGGGGTTAGGTTAGATTGTGTGATTTTTAAGGTGTGACAGGACATAAAATCAGAGTGCCAAGAAATAGATGAATTTGCCTTCTCCATGGTATCAAAAGGGAGAAATCATAATATGATGGAAAGACCACAGAATTGGTGATGTGTAGAACTCATTTCTAATCTCAGATCTGTCTTTCCTGAGCTGAGTAAACTTAAGTAAATCACCTAATTTCTCTGTGCCTCAGTTTACCCATTTGCCAGATGGGAATATCATAACTCCCCTACTTGTCTCACACAGTTGTGAAGATCAAATGAGAACAGAGCAGCGGCAGGAATTGGAAATAGTTTAAGTGAGTGTGGGAGTTAAGCAAGTGTAGACAGTTCTTCTTCCCCTCCTCACCTACTAGCTAGCTCGGAATCTCGCCTGAGTCAGTGTTTACACAGCTCTGTGCAACCTGTTTGGCAACATCTCCAAGATTCCCATGTCCTTGGTGCCTGTGGACTAAAGTTCACTTGTACTGCCAGCAGATATTCATTGAGCTCCTACTTGGTTCTAGGCCCTATGGAGGAACACAGAGATGTGGAAGGAATGGTCCTTGCTCTCCTGATGCTTGAAATTTAGTTGTCATAGGGGCACAGAGGAAACAGGCCATTTGCTTACAGCATGAGTCAAAATCTGAATCAGAGCATGGGGTAGAGAGAGGGAAACCTATGAATCTATCATGCACCAGACATTGTCTATGGTGGGGAAGAACTCAAACCTTAACCCCATGTCTGAGACATAAGCCCAGAAGACATTACCATAAAAGTAGCAGAAACCCTCCAACTGGTAAACGTCAAGTGTTTTGGAGAGAGGTGGGGTTAGCCATGGCTTCCATATGGAAGAGCACCAGAAAGAATGGCATCTTTTTCCATAAAATTACTTGGAATCTGGTCAAGTGATCCATGCTCCTGGGTGGTATAAGCTATGTTCTTGCTTTGAGACCATTTCTGGAGCATCTGAAATAGGCATGAAGAGCAAGCTGATGAGAATTAAACTGATTTCATAAGAGAAGCAAAAAGAGCGGCTTTTTCCTACTAATGACCTCAAGTACAGTCTGTGGCCAGAGGTGTGAGAGCTATGGTGCTGATCCTCCTTATATCTGGCACACAAACTCCTGGATTTGGAGTTAAAAGACCCCAGTTTCAACCTCAGCTCTTATTACCCACATGACCTTGGTCAAGTTACTCTGAAGTTCAGTTTTTTCATCTGTAAGACAAGAATTGTCTTTTCAAGATCTATATTCTATGATTCTGCGATAAATACTCTGTCATTCATTCATTCAGCTCTGATTTTTCTTTACCTATGTGCAGATATCTTAAAAGTTCAGAAGTACCAAAGAAAGGAAGGAGAGAAAGCTTCCATTATACTCAAGTAACTTTAATGAATGTACTCTGGGTTTTGGCAGACAGCCCTCATTAAAGGGTTAAATTAACGAATGTAGAGATGGAGGAGAAAAAATCTATTTCAGACCAGTAAGAAAACCCAATAAGCCAATAAGAGAGGCTTTCCACCAGTCTCAAAATCTCAAATGATAGGAACTCAGGCTCATTTCTCCTTTGTGCCTGTTTATGAAAGGTCACATCATCTGACATTCTGGATATTCCTAAATTTACAAGGCAGAACTGATTTCCCAGCTTTTTCCTTCAAAGACATTTATACCTACCCTATTCCCTATCTTTCCAGATAGGACACACGGCTAATAACAGAGTTCCCTATCCACTCTGACCTATCATGGAGCACGATTCCAAAGCCCCACTTCTGTTCTGAAGTCCCCACCGGGCTCCTTCCTACAAAGGGTTCAGAGGTATCAGAACTATATACTCCAAGCAGTTCTGTTCGCCATTCAACTTAAAGTGACAACTGCTTAACTGTTACTGTTCATTTTAACTCTAGCAGCCAAAGATGTATTTGTCAACCAAAGAACAGAATCATTGTTGCTGACGTAGGCCCCTACTGCCATTTAGAATCCTAGAAACTGCTCTAGCCAGTGGCTCACAGGATCTCATCAGAGGATAAGATCTTAGTATCTCAGATTTAAAACTTAAGAGATCTTAGAGGCCACGTTACCCCCCCCACCCCTGATTTTAGAGGTGAGAGGAACTAAATTCAGAATGTTAAGTGACTTGCCTAGGGTCACACATACAGTGAATAACATAACCAGGGTTTACACCTCTGTCTTCTAACTTCAAATCCAGCATTCTTCCCACTGGGCCACACTGCTGCCCTGGCGATCATTGCTCGAGAGCCCCCATTTCCCATTGGATCTACCCTTGACCAGCAGAAAGAAAACATGTAACATCACAATATGGCAGAAACATACTTGCTTAAAATAGAATAAAAGGTTAAAAAAAGGTAAAACAAGTAACAGACATTTTCTTATCCACAAACTCCTTCTAGTTTCAGAAGGGGTTCATTCATTTTTGCTCCTAGTACTGCCTTACAGTGCTACAAACCAATGAATAGAAAAGGTGTATATAAGGACTGCTCCATCAGACAAATGCTACTCTCAGTGTCTAAGAAAAGTGTGAAGTAATGAACGCAAGAATGAATTAATGAATTTAAAGATTAAAGTCTCAATGCCTGAGAAGTATCCTTTCATTCCCTCATGAGCGGGGTAAAGCTTCAATGGGCAAAAAGTCTGACACTTTAGTTTCTGAAAGTATTCATTGTCACATAAATGAGGAACAACTAGCTAGGAAGGAAGGAAGGAAAGAGGGAGGAAGGGAGGGAGGGAGGAAGAAGATAGAGCTCTTGGCTCGGCGCTTGTGTTTCTCTTCTCTCTCCCTGTCTCTTTATTCTTCTCTCCTTCACCTGGTACCTACTTTCCGAGCTTGAGCCTTCCTGTGCCTCATTGCTATTTCAAGACTTCTGCCCAGTCTCTGACCAAGCACGCTGCAGATGGCGCCATCCAGTGAGAACCGGAGCTACCTAGCAAACTCAGGCCTCCAAGGTCCGTGCTTCAGACTCCCCATTCTTTCCGCCGGACTGGCCTGCCTCTGAATTTTCTCGTATTGGATTTTGCCCAAGGTTCCAACTTTTTGAAGTCTTGTTGGCTCTTGACCGTCATCCAATTTGTTGCTTATCCTTCCAGCTTTGCCAATTGTACATTCAATGAGCGCACCATCTATACTTTCATACATCACTAATTAAATTGTTGAACAGCACAGGGTAAAAGACGGTTCCCTAAGAGACCACTCTTTGAAATGATACCTACCCTCTTTGGGACAATTCTTTGGGTCTGTCATGCAACCAGTTCCAATACTAACTGCACTGACTTTTGAACTGAGTTGGCCCTTCCCTGCCATCTGCTGGTCATCAGGATAATGTGGAAGGGGTCAGAAGAGGAGGCTAAATCAGGTCTTTCAATGCTATACGCTCATCAGGGTTGTTTGTTGTTGTTTTTAAGATGTCCATACTTCAAAGGCTTCCATTGTCGCCCAATTGGTTCAAAATGGAAAGGACTTTTTATCAAGCAATGTGGGGTGGTCAGACCATCCCACCAGCTTTTTGTAACTGTTTCCTTCCTTGACTACTCCAGATGCCAAGGAATCTCTTTCTTTTAGCATCACAGCTCTCATGCACACATTTTCTTGTTTTTGCCCGGAAAGAGTGGTATGACAATGACCAACTTGTGAAAGACTTAGTTACTCTGATCAATAAAATTATCCAAGACAATTCCAAAGAATTCATTATGAAAAAAAAAAACTATCCACCTCCAGAGAGAGAGAACTGATGAACTTTAAATGCAAATTGAAGGATAATTTTTTTACTTTTTTTTTTGCTTTTTTTAAAAAAAAATCATTGCTAATATGGAAATATGTTTTGCATGATTTCACATGTACAATTGATTTCCTATTGCTTGCCTTTCTTAATGGGTGGGGGAGGAGCTAGAGGAAAGGAGAGACTTTGGAGCTCAAAATTTAAAAAAATAATGTTAAAAATAAACAAATAATATTTTCTTTAAAAGAGCGTTATGGAAATACAGGTCACCTAATTTCCTTTCGACTCCTGTGCGCTACTGCTTTTTGCTGCTGTCTGGGATCTCAACTGCTACTGTGCCAGCACAAAAATATTTTTTCTTTATATGAAGCATTTTATTTTTTTTTCCTTCAAACTTTTGCTAAGTTTTGTTAAAGACTCTTACCTGCTTGTTTATCCCTTTAATCCTCATAAATCATTGAGGTGGCTTCCTTCCATCATTAGATCCAACAAACAGAAACTTTGCTTCCTACCACAGAACCCTTCTCTCCTTCTCCCTTTACCATTTTAGAGAGGAGGCCTTTCGTCCAACATAAACCTGACTCCAAGAATATCTGGCTTGCAGGAGAAGGGATAATAACATCTGTTCATGGCGCTGTGGGAAACAGAGATGACCATGAATACTTTCAGCAGTTAGTTCTGGGTTTTGCCATTGAGCTGATTCAGCAAAGCCCCAAAGAAACAGCCCAATAGAGGAGAACCACTTGCAGAGTCTGGGATGCACAATATTCCTTTGTGCTTTCCACCCCCCGCCCCAAGTATCTCAGTCCCAGCACTTCCATGGTGCTTGTAAACAGTGCTGCATTCTGTTTATGTGAAATCAGTTGTAATCACCATGCAATCCACATCACAGAAGCAAGGGTGGCTGGCCACCACTCAGTACAAACAGAAGTGACCTCAAGGAACCTGGGGAGAAGGGTGCAGAAGAAACCCTTTCGAGCTGCTGCTCCCCAGTCTTAGGAAAGCTCTATCCCAGGCCCTCATTCTGGTTTGTTGATGGGCTGGATGGGGACCAGTCCTCTCAAAGCCCACCCACACTGCAGTACAGAACCTCAGTTGCTTCCGTTTTCCCCCATCCCTTTGAGCTGTGAAATACAAACCAACATGCAACCATTTCCCTTACCCTCCAACAACAGCCTGAAAATTGCTACCTCCTCACTCACTGGGCATGTCCAAGGTTAGCAGGAAAATGGGTTTTCCTTTTCCTTTGTTTTCCCCTTCTTCCCCCTTCGAGGCAGAACTCAGTAGTGGCAGATACTGCCACTCATTTTATCTGCTTCAGGTTCCAGAACCAGAGTCTGATACTTAAGAGTGTCCAGCACCACCCCTTGTACAAATTAGGCAGGGATCAAAGATTTAGAGCAGGAAGGGAGCTGAGAGCCTAGAGAGTCATGATGCCATAGCTAGAAAGTCTAACTATCAAGTCTAACATTTCATTTTACAGATGGGGAAACTGAGGCCAAGATACGCTAAATAATTTGCCCAGATGATAGGTAGTATCAAGAATAGGTAGAGACAGATACAGGATTTGAATCCAGGACTTCTGACTCCAAATCCAGTATTCTTTTCACTGTACCACATAATAAATAGTCATTTGGTTGAATTGAGCTCCTTTGGGCTCAAATATTATCAAACAAACAAACAAACAAACAAACAAACACAAACCACCACCAAGAAGCAAACAGCCCCTTATGCAACTGAGAATCTCCCAGTTGGCTATTGTTTATTTCCATCTGAAAAAAGAGGGAAGACCGAGAGATCTAACCCATGAAGCCAAGAATGGGGGGGGGGGCTGATGGGACCCAACCCCTTGGAAATGCAGAATCTCAGAGCTTCAGGCTGCTGTTGCCACATTACTTTAGCTTGTCTCCACTCTCAAGGACTGGAGGGAGCAGGAGGGGTAATTGGACAGCTGACTATTAGGGAAGTGGATGATTTTTATTTTCTTTCCAAGGCTACCATTAAAGTTCCCTTCATTTTTTTCTTTTAAAGCTCTAGGCAGTTGCCAGAAATACCATATAAAATGTCTTTACGAAGTGAACTCAAGTCCCGCTTACACAAGCTGGCTCTGTTGGGGGAAAAAATAAAGAAGTGTTTCCAATTAGTGCTCGTGTCCAACGTTTCACTTGGTTCCTTACCTGCGCCCTCTCACCTAATTCTCTTGACTGTTGGCTGACCTATGCCTGGGGCCCTTGTGGTTACAGCTTATAAATGTTCCTGGTATTTCCCTCAGGGCCTGGGAAGGAAAGGAAATCCATTCTAGCTCACCCAATCTCTATACCAACAGCTTACACCTGTAGACCATTTTAGATACCGTGCACTGACTTACAACACAACCCTAAGTGTCAGAGAACCTTGGACAAGTTCTTCAATCATAAGATGACCTAATGGTTCCTAAGTCCTTTCCATTTCTAAACCCTGATCCTGTGATCTTTCATAAATGCAGTTATAAGTGCCCTTGGGGAGTAATTTTCCCAGACAGGTGGAATAGGGATAGAGTCCTAGGCTTGGAGTCAAGAAGATGACCAGGGCACAAAACAGGGGCTTATGTTTGCTCTCTTAATATAAAAGCCCTCCACGAAGGAGTCTCTTCCAAGGGAGGTAAGAGACTTAATATGATGCTATCCTTATAGCTCTGAGCCTAGTGATGCCCCTTTATAAAGAGGTCTTTTTGCAATATCAGCAATCAGTCCCCCTTAGATAGAAAGTCCAGGAGTGGACTCGCCTGATCTGAAATTCTTCTCTCCAGTCAGTGGTTGAGTAATGAGTCAATGCCACCCTATGGTCCACACCTCAAGGGGAGGGGTAGGAGCGGAGACATATAGTAGGAAAAACACTTCCCCCCTTCAAAAAATGAGTTTAGTCTTGCCTTTTCTAACCCACTCACAGGTGCCATTAGTCTGTTTGACACGGATCAATTAGGAGTATAGGTCAGCAGCTCTGGAAAAGTCCTGTGCATAGAGGATCTAAGACATCTCCAAAGGCCTCATGATGGAGAATGCTATATCCACATCCAAAGGAAGAACCATGGAGTTTGAATGCAGATCAAAGCATATTATTTGCTATTTTTTTCTTCTGTTTTGTTTTGTTTCCTCTTTCTGGTGGTTCCTTCTATTGGTTCTAATTCTTCCTTACAACATCACTAATGTGAAAATATGTTCAACAGGAATGTATATGCATAGCCTATATCAGATTGCAGGCTTTCTTGGGGAGGGAGGTGGCAAGGGAAGGGGAAAAACATTTAAAACTCAAAAGCTTATGGAAATGATTGTTGACAAATCAAAGTAAATTAATGATTTTTTTAAAAAGGGCTGTACATAGTTGCTAAGCCCCTCATCCGCACTGGGTCGCCAGACCACTGGGGGTCTACCTTGCTCAAAGCCCTAGGGCTCTTTCCACTGACAACATCTAATCAAATCAACAAATATTTATTATGAGCCTATGAGAAGTAATTCAAAATAGTAGATAGAGAGCTGGCCTTAGAGTAGTCAAAAAGGAATGAAAGAAGCATTTATTAAGCACCTACTATGTGCCAGGCACTGTGCAAAAAGCTCTGTAAATATTACTCATTTGATCCTCCCAACAATTCTAGGTAGGTAGGTGCTATTACTACCCCCATTTTACAGTTGGTGAAACTGAGGCAGCTTAAGTGACTTGTCCAGGGTCACATAGCTACTAAGTATCTGAGGGTAGATTTGAATTCAGATCTTTTTGACTCCAGGGCCAATGCTCTGTGGCTCTTAGCTTCTCATGTTCAAATCTTGCCTCTGATACAAACTGACTCTATGACCTTATTGTCATTTAGTTGCTCAACCCCCTTAGTGCTCCATGCAATTCTTTTTTTTTTTAAGGCAATTGGGGTTAAGTGACTTGCCCATGGTCACACAGCTAGTAAGTGTCAAGGGTTTGGTCTGAGACGGGATTTAAACTCAGGTCCTCCTGACTTCTATGCACTGCGCCACCTAGCTACCCCTTCCATGCAATTCTTTACGAAGACTCTGCAGAGCAAGTATGAGTCTACATTTGTTCTCTGAGGAGTTCCTTATGCCAATGAAAATGCAGGTTTTCTCCAAAAAAAATGGTGATGGGGCTGATATTTGCAAGGATCTCCCTGTGACATCTTCTTTCTCTTCATCCATACCTTGGGGAGTAGACCTGGGCCCCTCCTTCACAAGGGAATAGCTTTCTCTAAAAGCAGATAGCACTGTCCCTAGAATCTGATTGACCCCAATTTCTCAATCACTTAATGGCATGAAAGGTCCCAGCCCCAGGGAATCAGAGCTCCTCAGATTTGATGGATTTCTGAAGACCTTTCCAGTTCCCATGTCCTTCCCCATCTCCTGTCTTCATGACCAGAAGTGTTTCCACATGGAGATGAACAGCTAAATGCCTCTGTGTCCTCGGCAGGTACCCTTGCTGTGTCAGGATAAAGTCAACTTCTTTCTGTTAACTGATAAATATCTTAGATAATATTTTCTGTCAACATTAAACCTGAACTGAAAGTGTTCACAGCTGCCTCCAAAATGGTACTATGTACTGAGTCATTTCCTTCTCTAGTTCATTTTACAGATGAGGAAACTGGGGCAAACAGGGTTAAGTGACTTGCCCAGGGTCACACAGTTAATAAGTATCCGAGGTCACATTTTAATTCAGAGCCTCCTGACTCCAGGCCCAGCACTCTAACCACTGCACCACCTAGCATGCATAATGGCCACACGCCTGTAAACTGTTTTAGCAGACAGGCTAAACCAGGTCAAAAATAATGAAGGAGTCTCAAACCCTTTGGTGAGTTAGGGAGGTGTCTACCCCAAACATTCAAAGACTTCCCCTGGTGGAATGGGTGGATGAGAACAATTTATTCCAATGGCCATGAAGGCAGCTGAAGCAGGTGCTGTGCAGCACTTAGAGCTTGGTTAGAAATAGAAGACGCCAAGGTCATCCACTGCATCTTGAGCCATCACTAGTCCTGCTAGTGGATTCTGTCCTGCCACTAGGCTGACGACTCTGGAGGAGACAGTGAGTTTGGTGACTTAGTGCAACTCTGCCTCACTTAAATCCAATTTACAGACAAATCGAAGGACATCATCAAAGGACTAGGTACTGAGTACTTTGCTAGGCTGTGGGCGATGGGGCTACAGCCTATAAACTGGTAGCAATACCAACAGGGAAGGAAAGAAAATGAGGTTGAAGATCTTGGCTGGCCTGGACACTGATCAAAAGAGCAGCCCCCTCTATGTAATGGAGTGAGCTGGTACGTGCTTTATTGGGCTTTCTGAGGCACAATTGACCATGGAGGAAAATCACCTCTAATGAGTAGCAGGAAAGGCATGCTCAAGATGTCTCATAAAAACAGTAATTGTTATAATCCAGCATTATGAATAACTGCACCGAAATGCACAAATACACATTACAAGCTTGTCAAGGCAGGAAAGAACAAGAAAGACTGTTCCATTGTGAAATGGCAAGATTTCTAGATGATAGAGTTTCTCTTGGCTGTATATGCCCCGGTTAATGTCCAGCACCAGTGGTAAATTTATAGAACGTGCCCTGTTCACATTGCTATTCTCATGTGAATGGTTGGTTTATGAATATGTCCTTTGTGAAATTTCTTAGCATGAGAAAAAAAAAAAGGTTTGTTTAAAAACATTAATTGCCTTTCCCCAAATAAGAGTAAATACAATTGATGATTTAAAAAAATAACAACTCTGATCTCCTAATAGCCCCTAATCAAACTTTCTGCCATAACTTTTAAAATCTTACTTTGTATTATAATATATATATATAAAATTTATAACATATATATCACTTTTACTTCCCAAAATGTCTTTCCCCTGTTCCCTACCCAGCAAGCCATCCCTTATAATAGATATCTTAAAAGAAAAAAGAAAAGTAGTCCAACAAAACCAATCAACATAGTAACCTTACTGTCAGAATATATAGAATATTCCACACATATAATCTACCGTTTCTACACAGAATGGAGAGAAGTACATTTTCTCACTTGTTCTTCATGGCCAAATGTGTCCTTTTTAATAATAATGTTCAGGATCCAAGCTATTATTAGAAGGAATGATATATGTGGTCAGTAATTTTTCAGTCATATCAGACTCTTCATGACCCTATTTGGGATTTTCTTGGCAGATATTAGAGTGGTTTGCCATTTCCTTCTCCAGCTCATTTTATAGATGAGGAAACTGAAGCAAACAGGGTTAAATGACTTTCCCAGGTCACACAGCTAGTCAGTGTCTGAGGCTGGATTTGAACTCAGGTCTTCCTGACTCTAGAGGCTTGGCCCTGTATACACCATACCACCCAGCTGCCCAAAGAAGGAATGATACAGACATTTATTAACTTTAATTAACATTAACTCATTACTAGATTTCAGCAGTGTGGTGAGATATGAGGAACCTTAGACCAGAAATTGGCAGTCCTGGGTACCAGCTTTATTTCTGACTCTTAGCTCACTGTGAGACCACGGGCAAACTCCTTAACGTCTCTAGCAGTAGAACAAAAGCACTAGCAGATCCACCCAAGTCAGAAAGACTTTTGAGTAAGTGTTTTGGGATGGTCAGTATATTTGTGGTCTGAAGACCAGCCTCGCCAAATTGGAAGGGGCTCATCACCTCTGAATGGGCTGTAGAGGGGTGAAATCATTAGCCAAAGTCACTCTTGGTGACTGTCCACCAACAAAGAGGTTTTTAGTTATGTTGGCAGAGCGAATACCCACAGCGATGAAAGCACAAGTCATTGTAGTATGTGTTTATATAGGTATCTGTGTGTCATATCATATTCATTTTTATTTGTCCAAATCATTTTGGGGGTGGGGAGAAATTCCCTCTACTGATGAAGATTGGCAGCAGCATACATTTTTATCTGCAACTCATTTTGTTAGTTACCTGGGTAACTATATCCTTAATTACCTGGGGTGTTGGGAAGTTAAGAGATTGTGATAGAGCTGAGAAGCATCAAAAACAGCCTTGAAAATAGAAGTTTCTGACTTCCAGATTGGCCTTCTATTCATTACACAGCAATCCATCCCATCCCATCCCATCCCACCCCACCCCACCCCACCCCAGCCCAGCCCACACTACCCCATCCCACCCCATCCCATCCCTTCCCTTGGTGGTTGCCATTTCTACTTGAGTCTGACACCACTGCTCTAGGCAACTCTCTAAGACTTTATCTTACAGAGAAGATGCCAACCTGCATTTGTTCCCAGATGGTTTGCTTATCTGGGAGCTCCTTGTGCCCATGAAATCCCACTTCCATTTCCTACATTATATGTCTTTGAGTTACACTGTATGATAGAGGAGTCTAACACACAGACTGTATTATGATGCACAACACTACTCAGTGCAGCTAGAATCAGATTAAAATGTAATGGGGAAATAATTAACAAAATGAATAAGAATACAATAAGACAGAGATAATGTTAATATGTGGTTTACTAAGTCAATATGTGACCTACAGAGATCTTTAGGTATGGCTTAGCCGCCCCCTGTTTCTATTTGAATTTGATACCACTTTGGTATGTATGAATACATACAAGGTATTCAACAGGCATAGTCTGCAACTGCAAAGTACATAACATTCTCCCGTAACCCATACTCCAACCTTTTCTTCTGGTCTTTCCAAATAGATCATGGAAACTTAGCTATTTTTAAAAGCCTGTCCCATAGGTTCTCTTCCTGATTTTTATTTTTCTCTCTTTATGCAAAACTGTTTCCTTGCCTCTTTTGTAGATTGAATTAACTCAGAGATGTAAAGAATTTCTCTAAGATCACAGTCAAATTTAAAAATATTCCATTGGCTTGAACCTAGTTGTGCAGAAAACCTTGCTCTGCCTGTAAATCATTTGAATTCCAACCACAAAGAATACATTGGTGCATAGGAAAATGGCATTCTTGTGTCTTTCAGGAACAGATAGTTAATGTAGCAATTTAGTACAGTTTTGTGTGCAGAGGGGAAGGAGGATTTTTTTTTAAGTCTGGTTTTGCCTTTCTCCATATGTTAAAGAAAAACCCAATGATCCAGCCTTTCCAAATGGGAATAGAAGGGTTCATTTCTCTAGGCCTGCTCAGGAGATGTCACATTTTTAATCCTTAAATTTTAGAATTTTGTGGGCAAAACTGACTGGGGTGTGCTGTTCTGACCCTCTCACATATCAAAATTCTGAGTAAATGATGGAGTAAGACCACTGGCAGGTGTGGAGCAGCAGGACTGAGTGGGATGAGTAAGGAATTGATTGCAGGGTATGTGATTTGTCATCTGTTAAACCCTCTGTGGCTGTCTGTAGAAATTGGTTGTAGCCCAGTAAATGTGGGAAATGGATTTCTTGGTTACTTCAGGAGCTTGGATAGGCAATATATAATATTACAGTGAAAAAAGGATGCTAGATGTCTACCTAGGAGCCCCAGGGTAAAATCCCAGTTTTATTATATTTTACCTTTATAATCTTTGGCAAATATCTTTCTGAGCCTCATGTTTCCTTATCTGTAAAATGGGTATAGTAACAAATGGTACAACTAACTGCATTTCATTTTGTGACAGGATTACTGAAAGTAAATCAGGATAATGCCAAAGATAGATTTCAGCAAAACATTTAACAAAGTCTCTCATGCTATCTTTGTGTGCACAATGGAAAAATATGGGCTCAATGACCATATAGTTAGGTAGATTCAGAAGTAATTGAATGGGTAGATCCCAAAAATACTCATTCTTGGCTAACTGTCAACTTACAGGGAGGTCTTTAGTGGCATCTCCCTGGCATCTATGCCTGGCCTCGGACTAGTTGTCATTTTATCAAGGATTTGAAAGAAAACATAGATGAGATACATTCAAATTTACAGATGACCCAAAACTATATCAAGCATAGCTAATCTGTGCAATGACAGACCCAAGATCCAAAAAGATTTGGCAGGCCTAAACATTGTATAATCAAATAAGATGTAACATAATTAGGACAAAGGTAAAAAATCTTGAATCACAGTAATAAAACAACTCCAGCTAGAATATTGGTACCAAAAAAAAAAAAAAGAAATTCACCTTTGTTCCTTGACCAAAGTTCTTGAGGAATGAAAATTGAAATTCATTAAGAGGGCAATGGAAAGATGCTTGGTGGGCATACGCACCCTGCAACATAGAGTAATAAATTTTTAAGGGAGCTTTGCAGGAAATTGGAATGAATGATGTTATCAACGAAATATAAGATCAAAAAGGATGTTTTGGTTAGATGGCTGGAATGAAGAAAGATGGTGGACAGCCCGTGTGCTCCATTAGAACTTTTGAGGTGTCAGTAGCATGCAAAGACAGTCCTTGACACACTAACTAGACTTCCTGTGGTAACCTATGCCCAGGGGAAACTCGGCAAAAGTCAGACAGGATAGGAAGACAGAGAGCTGGTGCTGTCTTTATCATTGCAGGGGGCACCCGCAAAGATGAGATTACAAAATCCATTTAGGTATCTGAGTACCAAAAGAGAGCCTGTCTGGGGTTCAAAAAAAAAATCAACTTTACAAGTACAAGATAGAAAAGTTGTAGCTGACTGTGCAGCCAGGTGGTGCAGTAGATAGAGTGCTGGACCCGGAGTAAGGAAGACCTGAGTTCAAAGCTGTCCTCAAATATTTACTAGCTGTGTGATCCTGGGCAAGGCACTTAATCTCCTGACTCAGTTTTCTCATCTGTAAAATGCGGGTGATCATAATAGCACTTACCTCCCAGGGTTGTTGTGGGGATCAAAAGAGATAATATTTGTAAAGTGCTTTGTAAAGCTTAAAGGACTATATAAATGCCAGCTATTACTATTATCGTTATATAGAAATTTGTTTAATAATTATCTGGACGGCATAGAAAACAAAGCACATCCCCCTTCAACCACAGAAGTCCGATAGGTGTGTGTACTAACAGACACAGTCACTGTATTGTTTGTTCTTCTTACAAGTGTAACATTGATTATCTTGCCACATTGCTTGGAGTTAGGTCTGCTACGTGTCACCCCATCCCCCGGGTTCTCCAGCCCCCTTAACGGGCACTGGGCAGTGGCTAGGCTCCCTGCCAATAGCTCCAGCCTCTGCTGATGCTGCTCATTCCCCTGCACCCCAGTTCCATTTAACCCCTTGACTGTCAGATTGACTTTTACAAAGAAATATTTACTTCAGAGGCATAATAACAAACATGCAAGCAGCTTAGCTCAGTTCCTATAAAACATAGTCCCAATTTCCAAGCCCCGCTTGGGCTCAAGGCTGTGGATTTTCAAGGCTTCTCAGCTAGGCCAGCTGGCTATACCGTCTCACCTGCAATCCTAGCTGCAGGGTCACCATGCATGGAACTCCCAGGCACAGTGGGGAATGCAGAGAAACAGAGTGCCTCTATGTTAGGTGAGCTGGGCATGTGCAAAGCAAGTCCCCATTACCCAAAGAAAAGCTCTATACATACGTGTGGAGAGGTGATATATTGGGAAATGTCTGTGGGTAATAAAACAAGAATTTTTTTTTTAGGTTTTGGGTGGGAGGGAGGTGTGTTAATGGACTATGCCATCAGGATGTATTGAGAGGATTAGGCTCTAGAACCAGGGATGTGACCGTTTGTGCTCTACCCTGCTAAGACTCCATCTGGAGTGTGATACTCAATTACAGGGGATGAATTTCAGGAAAGATACCGATAAGGTAGAGAATGTACAAAGAATGGTGATCGGGAAGGCGAGGGACCAGAGAACATGCCACAGGAAAATCTGCTGAAAGAAAAATTAATAGCCAGGAGCTCTCTCCCAACAGAGCTCTGAGTTGTGATGGGCAAGTTTTCTGGATTAAATTTGGCATTTATATAGTGAGCTCTTGGAAGCAGGGATTCCACCAATTTACCTAAAGATGGGTGAAACAACAGCCCAGGTCAAAAACAGAGCAGTCAATGTTCTTGTCAAGCAGAGATATGATTAGGCTCATTAGAAGTCCTCTGCACTTCCAGCCTGGGTGAAATGGAAAGACCCAGTCTTAAAAAAAAAAATTATATCCGTCTTACAGATGAGAAAACTAGGCTAGGAGAGGCTAAGTGACTCGCCCAAAGTCAGTTAACTGTATCTAAGACAGGAGTAGAAAACTCGGATCTTTTTGACCCCAGGTCCAGTGCTGTAGTCTGCTACTCTATGTTTCATCCTCTATCAGAAGATGCCAGACAGACTGAAAATCCAAGGTCCAATCTATAGGAATTTATTGCCTTCTTAAATAGTGTTGGCATCAGGGACCATGCAAAGTGATAAAGACTCCCAAAATATTGGAAAGTAAGATGGTTGGACTTAATGTTGCCTCTTTAAACTCAGCTTATGCGCTCTGAAATAAGGCTTTTTTTTTTTTCTGAGGCCATTTTCAAGGTGCTGAGGTTCCAGCCACAGTCTTTACCCTTTCTGGCTCCTAGCACCATAAAGTAGTGGGAACACACAATTTCACGGTACAAAGGAAAAGAGGCTTAAGAGACTGATCAGGCTTCTTAGACATCAAAACGTTCTTACAAAACAACATTTTGATGAATGAAGGGTAAATTAATGGGAAACATATGGATTAGATGTCCCCAGAAGCACAAATGAGTTTAGAAATCCAGAGGCTGAGGCATCTGGCGTAATGTAGTAGGAGTTTCTCAAATCTGAAGTGTTTGAGCCCCATAAATAGATTAGCCATAACTTCCTTTCATGTGACTTACCAGGCCAGTATAGTTTTTAATGAGTATACTGCCTAAAATTGAGTTACTGCCTCTTCTGAAGTCACCAGGACACATAGAATGTTATCACTGTCAGGAATTTCAGAGGTCCTCTAAACCAACCTCTCATTACTCATTAGAATATAAGCTCTTTGAGGGCAGGGATTTTCCTTTCTTTTGTCTTTTCATCACAGTACCAAGCACAATGCCTAGCATATGGTATGTGCTTAATAAATGCTTCTTGGTTGGTTGATGGCTTAATTATTTCAGTTAGACCAGATATATTTAACCACTAAATCTGCTTTTCATTGAATTTGATTTTCTTTCTTTTTTTTTTTTTTGCATCATTTGTTGACTGGGTAAATATTCCCTTTATCTCTTCATTCAAATCACTGATGAAACATTCAACAAGATAAGATAATGAACTTCTGGCTTCTTCACAAATCATTCACTCTAATCACTCATTTGGCATTGGCCTACTGTTCTCAATTAGTCTGTCAACAAGCATTTATTAAGCACCTACTACATGCCAAGTACTGGGGATACAAAGAGAAGCAAAATCACAGACCTGCAGCATAATCCTATAATCTCCTTCAAAGTTTACATTCATTCATTAATGAACATTTTTAGAGATATGGTTGTTGATACGGTGATGAACTTCTGGCTTTTTTTTTTTAACAAAACTTTCACTCTAATCATTCACCTGGCATTGGCTACTGTTCATAGCCAGCCGACAAGCATTTATTAAACACCTGCTAAAGCACTGGGAATACAAAGAGAAGCAAAAATACAGATCTTGCCTGCAAAGAACAAACATTCTAATGGGGGAGACGAGTCAATGAGTAGGCATGAACCAAATATACATAAATATATGCAAAGTAATTTAATAGAGAAGACACTTTCAATGAAGAGAATACAGGAACAGGCCTTCTGCACAAGATGGGACTGGAGATGAAGGATAACATTCTAGGGCATGAGAGACTGCCAGTGCAAAGACTCAGAGGGGGGAGATTGAGCATCATGTGTGAAGAAAGAAAGAAGGCCAGTAATGCTGGATGGTAGCGTAGGTAAAAGAAGTTATTAAGGGGCAAATTTAGGCTGGATACAAGGAGAAGCTTACTAAAAATTAGAGTTGGCCAAAAATGGAATAGCAAGTATTAGATTTCCTCTCTCGGGAGGTCTTTAACAGAAATCTGGACTATCAGTTGTCAGGAATGTTGTGGTAGGGATTGTCTTCAGGGAAGGGCTGGATTAGATGGCTGCTCATGCTTTTTCCACCTCTGAAAGGATGCATCCCATCCTGCATGACCTCCAGAGTGCAACTTTCTAGGTCTGCAGCATTAATCCACCAATGAATCAACAAACATTTATGAGGTACTTTGTGTTCCAGAAACTATTCTAAGTACTTAGGATATAACACACACACACACACACACCCCAAACCAAAAAAAAAAGCCTTTGTCCCACTCTCAACTATTGCCTTAGGTTGCCTGGTCAATCCTGGTACCATAGTTCTTGGCTACATATGGCACAGGCTGCTAAGGCCTCCATTATAAAACATCAGTTTGCCAAGTCAATAACGTGATCAGACCAGCCATTCTGCAGGTTACTCATGGAAACTGGACGTCTCCTCTTCATTGTCTATTCATAATCTGGATAGGTGGACCAGGCTGAATTAGCAGGGATATCTAGGGAATAAATGGTAATCTATGTCTTTGTCACTGATTAAATTCTATAGCCAAACGTAGGTGATATCTGGATAACCTGATGTGTTATTCAATTTAATCCAACAAACGTTTATTGAGCACCTATTATGTACTAGAAGGGGTGAGGAACTTTCAGCCTCAAGGCCACATATAGAGTTTGGATTCAGTCAAAGGACCGCACTTGAGGATCTAGCAGGCCACAGGTTCCCTACCTCGTAACTAGAGCTATCCCAGGGTTCGGTGCTATGGCTACAAAGACAAGTCAAGTTGATAGCATTTATTAAGCGCCTACTATATGCCAGGCCATGTTCTAAGCACTGGGGAAACTAAGTAAGAGAAAAACTGCCCCTGCCTTTAAGGAGCTCACAGTTTAATGTGGGAGAAAATATACAAATGACTATGTGCAAACAAGACATATACTGGATAAATTAGCAATAATCTCAGAAGAAAGGTGCTAGCACTAAGAGGAAAACAAAAACAACCCCTACCTTCAGGGAGGTTACATTTTAGTGGGAATAGGAGGGGAGAGAGTGATACAGACACAGATAAGTAAATACAAGTCTATACAAAGAAATTACAAAGTAATTTCAGGTAGGAATCTAGAATAACTAGCAGTGAGCAATGAGGAAAGGTCTCTTGCATGTAGGTGGTGACTCTTGAGCTAAGGACCTTTTGTGACCAAGTGAGAGCCTGTTATGGTGGGAAATGCTCTCCAAAATTTAGAAATCTACTCAAGACCCTAGAATTTCTAATAAAAGCGGAACACTCGAGTAGCTGAATGTTATTTTTCCTTACAAGAGACCCACCCCTCTTGATGAGGAAAAAAAAGAGATCAGATTAGTCTTTGCAAAGGACACCTTGAAATTTCACCTCTTGTGGAAATGTGGACTTCTTGAAAATGCTTTTAGGCTGAGGGGGTGAGAGGATGGGAAGTTGGCAGATGCCATTTGGGATCTGAGCGAGCAAAGCTTTACTTTAGAATCTCTAAATGTTAGAATCGGAAGAGATCTCAGAGATCAACTGATCTAAGCTCCTCATTCTACAAATGGGCAAACAATGTGCCCCAGAGAAAGCTGAACTGACTTGCCAAGGTCCTACTTCTGGTTAATAGCAGTCAGAACTCAAACCCAGGTCTCGAGTCTCAGTCTAATGCTTTTATCACTTTGTTGCCATCCCCCTCTTCCCCAACAACATTAAATCATAGCCGAGTCCACTCTGTAGTTTTCCTACATTTGCTTGTTATTAAGACTCTGCCTTAGAGAGGTAGTTTACTCCTTCTGGTAGTTCAGAGGCATATTGATGACCCTGGGCTGAATATGTTGGTCCATTGTATAACTGGAGACCTAGCAAAAAACAGATAAATAAGAGTAGTTTTCTATCATTATGAAGGAATTCTGCCCAGACATTTTACATGTCTGACTACACCCACAGAGCTGCTGTTTGTCCCTTTGGGTTGAGCTTTCCACCTACTAAACAAAAAGAGAAGAAAATGCTTCACAATGAAGGGATGCTTCACTCCTTCTGGCTCCGGCCCCCATTTTCCTATGCCTACAATGGACAGCCTGCTCACCCCTCTGATGATAGCACAGGAGAGTTGGGGGGAAAATCTGGAGCTGCCCAGATATGGGACAAAGGGTGATCATCATAGCGGGAGGATTCATTTCAAAGCCAGAATGAAAGATAGAGCTTCTAACCAGTGTCACCTGATCTGTGCTAGCAGAAAGCAGGCTTCTTCCTTTTTTTTCCTTCTGTTTGTTGGCTACTGATCAGAGATAGTATGATAGCCTGGGAGGACGAAAGGGGAATCGTGAGAAACCTGGCAAGAGGGTCTTCTCTGCAAATGGAATATTAGGATGCTCCTCACATATTATTAGCAGGGGTGATGAAAGCCTGTCCTCACAGCTTCAAAGGGGAGCCTTTGTAAGATTACACAGTACTCTGTAACGATCCTCAAAGCTGGAGGCCATGGCAGGAGAGGCAGGGATAGTGGAGTTCTAATCCCGCTGCTGGCACCTGACCCCCCTAGGCTGCAGGGGAAACACCAGGAATAGCCTTACGTTTAGGTGGGATAGGGATTGACTTGTCAAATGTGATCTGAGAGGTGATTGGGGGGGTAGTGAGAACATGGGACCTGGAGTCAGAAAGACTTGAGTTCAAATCCAGCTTCAGATGGCTAGTACTAACTGTATGGACTCTGAGTAAGTCCCTTAAACTCAGTTTCCTCATCTGTAAAATGGGGATAATACTAGCACCTCCCTCCAGGGTTGTTCTGAGGATCAAAGGAGATACTATTTGCCTAATGCTTTGGGGAAACTTCAAGCATTATGTAAATGTTAGCATACTAGCTAAATGCTAGCAAGAGAAGAAGGGAACTCCCCCTTCAGCCTGTTAAATGTCTGAAAGTACTCCAGATGGATTACTCCTTTAGGTTGATCTGCAAGCCCATGTGAAAATGCGCACAGGTTCCATGTGCATTAAGCTCTTATCAGCCCCCTAAGCAAGAATGTGCTTATCAGATCAGCAGGGAACAGAGCACAGGACTGTTCTCTATGTCAGGTCAGTTTGGACGCAGAACTAGACAGGGTTATGAGGAAGATTTAGAAGAAGAGGAAGTGCTTGGGGGAGCAGGCCTGGGTAGGGCACGGTACTGGAGGACCCAAAACAGCCTCAAGCTAAATTAGGTCATAGTCCCATAGTCTCTGTCTCTGGTTATGCTTGGGCCAATCATTTCACCTGGGGTTGTCTGTGTCCAAGACATTAAAACCAGGCCTGTCCATCTCTATCTCCTCATCTATACAATAATAATAAGGCTGTCATGAGGAATGATGGATGCTTGTAAAGCCCTCAGAATAATATGTAGGTAGCCAAATGGTTATTACATATAAGGTCTGCATGTAGAGACACACACATTGACCAAACCCAAGGACGTGGCTAAGGTGTCTGCGGTCCTTGACACGTATTCCTTTGCTGTATATGAGAGATGAATGGCTTAGATAAAGACCATGGGTCTGCTGTCTTTGGGTAAGAAAAGTCTCAGCTATCATCCTGCATCACATTTCCTATCAGAGAAATCACAGGGCCTCAGAATTCTCCTCCTCAAGTATAAACCCTCTCTGCCTCTCTGACAAATGACCGTCCAGTCTCTGCTCTGAGTACAGTGCCTTGCAAAGAATGACAAATGCTTCAGAAAATACTTGGGTTAGTTGGACCAAACATTTCATGTGGTGGGAAGATCATTACCTCACAAGGGAGTTTATTCCATTTTTGAACAGTTCTAGTTGTCAGAAATAATTATGTTTTATGTGTGTGTGTATATATATACACATACATGTATAAATATATAGCCATGATGATTCTCTCTTTAATATTAAAAATTATAGGTAGGTTTCTTTTGGTATCACCTTCATTTCCAAATAATATATCACTCCTGCCACCTCCATCCTCCGACTACTACTTGTTCAATCTTCTTCTACTACTACTAACTACTATTACCACCACTACTGACAAATAACAACTACTACCAGTACTACTACTATATTACTACTACTACTACTGCTACTATTGTTACCACTACTATCACTACTACTATAACTAGTACTACTACGACAACTAGTACTACTACTACTATAATTACTACTACTATTACTACTAATGATAATAATAGCATTTATATAGTGCTTTAAGGTTTGCAAAGCACTTTACAAATATTAATTCATTTCATCCTCGCAACAACCCTAGGACATAAGTGATATTATTACTCCATTTTACAGAGAAGGAAACTGAGGCAGAAAGAGGTCAAGTGACTTGCTCCAGATCACACAGCTAGTAAGTGTCTGAAGCCAGATTTAAACTTCAGTGTTCCTGAACCCAGGCTCCATGCTTTATCCACTGTGCCATCTAGCTGCCTCAGAATAAGAAATGAGATGAAAAAATTCTTCTGTAAGTGCTTAATAAATGCTTATTGTTTGATTGACTAGGTTTACTAAGTATAAATCATGGCTGACTAATCTTTCTTTAAAAAAACAAAACAAAACACTAGGTCTGCATCCTAAAGAGATCAGAAGAAAAGGAAAAGGCCCTATATGCACCCTCATTATGGGCCAAGCCCTGTGTAAATTGCTGAGATTAGAAAGGCAACCTCCTCTGGCTACTAGTGACCCATCACTTCTCTAAGTTCTTATGATCTCTCCTATCTAAAAATATGTTCTAGGACTTTTTCTTATTTTTGCTTGTCTCCAGGCTTTTGGCACCTCTCTTGTTCCTTGACATTATTAAGTCCCCTTAGTTAAAAATTAAGTCACTGATCTGCAGGTCTGTTTGTCCCTGGCTCATTGGAAGACCATCATTTGTTTCTTTTTTGTTGGTTTTCTTTTGTTTGTTTAGAGGAAATCAGGGTTAGGTGACTTCTCCAGGGTCACATAGCTGGTCAGTATTTGAGGCTGTATTTGAACTCAGGCCCTTCCTGACTCCAGACCCACTATCTACTGTGCCACCTAACTGCCCCAAGTACCATCATTTCAAAAAGAAAGATTGGAACTCCCAGAAATTGACATTGGGAGATATGACGCTCGATTTAGATTGGGGGACACAAAGACTATACGTCAAGGGGAAAACTTTATACCCCAAAAACATGGAAGAAATGGAAGTGGTAAGTTCTCCATTTAAGCTTCTTAGATTTTCAATTCAGTCTTGCCTTTAAAGCAAAACTACTTTCTTGCTTTTTGATAGATCAAGGATGCAAAGATTGCAGCATGAGGCAGGAGATCTCCAAAGCCCCTTCCAGATCTAGGATTACATCATTCCATGATTAGAGAAGTAGCCTGATGTAGTGGGATGAGCCTGAGTTTCAAGGCAGAAGACCTGAGTTGCAATCCTAACTCTGCCACTTTGAACCAGTCGTTCCATTTCTTTAGACTATGGTTTCCTTATATGGCAAATGAGAGGGCTGAAGTCCACCATCTACAGGGTCTCTTCCATCTCTCAGAGAGTCCCAACCTTCATCTTTGAAGGCTGGTGGGAAAGGCAGGCCTAGGAGGTGGGGTGTCAAGGGGCTCAGGGTTGTTTCCTCATCATTTTCCTATGTTTTTGTTTTGATTTTTTTGTGAATTTAAAGAAGCCTATTAGTTTGTTGTGATAAGTTCCTCTGACCATCATTTGTATGCAAGGGCCCTTTGAAATAAATTTCTATGATAAAAACAAACTATAATCAAAGCTAGCTATCTACAAATAATCTGTAACATGATACCAGACAGGCCACACTGTTTAGAGTCATCTTCCCTAACTCTGAGCTGTGGGGTTGCTTCTTGCCAGATTTTAGGGGAAATTTCCATTCATTAGATTTTTTTCCACCATGTATTGGTGCAAAAGGCATATGATATGGACTGTGTGGGCATATATTTTTATTGTCCTGTCATTTGGCTTATCAGGTGATATGTGTATGTTCTAGAATCTAGATGGTAGATGTTAAGTAGGTAGAAACCATTTCCATGTTTGCATTGAAACAAAATTCATTCTCTGAAGGACCTATAATTCTTTCCCTCTAGGCTGGCACTTTGTAGCTTTTTATGTGTCATGGATTCCACGGCAGGCTGGTGAAGCTTATCCAGGGTGGGGGTGGGAAACCCGAGGCCACACATGGCCTTCTAGGCCCTTGGGTGCAGCCTTTTGACTCCAAGTTTTACAGAACAAATCCTTTTATTAAGGGGTTTTGTTCTGTGAAGTTTGGATTCAGTCTATATTAAATATAGACCGTTTCCCAGAAAGAAACCCAGGCCTCAGTGTAAAGAGGGGTGATGACATCCCGTTGTCTTGGGGCTCAGTGGCTGCCTAACCCATGGGTTCTTAACCTTTTGTGTTCCATAGACCCCCTCTGCAATCTGGTAAAGTCTATGGATCTTTTCTCACAATCATGTTTTAAAATGCATAAAGACATAGGAAACCAATTATATTGAAATTATATTAAAAAGGGCATTGAGGTGACTCAGAGAGTTCCAGGCCTGGAGTCAGGAAGACTCAACTTCCTGAGTTCAAATCTAGCTTCAGATACTTACTAGCTGTGCGACCTTGGGCAGGTCACTTAACCCTGTTTGCCTCAGTTTCCTTATTTGTAAAATAAACTGGAGAAGGAAATGGCAAACCACTTCGAGAAAACCCCAAATGGGGTCACGAAGAGTTAGATACAACTGAAAAGGACTGAATAACAACAACACAGTTATCAAAATATATTTTTAAAAGTTCATGGATCCAGGGTTAAGAACCCACGCTATAAGCAAAGAAGTCGGAACAACAATCTTATAGGGATTACGTGTGCATGTGTGTTTGTCATGTGTCTGGACATAATATAAGACTAATTTTAAATGATCCTAGCAAAAGCACATCCATCACTCTTATATGCTCACTATCGCTTGATCTAATAGATCTTGGCCCCTCCTATTAAGCCTGCATTTCCCTAACTTTCATTGTAAACAATACAAAAATTATGATACCTTCCAAATTATTTTTCCTTCATGGATGTTCATACCATTTTGGTGATTATAATTAAAGATTATAAATCTTCCCATATCTCTTTGGTGAAGATGAATGGTATGGGTATTGTCTCTTCTCTATTTTCCTCCATAAATCAATTAGCTACACTTTCCTTTGTATTTAGATGCCAGTTTCTAAGCCTTTTTTTTTTTTTAACAAATTCTGGTTGATTTTTAGCATTATCCCACAAATATGTTTCTTCTGGGTTCAATACTTTCCCCCCTAAGTTGACTCCTCGTATAAATTATTATTAATAGAACGTTTGTAGACATTGTTGAGAACTTTGAAATTTCTGCCAGCATTATCTATGACCTTCACAAAACTACTCTTCTGCTAGGCAGCCAGCCACTCAGTGATTTGTAGCATCTAAAAGGTCTTCTATACTAATTAGTCAACCAACAAGCATTTATTAAGTACATTCTATGTGTCAGAAACTGTGCTAGGCACTAGAGATACAAAGAAAAGGCAAAAACCATTCATAATCTCAAGGAGCATACATCCTAGTTGAGAAGACATGTATGTATAGAATATATTACATATATGTATATACATGCATACACACACATATATATACATACACGAAGACATACACGCTCATACATACTGACATATGGTAATATCATAGTTAGTAACCAACCCCTTTGAAATGCGACCCCACATTGGTTATCCCTCACAGTATCAAAGTTAATAGCTAATACCTTCTGACTGTTTCCCATCACAGCAATATTCCCTCAATAGACTGTGGGATTGTGTGGGCAGCTTTCCATTGCCGAATGGAGTGCTATCCTCTTAATCCAAAATCATGTTTTTGAAGAGTCCTTCGGACTAGGTCAAAGGGAATGACTTCCTGTTTCTATGATGGAGATAAGACTCCCTTTTTGCCAAATTGCCTACTTTTCCCATTGACATTTCTAGGTCATCTAGGCATTGTGAAGGTGGTGCTGAGACAATATAATAACAATTATAATAATAATTATTATTATAGTTAGCATTTATATGATGATTAAAAAACACTCTACAATTATTATCTGACTTTATCCTTATAACACCCCTGTGAAGTAGATGCTATTATCACTCCCATTTTACAGATAAAAAAAATTGACGCATTTGCTCAGGGTCATACAGCTGGCCAAGTGTCTGAGACATACAAATGATGGTCAGAGAAACTTATCACAACAAACTCTTGGGCTTCTTTAAACCGACAAAAAAATCAAAATAAAAGCACTGGAACTGAGACCCTTCTGACTTTAGACCTGATATTCTACCCACGGTGCCGCCACCTAGAGACAGAGTTTATAGCTGCTATCCTGGGGTTGCCTTTCCCATAAGCTGTATTACGAGTACTTGACTTAGGTTGACCAGAAGACTGCAGAGGGAGTTTTGCTTTAGAGCTTGCCTGTAGTCTGCCAAAAGATTTCCTCCTTCCAGGCCTTCTTTTTCCTTTTTTTAAGAGTCAAGAAGACCATGTCCTCAGGTTAATTGAAGAACCCATCAAACTGATCAGGGACTCCCCTCACCTACTCATCTTTGTAATCCTTATCATAAGAATATTTTTAGGGATATTGCTAAGCATTCTATTTTCATTGTGTAGGAATCATTTTAACAGATCAGTATGTTTATTACTGAACTAAGAATTCCCCATGGTGTAGTGGGGAAAAAAAATAAAAGGAAGGGGGCTGAATTTGGAGTCAGGGGACCTCTACTCAAATTCTGCTCCTGCGACTAATGATTTATGTAACTATAGGCAAATCACTCTATCTCTGTGGGCCTCAGTTTTCTCATCTGTAAAATGGGGAGTGGGTTTCCAGCTCTAATTCAATGATTCCATGAACCTTTTATTTTATGGAAGTTATCTTTTATCTTGATTGGGGGAGGGTGGGGTCCTGGATTCTTGGATTTTCTAAATACATCACCTCACCATTTGCAAGATAAGATATTTTAAGAGAGATTTTAATCTCTCTTTTTTATTTTTGTCCAGCTTATTCTAACTTCCTTTTCTCTCCTTACTGCCAGCAATACTAAGATTATGTCAAATAGTAATGGTGAAAGTAGACAGTCATTATTCTATATATTAATATTCTTATGAAGGCAGCTAGATAGCACAGTGGAGAGAGAGCCAAGCCTAAATCAGGAAGATCTGGGTTAAAATCCAAGTTCAGATACTAGCTGTGTGATCCTGGGCAAGTCACACTGTCTGCCTCAGCTTCTTCTTCTGAAAAATGAGTACAATAATAGCAGTTATCTACCCCCCCAGGTTTGTTGGGAAGATCAAATGAGATCATAATGCTAAAGTGCCTAGCACTTAGTGAGCACTATGTAAATGTTAGCTATTATTTATTCCTGTTCTTAGTGGAAACTTCTGTAATATTCTTCCTTAAAATGTGATACCAGCTTTTAATTCCAAATAAGTACTAGAATCAATTAGGCAGACTAAGTGACTTCCCAGTTCCCTTTCAGCTCAAATTCTATGATTTATATCAGATCTCTCCATTTGACAGATGAGCAAACTAATCCCCAGAGAGGTGGAATTCCCCAAGGAAAAGGTTATTGTTGTTCAGTCATGTCTGACTCTTTGTGATTCGATTTGGGGTTTTCTTGGCAAAGATACTGGAGTGGTTTGTCATTTCCTTCTCCAGCTCATTTGACAGACAAGGAATCTAGGGCAAACAGGGTTAAGTGACTTGCCCAAGGTCACATAGGTAGTGTCTGAGGTCAGATTTGAACTCAGGAAGATGAGTCTTCCTGACTCCAGTCCAGGCACTCTGCGCTATGGCACCACCTAGCTGCCCTCCAGGAAAAAGTAGCAAGTGCAAAATGCAAGTTTCAAACCCAGATCCTCCTATTTCAAATCCTGTGCTCTTGATAATTAGCATCATGCAGAAAATACAGCTCCATGATCAACTATGTCAGAGAACAATGATTTTCTTTCTAATTAGGCTTACTGGGCTTTATTATGATACTTTGTCATTTATTTTTATTTAATTTTAAAATTTCTGGGCCATTTTGGAATTAATTAGTTCTTTTAATTCTATATTTCAAGAAAAGTTTGAAAAGACATCTCAATGAAGCTTTCATTCCCAAAACAGCATTTTGGGGATTCCTGACCCGTCTTCCTTTTGTAATGTTTCTCCCTGCCCTGGGATAGGTAGGGTTAAGGCTTTTCCTTGGCCCAGGGTGAGGTTTCTAGATCCAAGGAGAAGGAAAAGGTTATAGCTTGAAAGTCCTCCCAAATGTCTTCACTTATGGAGTGCCAGAATCACTAGACTGGTTGTACTCAGTCAATGATTATAACCTGGGTTACTATGCAGAAAAGGCAGAAGTAATTGGTATAGTGTGGGTCAGAAACCCTTTTTGTGTACTAAAGGATCATATTATTTAAGGGACAGACAAAGAGATATGGGCTCAATCAGGCAGAAGGTTCCAATATGGAGAGTCTGAGTTTCCCAAATAGTCTAAGACACAATTAAAATCATTTCAAGTCTGGTAAGCATCCACTTTTGTGCCCAGATATAAAATGCCAATTTCACTTTCCATTTCCCCTATCACAGATTCCTAACTTGAAGTCGATGAATTTGTTTTTTGGTTTTTGTTATATTTTGATAACTATATTTCAATATAATTGTCTGCTTTGGAATCTTAAGTATTTAATTTTATGCATTTAAAAGCATTATCCTTATAAAGGGTCCATAGGCTTCACCAGCCTCCCAAAGGGATCCATGACAACAGAAATGGTTAAAAAAAAATCTTAAATGAGCTCCAGATGGACAGTTTCCACCATGCCTAGGTGCAATGCCTCGGAGGACACAGCTATCTCTATTTGGTGGTGACCACCTTTGACTTCATTAAATCAATACATTTGGAGGCTTGGGGAGATGGGACAATCCCACTGAAAAATACATTACTTAAATTTTCAAATGTTTCAATCTTTGTTCTGGGGGGACAGGAAGTAAGGACAGGCAGGACTGAGAGGAATACCAACAAAAATGTGATCTAAGATTTTTACTTTCCTCCGCATAGGGTCCTTCCTTCAGGGTCACACACCAGAGAAGTATCCTCTTACAGAATAACTTTGGGCTTTGTTTTGGGATCTTTCAGCTAGACAGAGACTGAGCACTTCTCTGAATTCTTCAACCCAGTGACCCAACTAGGAATATGCTCAGGCAGCTGAGACTTTACCCAGGTCTTCTCCATCCAAGTCCATGAGTTTTGCCACAGCTTGAATTCTGAACTAAACTTCTCGTGGCTGAGTTTTTCCCTGGTATTTTATGAACAACTCTGTTAACATGGTAAGTGACTGAATACCTAGACCTGAGTTCATTTCAATAGTTACTATGTTTTAAACTGGTTGGGGTAAAAACAATTTAGAGAGCAAATATGTCTCCACAATTTGAAGCCATCTACTAGAGTCTAGAATTCACTGGACCAATGGCTAAAACACCATGACATATATAGCTTATGCTACAGACCTCCATACCTCTGAAACAACAAAAATGCTTGTATATTTTTTCCACAAATGCTATGTATCAGCTTCTTCCCAGAGTCCTTTTCTCTCACCAAGGACTTCTCTCTGAAGAAAGCCTTTCTTGAAGCTTGAAGACAGAAGACTACTCCTCTTTTCTCCTAAGCTCTTACCAACTCTGCCCCTCATAGAATAATTGCTTCCTGTAGAATGATTGTCTCTACCAGTGACAAGTCTTATGCAAATGTCCTTTTCTATAGCATCTCTTGTGTGAGGGTTGGCTGAGTCTTCCTCAGGGCTTCTAATCCACTTTTGGTGTCCACCTGCCACCTAACTCTCACCTGTGGTTCCAAGAAGCTGTAGCATACGCAGTGGCTAGACCTTGGTACAACATCTCAGCAGACAGTCTAAACTAGGTTAAGAGTAACTGACAAATCTGTCAGGAAGTTAGGGGACGTCTATCATAAGCATGTGAAAATATCCCTTGGCTGACTGGGTGAATGAGGACAGTTTGTTCCAATGGCCATAAAGGTGGCTGAAGAAGACACTGTGGAGCACTTAGAAATTATCAGATACCAAAGATGCCAAGGTCATCCGCTACATCCCAGGCCATTGTCAGATGTTTTGATTTTTGTCTTGCCACTGGACTTTGGATGATTATGAAAGAGAAGGTGAGGCTGACACCTCGTGCAACTCTGCCTCTATTAAGTCTAGTTCATATGAAAGTCAAGACATTAACTGTGATGTCATTAGTCCTCTCCAAAAATGAAAGACCACCACCAACATCCCCACATATACACCCTATAATCAATGATATTAGAATCCAAATGCACCATAAGGATGAATGAGAACACTAAGGTTCTGGCTTGCTGTCTTTCTGATTTCTAAGTCAATACTCCAATTTGCAAATAATTATCAGATGTTAAGTTTAACTTAAATCTAAGAAATGCAAAGGGTTTTGCTCCCAGATTTGGAATGACCATTCTCAGGACACAATATGTGATATGTGTTGACATGTTTGGTCAGTTACATAATTGTTAAATTTGGGGACCTGCAGTTCTACTGAAAACTTTATTCCTTTGATATTTTCCAGGGGTGGGCTCTCAGAAGCCACCCAAGGAGATGGGATGGAGGCTCAGACCACGATGTTAAAGTCCCTGGAAGAAACATGAGCCCAGGTGCTCCCCTGCCAAAAGAGCATTTCCCTCTCCCCTATTGTCCCCCCCCCACCAGATTAAATGAAGGTGAGAGCAGATAGGCTCAAGTTCCCTCTAACAAGAACCCCACAGATCTGGCAACACCCTCAGGTACAGCTAAATCTTTCTGTTCAATAACACAAGACTTAGAGAAACTGCTTATGTACTTCCTCCCCACTTGTTGCCTGACAGTTCAAACTTTTAAAATTCTATGGGAGTAGGGGAGGGTATATTTGGAAATGGGTGATATAAAATAAAAAGATACCTTTTAAAAAATTAGATCTTTCAAAAAGAAATTCACAATTGGCCTTGGATTCAATATCAAACAAGACTGTCACTCCTTGAAATGAGATTTCTCTCCGAGGATGTCACAGGTATTCAACTACAGCAAAAAGCATCTTGGCAAACACATTTCCAAGACTGACATTCTTCGATGGCACCTTAGAAGTCCTGGTTTGAGTACCTAGTTAGCTAGGGGTTCTGTACCTGGGTCATGTGACCTGGTGGTGGGTTTTTTTATATAACATTTTGATAATTCTATTTCAATAAAACTGATTTCCCTCAAAATGGGTACACGATTTAGATATAAAGGGTGATACCATAAGCAAATTAGGAGAGCAAGGAATAGCTTACCTGTCAGATCTATGGAGAAGGGAAGAATTTATGACCAGAAAAGAGATAGAGAACATCATGTAATGCAAAACAGATAATTTTGATTACATTAAATTAAAAAGTTTTTGCACAAAGCCAATGCAACTGAGATTAGAAGGAAAACAGAAAGCTGGGAAGCTGCCAGTGTTTCTGTAAAATGCCTCATCTCTAAAATATATAGAGAACTGAGTCAAATTTATAAGAAATAAAAGTCATCACCCAATTTATAAATGGTCAAAAGATATGAACAGGCAACTTTCAGATGAAGAGTTAAAGCTATCTACAGTCATATGAAAAAATGTTCTAAATCACTATTGATTAGAGAAATGCAAATTAAAACACTTCACACCTATTAGATTGGCCAATATGACATAAAAAGAAAATAATAAATGTTGGAGAAGATGTGAAAAAATTGGCATACTAATGCATTGTTGGTGGAGTTGTGAACTGATCCAACCATTCTGAAGAGATATTTGGAACTATGCCCAAAGGGCTATAAAACCACACATATCCATTGACCCAGCAATACCACTACTAGGTCTGTATCCCAAAGAAATCATAAAAAAGAGAAAAGGACCCACATGTACAAAAATATTTATAGCAGTCCTTTTTGTGATGGCAAAGAAGTGGAAACTGAGAAGATGCCCATCAATTGGGTAATGGCTAAACAAGTTGTAGTATATGAATGCAATGGAATACTATTGTGCTATAAGAAACATGAGCAGGCAGATTTCAGAAAAACCTGGAAAGACTTGTATGGTCTGATGCTGAGTGAAGTGAGCAGAACCAGGAGAACATTGTACACAATAAGCTCTTCTCAGCATGATGGAAAATGCTATCACACTGAAAGAACCGTGGAGTCTGAATGCAGATAGTAGGGTACTATTTTCACTTCTTTTTCCTTCCTTGTGGTTTTTTCCTTTTGTTCTGATTCTTCTTTCACAACATGACGAATGTGAAATATGTTTAATGTGATTGTACGTGCATAATGTACATCAGATTGCTTGCCATCTTGGGGAGGGGAGGGTTGGAGGGGAAAATATTCGGAACTCAAAATCTTATGAAAGTGAATGGTGAAAACGATCTTTACATGTAATTAAAAAAATACTATTAAGTGTAAAAAAATTGATTTCTCTTGCAATCCAATGTATTTTATTTTATGCATTTAAAAATCATAATTCTAGAAAGGGTGTGTAGGCTTCACTCAATTGCCAAAAAGGTCTATCACAGAAAAAAAGAATTATTGAGTTAGGCAGACACTGAGCCCCGAGCCACAGAACATTACCCCTCCTTGCACTAAGCCCTGGGTTTCTCATTGCTTTGGGTTCCTCGGCAGAGTTTGGCTCCAACTTGTGTCTGTAGGAGCAGTTTGTCATCCAGCCCAGAGGGCACTTTTCCAAAGAGCAGCTTATCAATTGGCTAAAGCTGGATAGTTCTGATGGGAGATTCAATTATTAACTCCCACACAAGGGCCCCTCTGACAACTTGGGAAATTCACACTTCATAACCTCCATGGTTGTTTTTCTTCTTCAGTCCAGCTTTTGTAAGTCTGTTAAGCCACTCCAGAATCATGGCTGTGAACTTGGCCATCTGACTCTAGTGGTGTGTCTGGCGTCTGTGTGGGTGCTGCTGCGCTCAGCTATTGAGAAGAGAAAGAGGATCCCACTACTGCCCACAATTCAGTGGCAAGACTGACCACCCCACAATGGTCTAGCTCTGTCTTTGGTGTGTGTTTGGAAAAAGGCAGATTTGTTCTATGTCCCCCAGAAGTCTTCCATCCACTTCCCAAGACCTTCACTCTATACCCCACACCAGGAGAACAATGAAGGATCTCCATGAGGACACCCAGCCTTCCACCGAGATTTTACAGCATGTGGTCAAGTAGAGTAAATAGTTAGGTATTCTCTGAAGAATGTGGCCAGTTACCATGGAGCAGAGGCCTTCACTGGAATATCTGTTGATCCTGGTCTTTCAGAATAGGGCCCTGTGCTCTGAAAAGTGAATTTTTTGTGAATTTGAACAACTCGAACAAAGTGAATTTGAAAACAAAACACTCTCTTGTCCCCTTTCTTTCTCCTCCATCCTCCACTTTATGACCTTCTGCTTCCAGAAATGGCTGTTGGTTCAATGATTGTTTACTATGGATTAAACAGGTCTGACCAATTCACCTGCTAGCTAGGTGGCCAGTTCTCAGCTTGGAGTCAGAAAGACTTGAATTCAAACCTAGCTTCAGAAATTCATTAGCTGTGTGACCCAGAGCAAGTCACTTAACCTCCATCTGGTTCATTTTCCTGAACTATACAATTTTAACAGGATGACAATAACAGAACCTTCCTCTCAGGATTGTTGTGAATATCAAATAAGGTAATATTTGTAAAGTGCTTAGCACAGTGTCTGGAATTTAGTAAGCACTTAATAAATGCTTCTTTCCTTCCTTCCCTTCTAGCTCTTTCAATTATCCCTTGGGTCCCCCCAAATTTTGTTTCTTAGAAGATCATGTTCAGGTTGACATCAACCCCCTAACTAATACCCTTTCTGTTCAGCAAGGCATATATACTGATGGATTTACTTAGAGCACTCCAGGACGTCATGATATGAACTGTACCTATTCTTCACCTCTTGGGTTTATCCAGTGTGGATTTTAGTTTTGACTCTTGACTAGTCATGGATATGACTGAGGAGGTCATATAATGTTTGGGAGCTTGAAGCATAATATCAACCATATACTTAAAATCTGGAGGAGTTTAACATATATGGATGGATTCTCTCTTCATTTTGGACTCTGAAGCATATCTTCCATGATAAGCAATGTTTACTCCTGGTGAACAGTCATCTTCTTGGTTTGATCTAATTTGATATTGATATACAGGTGGTTTGTTGTTCTTGTTTTATTTTGGTGAGGCATTCGGGAGCTGTATCCACTGTGCCACCTAACTGTCCCCTGTTCAACTGGTTCTTGAACTCTTCTCTTGCTTCTACTAAGGAATTCGGTATGATCTCAACATGGAGCAAATGAGACAAAGTAAAAGTTGAACATCTTGCCTTCTATCTTTTGAAGAATGAAATTATTAAAGTGAATCAGGCGTTTATTAACCACTCTACTTTTAGCAAAGAAAGATATCTGAAAGATGTCTTCTCTTTTTTTCCTCTTCTTTCCCAACACCCTCTCTCTTAGTGATCTCATTAGCTCTGATGTTTTTAATTATCATCTCTATGAGAATTACTCCCATATCTCTATATCCAGCTCCAGTCTTTCTCCTGAGTTCCATTCCCACATCACCAGCCACATATTGAATATTTCTAACTGGATGTCCCATAGCCATCTCAACTTCAATAGGTCAAAATCAGAACTCATTACTTGCCCCTTTCCTTAAACAAACAAACACAATTACTCTTCTTAACCCTCCTTTTTCTGACAAGCAAACCACTATCCTTCTAGGTTCCCAGGTTTTCAGTCTCTGAGTCATTCTTGTCTCTTCATTCTCCTTCACTACCATTATGGTGCACATACATCTCCTTGTTTTCACTCACACAATCATCACTGTATTTCAAGTCCTCATCACTTTTCTCCTGGACTATTGCAATAGCCCCCTAACTGGCCTCCCTGCTTTAGGTCCATCCTCCATGCAGCTACAAAAAAATATTACTAAAATACAGTTCTGACCACATCATGCTCAAAAGTCTCCAATAGCTCCCTATTGCCTTCAGAATAAAATACAAATTCCTCCATCCCAGACTTATTACGCATCTCCCTTAGCACACCATATATTCAGTCAAATTGGTATATTTGCTCTTCATCCTACATGGCATTCCATCTTCCCTCAAGCCTAGATTGCTTTTCTTCTTCATCTCTGCTTATTTGCTGTATCTTACACAGAGTCTTCTTTCCTGATCCTGTTGACAGCTAGTACCATTCCCCCATCACTCTAAATATTTTATATTTACTTACATGTGCATGTGTCATTTCTCTTGATAGAGCTTAAGTTTATTGAAGGCAGGGACTGTTTTTGTTTTTGTGTCCTTAGTGGTTAACAGAGCTCCTAACACAAAGAAGATAGTTAACCGATGCTTATTGATAGATTGATTGATGTCTGGTTAGTTAAAGCCTCCCCTTCCCCCTGCCAGTACTATTATATTATGCCTCTCTGGCTGATTTACCTCTTTCTTGAAGTCATCATCCATTTTGTATGCCACCTATGCATCATATATCGCCAACCGCAATTTTGCCTCTATTGGTCAATCTAAGATTTTTGCCCATGTCCTTCCATGAATCCTGCATACAGGATCTCATGAGATGCAATAATGTTTAATAGCAATAAATGCATGTCTGAAATTTTATGATTCCATGACTTCATCCTTTAAAGCCCAATTCCATCCTTTACAGCTTAAATGAGATGTTATATCCTTCATGGAGTCTTTCCCAATTCTTTTTGGTTGGTAATAACTTTCCCTCTGTGGATCCTGCATAAATTTTTATTTTGTAGCTTTTTAGGTCACAATTATTGTTTCATCTCCTGAGTCTATGTTTATATATTTCCTCATCAGACTATAAGATCCATGAGGCCAGGGACTTATCTAACTTGTGTTATGTTTATAGCTCCTTTATCACCTAATGGAGCATTTGCACATAGTAGACATTCAATAAACGACCTCTGAATTTGATTTATTCCTTGTTCCTAATAGATAATCTAATGATGTGTTCCTCCAGGGTGGAGAAAAGTAACTCCAGACGCTTTTAAGGGATGTTGAACTTCCTAAATTATGTGTGTGTTTTTACCCAAAAACCTCAAGGCTGATTTTTCCAAGAGCATTTTCCTTTCATTTTTTTAACTGCCTGAGATATTTCCAGGGAAATTTTATCCATATGTTTTTGTTTTGTTTACACTTACCTCATCACACTGTTTGGTAAGAGCAACTGGTTGTCCAAGAAGCTTCATAGCCCACTCTCAAAATCCTTTTTCTCTTTCTTTCCTTTGGGAAAAGGATGACCACCACAGTCTTACCAAGTCCATGTCTGGTTTTAGACTCAGAGCCTACAATGCTCTAGACTTCACATGTGATTTTTTTCCCCTTCCTTAATAAAAGAGGAGGTGCTGAGAGCCTCAAGCCCGGGCAACCTCTGTTTACAGAGTCTTTTTCACTCATTGTCAGTTGTGTCCAACTCTTCGTGACCCCATTGGGATTTTCTTGGCAGATGGTCGACTGGATTGCCATTTCCTTCTCCAGCTCATTATACAGATGAGGAAACTGAGGCAAACAGGGTTAAGTGACTTGCCCAGGGTCACACAGCTAGTAAGTATCTAAGGCTGGATTTGAACTCATAAAGATGAGTCTTTCTGATTTCAGGCCCAGTGCTCTATCCACTGCACCACATACAGTCAAGGACTGTCAACAGACCCTCATAGCCCCTGCTGATCATTCCACGTTCACTAAGTACCTGTTCAGGTCCCGCAGCTCAGGCCACTTGAAGGTGGACATTAGAAAATGTCCAGATTCTCAGGTATTGAACACCTAACACTTTTTTATGCTACTTGGGATTACCTATGAAGAGCCTTAGTTCTGTAAATAAGTTTTGTGATTTGGGGCTTCTTCCTGACCATCTCTCTTAATTTAAACATATCTTACTACTGTTTATGTATTAACAGCTCATTAGTATGTCTCCATGAAAACCCAAAGATTCTGAAGTCCCAGAATTGCAGACTCTCAGGTCACAAGCAACCACAGAAGCCCTTCATTCAAACCGTACCTGAACAATAATCCCCTCTGTGATAGACTCAGCCAATCATCTTTCCTGTCTTTGCTTGGACACCTTCAGTGAGAGCCAACATGGCCTGCTGGTTGATAGCTTGACTGAGGCAGTCTTTGGATAGCCCCAAACACAAGGAAGATTCTCCTAACCTCAAGCTTAAATGTCCCTGTCTACAACTTCTCCCCAATACTTTTGGTTAGGTCTAATCTTATTTTGTATTTCTCGTTTTCTCAGTGTGTAGGTGGGTGGGAGCAAGAGAATCTGGAGCCAGAAATAAAATAAAATTGAGTGGAAAAAAAATCTAATCCTATTTTCATGTGACAGGCCTTCAAATATTTGAAAACAGCTATCATGTTCCCCCCTAAGTCTTCTCTTCTCCAGGCTAAAATCTCCAGTTGCTTTAACTGATCTTCCCGTTGAGTACACTCTAAGACCCTTCCTTATCCTAGTCTAGCTTAAGGGTTCTTGACCTTTTTTGTGTTATGGACCTCTTTGGCAGCCTGGAGAAGCTGATCGACCTCTTCTCAGAACAAGTAATTTAAATAACGGAAGGAAATGACAAATTTTAATTAAAGGTTAGTGAACATTGAGATGTAATTTTTTGCCCCATCCAGGTTCAAGGACCCTGTGGAATCTAGCCACAGTTTCCTTAGTGGTTTGTGTTTCCAATATTAATAACCTTTGCCCTAAATGTTTTTCAGTCATACACATTCTTCAAAGAATATGAAGTATTATTTACTTGACTTATTGTCAAGTCAATAAGCACTTTAGTGTCTACTATGTGTTGGGCACCAAGGCCTAAACACAACATTTCAGATGTTGTTTAAATAAGGTGGAGTATAGCAGCCCTGAATATTACGACTTTCTGAATTTAGCCCAAGTTTGCATTAGCTTTGGGGGCTTTCATCTCATACTGGTGACTCATATTGAGTTTATAGTCCACTAAAATCTCCCATTAAACAACAACAACGACGACAATATAGCTTAGAGTTCATCCATGACATCCTCACCTTGCACTTGTGAACCTGAGTAGAAGATTTATCCCTATTGAATTTTATCTCATTAGACTTCCACTCCACCCCCCCACCAATGTTTGAATTTGTTGAAATCATTTTGGACCCTTATTTTTATCTAGTGTAGTAGCTATCTCTTGTAGCTTTGTCATTTCCAAATTTAATAAGTATGTCATGCATGTCTTTATATAAAGCATTGATGAAAATGTTCAACAGTACAAAATCAAACACAGATCCTTGGGGCATTCCACTAGGGACCTCCTTCTCAACCAAAAACGGAACCAATAATTCCAGCCATTCTATCATTTCCAAATCCACTTATATATATGATATCTAGCCCACACTTCTCCATCTATTCAATAAGAACAGTATGAAAGACTTTGTCAGTCAATTAGCCAATATTTATTAAGCACCTATTATGTGTCATGAATGGGCAGCTAGGTGGTTCAGTGGACAGAGTACCAGGCCTGGAGTCAAGAAGATTCATCTTCCTGAATCCAAATCTGGAAATGGCAAACCAGTCTAGTATCTTTGCCAAGAAAACCCCAAAAGGGGTCACAAAGACATGACTGAAAACAACTATACAGCAAATGTGTTATGCACTATTCAGGGGGGCTAGTGATACTAAGATAGAAATAAAACTGCCCCTGACCTCAAGAAACTTACATTCTATTGGGGAAGAGATGTACAGTAATACCTATATACAAAATAAATGTAAAGTAAATTGTGGGGGTAGGAAGTCAGGGAGGATACTAGGTGTGATGAGCATTTATGGATTGTTTCTTGTCTCGTAGTCCTTGTGTATCCACAAGGACATGGAGAACCCAAGACCTAAGTTCCTTCTTTTTAGGTAGAGCCTCCTGTGTTACTCGGATCCAAGTGCCCATTTGTCTCTTCTTCTCCGTGTCCCATTCCTCTATCCTGAAGCCTTCTGATGTTAATCAAGATTCTCATGTGTATCTTCTATAGTTTTTTTTTATTAATAAACATTTATTTTCTCTCCCTCCCACTTCCCTAATCCCCACTGGGGTGGGGGGGGAACCATCAAAACCCTGGTAACCAGTTTGCATAGTCAAACAAAACAAATTTCCATATTGGCCACATCCAAAACTATGTCTCACTCTGCATATTTGGTCCACTACCTCTCTGTAAGGAGGCAGGTGGCATTCTCCATTGTCAGTCCTCAGGAGTCATGGTGGGCCATTGCATTGACCAAAGTTCTTGAGCCTTCCACAATTGCTTGGTTTTACAACGTCGTTGTTATGGTATAAATTGTTCTCTTGGTTCTGGACTTAATACCCTATATGTTGTCTCTCATCCACACTATGTAAATAAACCACTCCTTCCTAGTCAGAAGGTCTAGTTGGCTCCTAACAGACATGGAACCATAGGTTTAGAAATGTAAGGGACTTAGGAAGCTATCTGGCCCCACCCTCTTATTTTAAAGGTAAGGAAATTGAGAGCCAGAATACTTAATTGGCTTCTGCAAAGAGACACAGCTACTAAGTGGCAGAGATATATATTATTCAAATATACTGGGAATTTTTCCTCCATTACATCATGCTACCTCCTAATCTCATTATCAGTAGTTCTACAATGGTGGGTCACTTTGCTTCTGGAGATGAAGGTCCAAAAAGCAGACAAAAGAGAAGGAAAAGCTCCCACCATTTTGAGTTAGAATGGGAGGGAGACAGGGAGAAAAGAAGGAACAGTCCCTTTTACCTCTGTTCTCTTTAACTTAAGTGATGGGTGGGTCATGACCAGCTGGGTGACTTCTAGATTCCCAAGGAAACACTACGTACAATAAATGAATAAATAAGCAAGAAAACAAAGAATTGGAAAACCCAACCTTCAAATGACTTATAATATTCATCATCAACTTTTGTCATTGTGCAGGAATTCCAAAACATGAAGGAAGGTATAAACAGAGATGTAGCAACCACTGCCTGGTATTTATCCTTTCAGAAAGGGCTGTTTTGGAAATATTGTTAGTATTTAGCAGATGTGAGCAAATCTCACGTACCTCCAAACATTTGCTTTAGCTGAAGAATTCTAACCACTGGTTTCCATTAGAACTAGGCTAGATACAACAGAGAAATCCTGGTGTTTTGGCAAACTCTTTAAAAATGGGATCCTACCTGTTTTTCATAGCAGACTAGCAGCTATGGAATGCTGAGTTGTAAAATACCCCAAACTAAAACATACTACCCATAAAATGAAAGGGCATGATGCATGGATTCTGACCTTGCTCAGCTCTCTGGCAAAATACTCATTGAAAATTTCAAGTTAGCATCTTCAAAGAGAATGATGGCAAGGTTAGATGTACAATTGATTGTCATTATGAGAAAATGCAATAAAAGAAACGAGGCAAAACCCAGTTAGCCTGGTGTTATCAGTGGTTAATGTATGAGGAATGGATCAATATGGCCAAAACTAGGGCCAAAGGAAGACATCCTTCTCTTCTTCATCTAAATGAGTAGGTCATTGAAACCTGGCAGAATACATTTAAAATTATTTGGAGACGAAGATCTTTCGTGGATCTTTCTGCCTTTCTTTTTCAAATTCCGGTCATCTACTAACACTTTGCAGAGATTCTCCTGGCTGGAGTTTCCTGATTATTGCAGAGGGGGAAAAAATCACCCCCATTAAGCCAACATATGCTAGGCTGGAAAACTGCTGGAATAACTGATTATCTCAGATAACGAAGCCATATTATACTGGAACACTGACCAGAAAGTGCAGAATGAAACTAAGCCGCAGCTACTATTGCTGGGGAAACGCCGACCAGCAGAATGTCACTGCCAGCCCTGAACTATAGCCAGAATCCAGGTTCAAAACCCCAACCCCTGTAGAAAGTGCTGTTGGACCTTGCATGACCACCGTGGTTAGGATGTTGGCTTTCACCTGAAGTTTTTGGAGGAGGAAAGACTCTCTTGCTCTCTCTCTGGCTCTCTCCCTCTATCCTTACTTGTTTCCTTCTTCAAATCCTTTCTATATCAAGTAATCACTCCTTTGTAAATCCCTAAGACTCCTGCCAACAGCAAACACATGGCCTTCACTGGCAGGTGAGTTTTATGCCCAGCGTAATACTGAGTGGCCACTTCAAACCCGCCGGGTTTATAAGGTTCGTCTGAGGTGTATTGCTTTGGCTGGTACCGGCTTCCTGGTTGTAAGGCCAGCCAACTCTGTTGGATTGAATATTTCCTGCTTCAGCAAGAAATGGAAGTGCCGATCTCTGGGGGTGGTTTATATTTTGTCGTTTAGGGCCAAAACCAAAACCATTCCATGCTTTTTTGGTAGGAAAAGGAGCTTCTTCATTTAAATACTTCTATTTCTTTTTCTCTTTGCCCCCTTTAAAGAAGGAAAAGGAAATGAATACTTCCAATTTTATTTAAGCCCATACAGTTGAGTAGACACTGATGTTTCTGAAGGTTAGAGATGAGAATGGAGTTGATATTAGAGAGATGTACTAAGCATATGAAAGAGAAAAGCCTTAATCAAAAATATTTTCTCTATGAGTCACAGTGCCTAAGAGGATCACCATTAGAGATTCTTTTTATGTAAGGATTATGGGATCATAGATTTAGAACTAGAAAAGATTTTAAGACCATCTAGTTCAACTCTTTAATTTTTACAGATAAGGAAACTGAGGCCCAGAGAGGGGAACTAACCAAAGTCCCAGTAGTCCCCTTAGTCCAAATGTAGCACTTTTCCCACTATGCCATGAAAGGTATATAAAATTTAATCATGAATGTTTTAAACTGCATAAACTGTGTAGAGTATAAACTTGGAGTCATAATACCATAGCTAGATACCATATTAACAAAGATTGGCTTAATCTGACTAGCTCTTCACAATCACCCATGATCACGTAACAGAGAGCAGGCTCCTGACAGGATAGGACAAGAGACAGATGAGTTTTGATGGAGAGGAAGAAGGGGAAGTTCCATAATATGTGAAGTTGATGGTAAAACATAAGGGAACTGGATTTGGGGGTTAGTGTAAACATCGTCATCCAACTCCCTTTTAACTTTATGAATTTTAATTCCTTTAAGAGATGTTCTTGGGGGTAGCTAGGTAGTGCAGTGGATAGAGCACCGGCCTTGGAGTCAGGAGGACCTGAGTTCAAATCCGGCCTCAGACATATAACACTTGCTAGCTGTGTGACCCTGGGCAAGTCACTTAACCCCATTGTCTAGCTGAGAGAGAGAGAGAGAGAGAGAGAGGAGAGAGAGAGAGAGAGAGAGAGAGATGTTGGAACGATAGATGAATGAAGAGAATCACAGAATCTTATACTGTAAATGAAAAGAGGTAGATGGTTCAGTTCAACACTACATTACAATTTTTTTATACTTTTCAACTGTATGAAAAATGACTTCAAGTTTCAACCTTAAAAGAATGGCTTGGAAGGATAAAGCAATGAACAAATTTCTGAAGTTTGCTTTCCAACCCCAGAAGTACCATTGAAAATTACCCCATTTTCCTGTGCCTCAGGCTCATCCTCATCGACCTGCAGATGGTGAAGATTGAGATGGTTTGAAAGGATTCTGTAAGAAGGCTAGGCTAATCAAATCAACAGGCTGATGCAGAATCTTAGGGAAAATGAACTAGTTACTAGAGTCAAGGTAACAGGGGTAATGCAAGGCATTGGAGTTTTATGAAATGCCTTGGAAGAACCCAGGATTCAATTGTTCAAGATCTCCTATCCAACTGCTATATTTGAGGTGCTGGAAGTAGAAAGAGAGAGGAAGGATCTAGGGAGGCTGACCCAAAACCATCCTATTTAGAGATGAGGTTGCAAATAAACACAGAACTGGTATATTTTGAGGGGGCAGATCCCTCAAAGCTACCCATCTCCCCCCTTAAACTAATAACACAGTGAAAAGGTCATTTACTAACAATGAGTCTGGGGCCTTGAAAAGAGCTAATGGAAGTCTCAGGGGGGGTAACTATTCACTCTCCATGAGGAGATTTGGCTCCTTCTTCTTCTATGGAACGGCCCCTTCAAGCATCATCAATGGAGCTCCTTTATTAATGTCTTTCCGATGAAATAAATAGCTTCGGTTGCTCATTTTGCCTTGGACTTTTTCAGAGGGTCTTCCGTCCAAGGTGTCTGGCAGAGAGTCAGGTAAGCTTCCATGTACTTGGCTCATTGAAATTGGACCTCCAGCTACTAACAGTTGTTCCCCCCCAACTTTTCCCCACCTAGGCCACTTATTACAATATTCTATTTCACTGGAATTTTTAACACCTTTATTTAAAGCAAGAACTTGAGCAATTTCTTACAAGACTTTTCAGAAACTATAAATGTCTCACCCAATATCTATCCACATCGTTCACTTTCTCTTGCTAATGTGAATGGGATAAAATATACAGTTTATCCAGGAAGGGTCATACTTAATGGTGACATTGCATTTTGTTTAAAAAGTAGGTATCTGGTTACTTACAACCCCTCACCTTCTGGCCCAGACTAATACCATAATTACTCTCTTAAATTTCTCTTTATTTAACATCATCCATCCTGTCTTCTTTTGTTACTATTATTTAACTAACTAAATGGACCAACACAATACTGGAGGCTGAAGGCAGGCAAAGATCCAACTTGTGGAAACCTGCTTTTAATTTAGGATTATGGGGCCAGTTTCCTAGAAATTGCCACATTTGAAAGAAAATGAATTTTTCTCCTTTATGTCAAGTGACGGTTGATCTAATTAGGTTCAGTTTAATCTAATAATGAATCATTTTGATTCTAATTTCATGTCTTCAAATTTAACAATGTGGTCCTCAATCCAAACTTTAATCATCAGATGTGTATTCTTACTAGTCTGCATCCAAGATTAAATCACTAAATTCCCATCAGAAACTTTTATATTCCCACACAGATTAGTGGAATAGTAGCTAGGCCAAAAGATAAGGGGAAAACGGTTACAGTGACCACCCAAAAGGACAGCTAGGAATCTGTTTCCCTGCTAAGGAGGCATCAAAATAGAGACAAAAGAAAACTGATTAGAAAACTGGGGGAAACTCTTAAGAGAGGCCAGTTGGGATCACCAGTCCTGAAGACATGAAGCTGAAAAGTACAAGCAATTCCCCCCAGGAGACAGAATCAAAAGCTGATCAGATTCTACCTGGTTTGGTAAAGGGATTTAATTCATATTGAATCAAGGTAATAATCCATGTCATATTGAAATACTATGCTGCTTGAGATGTCTGGCACATAAATAATTGAATTACTTGGAAAGAAATGTCACTGGAGTAGTCTGCCAGCATGAAATCTTATATATCCCCCAGTCGGTGACAATTTCAGTGTTTGGCTTTGAGAGTAGTTTGGCCATGTGGAATCCCAGTGCTATCATATTAATCTTTGCCAAGTTAGAAGTGGAATCAGGAAGACAAATCCCTAAAAAAAAAAAAAGCCCAGAGAGCCAAGTGTGGAGTACTATGATGTTAGAGCTTCTTATTTAAATTCTTCAAGGATCTGTGACTTCTCTGGTGTGGAGACAGTCCCCTCCCTCCCTTCCATGCAGATCACAGCCCCTCTGGGAGATGCCTTTAAGGCCTGTTGCAAAAGAAAGGTACATTCCCCTTTAGTTAACATGGAAACTAGCTAGGTTGGTCTTCTAAAGATAGACACATAGCCCTAACAGGTTAGGCCTGATATGATGTCTGCAGAAAATTTTCACTTTGTAAGTTCTGAACAGCTTGATAACACCACCAATGGCCTGTGTCTTAACTTAGTTATTTTTGCCATTGCCCCGGAGCTATGGGTGAGTTTCAGAGAAAGACTTCTTGAGTAATATGTTCAAATTTGTTTGCTAGAAAAGGAGCGTTCTCCAGTCAGGCATGTTTGCCAAAAGTGAAGGGCATTCTACTTGTTATCATAGAGATAAGAGATTGAGGTTGCAGATGTTTGTCTGAACCTTGAATCATAGGTCTCCAAGAAGATGGACGGTTTTCAGACAGTCTGAAAAAATAAAAAAGAAGCCAGAGGTCTTTCTTTTACTGGAAACTGCATACTAACTTGCCTAATTCCTTAGCTAAGGATATTTGGTATACCAGCCTGAATATAGCAGCTGACCTTGGATGGGGCGGGTGACATGGTGGCAAAATGTTTAAAGTAGTGTTGAACTCAGCTAACATCAGCATTTTTTTTTAAATTTAAGCTGAAAACTAGAGGGAGGGAGGGGGAAATCACAGAATTACAGAAGTGTGGCCACTAGAAATGACCCCAGTGTTCCTGGCAAGCTCTTCACAGAAATGTTGTCATGACAATGGAAAACGGGATTAAAATAAAATGCTGTTGTTAAAAGGTTCTGAAGAACTTTCTAAGTTTGGCCAAGAGGTGTTTCTTAAATATACACATACCAAAAATCCATTTCTGTGTGTTTTTACATTTACTTGTGCTTTTCTCTCTATTATAAAGGATGAAAACACTTGCCTCTAAAACATCTTGGTCTGGGAAGAAACTCAATAGTTATTTAACTGGGCACATCAAAACTTCTCATTGGTTTACTGATGGGCCTTTAGGCAGTGAAGAATAGCGTGTCCAATTAGACGTGCAGGAAGAATCCTGAGGCAGTGAAAAAAAATGAATCCCTCCCTTTTTTTAAAGTTACTATAATTTTTCAACATTGTTCTTTTGAAGGTTGATATAATGATGAAAATACCCTAAGGAATAGGAGACATTGGAATGCATTACCAAGGGAGGTTGTGGAATCCCTCCCCACCCCCTTTTTTTCTTGCAGATTTTTTACAAACTGAGTAAGGCAACTGTTCTCCTGGGAGAGTCAGGCCCAAGCCTGGATAAAAGTAAGGGAATGCAAGTAGGGCTTTCAAAAGATTCCTTTCAACCTTCAGGTTCCAGTGAGATACTTGGACAAATCAGTGTTTTAATCAACATTGGTTCTCCTTCCAATGGTACAGATTACAATCCTTCCCACTTTGTAGGCCTCTTGCCCTGTATATACTCATAAACTTTTCTCAGGTGCCCACCCACTGATACCTTGGTGGCCTCCCTCTAGACAAAGGGTTCTTAACATTTTGTTTGTCATGGACCCCATTAGCAATCTGGTAAAGCCTCTGGACCCCTTCTCAAAATATGTTTAAATGCACACAACAAAATACAGAGGATTACAAAGGAAATCAATTATATTGAAAAAGAGTTATCCAAATATTCAAAGAAACAAGTCCATGGACTCTAGACCTTTACTCTGTCTCTTGACATTACATAAGTTATCAATGAAACACACAGACTGGTCAGCAGCATCCCTCAGTCTTAACACTTCACTTTTTAAGCCTCTCTTTTTTCAGTAACATATAATTCTGATAACTTTCATGCCGATTCTGGCATGCAGTTTATCATTAGCAATATGCTGGTACAGCTTTATACTCAGTATTTATCTCTCCATTACCTTCCCTAAGGGATTCATCAGTTCATTGACAAGGATTTATTAAGTACCACTATGAGAGGAAGGAGAGAATGAGGAAAGAGACATTTATGAAGTGCTTACTAGGTTCTTGGCCCTGCGCTAAGCACTTCACAAATATTATTTTGTTTAAGCCATCATGAGATAAAAAGTTAAAAATAAAAAAGACCCTTTCCTCAAGGATCTTGCATCTCATTAGGAGTAACCCACAACTGATTCTCAGAAGCCTTTGGCATTCCAACATTTAATTCCTAATTCCGATATCCTATGAAAAATTACACTTAACATATCAGACACAAGCAAAATATACTCTTACCTATCCCTCTGCTACAGTGAAAAATGGGGGGGGTAACATGAGAGAGGGGAACGAATGTTACTTCCCATGGGATGGAGAGAGGGGTACTGCACAGAGAGGTTAAGGGAAGCATGGAGAAATCCCACTGAGGCAAGTAAACTTGTCCCCAAATTTCCCAAGTCAGAAGGTGGTAATAGTTGGTGGGGAAAATGGAGATGACTGGAATGAAGCAGGAGATGTAAGTGTGAAAGTATTAAGGCAGGGAGAGCAAGTAAATTCATGGATGTCGATAGAGAAAAAAAAAAGGAAAGCATGAATTAAATAAGAAAAAAAGTTCAGAAGGTAACATGAATTGAAAAGTGTACTTTTATTACTAACAGTGTTAAATTTAATATACATTTCAAAAACAGACTATATAATCCTTTATTTATAAAAGAAGTTCACACACTTGCATAAAATCTTTTTTTGTTATTTGTACATGAAAATATTCATGTTTGTTGATGATTCTCAAGTTCATAATAAAAAAGATGGAAAGGGAAGTCTCCAGGGCCATTACTGGCACCATAAGATGATAGATAGTTTTAACCTAGTTCTCATAGATTTAGAGGGTAGCTAGGTGGTACAGTGGATAGAGTGCTGGGCCTGCAGTCAGGGAGACTCATATTCCTGAAATCAAATCTGGCCTCAGACACTTTCTGTGTGACCCTGGGCAAGTCACCTAACCCTGTCTGCCTCAGTTTCCTTATCTGTAAAATGAGCTGGACAAGGAAAAGGCAAACCATTCTGTTATCTTTGCCAAGAAATCTCCAAATGGGTCATGAAGTGTCAGACATGACTGAAACAATTCAACAACAACGATTTAGAGCCAGAAGGGAACTTGGAGGTCATCTAGTGACTGACCCCATCATTTTACAAATGAGCAAACCAAAACCAGAGAGGATGAGTGATTTACTTAAAGTCATACATGTAGTAGGGTCATAGGATCTACCAACATGCATTTATTCAATACCCACCATGTGCCAGGCACTGTGCTAAGCACTGGGGATGCAGAAGGAAGGCAAAAATAGACACTGTCCTAAAAGAAATTAAATTTGAATGAAGGAGGCAACACAAAAATATCTAGGTAGATTATATGTAATGTATATAGGTACATGTAAGGGGAGAAGGGGAGAGAGGAAGAGGGGGGGAAGATGGAGAGGGGGAAAGGGAAAAGAGGGAGGGGGAGGGGGAGAGAGGAGGACAGGGAAAGGGAAAAGGAGAGGGAGAGGGGGAAGAGAGGGAGAGAGAAGAGAAAGAAAGAGAAAGAAAGAGAGAAGGACAGGGAAAGGGAGAGGGAGAAGAGAGGGAGAAGAGGGAGCAGAGAGAGAGAAAGAGAAAGAAGAGAGAGAGAGAGAGAGAGAGAGAGAGAGAGAGAGAGAGAGAGAGAGAGAGAGAGAAAACACAGAGACAGAAACAGAGACACACTGGATTTGTGATGTCATTGCCATAGAGAACTCCCAGGTGAGGAAATCCTGTCTACCAATACAGGTTGGCATCTTCTCTGCAACCTATAGTCAGTTTTGGACTACACAATTAAAACTCATGTTATAGGCTAATGCTAGTTTATCAAGCATTACCTGTATAATTATCATAGTCCAAGGAGTGTGATTTAACCAATGGTATATCTGAATCCATGGAATAATTAGTCACATTATAACAAGCCCTTCAGTCACTTGGCAAAATGCTTCTCTGGCCTCCCAGAGAGCCAAGACGACACCTTGCCCCATTCAGGCGCACACTTAATTTTCTGAAGGAGTCCACAAAGGCGAGAGGCAGCTTTATCCCTAAAAGGAAGCCGTGTCTCCCTCCTCCCATAAGTAGCATTTCTTCTTATCTCCTAGTGTGGAGCCACCCAAGTGGCCTGTCAGTGTGCATTATTTGTGACACCTGTGGGAAGGGGCTTTGAAAAGTTAAAAGCTTTTTCCAGATGTCGGAGATCATCGTCATCATCAGCATCATCATGAACAACTGCAGCCATTTTCACACAAGTCCTAAAAATGGGTTTGCCCCAGTGTTCTGGGAAGAAACTTCCTTTGCTTGTTGTTTTAATAAGTGAATGTCTCTATTCAAATAACAAATTCTCAATTTGTGATTCATTTTAATTGTTCATATTCCCCTAAATACAGCTCTGGGATTTTTTCTATCAGTTCAACTTTTATACAGCCACTTGGGAAAGCACATTACACATAACAACATAGTGCAGATTGCAGTAATTTTGCACAGATTCCCTAAGGGGTAACATTTGGTGTCATGTTTGAGTATAAAAGCACAATACCCTATTTCATTTTAAAAAATAGCTCAAATTCCTTGGGAGACTATATCTCAATCTATAACATAGGCAAGCACTGGTGCTGAGAAGGATTACTGTGTTGTTTAAAAATGCATTGACTCAGAGGATGTGATTTCAGATATGACCTCTGACGCTTACTGTCTATATGACCTTGGCCAAATAATTTCATCTCTCTGAACCCGTTTCTTCATTTGCAAAAGCAAAGGTTGTTCAGTCATTTTCAGTCATATCTGACTCTTCATATTCTTAGCAAAGATACTGGAGTGGTTTGCCATTTCCTTTTCCAGCTCATTTTACAGATGAAGAAACTGAGGCAAACAGGGTTAAGTGACTTGCCCAGGGTCACACAGCTACTAAGTGTCTAATAAGTGTCTGAGGCTAGATTTGAATTCAAAATGAGTCTTCCTGGCTCCAGGCCTGACACTCTATCCACTGCACTACTTAACCGCCTCTCAGGTCCCTTAGTACGTCTCCTTCCATTTGGCATCCGTATGGTTGTGTAAAGAAATGTTAGAGACTGAAGACTTGGATTCAATTCCTCCCTCTGCTATTTATTCCCCATGTGACTGTGGGCAAGTTCCAATCCCTCTGGGTTTTAATTTCCTTACCTGTAAAATAAAAGGGTTAGACTAGATGATCTCTCCACAAGGTCAAAATTGTTGTCCAGAAGAGTTGGATCAATGCTTACCATATTAGAAAGGTCCACTAACCCATATATATCTTTTGACCCAGAAATAACATTATTGGTTCTATGTCCCAAGGAGGTCAAGGATAGAAAGGTTCCATATACACAAAAACATTGATAGCAGCACTTTTCATGGTAGCGGTAGGAAAAAACCGAATCCACAATTGGACTAAGGTCATCAGTTGGGGAGTAGCTGAACAAATTGTGATATGTACACACACATGCATGGATAGATGTATGTTATCTATATAGATGCATGCGCATGCACATGTGTGCACACACATACATACATACATATATATATAAATTTAGCTCAGTCAAGGTCTCAGAGACAATCTAATCCAACCCTCTCATTTTATATATGAGGAAACTGAGGTCCAGGGAGGTTAAGTAGTTTGCCCAATGTCACACAGGTGGTAAGCGTCAGAGACAGCATTTGAACTAATATACTCTGAGTGTTCAGTACTAGGGATATAGATTTGAGAATCAACTGCATAGAGTTAGAAGTGGGGAGATTAAATCATGGGAATGGTCAAATTGCCAAAGAAGAGAGTAGGGGGAAAGAAAAGGAAAGGGCCAAGGACAGAGCCTTGGAGGGAGATGAAGGTGTCAGGAAAGGTTTGTAGGGCCAGTGAAAAAAACAAAGGATGAGCAATTAAAGAAGTAGGAGAAGAACTAGGAAAATATGGTGTCTCTGAAGATGAGAGAAGAGAGGTCATCCAACAGGAAGGATTAATCAACAGTGTCAAAAGCTGCAGAGAGGTGAAGAAGGAAAGGGGCTGCAAAGGGGACTGCTGAATTTATCATTTAGGTCATTGATGACCTTAGGAAGAAAAGTTTCAGTGGAATGGTGGAGACAAAAGAGTGACTACAAGGGGTTGAAAAAAAAATCAGATACCAAGGAAAGGAAAGCATTGAGTACAGACTAGTTCAGCAATAAAGAAGAGGAAAGAGATGGGATAGTAATTAGAGGGACCCAAAGAGTTTAAGCAGACCTTTCTTAGAATAGGGGATGTGAGTGCCTTTGTAGGCAGATGGGGAGGTGCTAGTAGTGAGGGAGATGTTAAAGTTACATGAGAAAGGCAAGGAAAGGAATGCAGATCAAAAGGACAAGGGATTCTAGGGGAGCAGCTAGTGAGAAATTAAAATGGCAGACTCCTGAATTAAGAATGGTGGTGGAGCCAAGCAATACCTGTGTGTAGGAGCCAGACTCAGAGAACAGAAATGACACAGGGGCCTAAGGATTGTGGTATGGATGAAGACTTGGGTCAGTATCTGTGAAACTGGAGGAGGTAGAAGGGTAGGCTACTCTGGTCAGAGACTTGGCATTCACCAAAGTTTTGGTTTTTGGAGATGCAGTTCCAAGACATGACCTTTCCATATTTGGTTTAAGCAGAGAAGGCAGTCACTGGAACAGAGGACATTGAGGAATTGGGAGATTACCTCTTGTGATAATCTCCATTTCATAGGACCAACCGAGATACGTACTTCCCTCTTCCTGGCCCAGGGGTAGGCAAATATAGACATAGAGTTGGTTATATTGTCAGGCTGAGCCAATAGGATCCCCCCCCCACCTTAACTATACTTCTTTGTGTGGAGGGGACACTGGGAAGTAATAGTGATGTGAATGAAAAAACACCTCAATAAACTTTTTTTTAAAAAAAAAGGAGGCTTAATAGGAATATACATGTATAGCCTATATCAGATTGGGAGCCATCTTGGGGAGGGAGGTGGAGAAAAATTTGAAACTCAAAAGCTTATGGAAGTGATTGCTAATAATTCAAAATAAATTAATAAAAAAAATAAAGATAATAGTAAAACAAAAACAAAACAAAAAAAAGGAATAATTGAGAGGTCAACTGAGGGGTCATCAGCATGAATAAATATTCATTCAGGGCCCCAAGAATGGTGACAGGATAAGGTAGAAAAGAAGAGAGGAGAGAAGTGATGCCCTGGACTGATACATCAGGTTCTGGGAACTCATTAAATCACTTTCTATACAGCAAAAACTTAGTAGCTGGTACCTGGAATCATTAATGCAACTTCTTGAAAAGTACCAAATTCCAGGGGCTACTTTATCCACTGAGAGTTTCTGGCTAAACAGCTTATCCTCCCAACACTAGGAAATCTGAGTCAAGCCATGTGAAAAGCAGTCAAGTTAGCTACTGGAGGTGTCATTCACAAATGAAAACTCCTCTGGGGACTGTTTCTCCAGGGACTAGTCTTGCTGAACTTATGCTACTGAGTTCAAATAAGTCTTGAAAGCTAAGCCTGTTGGAGTTCAGATAAAGTATGTCTCCGACGTGCTTGACCCTAACAAGTCACTTACAAAGGATGTTAATGATGTCGGGTGCATACCTGAATGTCTACTTACTCTTCTGCTCAAACCCCTAGGAGGAATCTGCAATCTTCTTTCTAAGGCTCTATCATTAAAGAAATCCTGCCTGGTGAGCTTAGAAAGGGAATTCTTTGTGCTCATCTCAACCCCTCAGGGCATTGTGGTGGTTAAGATAAGTGAATCAAGCTCTACCAGCTGTACAGTATTACTTGGGGAACAATCTTGTTTATCTTAAGTCCTGTCCATACCACTTTTCCTTGTCTAAAATGTCTGGAAACACATTGAGAAATTTTCTTCCCCTCATTCCTTAGATAGGGAATATTTCAGATGGAGGTGTAAAAAAAGACCTCATCATGACCTGGACTTGGTCAGGTCATACCTTATATAGTCAGAAGAAGAAGATGCCAATTTGATGGGCAGCTAATTAGTACATCATCCCTACAAAAGCTTTGCATCCAATGCGCATTTAGTAAATAGTAATAGATTGTCGTTTTTGTTGTTCAGTCATGTCCAACTCTTTGTGACCCCATTTGGGGTTTTCTTGGCAAAGATACTGTAGTGGTTTACCATTTCTTTCTCCAGCTCATTTTATAGATGAGGAAACTGAGGCAAACAGGGTTAAGTGACTTGCCCAGGGTCACACAGCTAATAAGTTTCTGAGGCTGAAATCAAACTCAGGAAAATGAGTCTTCCTGACTCCAGGCCCGACACTCTATCTACTGTGACAGCTAGCTGCCTAATAGTAATAAAATAAATATTAAAAGGTGGCAGAGGAGATAGTATACTGGGCTCAGGGTCAGGAAGAGCTGAGTTCAAATTCAGCCTCAGATACTTACTAGCTGTATGACCCTGAGCAAGTCACTTAACTGCTATCTGTCTCAGTTTCCTCAACTGTAAAATAAGGATAATAATAGCACCTGCTCCACAGAAGTGTTGTGAGTATCAAATAAGAATACTTGTAAAGTGCTTCACACAGTCCCTGGCATATAGTAGGCACTTTATCCATCCATCCATCCTTCCTTCTTTCCTCCCTTCCTCCCTCCTTTCTTTTCCCTTTCTCCCCCTCCCTCCCTCCCTTCTTTGGGATATTTGGGGAGGGAGGGCCTAGGGAATTCCCAAAGAGAAAAAGAAGTGAGGATTCCTTTGTCTATGTCAGACTCTATGGCTGTTGAGGTTCTCTCAGATTCTCAAATTCTGAGACCATGAAAAGCCTGGCTTTGGGTGCACTTCACTCCTTTAAATGTACCAGTTTAATCTGCCTAATCGTTTTCTCATTCCCCACCAAACTGCATAGCTCTAGCAGCCCTGCCTGGTCACTACCTTCCAGGCTGGAGGGATTAAAACCATTTTAAAATGAACTCCAATGGAGAACTAGATCAAAGGCAGCTAACCTCAGACGGTGGCGTGGCAGGATAAATATTGTTCCACTGCTGAAAAGCATCTTCCAGGCTGCCTAGGCATGATTTGGAGATAAGACAGTTTTATGGTCTCCCTACTCGCTCCATTGTAAGAGACCTTGGTTAGCCTGTAATATTCAGGAAGAAGGCCAAGCCAGATCCTGAAGAATCCTAGTAAATTTAAGGTTGCTAGGAAATACAGTGATGGGTCTTCAATATCGTATCTTCCACATTTACTACCCTGAAAAGACAGGAATTGTGGTCTTTGGTAGAGGCAGCAGAGAGTAGAGGGGCAGGGTGATATAGTGGATAGAATGAATGAATGAATGAATGCAGTCACATGCATGACTGCATGCATGAATGAAGCATTTATTAAGCAATTGCTATGTGTGAAGCTGATAGCTGATCAGACTCAAGAAGGTCTTGGTTCAAATCCTGCCTCTGACATGTATGGTTGTGCAATCCCGGGCAATTTACTTTAACTCTCAGTGCCCTAAACCACTCTCTCAAATTATAAATTCCCAAACAGTTTCAGATCTGCATTGGTAGGGGGAGTTGAGTCCCCTCACTGGGAGTTTCCTATGCTAATGAAAATCACAGGTCAGGTAAAATAAAATGATGGTAAGAGGGGGATAATTTTATAAACCAATTAGCATTTTATCATATATTAACTATTAGCCCCTTCACTTTTATGCTGTACATTACACCTCCAGGCAACTGACTTGGAATCCTTTCTGAAGTTAGCATATGGAAAACCAAACATTTCCAGAGCTTAATAAGAAATCACATAACTTCAGGGGAATGTACATAGCACATGCAGCATAGAGATTAGCTCAGTTGCTGAGAGTGTCAAAGGTGTTTCCATTTTTAATCTCAGAATATACAGATGGTGCAGTCACTGCCTTACCTGAACTGAGACTTGCTTTTTTTGAAAAACTTTAACAAAACTCTGTGTATATTTTTTTTCTTGAAGAGGGGAGCTTCAATTCCCAAACAACCTCTTCTCTTTTCCAAGTTCTTACTTTCTGCCTCATATTTCTATCATTCTTTTCTGTCTAGCTCAGTAGTTTCTGGGTAAGTGGGTGAGCTAACCAAATAGGAATATGTTTTTGCACGGGTGAAGCAAACCCATCCCTAGGATTGTGGCAGTGTCAGAACCAAGGAGAGGCATGTGGGCTTTGCTACAGGGAGGAAAATAAAAAGGATGCCTATGACATCACTCTGGGGGTATGTTTTCTCCCTGTCCTGTCCTGATCTTATCCTCTGAGGCATAGGAGTATTCCTGGTTGTGAAATATATGCCCTTTGCAACGTGGAAAGCTCCCCACAGCCCACTGATAGACCCTAGATCTAGAGATGGAAGGGACATCAAAGAGTCCAACTCTTTTATTTTACAGATGAGGAAACTGAGGCCCAGGAAAGTCACAACTTGCCCAAGGTCACACAGATATTAAGCATCAAAGGAAGGATTTGAACCTAGGTCAGACACCTGAGTCTTTCCTAGGAGACTACACCCTGGAGAACACCCCTTTCCCTCTGGGCCTCATTCAGGTGAACCCTCCTCTATATCATCACTTGTTCCTCGTGCAAAAATTGCTAGTTATGGCTCTGAATTGTAGAATAACCATAAGTGACACTGGAGAATCATAGAATATAGAACGTAAGAACTAGAAAGGAGCTTAAAATTCCTCTAGCCCAAGGTAATATGACATAGTGAATAGACCAAAGACCTGAGTTCAAATTATATTTTATAGATAAGGAAACTGGGGACTGGTCTTCCCCTAGAGAAATCAGAGAAGTTGCCTAGAAATTTGCCTGAGGGACAGAGTCTAAAGGACCCTTCGGGTATCATGTATTCTGAGCCCTCGACTTAATGTGCCACTGAATTCAGAGCAATACTCTCATGTTGCAAGAGGACTCCCCAAACCTTGAATTTAGCCTCATTCCAGTCTTTTCTCCTAAAAGTTCTTTTGATTTTTTTCTCATAGATCTTACTTTCCTCCTGGAGTCATCACAGTGGCTTTCCCCAACAGAATGTTCTCCATTTTCTCCTTCAGGTGAGGAAGTTGGAAATGCAGAGAATGCAGAATTAAGGAAGCCCTTTACTGAGATGTGAGGACATCTAGGTGGAACAGTGAATAGAGTGCCAGGCTCAGGGTCAGGAAGACTCATCTTCCCAAGTTCAAATCTGGCCTCAGCCACTTATTAACTGTGTGACCCTAGCACTTCACCCTGTTTGCCTCAGTTCTTCATCTATAAAATGAGCTGGAGAAGAAAATGGCAAACCATTCCAGTAGCTCTGCCAAGAAAACCCTAAAACGGGCCATGAAGAGTCAGACATGACTATCTTATGAAGGTCTGAGCAGTGCAAAGTAGTGTATAAATTATGGTTGGGTGGAAATGAGATAAATCAGTTAAAACTTATTCCTGCAGGTGATGGCCTTTCAAGTTATGGCCTTAGGATGCTACTGACATCCATGTTCCAGTGATGGGGTCAGTGCTTAAAACAATTTGAGAACAGCCCAAAGTACGTTCCTTATGACTGTTCTCATTGGTTCCAGTGAATTACATTATAGTAGCATGTAAGCTTCCTAAGGGCAGCAACGGTTTTATTTTGTTTTTGTATGACCTTTCATATAGCAGACACTTTTTGTCTCTGGGCATCTTTGTTCTGAGTGGGTAAATTGGAGTTTTGGAAACCAATCTGGAAAACCAAATCTGGAGAACAAGGTGAATAATCAGTGGAATAATAATGTGTAGGATATTTTTTAAAACAAAGCTATTAAAAATGAGATTGGTTTTCTCCTATAATTCATAAACTAGCTCTCAAAGTAATTTTGGAAGACCAAGAAAGTTTTTTACAACTGCTAGAAACATCATTGAAATAAGCATATAGACTCTCAAAGTGACTACTTGGATGGACACACAGTTGGACTAGTTTATTTATTTAATCATTCTTGTCACTTTATTGGAAGATTTGGAATGGGAAAATGATTTCACAACTATTTGCTTCATGCCAATTTGGTTGTTGTCACAGGTAGGAGAGAAAAAATAAAATAAGACTCTTACTTAGACTAGACTCTTGTGGCTTGGCGGCTGGGTGAAGCTCTTGTCTTTAAAAACTTGTTTAAAAAAGGAAAAGTGATTCAAGGGTGGGAAAGGCCATTGAAAACAGTAGTTTCTCCTCCAACTTTAGCTCCTACTTATCAAGGTGTCATACAGTCAAACATTCCCCAAGCAGTTAAGTAGAACCCAGTAATGTATTCTTTACATAAAAAATGAGCCCATAGAATGTTAAGAATGGTGGAATGGAAGGACTGCTGGATTGGCTGCACTGAGACCTGAGTTTGAAGCCCATCTCTACTGCTAACAACTGGTCTGACCTTAGACTTCCTCTCATCTCTCTAGGTCTCTGTTTCCTCATCTGTAAAATGAAGGGGTTGGATTAGACAGCTTCTAAGCAACCCTCAGTCCATGATCCTTTCCCAGAAAGGCCATCTCTCAACTTAATGCTTCCTTAGGACACAACCTTGTGGTTGTTTTCTTTGGAACAACTACCTTTTAAATTCTGCCAGACTACCAGGATGAGGCTATTCCAGCTTTGTCTCAATATCATGGGGGCAGATGGAGAGAAGAAGAGAGGGAATGGACAACAAGGTAAGGGACATTGGCATTTCAAAACAAGAAAGAAAGCAGTGGCCTGGTTGTGAAAGAGATAATCTGGAGGGGAAAGGCTGGCCTCAGCTCCTGTACAGAAATGAAGAAACCTCACTCATGATTGCCATCTGCTGGAAAGTAAGGAAAGACATGAGAGATGCCAAGACTATAGCAGGAGAGAAGAAAGGCTGGGACCCTGGGAAGAATTCCAAAATCTAGCTAATTCCTAGTGTAGGGTTCCTTGTGATAGTAGGGCTCTGTTTCAGGTGCAAACCTAACATGACTTTCTTCGGATTTTTTAAACAATCCCCTAGTAGCATCTGAAGAGACAAACTAGCTAAATTATTGACTAATGTTCACAGGTACTGTCTTTTGTCTTTCTTTGTATTTTCAGTTCTTGCCACATACAGTAGGTAGCTAATAAATGTTGAGGGCAGCTAGATGGGGCAGTGGATAGTGTTAGGTCTGGAGTCAGGAAACCTGAGTTCAAATCTGGACTCAAATGCTTACTAGCTGTGTGACGCTGGGCAAGTCCATTCACCCTGTTTGCCTTAGTTTCTTCATCTGTAAAATGAGCTGGAGAAGGGAATGGCAAAATACTCTACTATCTTTGCTAAGAAAACCCCAACTGGGCTCTGCTTCTTATAATCCAGCCACTGCTCAGGTTTTTATAATCTAGCCAATTGCTCACAGACGCTCAGACTCCTTAAGAGTCTGGCTAATACGGCAGATCTTTAACAAACCTTGTATTTGGCTGAAAAAAAAAAACAAACCCAAATGGATCATGAAGAGTTGAACACAGCTGAATAACAGCAATAAATGTTGAATGACTAACTAACCGATGGCCTAGGAATACTTAAAGCTCTACTACATAGTCCATTAGTCAATCAATTAATCAATCAAGAATTTATTTAAGTGCCTGCCATGAGCTAGGCAACTTCGGATAAAAAAAAAATCATAAGCACAGGAGTCCCTGCCCTCAAGGAGATGACATTCTAATGAGAGGGATTCCTGTTTTTCCACAGCTACAATGGTTTCTTTACCCTGGGTCTTCCGCAGGCAAGAAACAATCAGGTGTATGCTCGGTTATCCTAACCTAAGTCAGTACTACTAGATAGCATCCCCTCAAACATCCTGACTTCTCAGGAAGTCAAGGTTCATTTTACGTCTGGCATCCACAGAAATGGCCACATGGTAGATCACACCATCATCCATGAGTGGGCCACCTCCATGATCTTAAAATATGAAACATGGTTACTCCCTCTTCCATATTCCTTCTAAACCCATTATTGCCCCGCACAGAACTCTCCAATCTCTCCATTCTTCCTCTCTCTCTTTCCCAGGGAGCACAGTCATGAAATGGTTCATGAAGAGGTGTGGAGGAGGAGGATGGGGGGAAAAATTAGAGCTTAGGCTTGGCAGGAAGAGATTCAAGAGCCCAGGACAGTTTAGAGTCAAAATGACATCCAAGGTTTTAAGTCCAAAAAAAGGACAGCTAGGTGGTGAAGTGGATAGAGAATCAGGCCTGAAGTCAGCAATCCTCATCTTCCTGAGTTCAAATGTGGCCTCAGACACTTACTAGCTGTGTGACCCTGGGCAGGTCACTTAACCCTGTTTGCCTCAGTTTCCTCATCTGTAAAATGAGCTAAAAAGAAGGAAATGACAAACACTCCAGTATCTTTGCAAAGAAAAAACTCCCCAGATGGTGTCACAAAGAGTCAGACACAACTGAAATGCCTCAACAACAAAATCCCACCTTCTGCAGGAAGCCTCTTGATTCCAGTGCTTTTCCTCTGTTTGTAATTTCCTATTTATCCTGAATGTAGCTTGCTCTGTGTGTGTATGTGTATGTATATGTGTGTATATGTGTGTGTGTGTGTGTGTATGCACGTGTATGTTCTCTCCCCTATTAGATTGTAAGCTCTTTGAGGGCAGGGACTGTCTTTTGTCCTTTTTTCGTAGCCCCACAGAGCCTGGTTACATAATAGGCACTTAATACATATTTATCAATTGTCTTGTCCAGGGTCACACAGGTATCAAGTGTCTGAAGCCGGATTTGAACTCAAGAAGATGAATCTTCCTGATTCCAAGCCCAGTGTTCTATCCACTGCACCCCCTACCTGCTCTACAGATGAGGAAGGTAGGAAATGGGGGTTAAGTGGCTTGACCAGGGTCACACAGCTAGTAAGTTATATGAGGCTGGCTTTAGATAAATGCATTTGATATATTAAAAATAAATTTGTCCATTTCTGTGCATTTTAGTGTTTGAAAACGAATGAGCATTGTATTTTGTCAAAAGTGGGGGTTTTTTGCATCTATTGATATAATCTTATTTGTTGCTCTTGTTTCTATTGATATGACTAATTGTGCTGTTTTCCTAATGTGGAACCATCCTGCTACCTGTGGTATGAATCCAGCTTGGATCATTTTTAAATATTCCCATAGATCTGTGGATTTTATCAGTATGGATACTCACCTTAGTGATGCAGATTGCAGCCCTTCCTTGTCTGCTGGACAATCCTGCCCAACCATTTTATCCTACAAATCTGCCACAGGAAGCTTAACCAATGTGCTAAAGGTGCTAATGTGATTTTTTTTAATGGCTTGGCCTCTGACATTACAAAAAGCAATTTTACTTCATGTTGCCTCAGTATTCCCAGCTATAAAATGGGACAGGTGCTATTTTTCTAAGACCTTCAAAGGGTGAATGAAAAGCATTGAAGTTGGACTTTGAAGACCTGGATTGGAATTTTATCACTTGTGAGCTATGTGACCTTGGACAGGAGACGATCCCTCCAAGCCTCAGCATCCTCCTTGTGCACTCTCTAGCTCCAAGGGATGCTTTGAGGAGCTGGACCATGTGAAAGTGCCATGTGAACTGAGAAGTGCCATTACATTATTATGAGGGAGATGATTGTGTATTGCCACTTAAATACAAGCTGTGCTCTATTATAATAATAATTAGAACCATGGTTAATACACTGTCCTCCCGCCTAATCTACTGAATGCAATTTCAGACCCTGGGGGAAATGAATTTAAAGGATTAAGTTGGAAATGTAAGGATAAAGAACTTCAACAAATAACATTTTCTGTGTTTGCCTCCCACGCCTTATTGAAAGCTAGATTCCCTGGGTAAGTCCTTCCTGCTCGGCTCCTGTGAGCCTTTCATCCACAAACAAGCTACTGTCATTTAAACTTGGCAAAAAAACCGAACAGAGAAGAGGCCAGTGCTCAATACCATTGACAGTGACAATGGCTGGAGAAATGTTTGAACATCTCCATTAATAAGGCAACAAAAGTCCACTGTGATCAAACAGAAATGGGAATGCTAAGCCACTTCCTCTCATTGCCCACCTGCTTGTTTTAAAGGACCTTTGGGTTGAGAAGGTGAGTCCCATGATGCCCTGAGGCTTAAAACTCTTCTGTTGGCTAGAATACAAGCTGTGTGTCACCTCTTTGGCCAGAGGCCAGCAAACCAGTTTTCTCTCCTCCCTGCCCATCTCTCCCCCACCATCGAGCTCTAAAAATGTTCAGTAATATGATTTCTACTCTTATGAGCTATCTCTATATTCCTCTAGCCCACTTTCCCCTGCAGTATTTATGTGGAAGAAGAAATGACCAAGTTTGATAATGTTATGCTCCTTTCAGAAGGGTGACTACAAATCACACTTTGGGCTCTATGAGAAAAAAAAAATTCTCGCCTGTCCTTTTCAGAAGAAAATATCCACTTTTGTTGTTCAATTGTGTTAATTCACTCTTCGTGACCCCATTTGGGATTTTCTTGGCAAAGGTACTGGAGGGTTGTCATTTTCTTCTCCAGCTCATTTTACAGTTGAGGAAACTGAGGGAAACAAGGTTAAGTGACTTGTCCGAGATCACACCGCTAGTAAGTGTCTGCGGCTGGATTTGAACTTGGGTCTTCCTGATTCCAGGCCTAGCACTCTATCCACTGTGCCACCTAGCTGCCCCAAGCATCTATAGGAATGTAGAAAAGATATTCCTTATTACCAATAGCCAAACATTTCTTTCCAAAACAAAACGAGTGATTGAGCCATGAATTGTCTCTAAATATTTCCGTTATTTGAATACCAGTAAATGATTTGGGGTTGGTAATTAAGACAAATGCTTTCACCCTTTACCTTTCAGTGGAGAGAGCAGAGTATCAGCGTGTGATTTCTTAAATGCTCAGATATTTGGTTTATCTCATTTTCTGCCTGGTCTCTGGCACTGGATAGATACACCTTCCACACAGATTTCTTAGGAGACCATAGAGACTGTTATCACAACAGCACCTGGAGAAGTTAGGACATAGGGAAGCTGAGGGACTGTAGCATTTTATCCTTTTTTAAAATAATAAATCAAATTATGAATTAGCAATATTATTGGAAGCTGAGGTTTGCCTTGCAGATATCCTCCTCCACAATCTTCCCTTCCCTTCTGCGGTCTTCTGGAACTGCATTTTTTGATAAGTGGCTAGCCAGGGAAAAGAGAGAGAAAAGAAAAGGGAGAGGGAGGTAAGAAGGAGGAAAAGAGAGGAACAAAGGTTAAGTGACTTGCCCAGGATCACATAACTATTAAGTTTCTGTGGCTAGATTTGAACTCAGGTCTTCCTTGTTTCCTGGCCCAGCCCTCTATCTACTGCACCATCTAGCTGTAGAGTACTAGAAGAGAGTAATGAAGATAGGAGTGGCCTTGAGAGCTTGCCACATGTGTATCCATTGAAGTAACTGCTAATGTTTAGACTATAGACAGGAAGGGTGTGAGAGTCTTCTTCAAATATTTGAATAGAAATGTGGAAGAATGTTCTGCTTGGCCCCAGAGGGAATATTGAGTGAAAATACCAACAGGAACATTTAGGCTTTATGTATGGAAAAATGTCCTAAATTAAAGCTATCCAAAAATAGAATGGGCTGTCTCAGGAGGAGATAAATTCCAAATTATTGAAGCAAAAGCTAGATAACCATTTACCTGGCATACTGTAGAGGAAATTATTTTTCAGGCATGCATGGATTGGGTTTAATGGCCAATGGGGTCCCTTTTAAATCAAAGGGAGTTAAAATTCTGTGATTCTAGAATCAGCCATAGTTTGCAGAAGAAAAACCTGAAGCAAGGTGACTTGTTTTAATCATACCACTAATAAGTACAGGAAGCAGGATTTGAACCCAAATTTCTCCCAACTCCAATTCTATAATTTTTCCAATACTGATTTTTTTTCATATTATTTGGATGTGATTAAAAGGTAGAAAAGTTAGATATACCTCAAGTTACACCAAGTACCCAAGAAGTGGCCAGAAACAAAGATCAACATTATCTTCCACCATGGAGGGGAGCTACAAACCTTTCCTTTCCCCAACCCAACTCTCCTTATCCCAATTGTCCAGTTCCCATTAGGTGCAGGAAACTCACTGTAAATGGAGATGGATCCCCATATCCTCACCTCTGCCAGAGGTACCACAACCCCACTTCACTTTGATCCTGGGACCCATTTTCCTCTTGCTGAGGGACCATATGCTCCACCATTGTTCCTCAAGGTTCTTGGGAGCTTCCTTGCTATCTGCTCTAGTACTGTGCTAGATAGAACCCAAGTATTGCCCGGCCTTTCCACCTTCCACATATTGAATATGAACATGAGCCCTCCTTTATATGTTGTCTCTCCCAAAACAAAGACTGTCTTGATTTCTATTTGCATCCCCAGCATTTAGCCAGTGCTTGATATACAGTAAGCACTTAATTAATGCTTTTCCATTACATTCCATAAATGTTCTATATACCTATGCATAGATGCAGATGTGGATGAAGATAAAGATATGTATATAGATCTGAATATGGATCTGGATGAGATAATGAATTCAGGTGCAGACATAGGTATGTAGATAGGAATGTAGATATAGATATGTGTTTCTGTACACACATATCTATATATCTAGATCGACAGACAGATAAATATTCTTTCTCCTAAAGTCCTTCTCTAACGTCTATGGTGTAGGGGTTCTCTGATAATCATAACAATCTTAGTTGACATTTATATAATAGTGCCTTAAGATTTGCATTGAGTTTATCGTACACTATATCATTCAAACCTACCTCAAAGACTATGCCAACCAGGTGTCAACCCAGTAACCCTATAAAGCTATAATGACTTGGAGAACAGATGTTGTGCTAGACTCTGTATTCGTTGCCTGAAGACCAACAGTGCTGAGTTCTCAGGGCCTCATTATTAGAAAGCTGGCCATAGCAGAATGAACTGTTTTAACCACAGAGATTAATGAAAAGCTATGGTAGACTTCTAGACAAAATGGCTGCCTCAATGGAGGCAGACCACCCAGCTCCCAAATACCTATTCCAGTTAAAAAAACAAAAAAAAAAAAAAACCCCCCTGAATTACACACTAGACTGAGTAATGATCAAGAAATACTATGAGAAATTAAAGTATGTGACTTCTACCACAAAACCACACAAAAAGTCCACTAGAGGCCCACAAGCAATAGGAAAGGGAACCTCCAATAAAGTCAATGCCAGTGCAATTAGAGGCCAGGCCCTCTGAATCCAAAGTCCTCCTCCTTTTTTCAAGATTAACCCATCAATCAGAAGTAGGATTTTGTGCTTCCAAAATCTCCTTTCTTACCCAGAACTTCACAATACCTAAATTTTCTTTCCTCAGTGTAGGATTAATGCCAGGGCAATTGGCTTTCACACTGGAAGTCTTCTGGCATGACCAGAGACAAAACAGAAACAAGGATGGCCTGCTGGTCCTGTGTCAGGAAACAGCAATACTGACCCCTACCCTCACTCTCCACCCCAGAAAGCCCCATGCTGATCAGAAAGGTCCAGGGTAGGGACTTTAAGGAGCAGCAGTAATCAGTGTAAATGTGTCTCAGATTAATCCACCCTAAGGCTCTGAGGTCTCTAGCACTGTCTGCTGAGATACCATAGGATGGTGGGGTCAAACTCAAATAGAAACATATTCTTGCTAGCCGCACATTAACTTGGACAACAACAAATTAACATTATCTGTGCTGTATTGTGTCTTTATTTATTTTGTTAAACATTTGCCAACTACATTTTAATCTAGTTCAGACTGATCTGGGGAGTTTTGAGCCCTGAGCTTAATGCCACTGCCATAGAGGGCCCTGACAGTATAGCATTCTGAACTTCAAAGATTTAGGGGGAGCTAATTCTGGGAGGTGAGAGTCAGCAAGGGAACCCATAGGACACAGAGGGAAAACAAGGAAGGCTCTCTGCTCCACACGTAAGTGAAATACGAGGCAGAGGGTAACCCTTTCACAAAGCTCCATTTCAGGAACAAAACTGAGAGAGATAAATAAAACAAAGATGACTCCAACTGGTATAAAAAAGTTTATTTTAGATAAAATTTTTTTTAACAATTTTACAATAAGTGGGGAAAAATAAAATGTTATACAAAAAGTATTTTAGATCTGGGGATCCTCCAACAGAGTAAGACAGTAACTCCATAAAAACTACAAACAGATATGCATAAGGAAAAAATGGATTTTCCAAAAGAACTATGTGAATACCTAAAAAATTGAAGCAAGAGGTAAAAAATTAAACAAAAGCTCTTGAGGAAAGAATTAGAAGGAGAATAAACAGCTTAGAAGAGAATAAGGGAAAGAAATGGACTTCCGGAAAAGTAGAATATACCAATAGGAATCATGAGGTCATGAGACAGCAAGAAATATTAGAACAAAATAAAAAGATTCTTTTTAAAAAATGTAAAATATTTGATATTTTAAAAAATGACCTGAAAAAAATGGTTAAGGAAAAATCACTTAAGAATCACTGAATTTCTTGAAAACCATATTTTTTTAAAAAAGCCTGGATACTGTGTTTCAAGAAATCATAAACAAAAACTATTCAGATCTATTGGAACCAGAGGGCACAGCGAAGATAGAATCTACCAATTACCTTTTGAAGAAAGCCCAAAAGGAAAAAGTCCCAGTGAAAACTGGAAAGATAATTTGAAGAACTTGAGGGAGATGTATGATGATCAGGGGCTAAGATTATATTAGAGAGAGGAGAAACAAGTGTTCCTTTGGAACCCAAATGTCCTTCAAAGGGTATCAGAGGAATTAAATAAGAAACACAAAGGCCCTGGACGTAGTTTGGTTCTATATTGGAAGGGGAAAATGCAAAAGAGAAAAAAGAGAAGGGAGGGTAAAATAAAGAATGCATTTTAGCAGAAATAAAGGAAAATGAGATAAACTTAGCTAAAGAGGGCTGTTGAAACTTTTTTTTAAAATGCACAGAAGAGAACAGAAATAAGTTCGGAAGAAAACACAGAGAAGCAGTATAGTTTTGAAAGGAATGTGTGGAACTTATTAGATATTTATTTTTTTAAAAAGAAACTGTAAATGGAGATTTCTCTCTATGTATACTATCTTTGTGCATTCTACTGTGATGTGGAAATTTTTCTTTCGGTGTTTAAGTTCAGGATTTTACAAATATAATTAATTTTTCAAAATAGCCTCTGCTAAGGGAGTTGTGACGTTTATCTGGAAAGAGTGGCCACCTTGACAAAATCATGGACCCTCTTGTATCAGAAGCCTTGGTGTTCAGAGATTGGTGATCCTTAGAAACTACAGAGAAAGCACAGTTTTCTTCTCCCCTCCTCAGTCTAGGCCCTTTTATCAATGACGGGGCCAGTTCCATTAAGCAGTAAGATCAGGCCAAGTTGGCTGAAGCCAGTACTGGGAGCCAACTGTTAAGTGTTCAGTGTGAGCATTTTACAGCCTTTTGTTGTTCAGTCCTGTCTGACTCTCTGTGACCCAATCTGAGGTTTTCTTAGTGAAGATACTGGAGCGGTTTGCCATTTTCTTTTCCAACTCATTTTACAGATGAGGAAAAGAAGGTAGAGTGAAGTGACTTGCCCAAAGTCACACTGCTAGGATTTTACACTTTAGAAATCCAAAAAGGCTACAAAAGAGGGCTTGATTTTTAATGTTGTTGATTGTCTGAAATTCAGAGAGTGATGGAGAAAATGTTGAAAATTCAGATTAAACTTTAAAGGATGTTGAGCGTGCCTTTTTTTTTCATTGAACTGGTTGTTAAACATTTATCGTCACACTGCTAAGTCTACCTCTGTTATCTGCCTTCTCATTTTTCCTGGGAATGAAATGGATCTTTCTTTGAAGATACCCTCTTATGTTTCAAGTTTTGCTATTGTTTGTAATAATTATTTACCGAGCATATGAAAACAAACATTACTAAGGGTTAAGCCACTGTCCCTAGCCAAAACAAGGAGGGGATTTCTAGCCCCTTTTCCACAAAATTCAAACAATAAAATCTCTCTCTGATTTAGAGAGCGTAAGTTCAGAATGTCACATTACATGTTCCGCCCTCATCTTGCCCGCGTGGCCACCATGGACGTGAGTGGGTTTTTAAGACCCTCAACAGCTGCCTCGTAGGGCAGATCAAAAGGAAGACCTGTCAAACCAACAAGCGGTAGCTCTAAGGTTCCCATGACGGGAAGTCATAGAAAATTTAGGCATGCAATCTGCTGTTCTAATTACTGCTCTGAATAAGCCTTAGTCAAGTCATTTAACAACAGCTTTATGGGGATTTTCAATGGGTAGCTAGAGCCACCATGAGGAATCCCTTTTATCTTGTGGGTTCTTTTTTAAATGAATGATTCTTGGAGGACCTCATTTGACTTCTCTGCAAGATTTCTGAATATAGTATAAAATTCATTCAGTAAAGAGCTTTTCATGGTTCAGAAAAGTCAACACCCTTCTTCAGCACCATCTGCTTCGCCATGTCTGCTTAATATTATAGAGCTGGAAGAGATGTCAGAAGGCATCTGAGCCAAACCCTTCATTTTACAGATGAGGAAACTGAGGCCTAAAAAAAGATTAAATGACCTGCCCAAGATCCCAAAGGTTGAGAATAAAACAGGCAGGATTTGAACCCAGGCCCTCTAAATCCAAGGTCAATGTTCTTTCCCTTTTACAAGGCTCCTTCTCTTTTCATGATTCACCCACGAAAAGTAAGAGTAAAAGCCTTGCAAATCTCCTCTTTCCTGGCCAGAACTTTATAAGCTCACCTTTCCTCAGCATATTGTTTGTCAGTCTGTCAATACACTTCCTAATTGCTGGGCAGTGTGCTAGATGCTAGAGATACAAAGAAAGGCCAAACTAGTTCCTGCCCTCAAGGAGCTCACATTCTACTGGGGGGGAAATTAACATCTAAGTAACTAGTTGCACGCAAGGAAGATGGAATATAACCTGGTGGCTCACTGGATAGATGCTGGACTACGAGTCTGAAAGACCCGAATTCAAATACTGCCTGAGACACTTACTAACTGAAAGACCTTGGCCAAGTCACTTAAACTTTCCTGGCCCTAGTTTCCTTATCTGAAAAAGGGGGATAATGATAACACATAATAATAATAATACATAAAAAAGAGGATTATAATACCACAGAGTTGGTGTGAGAAACAGAGAGATGATACCTATAAGCACTTTGCAACCATCAAAGTGCTATAGAAATGCTGTCTATTATTATCATCCAAGAAGGGAAAGCATTAGCAACTGAGGATACTCAGAAAGCCTCCTTCTGCAGAAGATTGGATTTGAAAGAGGCCAGGGAAACTAAGAGATGGAGGTGAGAATATAGAGCATTCTAGGCATAGGGGATGACAGTGCAAATACACGGAGATGAGAGATGTTTTGTTGGAATGACAAACGGCTTGAATAGCAGAGTGGACGAAGAGGAGGAAAGTATAAGCAGGGCAGTGGGGTGGTGTGGTGGATAGAGTGCCTGGCCTGGAGTAAGAAAGACTCACCTTCCTAAGTTCAAATCTGGTCTCAGACACTTACTAGCTGGGTGACCCTGGGCAAGTCACTTAACCCTGTTTACCTCAGTTTCCTCATCTGTCAATGAGCTTGAGAAGGAAATGGCAAACTACTCCAATATCTTTGCCAAGAAAACCCCAAATGGGGTCACAAAGAATCAGACATGACTGAAAATGGCTGGACAACAACAAAAAATGACAATCTTATGGAACACACAAAAAAATTTTGTGAATCTAACAATCAGATCTCAGCTTAAGGACAGGAGGAATACACGGATGCCTACATGAGCCACTCCTCAATATTACTGGCCTGTTTTTCCTGATATTCACAGATCTAGAATGAGAAGCGATCCCGTGAGGCCACTGAATCACACTCCTCATTTTACAAAGGGGGAAACTAAAGTCTAATGAGGTTAAAGAAGTTGTCCAAAGTCACATAGGCAGTATGAAAACCAAGATTTGAACCCAGGTAAAGTATCATTTTTAGGGGCTGCCATTAGACAGAAGACATGATGTCCCTGGGAAAGGGAACAGCTTAAGCCAGTAGGCTGCTTTGCAATGTGATAGTTAGCTGAGTGGTAGTTTTTCTTGGGAGAGACAAGGAAAGCAAAAGGCTTAGAGAAATGGAGAAACAGAGAGATGGTACAGAGGTAGAGGGAGGCGAGAGAGAGGAAAAGAAGGAAAAGGCTTGGCAGGCCTGAGTACCCAAGGGGCAGTCTGAGATAGGAGAAAGATGCTGAAAGTTGGGAGATATATCAAGGTAACAGATTTGCTGACTTCATGATGTGGCTCAGGGCCAGCTCTGCACTGTTGTGGAGAAGAATTCTACACCACTCCAGAGGTTAAAACAAGTAGATGGGAAAACCCTGCCCTAGGATCTAAGTGCCCCAGAATTCTGGTCTCAGCTGTGGACTGAACTCACGTGACTTGAGGCAAGGCCTTTGACCCCTATAGGACTGACTGGATAATAAAATTCTTTGATTCTATGACTTCAGGAGATGGGAGTCCAGCACCTTGACCTTCTAGAAGACTTAGGTAAAAGTGATTCTGCCCATAGGAGTTATTCTTAGCTTAGACCAGGCCATCACCTCCAGTCATACACCTCCCAGAAGAAACAAAGGTCGCTTTTGTCCTGGTTCCCACTTTAACCTAGCTTTGGTAGTACTCCCTCAGATCAAAAGAGCTGTTTGCAGCAGCACAGCCTTGGAACCCAACAGGGAAGATCAAAGAATCTTTCTCTTTCTTTCTGCCAACCAGCTCCTTCCAGGTGTTTTCTTCCACATCAGTTAACCTATTGACTGAAAATCAGGGATGCACATCACCAGTTGTGCCCCCACAGCATGCCAATCCTGCTTGTAGCAACAGGTCCCTCACAAAGTTTCTGGTTTGATGATTTACGCTCCACCCCATCCCCACCCAAAAGACAGCAGGATGTGCTGCTCCCTGGCTTGGGAATCAGGAGACCTAAATACTCATCCCGTCTCATAGGATCTTAGAATCATGGATTTGGAGTTGAAAGGGGTTAGAAGTCATTAACTCCAACCCTCTCCTTTTACAAATTAGGAAATGGAAGACAAGAGGTTAAATGATTTGTCTAGGCTCACCCAGCTGCTAGTCAATGTCAGGGGTGGGATTTGAACCTACATCTTCATGATTGCATTTCCAAGTCCAACACTCAATCAATTCCACCATATTGCTTCTAAGCAAGCAAACAACCTTGGACAGTTCACTCTCCAGGATTTAACTTCCTCATTTGTCAAAAGTTCAGCAGAGCTTAGTAGCTAGATGGCACGAGTAACGGGAGACTACCAGGTGGTGGGATGGAGTGTGCTCCTTCCCATAGCCTGCTCTGCTCCCTGCCCACCACTCATCTCTCCCTTCCCCCATCAGCCTCAGTTAATGTCAGAATCTGTCTCTACCTCACAAATGATTGGTAGGCTTTATGCCTTTTGCCCAGGAAGCAACAGTTCCTAATCCTAGCTGTGGTAATAATAGTAAAAGATTTAGGTGGGCAAATAAAGTTCACAAAATCCCTAAAATTATAGATTTAGTTCTGGCAGGGACTTTAAAGGCTCTCAGAGATCCACTGTCTAATTTTCTTGAAGAAGAAACTGAGGCAAAAAAAAGTTAAGGGACTTATTCCAGGGTTCCTCATTCAGTAAATATTTCAGGCAAGATCTGAACTCAGCTCTTGCCCTCTCTGCTCCACACTTCTGCCAACCATTTGAATGTGGCAATGTGACTTTTTTTTGAGGAGAGAGGGAAGATCCTGCTTTTCTTTATCAATGAATCATCAATTAACAAAGATTTATTCAGTGCCCATTATGTGCCAGACACTGTGCTTGTCACTTTAGCAGAAATAATGGAGAATGAATTAATCGGCTTAATCCATTCTATTTCCAATAGCAAGCAAAAAAAAGCAGTCCCAAGTCCAAGAAAAGGGAAATTCTCATTGGAATAGCAGACATTCGGGCTGTGTGTAAGCAAGGCAGCTAAACTTGACTTTCTTTTCTCTAGGTAATATTTCCTGAGGGAAGCACCTTGCCTAGAATACAGCCTTCTTGCCTCCACTGTGGCCCTTCCCAATTTGGCAGTGTCTTCTAAAAGAGCTAATATGATTATTTCTTGGAGAGCTGCTAAGTCACGTTTCATATCCGAGCAAGTCCTGGCTGCAGCACCTGGGGGCTCTGACCCAGATTTCCAACTTTATAGCTTCTGGGGGGAGGAAAAAAAAGAGGTGGGCAAATTATGGTAATTGAATACCTGGCACATCTCACTAGTGCACAAGAGAAAGTGTATGCCCTGGGACCAGAGAAGGGTTCTGGGAGACTTGGCCATTTGTAGACAAATTTATTTTCAACAATCTACAGAATCTGTACCAGATGCTGTCTTGAAAACTATCGTCTTAAGAAGCAGTTTATTGATCTGGCAGGCGATTAAAAGGCAGCATAGGAGAGTTGGAGCAATGCTTTGGGTTTCTTTTCTTTCTTTCTTCATGCTAAAAGAGAGAGTCTGAAATTTCCTTGGGGGATCATTATCCCAGTTGCTGAAGAATAGGCAGATGGATCTTTAGCCCAGTCGAGGTTCACAAATATGTCACTGTCTGTGTCTCCTGGCTGGGTTGCCTGGTGTTGAGTATCCTGAAGCCCAAGACCTATTCAATGGGGAAAGGATGTACCAGATGCTTTGTTTAGGACTTTACTTACTAATTTGTTTACTTATTTATTTATCATTTATTTATTTGTTTAGTTGCTTGTTTATGGTCATATATTCATATGTATGAATACATACACAGATATATATACATTCATGCATGTTATATATGACCATACACACACATGTGTATACACACATGTACATATACATTACACATCATGCTTACATGTCAGGTGTTTTGTTTTCGGTCATGAGCATGCATAGTATGCATGTGTTACATGTATACACATATGGATTTCAAAAGGATCCTTCCTGAGATGCTTCATGTAAGCTCTGCTATTTCTCTTTATAGGAGAGGGGTGATGACTAGAACAGATGTAAAACTTGAAGGCTGCTCCAAGGGGCGGAGGAAAAGGCCTGGCTTGTAAACTGGGGCAAGGCGAGTGGACGGTTTTAAGCAGTAAGGGGTGGGGGGCAGGGAGGGAATCAACTTCATTTTGGATCATATAAAATCACCTACTCTTGGTCTCTGCCAAAGCCTGGGGCAGCCTACGATGCACATCACTGGAGTCGACCGGCTCTGAATTTAGGGGAAAATTCGAGGAGATGGTAGAATCAGGAGGTAAACTATTTCTAGCCTAATTCCTAATCCAAGGTTTTTTATAGTCAAGTTACCATGAGACAAAAGTGAACATTAACATTGAAGGGCCAATGGTGGCAACCAAATGAAACCAGGTTGAATTTCAGGAGGCCACCTCTTGCAGCAGAATCCAGTTCAATCTGATTAGAGAGGGTACAACTTTCCCCTGGAATGAATTATATATGCTACCCAACCAAGACAGCTATGAGAGAGTTTAAATAACCAATGATGACCAACTTGCCTATTTCTCTGTTTTATTCATGCTGACACAGACACTGGAGTGAGTGAGAGGCCTCCTAACTGGTCAGAGGACACCAAGAATGACAATAGCTAGCACCGAAAGTGTGCAAAGGGCTTTACATTACTGCATTTGATTCTCACAACTCTCTAAGGTAAGTGCTATCAACTCTGTTTTACAGATTAGGAAACTGAGGCTGAGTGTGGTTTAAATGACTTGCCCAGGGTCATAGAGCTAGTAAGTGTCAGAGACTGGATTTGAATTCAGGACTTCCTGATTCTAAGTCCCACTCTCTATCTGAGGATGATCAAGTCACCCTGAGGGATTCTGCATTCCAAGCTTTGAGCTGTGCTTTGAAATGAACCTTTCTGCCCTGTCCCCCTCACTCCCCCTTATTTTGAAAATCTAGTGGCAGGAACGATTTGATCCAGACAAGCTGTGGTACTCACCGTGCCATCACGTCACATGCATGTGCACACGAATGTAGGGGGGAGTAAAATATGTGACCATGGGAAGCCATTTCCTCCCCTCATCTATTTTCTCCACGGGGTTCAGAATAGGTATAAAATAAGCCATTCTTTTTCTTCTTGGAGGTAGCTATGGCTACAGCTCATTAATCACCCATCCCTTACACAGACAGACGCTGACAAAGAATGCCGATAGCATTGGGGCCGGACTGAGCAGGCCGCAACAGGAATGGCGCTGCTGACGACATGCTCCAGGCCCGTCACTGGGGCTCCTGCCTCAGAGCCTGACATTTCTCAGCACTTTTTCATGTTCTGAATGGGCATTACAGATAGACACACTGACGAAGAACTGTGGCCATGGGCGCTGAAACAATGAGGCCTTTAATACCTAAACAGTGACTGCTCTCTCAAGCCCTCCAGCCTATCTCAAATGCTGTCAGAATTAGAAACAACCAGGAATAGAGTCTCTATTCTTTAGTAAAGACAGCTGTTCCACTGCCTTATATCTCTGTATATCCAAGAAAGCTTTCTTTCTTTCTTTCTTCCTCTTTTCCTTCCTTCTTTCCCTTCCTTCCTCTCTTTTTTCCTTCTTTCCTTTCCTCTTTCCCATCCTTCTTTTCCTCTTTCCCTCCCTTCCTTTCCTCTTTCCTTTTCTCCCTTCCCTCTTTCCCTTCTCCTCTTTCCCTTCCTCCTTTCCTTTCTTCTTTCCTTTCTCTTAATTTTATTTTCTTTCTTCCTTTTTCCTTGGTACAACACACAACAGTGACATTCTAGTGCTACAAGCCAGTAGGGTCCACTGGAGACAAAAACAATACAAGTAATAATACCCAGTCGTACAGTGCTTTAACGTTTACAAAGGACTCTATAGGTCTCATCTTTCTTGTCTCTCACAACAATGACAGAGATAGTCTTGTTTCTGTTTTATAAATGAAGAAACTGAGGCTAAGGGGAATTAAATGACATAAGTGTCTAAGATGGAATTTGAATGCAAGCCTTCCTGATTGTAGATCTAGTGGTCTAACCACTCTACCAGTGTGTTTCTGGTCCACTTATGGCATAATCATTGCCTGAGGTTTAGAAGGGGCCGGGGAGGGGAGAGAGGCATCACTTTCCTAGTTAGCATCAATTCCAATTTAGGTTCATTGGACATTATATGTTGTTGCCACCTTCAAGAGATGCCATAAAATTCTCAACGCAAAACTAATTTTAATTCTCTTTAAAACTGAAAAATCAATCCATGCTGCCCAGCACTTTGAGGGAGGAGAGAAATGTTTGAATACTTGCTAGATGCTTGTTTGTTTTTACAGCTCTGTAACATTGAGAATCACTAGTTGAGAGAAATGAAGGAAGGGGCAGTGAAAACCCCCAGGGACGATAAAGCCCTGGGTTCGAATTCTGGGAGGCCTTGTAAACTTCCCTGGATCTCAGCTGCCTCCTCTATAAAATGAGAAAGTTACACTAGAATGCTCTGGAACACCTTCTAACTCCAACATTCTATGACCATATAATACTGGTCCAAAGGGACCTTTAATCACTTTGCTTTTATTCTACAGAAGCATCATTGTTTTATCTGAGAAAAACACACTAAAAAAAATGTATCAATATAGAAAACTAAAATATAAAGTCTTCTGACTCAGATTTCACCCATTCGACATTTACCTTCTTTCTTTGGCCTTGAATTTGGAGGCTGATGACCTGGGTTCTGATCCTGTCTCTACCACTCACTACCTTTGTGACCTTCAGCAAATTAATTTCTCTCTGGTGCCTCAGTCTCTTCATCTATGAAATGGGCAAGAGGTTGGGTTTAATGATCGCTAAAGTCTCTTCAGAATCTAAATCTATGATCCTATGATCTTCACCAAATACACTGATTGTTCTATTATTGCATGTAGCCTTAAAACCCAACTGTAAATCTAAAAAGCAGAAACTTCAACAAATAGCTTTGTGTAGTAAGGAGATTTTTTAGAATACACTCCATTTTATGCATGAATACATGAAGTAAAGTGATTTACTATGGCTTACACTGTAAGTGAAGTAGAGAATCCAGTTTTGTGGTAAAATTTCTATTCAATACTCAGTCCGTTAGTCACACTATCACGCACATGCTTCTCCTTTAGTCTACATGAAGAACTGATCTTATTGCACCCCAAGAAAAGGGCTTTAAACTGTAAGAGGGAGACAGAGACAGACAAAGATCAGAACAGAGAGACAGAGAGATGAGAGGGGGAAAAGAGAGAGGGGGAGGGGGATGAGGGGGGGAGAGAGAGGGGGCAGACAGATGGAGACACGAAAGAGACAAGAGAGAGAGACATACAAGAGACAAAGAGACACAGACACAAGAGACAGAGAGAGATAAGAGAGATGAATCGGCAAACTGAATCTCTGGACTTTGGGGTTTGAGCTGATCAGAATGGGAACTATGTTTAGGCACATGGTGGAGTTTTCACTGATTCATTAAAAAGACAACAGGAAAAAATGTCAAAGATTTCAGAAATAAATGTTGCTTTGTCTTCTTATCCACCAGCTTAATTACATAACTGAGGAGTCTGTTCTTGGCTACTTCCTGTCACAAGTTTATAAAGGACAAAATGACAGATTTTTTTAAATAGAGTTTCAAGTGAATTTTAATTATTTTGAAAAGGAGCAACTCCACAAAGGATGGGAGACGGGGGAGGAGATGTTAAAATGCACTACATCTGGATACCAGGAGGGCAGCTTTCAGGCGACACACTCAGCTTACCAGAAACTTCTTGGTAAGATGTACAAGCCTAGAGACCAGGCACTGGGTTATTGGTTCAAACAGAAATATTCAAAGCCAGTTACCCTTCCTCAAGCCCCAGCCCCACCAGCTGAATTCCAGAGTATGGAACCGAGGTGAGTTTCAGCAAAAGTCTTCAAATGAGGGGCCTGTAGAAAGTCTCAAGTTGATAGATGGAGTTTTTGCTTGAGGTTTCAAACAGGTAACTTTCATTAGTGTTAATGAGAGTTGTCCTGCCTCAAATCAATTGTTTAGAAGTTGAGGAGATACCCTGAAGATATGAAATAAACTATTCCCTCTCTATAAAATTTAGAGGAAGAAAGAAAGAAAGAAAGACAGACAGACAGAAAGAAAGACAGACAGACAGACAGACAGACAGACAGACAGACAGACAGACAGACAGACAGACAGAAAGAAAGAAAGAAAGAAAGAAAGAAAGAAAGAAAGAAAGAAAGAAAGAAAAAATTCAACAACAGTGCCCAGACATGCTACAAGGGGTACCTCCATAAATCAAGGGTGCCATTTAAGAGATAAGGCAAATATTGTGACTACATAATGGCCTCCCCCTGCAAGATAAATGCTGAGGCATTTATAGAAAATAAAGTCAAGACTTTGCTTGTTAAAACAGGAGATTATTTTCCAGCAGCCGAGTTCAGTCCCTTTGACCTTGTTTGCAAATGAGATACCAAGAGAATCAAGTTGTACCTAAATACAGCCTGGAAGGCATTCAGACTGGTTTTGAAGGCCTTACTGCATTCTCACTCCTTAAGTCAAAGACCTTGATCTTTATTACTTTCAAAGACCAGTTTAATTCAATTCAAAAAGCATTTATTAACCCCTCACTATGCTTGGGTATCATGCAAGGCCCTGGATCTTTGGTTTCTTTAGCACAGGGAACTCCTAGATGAGGAAATGCCTGCTACTCTAGGTCCATATATTCTCTGTAATGTATCCTCTTTGAGAACTGAGAGAACCAGTGATTTGTCCAAGGTCAAAAAGCCTGTGTGTGTCAAAGGGAGGACATGAACCCGGGTTCATCCGACTTCTAGTCTCTCTCTCTCTCTCTCTCTCACCACTATACCATAATGCCTCTCACTGGGCACTGGAGTTATAAAGACAAAAGAAGAGCTTATGTCCTAATGGGAGAAGATAACACATAAAGGGGAACTCTGGGGAGTCAGATTAATCTTCAGAGTGATTATTACTACTGGATTTGGTTTGGAATGCCAACAGGCAAAACTCTGAGAACTTTCACACTATTAGTAGGCAATGATGGTTGTATTATTTGTTAGTAATTTCTCTAATTACAGCAGCTGTGCCCTCCCAGGACCAAGGATCTGGTAGCTGCCTGGCCCAGAGACTAGCATTTAAGCATAAGGAAACTAGCTGCTTTGGAAAACACATTGTCTCCGCTTTCTCGGCATGTACTGGCAAAAAAGTGCCCTGGCTTGTCTTGTAAAAAGTAGCTCCAGCGCGAATCATTAGCACATCTAACCTCAGTATTTTGAAATCCAGAAACAACATTGAGTCATACTGGTTGTACTGTAAAGTTTTATGACTTTTTCTTCCCCTTTAAACAGGGTAAAAAACAAACCAAGGATCACGCAAATTATCTCTTTACATGTGTCAAGCCCAGGCATTTGGCACATGGATCAAGATGATGGCGTGGAACACGGAAGCCACCCAGAATGCATCATCAGAGGAAAATCTCTTTGGCATTGAGGCTTCAGTCAGGCACGCCATTGTCTGCACCACATACCTGGCTTGGCTTTTGATCTTTGGAAAGCTGGGTCTATAAATACCTTTCGGTGTGTATTAAAAATAGAGGGCCACTTAAAGGAGAAGGGTGGGGAGAATGAAGTGGAGAAATATTGACTATTGCTGAAATGCTCAGGAGGCTTCCAAAACATAGCTGAGGTTTGTGGCTAATTTGCTGTCACAGATCTGTAGAGCCTGAGAAACAGGGATAAACATTCCTCGGAAAGACCATGAGCTGTTGGTGAATGTTCTTATAGCGAAAAGAAAAAGTACTCAAAAACAGGGGCTCTTAACTATAAAGGACATATGAAGAAAGACACTATCTGCATACAAAGGACTGGTAAATAGAAATTTGTATAGAATAATTGTACATATACACACACATATATATACACATGTACATATACATACATATATACATATGTATATATACACACACACATACATACATACACACGCTTATTTGCATCTACTGGTAGCCATGGCAGGGGAAATAAGGAAGAAAAAGAAATTTACATGATAATTTTATTATATATATTAAAGGAATAGCAAGTTGTACATAAAATATTGCAGTTTCATGTGTAATCATATTTTTATCATACTATGTTATGGAAATGCTTGTTTTATTCAATAAATTAAAGATAAAATAAATAATGTGGAAAAACCAGGTGTTAGCCTTTTTGTGCCATGGATCCCTGGTGAAACCTGAGGACCCCTTTTCACAATAATGCTTTTAAATGCATAAAAAAATACATAGGATTCCAAAAGAAACCAATTATTTTGAAATAGTTATCAAAGAGCTTGATAAAGCCTGAGGACCCCTTCTCAAAATAGTGCTTTTAAGTGTATAAAATACATAGGATTACAAAAGAAACCAATTATTTTAAAACAGTTATCAAAATATGTATATTTTTAAAAACAAGTTCATAGATCTTAGTTAAAAATTCACTTCTAGAGGAAGATTAGGATTAATTTATGAGCGGAAAAACTGTCATCCTTTCATAGATGCTTCAGGTCAAACTTCTCTGGAAATACTCTAGTTTTTCCCTTTGGGAGTTTTTAGGCCAGGGCCCACCAAACAAGATGAAATCTTGTAAACTCTGTAGTCCATCCTCTTCATTCGACAGAAGAGGACACTAGAATCTAGAGAGGTTAAGGGACTCGGCCAAAGTCGCACAGTTAAGAAGGGGCTGAGACAAGATTGGAACCCTGGACTCCCACTCTCCCTCTCTTTTTTCACTGTTCATTCTCTCCAATGTCAACAGTTAGTATCCCCCTTATGTCATCAATACCTTCCAGTGATTAGCACTCCAACTTCGTTGAACCAATTAACATAATGAGCTTTTACAAAAGTATATTACTGAGAAAACATAACAAGAACAGAAATAAAGGTCATTCCCAAAATACCCAGGGGCACATTCGCCCCTATGCCACCTTCATCCTGAGGACAGCAGGCTCAAACTCAAAAGAATTTCTACAAATCATTTCCCTCACCAAGTTTACTTGCCTATTTGGCATAGCTAAAGGGAGGGATTGCTATTGTTCCCTCTTGGCCACCTCTGATCCATTGTCATGCTGGGTCAAGAATGGGTCTAGGATGTCATTAACCACCTGGCTCAACTGTCTAGAAATTCTAGCATGTTCCCAGACCATCCCTTGATGGCTAGCTCTCCTGACTTTTCAAAGCTCAGAAGGTCACACACTAGTCTGATGCTCCTTTACCTAAGAAAAAAGTGCAGAGGCAAAGACCAGAGGTCCACACTCCCAGAGCATACATTAGACCAAGTCCAGAAGGCCTAAGGCCTCTCCCCACCCAGAGGCTTACCTCATGTCTTCTTCACTGGAAAGAGCCAGGGAGCAAGGAGTACCGAGTTGCCTCCATGGGAATCTTTTGTACGTGAGCCACGTTTGGGCAGCTGTGGATCAAAAAGGCTTGAAGTAAGTAAACCAAAGATGGCCTAGAACTCCTGTGTGTGCTCTGACATGGTGCCATGAGGTAATTCCATCAAACACACACACATGCCCCCAAGACTCATTGGTTAGGCCTCTTTCACACATAACTATGTAGATGTCGTCTCTTCTGACAGATTATAATCTCTGGAGGGCAGGGACTGTTTCATTTTGCCTTTGCATCCTGTGTCTAACATAATGCTTATTGATGCTTATTAATTATCATTGATATATCAGTTGCTTATCAATGCCTATTGGTGATAATCGATTATCAATCAATAATGCTTGTCGAATCATTCATTCAGTAATTCATGTAACAACATGTATTAAGTTCGTACTCTGTGCAGAGCACTGTTCTAGGCAGGAGGAGATAGAAAGTCTAAATAAAAACAGTCCCTTCCATTCTTGGGATAGGCAGAATAGTGGAAAGAACACTTGTCTGGAGTCCTGATGCGTAATACCTGTGAGACTTTGGGCAGGTCACTCAACTTCCCTGGGCCTCAGTTTCCTCCTCTGTAAAATGAGGGAGTTGGATAAGACTGATTCCGACACCTCTTCCAGCCCCAGATCCTATGAAATGCATAATGCAGTCAACACATACCATGTTTATTTGGAGAGATTCAGCTTCGTCGATACAATGAAGCATTTGTTGATGTTGTTCAGTCATGTCAAACTCTCCGTGACCCCATTTGGGATTTTCTTGGCAAAGATACTGGAGGGGTTTGTCATTTCCCTCTCCAGCTCATTTTACAGATGAGGAAACTGAGGCAAATAGGGTTTAGTGACTTGGCCAGAGTCACACAGCTACTAAGTGTCTGAGGTTTAGGGTCTTCCTGACTCCAGACCCGGTGCTCTATCTTCTTACCCACCTGGCTGCCCCCAAATGTCTTTCACTCTCACTTGTGAACTACAGGCTTACTGGCAGCCAAGGTACAATAAATGTGCGAGCTACAGTCCACCCCATTTCCAAGCCCCAGGAAGCTGCTCTGCTCACTTCTTGCCTTCACTCCCCTCCGCCTCCATGGACATGTTGTCTCATCTGCATGGGTACCATCTCCACTGGTATAGAGTAATCCCTTTATGCTTCTGTTCTGGGCGTGTCTTACTCAGTTCTTTCAATAAATCCTCCCTTAATGACACAGCAGAAAAATATAGGCGCGTGTATTTTATGCCCTTCTAGGAAAAACAATAGCAATGACTTTCCTAGCGGGTGGTCATATGACATGTGCTGAGCTACTAAGGGTCTAGATCCCCTTTCCCAAACCTCTTCCTATGTATGACGTAAAAAGAAAAAGCCTTTTTTTCGAGGGAGGAACATATTCCCATGGTGAGTGAAAGAATACGGGATGATGAAAGGGCAAGAAAACATTTCACTAAGGAAAATGAGGGAAAGGTTGAGAGGTCACAAATAGTCTAATTAGCATAAATCCCTTTATTTAAAGCTTTCCCTCTGAGACAATCTGGCATCTCAGCTAGTTTGCTTGCCAAAAGAGATGCTTTTTGCTGCTCCATTCCTGACCCAGCAAGTTACACAGTGTACGTTTTATTGAAAAAACATGTTCAACGTGTATCCAAAGCCATGATGTGGAGGGATCTATTTGCTACTGCTCCGAAGCACTTATGAGGGAGGGCGTGAGCACAGGAATAGATGAAAGCAAGTCCTTTGGGCTGACTTCCTACTCTAATTCTCGAGTCTAGGGAAAATAATATGGTTTCCAACCCAGTAAAGCACAATTGTCATAAATCACCACCACTGTGGACTGACTAGGATGTTTATCAGGACTTTCCTCAAGTTTTATGTGTGTGCATTGAATGTGCATGTGCCCATGTTGCTTTTATTCTCAGGTCTCAGGGCCAGTTTTCATTTTTTGTGTTTGTTTTGTATATATTTCCAAAATGCAAATTGTAACTTTCTGCCTGGGAATACCAGAAAGCCTTTCCTCACAAACACTGAGATGGCAGGAAGCTCCTCTGATTCCCACAAAAGTGGCTTTCAACTCTTATTAGAAGTCAAGATGTTCAAAACAGGAAGCCGGATAATAAAATGTTTTTCATTATGCAAAAATGAAACAAGAAAAGCTAGGACAAGCCTGGAAGAGTCATGTAGGTTGAGCTTAAGAATCTTGTGCCCCAAACACAATACTGGCACAGGGACTTCTGCCCTCCTAGGATAGAGGACCTCAGTGGTGCAATGGGAAGAGTGGTGGATTTGGAGATGATCTGGGTTCAAATCCTGACTCTACCACTTCCTATCTACATGATCTTGGGAGGTCACTTAATCTCACTCTCAATTTCATTATCTTTCTACCTTTGTGACCTTGGGTACTTCACTTAGCCTCTGTGGGCCTCAGTTTCCTAAATAGTAAAATGAGGCAGTTAGATTAGATAACCTCTAAGCTCCCTTCTATCTATGTTCCTGTGAAAGCAGCCAGACAACCAATATGCCATATTTCTTCATGTTAGGTAGGAGACAATTATGTAAGAAGATTTGTTGGCTAACTGGTCATTGGAAAAGTCCATCCCAACTGCTGTAATAGCATGAGAAGTAAATTGAAAAGTAGAAGTATTCCAGGGAGAGATCTGGGGACACATATGATCCTCCCACTTACCAACCAGTAACTCTTGGGAGCTTTAAGCAATGGACAATAAGATGCTAGGCTGGCTGAACCTGCTAGAAGGAACAAGAGACAACTTTGCTAGTGAAAGGCAGGAATACTTTTATTGAAGTCTAGCAAGCCTAGGGACCTACTGGGAAATTCCTAGCTCAGCACAAACATCCATCCAAATCCATTAAAGGAAACATCTATAAATTGAGGATATGATTCTTAACAGCAACCTTAAAGACACAAGCTTATTCTTGCAAAGAGGTTGCAAAGAGGATTTGAACCCAGATCATCTCCAAATCCACCACTCTTCCCATTGCACCACTGAGCTCCTCTATCCTAGGAGGGCAGAAGTCCCTGTGCCAGTATTGTGTTTGGGGCACAAGATTCTTTGGGCCAGCTTTGACATGAGGCAGTACAGGCTTCCTAGCCCCAAACAAACCAGAAAGAGGAAGGAGAAGGGGAGTACTCCCATCATTTGCTGCTCTGATCACTAGAGAATGATGTAAATTAAACTTAAAAGTGTGTAATTGGTAATTTTTTTTGGTCAGAGAACTAGCTGTTAAGCATTTTCCAGCACACCTTTGACAGGTGATAACCTACTTCTCTAGCCATAAGGAAAATAGATATGGACCCAAAGATGATAGATTGATAGATTGATAGATAGATAGATAGATAGATAGATAGATAGATAGATAGATAGATAGTCTTACTCTTTTCAGGCCCTTCTCATTGTGCCCAGCCTAGTTAGGTCACCTTTAATTACCTTCCTTCTTACTGGGATCTCTATAGCAAGCGTTCTAAACTTTTTTGAGATCCTCCATCCATTGGGCAGTCTGGTGGAGCCTATGGATCCCTTTTTAAAAGAATGCTTTAAAATGCATAAATATGCATTTTAACATAAATATAACATAACATAACATAAAATGCATTTAACAAATGCATTAAATAAAATGCATTAAGTAAATGCATAAATGCATTTATTTGCATTTTTAAATACACAAAAGCATAAAATATATACAATTACACACAGGACCAATTATATTGAAAAAAGATGCATTTTTTCCCTTATCCAAAATCACAGATCCCATGAAATCTACCCCAAGGAGTCCAGGGAATCTCGAGCTAAAAATCCTTATTCAATAGCCTGCTCCCTCAGAACCCCCTGAAAAGTCACACGTTTCTTATTCTACATTCTATGCAAGATTAGAGACCCATTGGAGAATGCTGACCCCCTTTTAGAAAACAAGTATCCCTACCTTGCCTAATGTTAAAAGTACAGCAGCCACGCACAGAGCAACACCAATTTGGAGGCTTTAACTCGCTCCTTACTTTTCTTAACTGGGCTGGTTCATGCCTCCCAACGCAGCGTGGTAGCCTTCCTTTCCCAGGTGTCACTCATATTGCTGCTGGACTAGTGCAGACACCCAATCACCTCTGGCCTTATTGCAGCTCAGAACGCCTAAACTCAAGTAATTCAGCTACCTCAGCCTCCCCAATAGCAGGGGCTACACGAGTGGGCTGCCACACCCAGAAAGATTTCTTCTATAAATACATTTTATTTGTATCTTTTGCTTTTACTTTGTATAAATTTCTCCCTGTATCTCTTCCCGTCTCCCCTCCTAGATAGTCATTTCATATCACAAAGAATATTTTTAAGGGAAAAAAAAATAAAAAGAGGAAGGAGAGAAAAAAATCAGCCAAACAAATCAATACATTGAAAAAAAAATCTCAAAATATATGCAATGTTCCACACCCAAGTGTTGACCTCTCACTTCTGCAGAGGAGTGTGTGCTGAAGGTGTGGTGGTATCTTCTGGTAATGAGATTTCACAGATAAATAGATGCATAGATGTAGATATATATGATGTTGCCAGGGATACTGAAGCAGTCAGGCTTGCAAAAAAGCACAAGTTCTACTGATAACCCATTTTTTCTCACCCTTAGGAGTTCTGCAGATAGTGGGCTAATTCATCCATGACTGCCCATTCGTTTTTTCCCCTAGAAACTTTGGATATTCCACTGTGATGATGGAGAATTAATGCTGTTGAAGAAAAAAATTAACATTAATAACATACTCTGTGATTTAGGCTCAAGTTTATTGGAAACAATTTTATTTTAATATATCTAAGCATTTCTAGCTTGTAGAAAGAGATATCTAAACTGGTATAGTTCCCCATGTCTCCCAACATGATCCTCTCCTCCGTGACAATTTGAGGTAGTATATTTAGGAATCTTGAATAAGGAAAAGATCATTATATATTAAAGTACAGTCTGGGTTTAACATTCCAAAATAGTCACCACTCCATTCCTTCCTGGGCTGCTTCCCCCCAAGAGTTCCTTCCTGTGATCACTATCTTAGCCTTGAATTTCAAAAGAGAAGACCCAGGTGGGTCACTGGGCCAATCACTCCAGGTGGGTAAGAAGGCAATCATCCCATCTAAACTGGAGCTAAGTTTGGTTATCACTCTTACCCCACTTCAAAGGAAGAGTCTAGCTTTTGTATTTTACACCTTCCTAAAGGGAAAAGTCTGGGAAGGGTTTTGGGCTACAGGAACAGGATTTCTTGATATGTCTACAGAAACTAAAAAGGAGTATTTTTTTAAATGTGCTTTTAAAATGCCAAGAATCTGTCAGACTAAGTGAGACTCCTCTGTTCATGGAAATTCTCATCTCCATTGTTGGATTTGATGGGAATGCAGTAACCATTGCTACCAAGAAGTGTGTGTTCCCAGACGAGCTGAAAACATGACTGTGGCAGGCTAAAACTGTTCATTAATAAGACAGCTTTTGGTCATGAAGGGTGTTTTTAAAGGAAGACCAAGTCCTTTATCCTATATATGGAATGACTTAGGTGGTATCAGAATTCACCTCAATTATATCCCCCAAATAATCCCCATCAGCTAGCCATGCTACTTAAAATTCCCATTATTAGTCATTCTAATGAGGTTAGGCATTGAAAAACACATTTCGGATCATATATACCCACACATCCTGAGTCATACGCATGTGTATATATACGTAGGTAACACATTATTATCTACTATTAATACCTTAGTACAAATTGTTTAAATCCATTGGTCACATTAGCTAACAGAGAATATGACCCACCACTTTTATATAGTAGAGACAGATTTTGATGTGGGTTAGTTAGAGAGTAAAATCTAGGGCATGGAAGTTTCTGGTACAAAACTGAGGAAAGCAGCCTGGGTGTGGTACTGTAATAGGAAGGCCCCCAGGAGTTAATGAGCTCCTAGGATCTGTGGTGAAAAGGGAGAAGGAAATGAAGAGGTACTAAGAACTAATCTTTCCCTGCTTCATAATTTTGCAACAGCCAGTTCTATGGTATCCAAAAAAGTACTCTTTTTAAAAGATAATTTTAAATTATACACATGCATCTCCTATCCCAGGGTCACAGTACAGGAAGATAAATACCCAAGGACCTAGAATGGTCAACCTTGCTGCATATGAGAATTTCAGAAGGATCTAGCAGTTTCCCTAATTCTACTCTGGAAAGAACGCAAGAGCAAATGGGGTAAAATCAATGTTGTAAAATCCATCCAACCTTTCTGTGAGTTACAGAAGTGATTTCAGAATGTGCTCTGAAGCATTCTCAGTAAAAAGTCCCTGAGACAGACAGACTTTATGCTTCCAACAAAGCAAGTTAGGTACTAATATCACTCTTGGCTTGGGTCCAAAATCCACCCATTGAAAAGAAAATAAAGACACAAAACATCAAATATTAATCAAGAAATTATGCCAGAAGAAGAACCAACAAGAGAATGACAGCAAAGCTCAGGCAAAATTTTAAGTGTTTGAAAGAGGCAATTGTAGTTTGGGAATTCAGAGCCAAGTTGGAGCCTAGGATGCATCAAAAATCATGGAGGAAGAACTGATAAATCTGCCCATCATTTTTTTTTTAACCAATCAACATCTTTTCCTTAAGAAACTAGATGGAAAACTCACTCAGGGTTTAGGCGACCTGCCAAAAGATGATAGGGAGGGCATGGCACAGTTACAGCTAGCAAGATCTGGATTACAGATCCCACTTCTGTCACTAAGCAAATCATTTAACATCTCTGACTGTCAATCAATGGCCTATGAGTCAAAGTTTTGAGTTCCTATCTGCTTCTTAGAGGGAAGTTCTCATGATCACAAAATCACAGGTCCTCAGTGGTACCAAAGGATGATATCAAAATGTCCCTATCTACCTTGGCTTCAGTTGGTATTAATTATCGCTGAAATATTTTCCACAGAGTAAGACAGATAGAATTTGAAAGTTCTTTCTGTCTCCCATGAGGAAGAAAAGTCTTAAGGTTACTTTACTTCCATGGTTTCTAACTTGTCTATAAAAGTCTTTCCACAGAAGTAGCTCTCAAAACATTTTGAATGATAGAAGGCTCATTGGAAAAAAAAAAAAGATTTAACTTGATCAGTGACTCCATGATGTACACGTTTGAAAATGAGGTTGTTCTTGTGACAGAGGGGTTTGTCTTTGGGTATTTTCAGAGTGGGGTTGGGTTATCTTAGTTTTTGAAGTGATGGCAATAGTGTCTTTGCCTGTGTAGACTGCCCCATCTTTCTCTTAGTTGGTGGGAGAAGCCAATGATGAGGTAGGAATGTGGAGAAGCTGTGCAAAAATAAAATAAAATAAAATAAAATAAAATAAAATAAAATAAATAAATAAAATAAAATAAAATAAAATAAAATAAAATAAAATAAAATAAAATAAAATAAAATAAAATAAACAAACAAAAAAAAAAAACAAGGAAATCAAGAAGCTTCCTGATTGGTTCCCAAGAGCTCTAGGTCTAGAGATGAGACCAGAACAGATAGGGGTGTCTCCCTAGGTCAGAACAATGCACACTTCCAGGTAAACACTTTGTTAAAATGATATTGGGGTATTGTGGTTCAAGAGACAACCATTCTCTTTGGATTCCAGGAGAAGTCAGACACTGTGGCACCGCGTTCCAAAAACAGAGAAGATCGTGGGAAAATTAGGGTCCAGAGAATTGTAGCCAGAAAAAATAGCTTACAAAGCTTAAGTACCACTCAGTCTAGGATCATACATATGTTCACTATACCCTACCAGGATATGATTTCTCTCCCTACTTGACAGTGAGTTCTGCGCCTTTAGCACCATATGGTCATTAAGCTTGGTATTGCCCCCAGTACTTAGCACAGGGCTCTGTGCACACAGTGCTTTAAAAATGTTTGATGAATTGGATTGAATTGAATTGCAAGTAAAGGCTAAAAACACATTTGGGTCACGAAGTGTGTCACGGCAGTAGGAAGAAGGAAAACTGGGAATTAAAGTCAGAATTAGGCATCCAATCAGAGTGGCAACAGATGGAAGGGACAATGTGGAAAATCTGATGCTAAAGAGAAGAAACCACCTGAGGGACCAAAAGGTTTGGAAGACTCGGTTCTCTGAATTGGGTTTCGATAGTCCCTTCACCCTGTTTGCCTCAGTTTCCTCATCTGTAAAGTGAGCTGGAGAAGGAAAAGGCAAACCACTCCAGTATCTTTGCTAAATGGGGCAGCAGAGAGCTGGACCTGACAGAGCACTCAACAACAAGAAGTCCAAGCTGGCTTAAGAAGAAAGCCCTAGCGCCAAGAGCAAGGACACTGAAAGCACTGTTGAGGAGGAATGAGAATTCCTCAGGAAAACCGCATACAGTAGGAACTTAATAAATACTTATTGATGTGGACTGAATCTGACCTTATTGAGTCAAGCCTAAGGCCCACGGGAGAGACCTTTCACAGTCAATAAAGGTATTTTAAATTATTGCTTACTTTATCTCATCCCCCACCCTTCCATATCCCTTATATCTGTTCCTTTCTACTGCCCCTATTCTAGTCCGGGGCTCAGTACACCTGGAAAATATCTATGGTCTCCTAATGGGTCCCATGGCTTTCTTTCTCTTCCCTCCTCCAATCTAGCAAACACACCACACACAGCCAGAGTAAGTTCTGAACACAGTTTTGCACTCAGTACCCTACTGCTGCTCAAAAGCTTTTCAAGCGTTTTCCATTGTCCTCAGAATTGTGACAAAGCTCCTTATAGTGGTATTCAAACCTTTTCGTAGCCATGCCCCTACTGTCTCTCCAGCTTTGTCTTCTAATACCATCATATAATACAGTACCAATATAGATGTCTTCTAGTACCATCCATACTGAGTCCAAATCCTCTTTCTCATGCTTACTAGCTCTACAACTGTTGGTGAGTTATTTGATCTCTCCCAGCCTCGGTTTCCTCATTTGTAAAATGGGGATAATAATAACATCCACCTCAGAGGGTTGTTGTGAGGATCAAGCGCAAATAATTTGTGTAAGCTTATGTGCAAATGTTAAAGTACAACACAATCTAATTACATTATAATATAATCTATAATACAATCAATTAAATAAAATCTATTCTCATTATAGGGGCAGGTAGATGGTATAGTGGAGAGAGTACCTCTGGAATCAAGAGGATCTGGCCTCAGGCACTTACTAGCTAGGTGACCCTGGGCAAGGCACTTAACCCTGTTTGCCTCAGTTTCTTCATCTATAAAATGAGCTGGAGAAAGAAATTGCAAACCACTGCAGTACCTTTGCCAAGAAAACCCCAAATGGGGTCACAGAGTTGTACACACCTGAAGTGACTCAACAGCAGCGCACTTCTCATTATAATGACTCCTATTTGTATGGCATTCTAAGGTTCACAAAATATTTTCTTTATAACTGCTCTGTGGGGTAAGCAGGGTAAGTGTTCTTATCTCTGTTTTATACATGAGGCTGAAAGGGGTGATAAGACTTGGCCAGAGTGAGAGCCTGGAGTTAGAGGCAGGGTGTGAACCTCTTGCTGTTATAGCACACTGCTTTCCCTACATCAGCCTTCTATTACACTCATTCTAGTTTTCAAAATTCCATGTGCATTCAGGCTAACTCCCACGGCTTTGGTCACAGAATAGTGCCATGGTTAGAATGCTGGACTTGTGACTTACAAAGAAAGTAAGGGGAAGAAAATATGACCTCCAGGACTGCCTAATCCTTGTTCAATCTACTACTACTACTACTACTACTACTACTACTACTACTACTACTACTACTACTACTACTACTATCACCACCTACTACTACTACTACTACTTACTACTACTACTACTACTACTACTACTACCACCACCAATACTACCACCACCACTGACAAACAATAAAGACTATTCCCAGTACGACTACTATATTGCTACTACTACTACCACCACCACTACCTGCTGCTACTACTACTACTTCATTTTTCTATAGCACATTAAAGTTTACAAAGCATTTTGCATTCATAATCCCATTTGATTCAAAGATCAGATGTAGACCCAGAGAAAATATAGCATTGCCAAATCTCGGTGTAAGAAAGACAGAGACTCGATACTCTATAGAGCCTATAGAGAGAGAACCTGTAGAGAACACCGTTTACTCGGTAGGTTTCAGTTTTTATCACCTTACTGATAATTCCTAAATTTATATTTCCAGGCCTGACCTCTCTCTCTAGCTCTTGTCCTACACTTCCAGCCATCTCTATTTGGATTCCTGACACCAGCTCCAACTTAGTTTATGTAAAAACGTTATCTTTTCCCTCAAAGTAACTGCCATTTCCAATTTCTCTCAGCAGCAGCACCATTCTCCCAGTTCTAGGTAGAAAAATTTGGTGTACTTTTGATTCCTTCTTCTCCTGTACTTTCCAAATGTAAACTTTAAGATGCTAATTTTAAAATAACTTTTGGATTCATCACTTCCCCTCTGTTCCCACTTTCACCACCTTGTTCATATCCATTGGGTTAATTCCAAATCTTTCAACTCGGCATTTAAGAGTTTCCACCAAGTGGTGCCACCTCATCCAAATGTATCGTCTATTGCTCCCCCAAACAAACTTTCCTTTCCTCTCAACTCTATCTGCTAACAATCCCCCCATGTTCCCTTTACCTGAAATAGCCTCCCTGTTAAGATCCCCCTTGTCCTTCAAGACAGTTCAAAGACCACCTTTTCCAAGAAGCATCTCCTGATCCCTCTCCGTTCTAGAATGATTCTTCATTCTGAATTTTCCACTTTACTCTATTAGTACCTTAGGCACGGTGATAGCCTTGGAGTCAGAAGAACCTGGGTTCAAATCCTAACTATGACACTTATCAGCTGTGCACCCTGGCCAAGCTCCATAGGAGAGGAGCAGAGAGGGAAGTAAAGGAATATCTGGGGCATGAGGCTCTAGATTAGGACTAGATAGGGCTAGAACTAGCACCTAGATACAGCTATTTTGGTCACTACTACAAGAATGGAAATATGTGTGTGTGCTTTGTCATTGTTGGTCAGTTGTTTTTCAATTTTGTCTGACTCTTGGTGATCCCATTTGGGGTTTTCTTGGCGAAGATACTGGAGTGGCTTACCATTTTACCAATGAGGACACTGAGGCAAACGGGGTTAAATGACTTGCCCAGAGTCACACAGCTATTAAGTGTCTGAGGCCAAATTTGAACTCAGGAAGATGAGTCTTCCTGAATCCAGGCCCAGCACTTGATCTACTTTGCCACCTAGCTGCCCTAAGTGTGTGTATGTGTCATAGTTACATAATATACACACACACACACACACACACACACACACACACAAATATATACACACATATATTTGTATGTATTTATATTCATGTATGTTATTTGGATCCCAAGACCCTCAAATGAACTTACTTATGCCAGTAGATAAGCTTATTTCTCAGTACATATGATTTTGTCTTATTAAAGGCATTGGTTTGTGTTGGAATCTCTGTTCCCTCAGGAGCCTAATCTAATGCTTCACCCCCAAGAGATAGTTCATCAATGTTGGTGATGGTGGCTGGGGCAGGTGGATGAAAGTCAAATTTGGTTAGCATTTGGTTTACAAACACTTTTCATTGATGCAACAAACCTCATACCCCATAGGGAGGATGAGAAATCTCACAGAATATGAATGTTAAAGCGAGGAAACCTTAAGCAGACTATCTTCTACTATTCCACTGGTGCTTTATTGTGCAGTAGGAACTTGTAATGATAACAATAATGATGATGATGATGATGATGATGATGATGATGATGATATAGCTATCATTTACATAGCACTACATACTAGATACTACATTAAGTGCTTTGCAAATATCTCTTTTGGCCCTCAAAACAACTCTGCTAAGTAGGTGCTATTATTGTTCCCATTTTACAGTTGAGGAAACTGAGGCAAACAGAGAGAGATTAACTTGCTCAGGGTCACACAGCTATTAAGTATCTGAGGCCAGATTTGAACTCAAGTCTTTGACTCCAGGCCCAGTGTTCCACCCACTGTGACCTTGGTCTCCCATCATCTTGAGAATGTCACTCATAGGCGGAGGATATTTTCCAGCCTAACTTTCCAAATTCCATCCCTAGAATTATTTTTTTGATGGTAGGAAGAGGAAAAGGAGGAAAAACACTCCATTAGTGCTGGGGGTTGGTTAAGAACTGATGAGCTCTTGTAACCCGTATTTCTTCAGGAACAAAGATGAAAGTCAGACAAAGTAAGCCAAAGAAGGGATGAATGGAGGCTATTAAGACCCTAGGGATTTACTAGAGTTTATTTTCTTCTGACGGTGAGGAAAGCCTTCAGCTGAAGTCCATTAAGCAAATTAAAAAGCAGAAGGAAAATAAACACAGATTGATGTAGATAGGGATTTTTTTTTTTTATGAGGGAAAGGAAGCAGTTAGTTCTTCTGACAAAGCTCCTAAGTTGTTACTTTTGATTTTGGATTCCCAGACCTTGAAATGGCAAAATATGCTTCCCTCCCCAGTATGCTGCTGACCGCCATCATAAAAGAAAGTTAATGGATTTCCCCCCACCACAACGAGGACTGGTGGAAAGTAAAGGAATAATATAACCCGCAATGTCTTAGTGCAAAGCATGACACTGAGCCATTTATCCCTTTGCTCCAAGCAGGAAATTAAATTATAAATCCAATTTTTACACAGTTACAGAAGTTGCTGCCTTGTATCCAGGCCGCTAATGGAACTGATACCCATTGGAATATACTCCCTTAGAATTATAAGTCGGTATGGTTAAATGATCATTTATAGTTGGTGCCTATTTAATTATGACGTAGTTCTGACTTCTCCATTTTAAAGGACTTTGGATCTCCCCAATGTGTCCACTCTTTGTCCAGTATGTCTTATCTGTTGTCTCTTAAAAGCTTTCCATAAAATATTTACCCAACATTCTAGGGGCTTTTCCCCAGAAACTGTGCCACTGCAGGGGTACCAATGGAGTACCTTTACCATTGTCTAGAGAGATCTACTGATTAGATACCCCTCATTGTCACTACATAACTGGGAAACATTTAGAAGTGTGACCAACTTTCCAAAAGCCAAATCAGATCAATATTTATTATTAATAATGATTAACTAGGATTTTGTAGTATTTAAAGGTTTCCATATTATCTCATTTTTTATATATTATCTCATTTGATTCTCAATAGAATTTTTTGAGATAGGTGCTATGATTAGCCTCATTTTACAAATGGGGAAACTGAGGCCAAATGAGGTAAAGTGACTTGCCTAGGGTCACTTAGCTAGTAAGCACCTGGAGCAGAATTTGAATTCAGACCTTCCTGACTCCATGTCTAATGGTTTATCCATTATGCCACCATAAAGTGGTGGCTATCTCTAATTTTTTGAAGAACCATGTACATGGTTCTGAGCTAGGTATATTAAAAAAATGTGTGTTTATTCCATGATCAGTACAGACCAAAGCATATTCACCATATTAAAGCCAAATCAGTTAATAATTACTCTAGAGTCTGGCCAACACTGAGGCACCTACTGGTATTGCACAGTGGGTACTCATGGCATGTAACTTTGTGAATAGTTCAAATTATAAAATTTAAAAAAGAAAGAGTAAAGAGAAAAACACATTGGGTCATGAGCGGGGAGTAAAGGTAGAGGCAGGACCACTGATGTGGAGAGAGGTGCCCACCATCTCTGCTATGCCATGCAGCCCAGCTCTGGGTCTGCTGCCTTCCTGATACTTGAAGCAGATATGCCATTTTAAAAAAATAGAAAAAAAACACACATCAAAAAAAATTTTAAAAAACAGAGTTGCAGCTTTCTGGTTTTATAATTAAAAAATATAGAGTAATAAAGTTTGAAATTGAGTAAAATATAAGCTGTGTGTGTGTGTATGTTTACACTAGGTTTGGTAAAGTCACCAACAAACCTCAAACAAATATACCCCAACTATATTCACTATACAATACAGCCACGGTCACATACTCCCCACAGTGTGGCTTTCCCTTCCCCTACCCCATTGCCACTACTCAAGGGAGTGACGATAACACCCATTCCAAGTGAAGCAGTGCCTTTGTGTCTGAAGGAAATTTTAAAAATAGAATTTAAAAAGAACGGAAAGGAAGGAAGGCAGAAAGAAAAACGAATGGCAGAAAGGAACTGACTTTGGCTAGTAATCTTGCTCCCAGGCGAGGCCTCCTGCTACGAAGCCCACCACACACCAAACGGCCGCGACACTCATACACCTCCTTAAGTGAACACTTGGAGAGAGCAGCTCTCCATTAAAAGCTTGAAGGGGATGAGGGCAGAATGGGACTCTGTTCAAGACAAAGCCAGTGACTAGAGACTTTGGGCAGCTTGGGGCTGGTCCCAGCTGTCATTCTCCCTCCCCCTCCCCCCATCCCAATAATACAGGTGGGCTCCTGCTTTCCATGGGCTACCTCTATAACCCCTGTGTGGGATAGAGATAGTGGTAGGTAATACCAGGGAGGAGGACAGGGCCCCTGATGGGGAGCTTCTCATGGTTATATAAATACAAAGAAGCTTAAAACAAATTTAAATAGTATTTTATTTTTCCCCAATTACATGTAAAAAATTTAGCATCCTTTTTTTTTTTAAGTTTTGAGTTCTAAATTCTATCCCTCTCTTCCTTCCCTCCCCCCACCCCAGGGGTAAGCAATCTGATATAGGTTATGCACGTGCAATCATGTAAAACATATTTCCATATTCAAATTGAACTTTAAGCTTCCATTGTAGATTGGAAAGACTTCTGGTTTGCCTGGCTTTGTCTTTGCCTGCCCAATAATCTGTTGGAAATATCTGTTCCCTACTTGTGTTCCTTCTCCTATGACATTCCCCTCCCATTTGCCCTGCCCCTTTTCTGGAACCTCCATATCTGAAAACTTCCACACATAAAACATTCTAGACTGAGAACTTCAACTCTCCCACTTGATTACTAGCAGCCTCATAAGTGGGGAACTCAATCAGACCAGCCTAAGCAGGGCTCCTCCCTTCCCTATAAGATATCTGAGAGGCTCTTATCCAGTGGCCATGGCCCTTGGAGATACGAGGTCTTTAGAATTGAGCCAGCTTCCACAACTCAAGCTATCCAAGCTTCCTTGAAGCATAACCTTAGGAATCCTAGCCCATAGTGCACTCCTTCCTGCCCTACTCTGAACATCATCAGCTGAAGACTCCCTGGTGATATCCCTGGTGACATTCCTTCCTTGGCCCTTTCCAATCCTGCTTTGGAGGTGTTAGTTCCAGGATGACTGAAGTTGGTGAGATGTTCTTATTTGGAGGTATCAAGGTTCCTGCAAGGAGGCCCTGACAGTTTTTTTTAAGCTTTGCCTTCTAGGAGCATTTTAAGAAAGCCAGTGATTATCCAAAGGAGAGTACTTGGGTTGGTGAAGGGCCTTGAAACCATGCCAGAGAAACTTGGGAGGCTTAGCATGAAAACACATAGACAAAGCTTTTATTAAGTACAATATGGGCCAGGCACTTTGTTAAGAGTGAGCACTGGAAGAAAAGAAGTCATAGAGGAGGCAAGGTAGCTGTCTTCCTCTATTTGAAGGGCTGCCATGGGGCAAAGAAATCAGACTTCTATTTGGACCCAGAGGGCAGAAGTCTGAGCAGAATGTGGATGTTTTGAAAAGACAGATTCAGGCTGGATGTAAGGGAGTATCTCCTAACAATTAGAGCTAACGAAAACGAAGTGGGCTCCCTCAGAGGGTACTGGGTCACCCATCACTGGAGATTTAAAAAAAAAAGGCTAGGTGTCAAATGTTTTGCAGAAGAGGGGCTTGCTCAGGCATGAGTTAACCTAAATAGTTTCTGAGGGCCCATAGAACTTTGAAATTCTGCAATGCTATAGAATTGAAACTATCATATCATCTCTATGCATGTAAGGGTGTATACACATGTATATGTGTGCGTGCATATCCATATGTATGTATACACACACACACACACACACACACACACTTAAACTTACACACATATATACATACATTTATGTAAGGAGAGATCTATGCAGCCTTAGTCTTTCCGCTGAGCCTCAGTTCCACATCACCAACTGTTTATTAGACATTTCAAACTGGATGTCCCAGAGCTATAACAAACTCAGTATGTCTGAAACTGAACTCATTATCTTTCCTTCCAAGCCCTGACCTCTTCCAAACTTCTCGATTGCCGTAGAAGGCACCACCATCTTTCCAATCTTTATAACGCTGGCATTATCCTCGACTCCTCCCTTCCCCTCACGCCATATATCCCATCAGTTGCCAAATCTTGCTATTTTTTAAAAAAACCCTCCCCAAAGCTGCTCAAGTTCAGCCCTTTGTCTCCGTTCGTATACCTATCACCTTATTTTAGGCACTCATCATCTCTCACCAGGCTTATCACACCAGCCTCCTAATAGGCCTCCCTCCCTCAAGTGTCTCACACCATTCATCGATCCTGCACATTTCTGCCAAAGCAATGTTCTCTAAGCTCATATCTGACCATGTGAATCATGTACTCAATCAACTCCAGTAGCTTCCTCTTACTTCTTGGATAAATCATAAATTCCTCTGTTCAGCATTTAAAATCCTGCCCAGCTTGGCCCCAATCTATCTTTCCAGCCCCGTTAGGCATTAGCCTTTCTTGTGCTGTCTATGAATTAGCCAAACTGGCTTTCTCTCTCTTCCTCACACATGACATTCCAGCTCCCACTCCAGGCCTTTGCATTGACCATTGCTGATCTCTGGAATGCGCTCCCTTCTTATCACCACGTCAGAGAGTATCTCTTTTCTTTTAAGGGGCTGCTCAAGGGCCATCTTCTGCATGAAAGCCTTTCCTGATCCCTCAACTGCTAATGCCCTCCCCCCTAATCTACTCGGAATTTAACTACTTTATATTTATTCTCTTTAAGTTTATCTAGTATATACTTATATATGTACTTATTGAATTATTAGAATATTAGAATATAAGCTCCTTAGGAATAGGGATTGCTTCATTTTTTGTACTTGTATCCCCAGCATCTAACACCTATTATGAGCCTGGCACACAGTAGGGCATTTAAAATTTTTTTTATTGATTGAGTGATTGATGGATAGACTTAGAATAAACTTGATCGGATAAACTTGGAATCAACCCTTTCATGAATGACCAAATCTCTGTAAACAAAATGTAAACTGCATCGGTCTCTTTTTTAAAATAGTATCTTATATTTTCCAATTACATGGAAAGACAATTTTCAACATTCATTTTTTTCATAAGATTTTGAATTCCAAGTTTTTCTCTCTCCCTCTCCTTCTTCCTCCCCAAGACAATAAGAAATATGACATAGGCTATAGATGAAACTGCATCAGTCTTGACAGTTCATGATTCCTGTCCTTTAAGGAAGGAAATTTTGAGCTGGTTACACATTTTTCCAAGGGACAGTGGGTAAGCCTAGCCCTGAATTTTCCATTTCATATTTTAAAATACCAGATTCAGTGGATTCAAAGACTCTTCCCCATCTATGTTCGCCATGCCCTGCAGCTAGGGAAATCAAATTTCTTGCCAGTCTTGGCTTCTCATGGATTCAAATGAAGTCCCCTGGTTTGCATCCAGGCCTTAGACCTAAGGGGAAACCACGTGTATGTGAAATCCGAATAAATACTTTCTCCTGCTGGTACAATTTGGTACCTGGATTTTCTATGCCAGGTAAACTCACCATTTCAAAATATTTTTACATTGGAAAAAGGCTTGAGTTATTCAAAGGCTGCCAAATTCCTGACTTCTAAATGTCACTGACCATTATATTCACATTAAAAGTAGAGAAAGATGTGTATGATCATAGACCTAGAGTATTTCCAAACCAACAAAGGAGATAAAACAAATCCGCTGTCACCCAAGCCTCCTACGCATGACGGATATCATTCGTGGGATGAAAAATAATCCTGTCTCTCCAATGTATTAAGTTTTCACATAGAGAGTTCTCATCTAGTATTAAACATATGGTATAGTTCACCTATATTTAACAATGGCAGCCAGGTGGCGCCATAGTGCATAGAGTGCCCAGCCTGGAGTCAAAGATCTGGCCTCAGACACTTACTAGACCCGAGGCAAGTCACTAATCCCTGTTTGCCTCAGTTTCCTCATCTGTAAATGAGATGGAGAAGGAGTATTATTATCTCCATTTCGCAGGAGAGGAAACCGATGTGTAGAGATATTCCATGGTTTGCCATTGTTCATCTAGGTAGTTAGTGTCAGGACTAGGGCTTGAACCTGGGTCTAATACTTGCCTCAGTTTGGTCATGTGACTGCTCTGTTCCAAACCCTGTTTCTTCGCTATAATTTGCTGTGCACCAATCAAAGGCCACACACTCCAAACTCTCCAAAATCTGGTACCAACCTGCTTTTGCATCTTTATCACATACTGTTCCTTTGCATACGCTTTTCAAGCCTTTCTACGCTATGCAAACGTGAGTTATGATTGTTACTAGCATTCAGTGCTCCAAATGGAAGTGCAGCCAGGTGGCGAAGGAGATAGACTACCAGCCCTGGAGTCAGGAAGACTCATCTTCCTGGGTTCAAATCTGGCCTCAGACACTGCCTAGCTGTGTGACCCTGGGCAAGTCGCTTCACCCTGTTTGCCTCAGTTTCCTCATCTGTAAAATGAACCGGAGAAGGAAATGGCCAATGGCTCCAATGTCTTTGCCAAGAAAACTCCAAATGAGGTCATGAAGAGTTGGACACCACTGCAACAAGCAAACAGCTCCAACCCTAAGCGGCTCGTGATTTTTGTCTCTCAGCACTATGTATGCACCAGGCTAATGCACTTACAATTCATTACTTGATAGCATAGTGACGTATGTGACAGTCAGTCAACAAACATTTATTAAACTCCAGGGAGTATGCTAAGTTCTGGGGATACAAAGGAAGGCATAAGTCAAATTTCCTTACTAGATATTAAGCTATAGGAGGGCAAGGACTGTCTTACTCAGAGCCCGAAGACCTGGCACAGGGTTGGACACACAGAAAGCACTTAATAAATATTTATTATACTGCTGAAATGGCTTGAAGGAGCCAGATTCTCCCAGAGCCCAAAGCTAATTACCGGCTTCTATCAACAGCCAACCCTTCTTGGTTACCTTCCTCTAACGTGACAAGGGCAGAGAACAGGGCGGCTCATTCAAAGCCAAAGAAAGTCTCAAGCCTCATTTCATCCAAGTATGTGAGCTTCCTCTCCCAAGAAACCTTTTACAGCAGCTGCTGACAAGTGGCAGAAGAGCTTTCTCTGCGCTTCTTCTGCTCTGTGGACCATCGCCCGCTGGGGAGGGAGGAGACATCAGCAAGCTATGAAAAGGAGAGCGGTGTACAGGAAAAAGAGAGAAAAGGTGGGGGAGGAACGTAAAGAAGTCCGCAAACTAGATAGTCAGTCCATGAATAAGCAAGAAATAATGAGGGTTCCCTCATCCCCCAAACAAAACTAATAATAAGTTTAATTTCCATATTTGCTTAACAAAACCATAATGGTTAATATTAGTGGTATTATGGGTTGAGGTAATACCAGATATTATCAGATACTATGTACCAAATGTTAGATAGCTGAAAAAACTTCTCAATCAATTCAACAAATTCAGTTCGATAAACATTAAGCATCCATTATGTACAATGTGACACATAGGGTGGCATGGTAGATAGAGAGCTGGCTTTGTATTTAGAAGGAAGACCTAGATTTAATCAAGCAGGCAATGAATGGGCACTTCTTATGCACCTACTGTGTGTGGTTTCTGGGGAAACAAAAAAAAAGAAAAAGGAAGGAAGAGAGGGAAGGAAGGAAGGAAGGAAGGAAGGAAGGAAGGAAGGAAGGAAGGAAGGAAGGAGGAAGGAAGAAGAAGAAGAAAGAAAGAAAAAAAAAGGAAGGAAGGAAGGAAGAAGGAAGGAAGGAAGAAAGAAAGAAAGAAAGAAAAGAAAGAAAGAAAGAAAGAAAGAAAGAAAGAAAGAAAGAAAGAAAGAAAGAAAGAAAGAAAGGAAAGAAGAAAGAAAGAAAGAAAAGAAAGGGAGGGAGAGAGGAGAGAGAGAGAAGGAAGGAAGGAAGGAAGGAAGGAAGGAAGGAAGGAAGGAAGGAAGGAAGGAAGGAAGGAAGGAAGGGCAGGAGGAAGGGAGGGAGGGAGGAAGGAAGGAAGGAAGAAAAAGAAAGGGAACAATGTCTTTTCTCAAGGAGATTGCATTCTCTCTGGGGAAAGAATGGAAACCTATAAGAAAATAGATGGAATAAATACAAAATAGGTATATACAAGGTGGTTGGGGAGGCAGGTTGTTAGTGGTTAAGGGCTTTAGAAAAGCTTTGTTCAGAAGGTTGTGTTTGAGCAGTATTTTGAAGAAAGAAAGGGATTATATAAGGCAGAGGACAGAAGGAAGTTTATTTTAGAAATGGGGAAGGTCCAGTCAAAGGCATAGAGAGAAAAACAGAGAGAAGGAGAGTTGGCAAGGTTATAGAGCACAGAAAGGACAGTAATGTATAATGAGGCTGGCAAGATGGGTTGGGGCCAGGCTCTAAAGAGCTTAAAAAAATCAGAGTGGTTTATATCTGACCTGAGAGGTAATGGGGAGCCACTGGAGTTTACTTGGGAGGGAGTAACTTGGTCAGATCTGTACTTAAGGAAAGTCACTTTGCCAGCCATATGGAGGATTGATTGAGACTTGAGGCCACTGGGTGATGAGTGTCTGAATTAACACACTGGCTTTGCGAACAGAAAAAAAGGGGTGAAATGTAAGACTGATGTCTAGACAGAAATAGCAAGATCTGGCAATTCATTGGATATGCAAGGTGAGGGAAAGAGAAGAGTCTAACACTAAGGTTATAAACCTGGGAGCCCAGAAGAAGGGTGGTGCCTTCCAGAGAAGTAAGGACATTTGGTAGAAGGGTGAGGTCGGAGGTGTGTGTGTGTGAAAAATAATGGGTTCTGTTTGGGACATGTTAAGTTTGAGATGTTTTCAGGCATCCAATTTGAAATGGACAGTTGATGATACAGGATTAAAGCTCACAGGAGAAATACTTTAGATCTGTGGGTTGTCTTCATAGAGATGATAATTAAATCCATTGGTCTTTATGAGGTCACCAAGAGAAAAGAAGAGGAGGGGGCCCAGGTTAGAGCCTTGGAAGCATCCATTGTTATGGGGTATGAGCTACATAATGAGCCAATGAAAGACACTTAGAAAAAACAGTCAGATGGGTAGGAGAACCTGGAGAGACTAATGTCTAGAAAGTCTAGAAAGGAGAGGATATCCATTAAGCAACAGAGTGCTCCCCCCACCCCCGACAGTGTTAAATGCAACAGAGAGGTCAGGGGCTGAGAAAACACTAGCGTGTTGGAGAGGTATCTCAAGGTACCTTGGATAGCATATTGGGTCTGGAATCCATGGGTTCAATATGGCTCTGTTCCATTCTACATGTGAGACCTCCAAAGTCCCTTGCAGTTTGAAATCTGAGACTCTATGATCCTGCCTCTGACACTTACTAAGCAGTGTGACGTTGGGCAAGTCACATAACCTCTTAGAGCCCCCAGGCAATTCTTAAACATTCTAAGTTATAGATGAATTGCTGCACGGATGTAGTCCCCTCATTCACACAAATGAAATACAAAGAAATATGCAAAGAATTAGAGATATTTTTAAAAGTGAAAAATAGCCCCTTCCCACATTGACATTTGCCTAGGGAATAAAACATGTAAACAGATAAGTAAACAGAAGATTATTTGATAAAGATTTTTTGATAATGAGGGGGAATGTGTAGGACAGGAAGGGAGCGCGTTAGGTGAGCCTTGAGGGAAGCTAAGGATTCCAGGAAATGGAAAGAAAGCATTCCAAGCATCTTTTTCTCATGTGGCAAAAGTTTAAGTCTGGGTCTCTGTTATGGAACACCATATTTTGTCAACATGTGATTACTTATTAAACAAGGCAAGTTTTGTTTTGTATAACATAATATCACAGGGTCATAGGTCTAAAGCTGAAGGGAACTTAGAGTTCATCTCTTCCAACCCCTACATCTTACCAATGAGGCAACAGTGGAATGAATGAATGAATGAATGAATGAATGAATGAATGAATGAAAAACATTTATTAAGTGCTTTCTGTGTACAAAGCATTGCATTAAGCCCTAGGAATGCAAAAAGGAAAGCAAGATAGTCCATACTCTCAAGGAACTCACATTCTAATAAGAATGGAGAAGTGGAGGGCAGCTAGGTGGTGCAGTGGATAGAGCACCAGCCCTGAAGTCAGGAGGACCTGAGTTCATATCCGGCCTCAGACTAAACACTTGACACTTACTAGCTGTGTGGCCTTGGGCAAGTCACTTAACCCCAATTGCCTAAAAAAAGAAAAAAGAAGAAGAAGAATGGAGAAGTGAAGAGACCTTCTCAAGGTCACACAAGGAGTAAAGAACAGAACTAGGACTAAGACTTGGGTCTTCAGACTCTAAACCCAGAGCAAACACTCCCTGGAATTCTGAGCTCTGCAAAGGCAAAATAAGACTTGAATGGAACTAGAAATTCCAAGACACTGGAGTGAGGAAGGATAACTTAGGGATGCTTCAAAGTTATGACATCTGTACGTAAGAAAATCAAGGCTTACGAAAAGCCATGAGGATTCTGGAGAATTCTGGACCATTCTGTGAGTTGCAGAGGACATTCTGATCAAGGCCACAGGAAGAGTGGGCACCTAATATGAAGGAAACAGGATCTCTAGACCAATTTTATTTAAGAAGCATCGCACCTTATAATTAGCTCCTTTAAGGATGCATTAGCTAAGAGAAACAATTTGGCACCAATGCGCACAACCAACACAAGTTAACTCATATTTTGACACTAGAGACCAATGGGGCATAATTACAGTCTTAGGCTGGTTTGTGAGGGGTGATATCATTGAAGTTAATTCAGTTAACCCAATGGTGTCAAACTCAAATAGAAATGGAACCCTGTGGGCCGCACACTGACTTGGAAACCACAAATTAACCTTATCTATATTGTCTTGTATCTATTATTTCTTTTTTAAAACATTTTCTAATGACATTTTAATCTAATTCCCTCCACTAAGGAATATTACGGGCCATGAGTTTAACACTTATGATCTTTAAAAACGTTCTAAAAGTCTACAATGTGCAAAGTACTCTTCTATGCACTGGTAATGCAAAGATGATTAAGATATGGCCCTGGCTCTGATGGATTTCATGGCCTATCACAGGGAAATGACAAATTTCCAGTAATGTGGGATAAGTACCATATAATCATAGATCAGGGGCTGAAAGATGCCTTAAAACTCATCTAGTCCCACTCCCTCATTAGGTGGGGAAATTGAGGCACAAAGAGGTTAAGTGACCTTGTCAAAGTCACACAAGGAATTTGTGGCATGCAGAGCCTCAGATGCCAAATCCAGTGTTCTTTCCCATATGTCACATTGTTTTTGCATCAGAGTGATGCAGAAGGCCCCATGAAGTGCAAGGAAAAATCAGAGACAGCTTCTCAGAGGAGGTGCAGCCTCTTCTCAAAGAGGAAACAAGTCAGGGATACAGATAATTATAATATACTAGAAAGGAGAAAGCACATAGGAGAGGTACAGACAGAGGATTGTGAGAGAGACAAAGAATGAGAGGAATTTTCTGATTTCCCTGGGAAATAAGGGAAGGCTTTAAGGAAAATATGGCCAAGGAGGTAGGTTTTGGGAGGGCATACAAGGCATACAGAATGGGTTGAGCAAAGGTGAGGAATCGGGAAAGAAATGAGTAAAAGTCTAGGAAAGAGTAAACAATTCAGCTTGATTAGATTCTAATTAGATTCCCCACAGGAATGGGGAACCTGCGACCTCCAGGCCACATGTGGCCTTCTAGGTTCTTGGGTGCGGCCTTTTAACTGAGTCCTTTTATTAAGGGGATTTGTTCTATGAAGTTCAGATTCAGTCAAAGGGCCACACTGGAGGACCTAGAGGGCTACATGTGGCCTTGAGACCCCAGGTTCCCCACCCCTGGATTAGAAAATAGAATACTTTAAAAGGCGATCTTAGAATCCTAGATCTTAAATTTGGAAGTGACTTAATATTGTGATAAACAAACAGGTGGATAATGAATGAATAAATGAATAGAGAAATGAATGAATGAATGAATGATTGATTATTTAGTAAGTTGTCATTTAATAAATTATTATAAATAAATAAATTCCCTTCCCCTCTAAGATTTCAGAGACAGTGTTCTTTCCACTGTATCATACTGCTTCCTGAGACAAGGGATAAGGTTGGAAAGAAAGACCACAGTGAAATTGTGCCACACCTGAGCGTTAGGCCAAAGGGACTAGAATTTAGGCCATTTGGAAGTTTTGAAACAGAAGTCCTCATAACTAGCCCATGGAAGATTCTTCTAACTGTTGTATGCAAGAGAGAGAGGAGAAGAGACTAGAATAAATAGTAATCAATTGTTATTCATTTCATCAAATATAGCAAATCTTATTCTTTTCCTGTGACTTCGGACAAATTACTTAACCTCTTGGTAATGCAGGTTCTTGCCTGATATAACAAAATCATTAATGATCTGTAAGGATCCACTTTAAAAGAAATTAAATTCTTTTTCATTTTGTAATTTGTTAATAAATTGTTTATCTTTTATTTATAAACTTTAAAGGACCCAGAGTCCTTACAGATGTTATCACTGGATTCTCCTTATGAATTCAGAAGGTAGACATACTGTTCAATCATCACCCCCAAATAAATAGCACCTGCTAGCTTCTGGTGACAGCAAAAACCTGGGGGCTGAGGTGAAGGCTATCTGGAATCATAAACACCTGGCCGAAAATTCTCCCAGTTCTGAAAGGCAATAGATAAGTGACAACAGAGACATTACAGCCTCCGTTCAGCAATTTCTGGAAAGGCTCTTTGTCCTTTGCTAATGAAAAGATAGCTGGGTGGATCAGGAACCCCACCCTGTTTCTGAACCCCCCTCCTAAGTATCATCCTTATCTTATCCCAAGTTATTAATGCATATCCACCTGAGGGGGAGAGACATTCTACAAAGAGGCAAAGATGGGCAGTTGAAACAAGAGAGAGAGAGAGAGAGAGAGAGAGAGAGAGAGAGAGAGAGAGAGAGAGAGAGAGAGAGTGTGTGTGTGTGTGTGTGTGTGTGTTTTAACATTCCTCATTCCTGAAGTACAAAACTGGACTACACAATGGAAAAAGTCACACCACATAGACATTTTCCTTTCCAGAAGCTGAGGAGAGTTCAGCCATGGTACAAGTTCTTGAGATTTCTGCATTTACCCTGGATTGACTGGAGAAAAAAAATTGGCAGTGGCTCTTGACATGACATGCATGAAAAATTAATAGATGGGAGGTTAGAAGAGGTATTAGCAAAGAGAGGTGGGCTCCCCAGGAGACTGACACATCTAAAAATAATGCAGCCAATACCCAGGGGAAAGGACTTGGTGTTGTGAAAACATGAGGCAAATTTTTCCCAGGATAAGCAGACCGAAGGAGTTCATAGCAGGGCCAAAGACCCCATAGGGGTATTTGGGGCCATTATCTCATTGAGGGATACCCAGGAATCAGCTGAAAGTGCTATTGCCGTCCTTACCCTGCCTACCCCTTTACCTAGGATGTGGGAAAGGAGCCATTAGGCAGGACTGGGAAGATTCTTTAGTGTCCACCTTGAGGTTGTTTCCAGGGCAGCAAAATAGCCCTTGCATTCTCAGGCTGCTCTGTAAGACTTCCCCTTAGTGTGAACTTAATGGATGAGGATTACATTCAGAAGCCTGCAGCACTCCTGTATTGCTATCACCGGCTGACTGAGCTGTCAATCAACATAATTTCAGCCAGCAACAGTGTTAACAGCCAAATACAACACCGTGGCTGGCCCAACTCTGATTGATGGCTCAGTCATCTAGTGGCACAGGGAGAAAGAAGAGGGAGACCTGGCCCCTTCCCAAAATCCTACAGTAAATTCCAGTCAGCTTTTGCAATAACCAAATCTGGGGCTGCTTGTATGTGACAGTCCATCTCCCACCCCTGTGACTTTGCACTGCCTATCCCCTATACCTGCAATTCACTGTCTCTCTGTCTCTCTGTCTCTCCCTCCCTCCCTCCTCCTCCTCCTTCTTCTTCTCACTCTCTCATACACACACACACACACACACACACACACACACACACATACCCCCTTGGTAAATTAGTGATTTCATTTTATATAATTGTACTAGAATCTAAATGATATCCAAGGGGTCTAAAAGGCCCATAGAAAACCCAAGAAGGCCTGCCTTGGCTCTGTGATAAAAGCACTGGATTTCGAGTCGGAAGTCCTGGGTTCAAATCTTTCTTTTGCCTCCTATTACCAAAGTCAACTTGAACAAGTTAATTGACCCTTGACCTCTGGTTCCCTTCCCTGGCCTGTAAAATGTTGGTCTTGGACTCAGTAGGTGATCTCTAAAGTCCCTTTCTGCTCTATGCCTGTGATCCTTAGACCCAGGGAGTAACTTGGTCACTGAAGAAAAAATTGTTATTCAACAAGTGGTTATTAAGCTTTGAGATGGGAAGGGTGCTCCATCTTAAGGGTATGAAGATAAACAAAGAAAGTCTCTGCCCTCCAGCAGCTTATAGTTTCCTTCAGTGGAGTCAAACTCAAATAGAAATGGAATAACCATCCATAGAGAAATGGATTCCAGCAGGCTGTACACTGATTTAGAAAACCATACATTAACTGTGTTGTATTGTATTTTTATTTATTTTGTTAAATATCTTCCAATTACATTTTAATTTGGTTTGGGCCGCCCTGGGAGTGTTGTGGGATACATGAAGCCCTGTGTTTGACACCTCTGCTCTAGTGGAATGTTCAGAATTTGGCTGAACATTTGGCAAAGAACCAAGAATGATGAAAAAAAAAATAAGACCTTTGTAGCGAGAAAATGGATATGAAATCCTTTACTGAACCACAAAAACAAATAAATATGTAGACTTCTATGAACCATTGGTTTCTCATCCTTGACTGGAACAAAATTAAATGTTTTTTTAAAGGCTAGCCTTTAATATCAGTCTATAAGTAAGGCTGTTGTTAGCAAGTTTTTCTATCACATTAGCTTTGATAATTATATCTGAGCCTTTGACAATCTGGCTCCAGCCTCGCCTTCCAGCCTTTTTACACACACTGATCGTTCTTGACATCCCTTCTCCCACCTCATTGCCTTTTCACAGCCTGACCCCAGGCCTAGAATAATAATTGCTAGTATTTCTATAGCATGTTACAATTTACAAAGCACTGTATAAATGTTACCTCATTCGATTCTCAAAACAACCCTGTTACAGGACTAGTATTATCCCCATTTTATGGTTGTAACTTGCCTAGGGTCACACAACTAGGAAGTGTCTGAGGCAGGATTTGAACTCAGGAAGATGAGGCTTCTTGACTCTAAGCCTGGAGCTTTATGCAGTATGACACCACTTAGCTGCCCCACCAAAAAAAAAAATGCTTCCTGTGTCTTTTATATTTACTTGAGTACATGTAATTTCCCCCAAGAGAACATAAGCTTCTTGAAGGTGACATTTTTGTTTTGGCTTTTGTATTTCCAGCACTTAGGACAGTGCTTGGCACAAAGCATATGCTTAATGAGTACAACTGTCCAAGAGAGGTGTGTCTACCTTTTATTTTAAAATCCGTAGGAAGAAAGAATCAGGAACCTCCCTTTGGAGGTTACCTTTAATCTGTTGCCTTCACATTTCTCTTGCTAAAAATAGCCGCTGGTTCTATATCCTTTCTAACCTTCTCTTTAATTGGTTCAAAAACCTGTTGTGTCCTTCTCTCTCCATCTCCCTACACATCCACTTTCCTCACATCCAAAAAAGTATTATGTGTGTGAAGATGCAAACTGGGAAAATAAAGTTATAAGTAAGAAAATACTAAGATTATTTTTAAAGCAAATACTGTTTCAATCTGTTCTGTTACGTTTCGGAGCTGAGGGGTTCTTAATCTTCGTTTAGCTCTTTTTTTTTTTTGGTGAGACAATCAGGGTTAAGTGACTTGCCCAGAGTCACACAGCTAGTGAGTGTTATGTGTCCAAAGCCAGATTTAGCATATACTTTCTCCATGGCTGGAGCTCTATCCACTACACCATCTAACTACCCTGAATCTTTTAGTGTCATGGACCCCGCTGTCCAATTGATGAAGCCTCTGGACCCCTTTTCAGAATAATGTTTTTACATGAAGAAAGTAACATGGTAAGTATTACAAAGGAATGTGATTATGTGGAAATGCAGTTATCCAAATATTTTAAGAGAACAAACTTGCAGATTCCCTGAAATCTCTCCACAAATTTCTTGGAGGTCTGTAGAACCTTGGTTTAGAATCTCTTCTCTGCCCAATCTTTTTTGTGAGGAGTTAACTTTTCAACTGTGGATGTTCACTACTCTTTCATCCCACAGGGAATCCAGGCCCAACCAGGCAGGGCTTTGAGCTGCACCAGTAAATGATGGTCTCTGGCCAGGGACCCTGGATGTGGACTCTCAGTTTTAGATTTTGACCTAGAGAGCACAGATGTATGGGTTTCCCTAAGCTCCATGTCTCCAAGCCACTTCGTATGGATGACAATCAGCATCTGAGTCCCTCTGACAAACACTAAAATAGGAATGGGAATGTCCAACCTTAGAAAGAAAAAAATAAAAGAATGTCTTCATTACATCCGTCCTCATTCCTGGTCCATCCTTCTAGTGGTCTCATTATTACTTCCTCCATATACACACTGCTTGGAGAAAAGAAGACACCCTTCCCCCTTAAAAAATAAAAATCCTGTATTCCCAATGGCTAAAACTCTGCAGCAACCTTTCTGTGAACCTACATGCATCTATCTTTGGCTAGGTTCCATAGTAAGGTTCTCTATACATAAGCACAGCATAGTAAAAAGAGTTCTGCACTTGGAGTCGGAGGACCTGGGTTCACTTGCTATCTACTTCTTGTCCTTAGGGAAAACTACTTAACTCTTTTGAGTGTCCATTTTCTTCTTTGGAAAATGAAGGGCTTAGACTCAGAGATCTCAAATATCCTTTCCAGCTAAATCTATGACTCTATGATATCTCAAGGCAATTCTCAAAACAAGACTACTAGGAATGTTTTCAGCCTTCTGTGGTTAGGGTGTGGGGCTCATTAAGTGATGTGAATTTCCTTGGTAGTTTTACTCTACTTATTTATTCTGTGGATGGAAGACTATCAGTCTGAAGGAGAAATAAAGGCACACTTCAGCTAATGTAATTAGTTGCTTCCTTGGAGAACATGACGTTAAGCAAAACAGCATTTACAGGGGGCACTCAATGGCACAAATACTAAATTATAAATGTGAGCTATATTCCCAGAATATGAGGGAAGGGGAGAATTTGTATTATAAGGGCTTAGATTAGGTCTTCAAGGATGCCAAGATTACATAATCTTTATAACGATGGTACCAGCTACATAGGAAGACTCATCTTCCTCAGTTCAAATCTGACCTCAGACACTTACTAGCTGTGTGACTCTGGGCAAGTCACTTCATCCTCTTTGCCTCAGTTTCCTCTTCTGTCAAATGAGCTGGAGAAGGAAATGAAGCCATGCCAAGAAAACCCCAAATGGGGTCATGAAGACTCAGACACAACTGAAATGACTTAGGAACAAAAACCAGCTACACTCTCCCTATGATGTACCCTCTTTTCCCAGCCCAACAATAAGATTTTCTTCATGAGGGCGAGGGGGCTGGAGCATGATCTTCTTTTTAATAAAGACAAGCTCCCTCAACTTCTGGTTGATACCCTTGTTGTTTCTGTTTCTTGAAACACTATGGGGAAGGCTCCTTTGCCACAATGCAGAATGCCTGGGAAGATGGCAGCCATGAAGAGATTTTTTCAGGTAAACAATCAGACTTGGGAAAGAAGCCACAAGTAATCATTTGCCTTATCTACTCAAATAAAGGTTCATTTTCCCTAAAGTAATGGGGTCCTCAAGGCTGATGGCAACAATAGTGGTGATAAAACTACACACTGGTTATGTTAGCCAAAATAGAGTGTTTATGCAGGTTGTCTAGGCTAGGGGAATACACTATTCCTTGAGTCAGAAGGTGGCTCTGACCTTTTTGCTTACACAGCCAAAGATAGTCTAATCCTTCTAGAATTATCAGAGCCATAACTAGAATAGAGTGACTGGGGCTTTGTCCCAGGGTGCCAAATTTAGAAAACACTGGATTACTTAAAGTCCTTTTGCAATACAAAAACATCAGAGGTTAGCACATAGGTAGCATGAAAAAAAAAATAGTGAAAATAGGAAGCTACTTTGTGGCCAGGTTTCCCATCCCTTACAGGACCCTTGGTATCGTGACTTAACGAGTTGGTTTAGGGGCACATTTCATGCCATTTTCTCAGGTTATGATTTGTGGGATGCCCATTGAAAATATTGCTAGTTGTGGTTCCCAAAGGAAGAAGATGGACTAAAACATCTTCCCTGTGTTTTCTTGATCATATTTTAAGTACGAGAAACACAGGATGTGTTAAGCAATTTACTTTGTTGAGTATTCCTTGAGCTGCTTAGTCACCAAAAAGTAAATTGAAACTGACTTCCAAGTGACTAGTTTCCATAGCCTTCTTATTGGCCTGGTGTGTAGACATGCCCTTGGTGACCAAGGTATGCCAAGGTCACCATACCAGGATAATTATCTAGACAGCCTGCATGAGACACTTCTTAGAGTTTTGCTTTACTGTTAATAAAAGGATGAAATACATGGAGATGTTGTTTTTTTAAACAAGATTACTAAGGATGGAAATTGGGGAAAAGCCAAGAATAAGTATGTGGGCAGCGGGTCTAGTCACTCTCAGCTCTGCCCCTTACTCATCAGTCTTTACCCCTCAACAGTAGCCTTCCTGTGCTGGAAATGGTCTGCTCTCCTGATTGGTGAATCTGTAGCCCAGACCTGCATTTCATAAAGCACCCATGCTCATTTGACTCCCAGCCCCTTAATGTCCAGGCTTCTCTACCTCCTTACTAGCATCCTTGCTCCTGTAAGGGCACCCTGTGCCCTCTCTTTTCCAGATCCTCTAATATATTGTCTTCCCCTATCAGGATGTAAGCTCCTTGGTGGTAGACACTGTTATTTTTGCTTGTATTCATATCTACAGTTCTTAATAGAGTGCTTGACATCTTGTAAATGCTGAATAAGGATAGCTCCACTGGGCTTAGAATCAAGAAGACTTGAGTTCAAACCTAGCCTCAGACACTTACTAGTGTATGACCCTAGGGAAGTTACTTAACTTCTGCTTGCTTCAGTTTCCTCATCTATAAAATAGGGATAATAAAAGCACCTATCTCCCAGAGTTGTTGTGAGGATCAAATGAGATTATATTTATAAAGCACTTAACACAATGCCTGGCACATAGTAGGCGCTATATAAATGCTTTTTCCCTTCCCCTTTATCCATCTATCTAAAATGTGCAAAATTATAGGACATATCATATCAGCATCAAGAATTGGGAGAATACTTTGTGATCATTGAATCTACAGGCATGGACACGCCCATGAGGGAAGGGACATTGTCTTGGACATCTTTGAATCCCTCACAGTGCCTAGGGCAGAGCTGGCCTGTGTTGAGGACCCGTGATTTTATCCCTGTGGAAATTCCACCCATCAAAGTGCTATGATGTCGTCGTCATCTTCTAGAGTTGTCTGAGGCTGAGAAAACTTGGGTGGTTTTCTTGAGGTCATGCCTAAGAAATGTCAGAAGGGAATCTGAATCCCGGTCTACCTGGCTCAAAGAGGCACCTTAGCACCATGAGCAGAGACCTGGTCTTGGAGTCGCCTCAGGCAATCATTTTGACTGGCAGAGCCCTGGCACAGCTCTAAGATAACAAGCTGCAGGATGCTGCCAATCTGCATGGGTAGAGGGAGATTCTACACTGAAAGTTCCCTACACAGCAAAATCACAAGTCTGGCCCTCAACCTGCCACATACACACAAGCACACACATGTACACATACCACATATACCACATATACACATATGATATAATACACCCTAAGTAACACAAATATGCATACACACTACACACACATATATTACATACAAACACACCACACACATACCCTACTTAAAACCACACACACATGCATACACATACCACACTTACCACATATACACACTACTCAAACACACATATGCATATACGCATACCACACAAATACATATACCCTACACACAAATATACCCCACACACTCACAAACACACACATACACATGCCACACATACCACATACACACTCACACACACATATACACACATACCCCCTTCATTCCAAATCCAACGCTATCCGCAATTCCACTCAACTTCTCATGGTCATGTATCATCTTAACCAATACAGGAGTCTCTTCAGTGGACCACTTGGACAGATGGTTATTCAGCCTCTGTTTAAATACCTGCCTCCATGGATAGGATGCTCACAGTGGACAGCATGCCAGGTAATTCACATTCAGCCTCAGACACTTAAAGCTGTGTGACCCTGGACAAATCATTTAACCTCTGTTTGCCTCCTTGGTTTCCTCATCTGTAAAATGGGGATAATAATAGTAACCAACCTCCCAGCATTGTTATGAGGATCATATCTGGCACATAGTAGATATTATATAAATGTTATTATTATTATTGTTGTTGTGAAACAACCTATTCCATTGTTGGACACATGAATTATTTTTTAAAGTTCTTTTTTTATATTGAGAAGAAATCTGTCTCTTTGAAACTTATGTCCATTCTTCCTAGTTGGGCCTTCTGAAACAACTCTGAGCAAACCTATTCTTCCTGATTTAAAGCACCCAGGACTCTCTTAGTTACCCCTCCCCTATTCTGAATAGCAGGAGGTTCTACCCTTCCCAGTCTAAAGATCATTCACCTTTCTGGAGAAAAGCTTAGGAAGTAGGGGTACAAAAAAAAATGTTTCTTTCCCATATTATCTATTACCACTCCACCATCTTCCCCAGCCAATAGACCCAGGATTTCCTTATTCTTGCTCTTCTCTGAGCATAGATAAGCAAACAAAACAAAGATAGCCTTTTTGCTGTCACTGAGCCTCAGCTCACTCAGACCTAGGGCCTGTCTGATACTGTTCTCACAGGTCACTCCAAACCTCTCATTTCCCCCCAAAAAACCCAAGCTGATTGGCATAGTAATACAGTTCTGAACACGGCGGCAGAATTCCTGCTTCAGACACTTGCTAGCTGTGTGACCCTAGATGAGTCACTTCACTGATGCCTGTCTCAGTTTCCTCATCCATAAAATTAGGATGGGAACAGCGAGGTGGGGCAGTGGATAGAGCACCGGCCCTGGAATCAGGAAGACCTGAGTTCAAATCCAGCCTCAGACACATAACACTCACTAGCTGTGTGGCTCTGGGCAAGTCACTTAACCCCAATTGCCTCACAAAAAATAAATGTGAATGATAATAGCACCTACCTTGAAGGGTTGTTGTGAGGATACAGCGAGATAATAGTTGACAAGTGTTTTGCAAACACTGTAGTGCTATATAAACACTAGCTATGTGCTTGTTTGTCATTGTTCAGTCATGTCCAACTCTTCATGACCCCATTTGGGATTTTCTTGGCAGAGATACCGGAGTGGTTTTGCCATTTCTTTCTCAAGCAGCTTATTTTACAGATGAGGAAACTGAGGCAAACAGGGTTAAGTGACTTGCCAAGGGTCTCGAAGCTAGTGAGTGTCTAAGGCCAGATTTGAATTCAAGAAGATGGGTCTTCCTGACTCTGGGCCCTGGCACTCTATGCGCTGTGATGCCACCTAGCACCCATCGTGATTTCTAGTTAGCTGTCATGTTAAGAGAAGAATTTTGTGCCATTATAAGTCACAGTGGCTGAAATGATAGGCCATAGAGTCTATGGTCCCTCAGAAGTTCTATCCTCTTCCCCCTTTTTTTTTTGACATAAAATGTGAAAAACAAAGCTTCCTAAAGATGTTAATTTCTGGCACTATCTAATAACATTCCAATCAGGCAGTCAGTTGCCCGTGGTTTTCAGCCACATTTCTGAAAGTTGGAAAAGAAAATCAGGACAGTGGAATCTTTATTTTTCTTTCAAAAAGATGATATCATAAATACCCATGGACAGTAGCTAATATGTTGGCTTTGAACATTGCATCCCAATGTCACCTATTACTCAGTTCAGTACCCATAGGAAAGAATAACATTAACACTTACACCTAAGAACCTTTGCAAAGGCAAGGAAGTCGATATGGAAGGTTGACTACATGTGTGTAAACATGGGAGAGTCTTTAATTCCATCTCTTTATAATCTAGTGCAATAAACATTTCTCAAGGCTTATGCTAGGTCTTAAGAAGAAAAAAGACCTATTCCCTCAACAGAAGAAGAGGAAGAAGGAGGAGGAGGAGGAGGAGGAGAAGGAGGAGAAGGAGGAGAAGAGGAGAAGGAGGAGGAGGAGGAGAAGGAGAAGGAGAAGGAGAAGGAGAAGGAGAAGGAGAAGGAGAAGGAGAAGGAGAAGGAGAAGGAGAAGGAGAAGGAGAAGGAGGAGGAGGAGAAGAAGGAGAAGGAGAAGGAGAAGAAGAAGAAGAAGAAGAAGAAGAAGAAGAAGAAGAAGAAGAAGAAGAAGAAGAAGAAGAAGACAGTCCCTGCCTTCAAGAAGCTTACATTCTATTCTAGAACTATAATTCATACAGGGGTAAGTACATGGATAAGCAGCTAGGTGGCGCAGTGAAAATGGAACCCAGCCTGAAGTCAAGAAGACTCATCTTGCTGAGTTAAAATCTGGCCTTAGATATTTACTAGCTGTGTGATCCTGGACAAGTCACTTAACTCTGCCTCAATTCCTCATCTGTAAAATGAGTTGGACAAGGGAATGCAAACCATTCCAGCATCTTTGCCAAGAAAACTCCAAAATGGGGTCACAAAGAGTTGGACACAACTCAAAAACAAAAGTACATAAAACGCAAATATTTTGTTCAACCTTTCTTATCCTCATCAGCAATACCATTAAAAAAGGTAGCTTTACCCACATCTAACTTATTCCTTTCTAGATATAGCCTAGTTTGTTTTTTGATATGAACTTTAGTGAAGAGGCAGTGTGCTATAGTAGTCAAGATGATCTGAGTTCAAGTCTACCTTCTGACAGCTATTATCCATATTACCCTGAGACAGTCATTTAACTTCAAAGAGTCCCCAGGCAGCTCTAGAAGAGCACAAGTTACAAAGGAGGTACTGATCTGCTATGGTGGAGGGAGTTTCCTTATAGGGAAGTTCCCTATACCTAAGATATATATTTTTTAAAATTCCTTATGAGAATTTTTTCCTTTTTTTTTCCCATCAAGCACTGTGTCCTTTTAAATGAGAGACACTTTAGAAAGAAAAGATGGTGAAATTATAGCCTCCTTCTATGTCCAGCTGGATAATCAATCATAATGGTAGTAACTGTCCACCCTAACTATCTTCCATCCTTCCATCTGTTTCCTTGGTGATGAAATATAAAGTTGGATTACGCTGTTAGGATATATATATATATATATATATATATATATATATATACTATATATACACACACACACACATACATACATACATATTTGGGAGAATGGTTCTGAGTATGCTGAGGGCAAGGAAGGGGCAAGTTAGTTAGAGACAGTATGAAAAGGGAAAGAGGGGGTTTAAAGTGGGAATGTCCAGACTAAAAAATTCACCAGCTGTTTCTACTATAAATTATTCATTGTTCACTATGTCTAGTGTTTAAAGCTATTTATTGGAACAAGCTCATGTTGTCCTTCATAGCCCTTTTTTCATATCAGGGTTTGACTGGAAGGGGGGAAAATCTCCTTAAAGAAATGTAAATCCAACTGAAACAATTCTTGACATCAATCTTTATCAAATCCAACTCCCCTAATTCATTCCTGCCCCTCTGCTGCCCCTCTGTGGTTATTTCCTTTTGCTCAAGTGACCAAGGGTATTGGGAAATGAATTCTCTTTTTCTCATCCTCCTTTGTTTCTTTTATTATGGCATCTTGCTAAGATGAAGAAAAATCATGCATAATTATTTATTTTAATTTAAACCAATAGTAATACCTAATATCTATATATTATATAGCACCTTGAGTTTTGCGAGGTGCTTTACAACTATTATTTCATTGATCTTCATAACAACCCTGTGAGATTGGTGCTGTTTCTATCTCTATGAGGAAACGGAGTTAGACAGAGGTTAAGTGACTTACCTAGGATCACCCAGCCAGCTAGCATTTGGGGTCAAATTTGACCTCAGCTCTTTCTGACTTGAGGTCTAACAAGTCGCCTAGCTACCAACAATATAACAAAAGGCAGTGGAGAACTTGGAGATTTGCAAATACATTTAAACTGTTCTCCACCACTTGGGCCCATCTTACCTACTCTTCTATTAATTAACCACTCAAGTAATTGATCAATACAAGCACCTACTTACTATGTGCTCAGGTAGTATGATCAATGCAAAGACAAAAGAATGAAATAATCATAACTCCTGAAGAGCCCTTACGTTCTGTGGAAATTGCCATTTGTGTACCAAAAATGACTCTATAGATTTGAGTAATTGTGACATCTCCAGCCTCTACTACAGCAGCCTGGAAGTCAGACCATTCCCCAAATAGGATCCTCTTTGTCCAACTGCTGGACAGTGCCCCACTCCTAAAACAGATGAATCCTTTTAAACCCTTGGGTTTTTGTCAGATTATGTCCTTATCATTTGAAACTCAATAAAAAGTCCAGTTTTGGCCAAATCTCCCCTCATTGACACAGATTAACCAAATTATATCATCACAATACTTCGGTAGCTAATGTACTTATAACCAGAACCCCAAGGCCGTTGGTATGGATCCCTGTCTTCATTGGTGGGGCAGGCTGAGCTGGCAAGGCCAAATATTGCCTTTCTCTTGCCAGCTTTCTCTGTTCCACCAATGAGGAGAGAGTCTTATATTAATAGGCTTTGGGGTGAGGATTACATACAAATTTTGAAAAAAAAAACTTTTTATGATTTCTTAACATAGGAGTAAGGAGAAGCCATAATTATATCCGTATAGGGAGCTTCCAGCATGGAAACTCCTTCCACTGAAAAAGATTGATAACTCCTCTTTAACTTACAGTTTTAAAGAGTTGTCTGGGGGTATTGAGGGATTAATTGACTTATTCATGACCACATTGCTATTGTGGATCAGAGGTGAGACTTGAACCTAAGTCTTTCTGACTTCAGAGACCATATTCTTCAGCTATATTCCTGCGAGTGCAAGAGAAGACTGTAATCCATTTACTGCTCTAAAATTTCAGGTCTTTTCTGTAATTTGTGTGTACATGTGTATAGCCATGCTGCTTTTTAATGTGGTTCCAAGCCTTCCTCCAGCCCCCACAATCTGGTGCTATCCTCCCTTTACAGCTCTAGGCACTCTATTCACTATAAAAGTTGCCTCTCATAATATATCAGAGACAATGAGCTGACAAATTTAATAATTAGAAATCCCTTTACATTTTTTTTGGTCAATTCTAGTGTATATTTATTACAATAAAACTTTTCCAATTTTATTAGCTCTACTATATTTAATTTTCATATCTTATATGTGGAAGCAGAGATCTTTGCTCAATTGAAATTGATATATATTGTTGTTCAGTCAGGTATGTCTGACTCTTCGTGTCCCCATTTGGGGTTTTCTTGGCAAAGATACTGGAGTGGTTTACCATTTCCTTCTCAAGCAGCTTATTTCACAGATAAGGAAACTGAGGCAAATGGGGTTGAGTGACTTGCCCAGGGTTACACAGCTAGTAAGTGTCTGAGGCCAGATTTGAACTGGTGAGTCTTCCTGACTCCAGGCCTAGCGTTCTATCCACTACACCACCAGAGGATGCCATACCAGAATATGAACTTCCTGAAATGGGGGACAAATTTAGTTCTATTTTGAAATTCCATAATCCAGTAGTAGTAATGGGTAGTCATCCTCACACCATATAGGTGTTCAGGTGATTGGACATTATTGCAATAGTCCAGGTGAGAGAGGAAAAGTGTCTGAACTGCAGTGGTGGTTGGGAGAGTGGAGAGACCCCATTTAATTGTGATTCCTCTGCTTCTACAATGGGTTTTTGTTAACTGTCTTAAAAGGCAACTCTCTGCATTACATAAGAACTAGAGGCCTTTCCTGAGAGGCCTGCAGAGTTGCAGAACATGGAGCTAGTAATACAACAGGGATATCTTAATTAAAACTGAATTAGTTTTATTTCATGCACATAAAGGAAACAGGATGACCTGGACTACAGAACATGTGTGCACGCTTATTTGCACGGAACACTGAATTCAGTAACAATCCTTCAAGTGTTCTGGAGAAAGTCAGTTTGAGAAATAGGATGTTCTTTTTTTAAAATTTTTCCTACTGAAATCATTCCCCATCTTTCCTGAAGGCATTTAACTCTTGCCAAGTAAAACTGAACATTTGGGGGTGGGAGGAATGACCCCTGTGTGGAGAGACATTAAATTTTTTTTAGTTACCAAGCATTTATTTTTCCCTCTCACCCCCACTTAGAAAGGAAGGAAGAAAGGAAAGAAGGAAGGAAGGAAGGAAGGGAGGGAGGGAGGGAGGAAAGAAGGAAGGAAAGGAGGGAGGGAGGGAAGGAGGAAGGGAAGAAGGAAGGAAGCTGCTGGCCAAGTCACTTAACTTTTGTCTGCCTCAGTTTCCTCATCTATAAAATGAGCTAAAGAAGGAAATGGCAAACCACTCCATTATCTTGGCCAAGAAAACCACAAAAGGGGTCACATAAGTCAGACATGATTGAAAAATGACTAAACAACAAAATTTGAAGTAATCTTTGTAAAAAAACACTTCGCAAACTTTAAAATACTAGGTAAATGATGTTGACTATTACTGTACAATTATTGTTGCACTCTTTTTAGTAAATGTTTCTGATTAAGAGTTAATGGAAGTTACAAAGCGATAATCATCCAAAGGGCAGCTAGGTGGTTCAGTAGATAGAGCTCCAGGCTTGTAATCTAGTCACCTTTCTGAGTTCAAATATGTGCTTAGACACTTACTAGCTGTGTGACCTGGAGAGAGTTACTTGAACCTGCTTGCCTCAGTTTCCTCATCTGTAAAATGAGTTGGAGAAGGAAATAGCAAACCACTCCAATATCTTTGCTAAGAAAACCCCAAATGAGGTCACAAAGAGTCAGACACAACTGAAACAACTCCACAACAACAATCACCTAAACAATCTGATATTGGCTAAGAAGGAGAGTGGTAGATCAATGAACAGATTAGGTACACAAGACACAGTAGTAAGTAATCATAGTAATCTAGTGTTTGATAAACCCAAAGATCCAAACTTTGGGGGCAAGAACTCACCATTTGAAAAAGAATTGCTGGGAAAACTGGAAAACAATTTGGCAAAAACTGGGTATAGACCAACATCTCACATTGTATGCCAAAATAGGCAAGTGATTTGGACATAAAAGGTGATATTATACGCAAATTAGAGGAGCATGGAAAAATTTACCTGTCAGAATGGATAATTTTGGTTATATGAGGATAAAAAGGTTTTGCACAAACAAAAACCGAGGCAGTCAAAATTAGAAGGAAAGCAGGAAACATGGTGAAAAAAATTACAGCAAATTTCTCTGACAAAGGCCTTATTTCTCAAATCTCATTTCTCAGGGCCCTGAGCCAAATTTATAAAAATAAAAGACATTCTCCAATTGATAGTCAGAGGATATGAACAAACATTGTTTCAGAAGAACAAATCAAAGCTATCAATAGTTACATGAAAAAGAAATGTTCTAAATTACTATTGATTAGAAAAATGCAAATCAAAACAACTCAGAGGTAGCATATCACACCTATCAGATTGGCTGACATGACAAAACAGGAAAATGATAAATGTTGGAGAAGATGTGGGAAAATTAGAACATTACTGCATTGCTGGTAGAGTTGTGAACTGATCCAACCATTCTGGAGAACAATTTGGAACTATGCCCAAAGGACTTTAAAACCATGCATACCCTTTGGCCCTGTAACACCACTGCTAAGTCTGTATCCCAATGAGATCAAAGAAAAGAGAAAATGACCTATATGTAGAAAGATATTTATAGTAGCTCTTTCTGTGGTGATGAAGAATTGGAAACGGAGGGGATACCCATCAACTGGAGAACTGCTAAACAAGATGTGGTATGTGATGGAATACTATTGTGGTATAAGAAATGATGAGCAGGATGGTTTCAGAAAAACCTAGGAAGACTTATCCGAACTGATACAAAGTGAAGTGAGCAGAACCAGGAGAACATTGTACACAAAAAGCAACATTGTAACAATATTGTACACAAAAACAGCAACATTGTAACAATGATCCACCCTGAAAGACTTAGCTTCTCTGCTCAAGACAAGATCCAAGACAACGCCAAAGGCTAAATGGTGAAAAGTGCTACCCATCTCTAGACAGAGATCTGATGATCCAGAGATCAGTGCAGATTGAACCACACTTTTCACTTTATTTCTTTTTTGCTTTCTATATTGGGGGTGGGGGCATTGCTAATATTGGAATACATTCTGCATGGCTTCACATGTATAATTGTTATCATATTGCTTGCCTTCTTAATAGGTAGGGGAGGTGCAAGAGGGAGAGAGAAAATATGGAGCTCAAAAAAATTTTAAATAAATGTTAAAAATAAAATGTAAAAAAAAAATTCGAAGTTAATGACAGCCTTAGATTCATTAAATGGGAAGCACACTTGTAGAGGCTCAGGAAGTCCCATTTATAGTAATAGAAGAACAGCTACTCCACTAGGATTACCCCAGACCTCTGAGAGAGTTAATTGTAGTAATATTGCCATTCCTTCTGGGATCCTCAACCTAGAGGTTGCTAGAATGCAAATGCAAGATGAGTGATGAGCCAACCCAGACGAAGAAGGAATGATCCCAGAGAGAAGAGAAATTGGTCCACACCTTCACTATACTTTCCAATTTTGAGACTCTGTGATTATTCTGTAATATGTTGGGTTTTTTCCCCCATCTGTCAAATTCCAATCTTCCATAAATTTCCACCTTCCCCAGTCAAGGATATTTATAAGAACAGAGCATGACATATTTAGAATTAGAAGGGACCTTAGAGGTCATCTAGTATGTAATCCTCATTTTATAGATTAGGAACCCAAAGCCAATAAAGTGGCAGTGATTTGCCCAGGGCCAATAAGCTAATTCTTGCTAGAGTCAAGGTTTCACACTCTAATCCTCTAGGTTCAAATCCTTCCTCTGACAATTACTGCCCAAGTAACCTTGGGTAAGTCACTGACCCTCCCTGGTCCTCAGTGCCCTCATCTGTAAAATGAGGGGTTTAGACTAGATGAATATGAAGGTTACTTCCTGTTGTTGACCTACAATTATTTAATTCTACGATTCTTAGACTCCAAAGCCAATACTGAGGGCCTCCCTCTGGACTTCTAATAAACTTCAACTCAAGTGCAAGCTATGTCCTTAGACATAGAGATTTTCAAATAATTCATTACTATTCACAAAGGAAATTGTGCATTTTTCATTCACTTCTAAGTGGATACCTAATCTTGTAACTCAACGTCTGTACAAAAAAAAAAGTCTAAAAAAACTCTTATGAAAGAGTTGAAGATTAATCACATAAAATAAAGGAAATTTGAAAACTTTTATATCCATTAAGATAGACTAAGTCAATAATCCCTACTTCTGAAAGTCCATAAAGATGCATTTTTCATCATTTTGTCCTGCTCTCCATCTAGCCAGTGAGCCCTTTTCTTTCATCTAACCTCCTGCTCCATTAAAATCAATGTTACCATGTTAATGGTTTTGGTTGGCATGGGTCTCCCTGGTACTGGAAGGCTAAGACAGTCATTAAGATGATCCCAGAAAAACTGGAGCCAGGAAATTCAAGGGTGAAAAGAAGCTGGTCAGACCAAAATTCAATTGATCTGTATTTTGTCTCTGCACTTATTTGCAAAATCCTAGGAGCCTGAAAGCATGCCTGGATAATGAATTTGAATTTGTTTTAACAATGGGATAATTTTCTCTTTCTACCAAGAGACAGACTAGCCCAAGGGTTATGTTCTGACTCCAAAAGTGTAAACACTAAGCTTGAAAAGGAAGGAAGCTTAATCGTCCTTTTGCTTGTTGTAAAGGAATTTAAGCACACCTAGGATGGTCAGAAGTGCCAGTAGTGGTCAGGTTGTCTGACCACTTGATCTATTTATCTCTCTAGGGATTTGTATCATGTCTTTTCCCATTTTATTTTGTGGCTCCGAGATTGTTTGAGACATATAAAAGTATAGTGGGAACTGAGATCAAATTTCTAGTCTTAGCTTTGGAACAAATTCGCTGAGTAATTCTGGGAAAGACACTGAGCCCAGCAGCTTGTCATCCCAACTATAAAAGAACAGAAGCCATTGCCTCATGTGGTAGATTAAATGAGATCATGACTAGGAAAGCTCTCCAAGAAGTGTAATGGGTTAAATCCTCTACCAGTCAAACATACATGGCCTCCCATGAGAACCCAACATGTTTGTTTATGATTTATGAACTTGGAAAATGATACACAGAAATATTCCAAGACATTAATTGATTTCTTTAAAATTCCATCATATTTCTTTGTTTTAGAACTTACCTTTTCTGGGGAATAGAAGAAGATCAAAGAAGAGTTGCTTAGGGAGATGATGCACATGAGACAGATCTGGAGTCAGAGTAGTGGGTTCAAGTCTTGACTCTGCCAAGATTTGTGACCGATCTTGGGCAACTCATGACCTCTCTCTGGGGTTTCAGTTTCATAATCTGTAAAAGTGGAAGCTTGAACTAGATGATGCTTCAGGTCCCTAAATCTATGATGGTTCTTTGTCAGCAAAATGAGAGGGTTAGACGAAATTTCTTCCAAGATCTGTTGCAGCTTTGAAGCTATGTCTTTCTCCTAATTTGTTGAGTTTACTTTTCTGACAGCAGATTAACATGTATATGCTTATGTATTTCACAGTGCTTTTTAAAGGAAGAGGTTTCCTCAGGAATTAAGGGCATTTTTGAAATGAGCACTTTGAGTGCAGCAGTGCCACAGGTTGCTTTTTGAGACTCCCTTAAGTGGCTGCTCAACTAGGGAAGGAATTCCAAGTAATCTGATGTTTAAGAATTACAGTCATTGGCTCTGTTCAACACCAAAAATACTCCATGGGGGGAAAAATAGTAATCCATGGGAAGGCTGAAAACACCAGCTAACTAATCTAACATGTTAAAAAACTACCATGTTAAAACCAACATGTTAAAAATTAACATTTTAAAACTAACATTCTAACTAACATTAAATATATAGCACCCAGCTACATGTTTAACAGTATTCTTTGGACTGCACATTCCAAAGGTTGACACTAGATTTATAGAAACAGAATGAATTAAAAAGCTCTAGGACAGAAGCTAATTGGCAATTTAAATATGTACTTATTGAAGACCCAAAGTTATTATTGAAAGTCAAATCAAGTTTCCTTACAAATGGACCGAATCAGTTTTACATGTGAAACACCTGCTATAAAGAGCTGTTTGACAGCCACTGATAAAAGAAAGACTTTCTGATTTTGAAAGCCTTTAGGTCTCTGAAAATAACAGCCTTAGAAGGAAGTTCTCAAAAAAAATTTTTTTTAATTAAAAAAAAAAGAAGGGAGTTCTGTTCTGTATATGACATTCATCTCTCACCTCTTTGCTTAGGAAGCCATTCATACCTAGAACGTTCTCCCTCTTTACAGCCACCTCTTAGAATTAATGGCTTCCTGTAAGGCTCAGCTTAAGAACCATCCCCTTCCTGGACCTTTCCTGATTCCCCTACTTGTTAGTGTCACCTCCAAGAAAAATCACTCTATTGATTTTGTATAGATTCTAGATTTAATGTTGTCTTCCCCCCTCCCTTCCCTGTAGAATGTAAGCTCCCTGAAGGCAGACATTGTCACTTTTGCACTTATATCCTTACCACCTAGCCCAGAGCTTGACACGTAATTTATGCTGGTTAATTGATTGCTTGCTTGCTAGGTCTGCATACACGCTATCCCAGAAATAATCTTTTCCTTCTTAATTCTCCAAAAGAGCAACACTCCTTCAGGAGATGAAAAATCTAAAAAATAGGAATCATCTTATTTTCTATTTGTATCTTCAACACCTAGAATAGGAGCAAGAACATGCTAAAGTACATAATATGATTATAGATTGATTCCTATTTGTATTTTACTGAATCTCATAGAAGTTTTTTTGTTTGTTTGCTTGTTTTTGTTTTTTTGTTTTTGCTAGGCAATGGGGTTAAGTGACTTGCCCAGGGTCACACAACTAGCAAGTGTTATGTGTCTGAGCCAGAGTTGAACTCAGGTCCTCCTGAATCCAGGGCTGGTGCTCTATCCACTGAGCCACCTAGCTGCCCAATCTCATAGAAGTTAATGGAAGGAAATTTCTTCTCATATCTACTCTAGCATCTCTACTGTTACAACGTAACCCCATTTCCATTATTCCCATCCTTCCAGAACTCTTCTGAGATTATCTGGTGGCAGTACCATCACAAGGGATGTGCTACTCTCCTTGCTTCTTCACACCCTCACCTAGCCCCAGGTTGTCACAGCCTGGATGGATTGGTAGCAGAAGGAACTGACACCATCGGGGCACTGCCCCACCTTGTATTCCCCTCTACTTGATAGGACTAGTAGAAGTTAGGATTCAACAACATCATTCCTTCTGTTGAGATGGAAGGCCACCAGATGTTACCATCTGCCTTGCCGCTGCCTCCCAACATCCTTCAGATTTTACTATCTGCCCTCCCTCTATGCCTTGTGGTTCCCTGGCACTGTTATCTCGACTATTGAGGTAATCTAAGGACCTATAGGCCTTGCCATCAGCCTTACCACTCTGCTCCTAGGACTTTCAAGACTTTCCATCTGCCCCGTAGTTGAACTTTCTGTGTCATGGTATTCCTCTCCAATTGGAAGGTGAACTGTCTCTCTTTTTCTGATTGTATCCTCAGTGCACAGTAGAGAGCTTGACACATAGCAAGCTCCTAATTCATTCTTTTTCATTCATTCACCCTTGGTAGACATAGAGCTGTGTCCTATTACTCACATCCTAATCCTTCTACTTAGAGCCTTAGATTGTCCCTACTCTTTGTCTTGCTTTCTCTAGGCTGAATAAAGCCATTGTATTTATTCTTTATGTATACAGTCTGTTTTTCTAAACCTTTAATCATCCCATTTCTTTAATCATTTCAACTGTGTGCTGGACGTTTCTACTTGGTTGTAATCTCTGCTAACACCTCAGATTCAACAGGTTCAAAACCACACTCATTATCTTTTCCACAAAATACGATCTACTCCCAAATTCCCTGTACCTGTCAATGGTGCCACCAACCTTGAAACCTTGGAGCCATCTTCGACTCATCTTTCTCTTTCATCTCCCATATACCATCACTCACCAAGTCCTGCCAATTTTCTCTTTGAAATGTCTCCTTTCTTATAGCCACAACCCTAGTCCATGCCTTCACCCCCTCACACCTGGATTACTGCAGCAGCTTCCTAGGTGAACTCCCTAACTCCAGGCTCAACTCCAGGCACTCTGTGTATAATCCATTCTGCATACTACTGTTAGACTAATCTTCCTTAAACACCACTTTCATCATGTCACTCCCTCCTTGAAAAACATCAATGGCTTTCTATTTCCTACCACATCAAATCTAATTATATACTCTTTCACTATTGCTTCACATTCATCCCTAACCAAATCATGGATACCCTCTACAACATTCCCAACAAATGGTCAGCCATACCTCCTATGTCCAGGAACTCACTACTCCCATTGGCAATTCATTCCATCTCTAGACAGTTCTAACCTAATTCCCCCTCCCCCAGGTTAAAATGAAAACTATCTCCCTATCACTTTTATCATTTGTTCCTAATTCTGCCCTCAAGGGCCAAAGTAAAACTCTAATTCCCATCAAACAATTCTCTAATTCCCCTAGAATGAGTCTAATAACTCATCATATACTTAGTCATAGTAATCATCTCTCCCTCTGCCCCAAGTCTTTTCTTATCCAAACTAAACACTCCAGTCCCTTCAATCCAATCTCATAATAGCAAGGTTTGGGGTCCCTTCACCATCCTGGTTGCCTTTTGGAAATGGTCCAGATTATCAATGTCCTTCCTAAAATATGGTATCCAGAACTGAATGCAATTCTCAATATGTGATCTCATTAAGGCTGAGTCCAGTGGTATTCTCTCTCTCTCTCTCTCTGTCTCTCTCTGTCTCTCTCTCTCTCTCTCTCTCTCTCTCTCTCTCTCTCTCTCTCTCTCTCTGTCTCTCTCTCTCTCTCTTCTCACACACACACACACACACACACACACACACACACACACACACACCCCTTGCTCTGAACACTATGGTCCTACTACCGCACCCTAAAATAGCATTCACTCTTTTGACTGGAACATGTATCTTGTCCAAGAAATTCCCCTCGAGTTTTTTCATATGAACTGTGTTCTAGCCATATTTTCTAAACTTCATTTGTTCAGTTATTTTTTTTAACCCAAGGAGAAGACTTTTACATTTTTTTTTTGTTATTGTCCAGTCATTTCAGTCATGTCCAACTCTTCATGACTCCATTTGGGCTTTCCTTGGCAGAGATATTAGAGTGGTTTGCCTCTTCCTTCTCCAGCTCATTTTAGAAATGAGGAAACTGAGGCAAACAGGGTTAAGAGACTTGCCCAGGGTCACACAACTAGTAAGCATCTAAGGCCAGATTTGAACTCAGGAAGATGAGTCTTCCTGACTCCAGGCCTGGAGCCACTTAGTTGAGCTTGACTTTTACATTCACCCATATTTAATTTCAGCTTGTTGAAGTCAACTAATCATGCATTTGCATAGTACTTAACTTTTAAAAATACTTTCATCTACACCTTGTATCATGAAGTATCCTGTGTGAAGCCTATTAAATAGGTCAGTGTTTCCTCATCTCTCTGATATCCTAAAACTAGACTGAGGAAAGGAAGAGAATTAGCAGAACTTTCCATCTGTTCTCATTCATTTATGTCCTTTGGCAAGAATTTGGATTACAGTAGATCCTACAGCAATGGTAATGAAAGAAAGAGGAAAAGAAGAGAAAGAAAAGAAAAGAAGGAAGGACTGAAGAGAGGAAAGAAGAAAGGAAGGAAGGAAGGAAGGAAGGAAGGAAGGAAGGAAGGAAGGAAGGAGAATATGTGTCCTTTTCTTCAGATCTGTTACTTATACATTTTTCACCTGTATCTCATTTTTTTAGGGACCAGTTTGTATTAGGGATTTGATGAAGCACTAATTCATTGTTCATGTCTTTATCTGGGGTGTTTTTTAAACCTTGGACCATAGGGTCATAAAGTATTGAAACTGGAATCGAGCTTAGAGAACATCTAGTTGAAACCTCTGATTTGACTCATGGAGAAAATGAAGCCCAGAAAGGGAAGTGACTTATCTGAGGTCACACAGCTAGTTACTTCTTTCATTCAATAAGCACTATGTTCAATTGGGTAAATCAGAGAAATCTTCAAAAAGGGATGGCACCTGAGCTGAGCCTTGAAGGGAGAGGACAGTGGGGAAGGAAGAGGGGAGTGTTTTCTAGGAATAGCAAATGCACAGAGGTGAGAGGCATCTCAATGAGAAAGTCCAGTTGGGTTGGAATGTGAAGAGTATAAAGAGAAGTTACATAAAATAAGACTGGAAAGGTGGCTGTAACAAGATAGTTGCTGAACTGAAGAAGGTTATATTTTCTTCCCCAGAAGCCCCCCAGCTGCTAGTCGTTTCCCCGCCAAAATAATCTTGTGTTCATTTTGCTGATTTTTGTAACTATTCCCACATGTGTATGTTATCTCCCCCTTAGAATGTAAGCTCCATGAGGGCAGGGATTGTTCTGATTTTGCATCTGTATCTCTGGTGCCTAGCACAATGCCTGGCCCTATAGTAAGTGCTTAGCAAATGCTTGCCAAATGATACATCTAAGTAAGGCTTTTGAGCAAGGAAATGACATGTTCAGACCTGTGGATTCAAAAGACTGTTTTTGGAAGATGACATTTTAAAATAAATGTTATGAATATCATTTGTTTTTTATATCATCTACTTTTTCCAGTTTATCTCTCCACTGTCCTCCTCCCAAAAATTCTAACAAAGGATTAAAAGGAAGGGGGGGAGAAAAGACATTCTGTAAAACTAAACATAATGAAATGCAGAGTTTCCTAGGCGTGTGTGTGTGTGTGTGTGTGTGTGTGTGTGTGTGTGTGTGTGTGTGTGTGTGTGTGTGTGTGTGTGAGAGAGAGACCCATTTGGGAGTCTGGGGAGGCCTACTGGCCCCTTCTCAGAATAATGTTGGGGTTTTTAAAAAATAATAATAATAACTAAAAGAAATGTTAAATCTTAGTGAGAGGTTAGTGAAAACAAAGCTGTAAATTTTCCTATCCAAGTTCACAGAACCCCTGAAATCTATCAATAGATCCTAACAGAAGAAACTCTGGTGTCATATTACATGCCGTGTTTCATAACTGTAAGACCCCCACCTTTGCAAAGATGTCTTTGGACGGATATCTTTGATAAGCAATTTTGACAAATCCCCTTAGCTGTCAAGCTTTGCAGTTTCATTCCCCCCATATTTCTTTGCCCTGTCTAATGCAAGAACCCTGAAGGTCATGTCTGAACCCCTTTTAACAGGTGAATTATAGTAGGCACGCAGACACCTTTCTAAACTGGACAGACATCCGGATTAAAGGGAGGGTGGTGGAAAGTCGGAAGAGACTGAAACGACTAAACAGCAATGATTTTCTCTAAGAATCCTAGCTGGGGGGAGAAGAGGAAGGCTATCACTGCTGAAAAAGAGACATTAGAGGCCCAATTGAGGATCCCTTTGGCTGAATTTGTTAGAATGGCCCAGACAGCTCAGTGAAGAGGCTGGACTCCCCTACATTTCAATGCTGCTGCCCGCCCCACCCCCACAGGCAACATCATTCTGAGAGGGAGGAAGAAAAAATAAATCTATAGCTGCCTTGAAAAGTATTCATGCAAAATAAAGCCCAAATTCATAAGTAATCTGACTTTTGCATCACTTTTCAAAACAGTATCTTGTTACTAGCTAAAACAAACAGAGTGGTTACAACCACAGGGACTGACAGGCAGTGCAGAAAGGCAGATTGGAAAGATTAAATATTTGTGCAAAAAAAAAAAATCCACACCACTCCTTCCCCGCTCCCAACCCCTCCTTCACAAAGGGCTGAATTAGGTTGGAATAAAGGGGAAGGGAGGTCTGGGAAGGGAGGATGGATCAGCTGGAAAGAAGGCATTATCTTTTCAGTGAAAGGACTCATCTTGAAAGCAGGGGTGGAGGAGGGTGAGAAAATCAAAATTTAAATAAAACTGAAGCCTCAACCAGCAGCCTAGCATATCAGTCCTGGCTTCCAAGCAGAGGGGAAGTCAGGAGCACCCCAGGGGTGGGGCTCCTGTCCTCAGTCCCAAAAGCCTGCACTTTTGAACCAAGCGGCTGAGTCAGGCCATGCAGGCCCATGGGAAGATGGAAACAGGATGAGATGACTAGGGCTTTGAAGATGCAGGGTGAAACAGCCAAGGGAGAAGAGGCTTGCTTACCCTCACAGTAACCTACTGTCTCTCATCAACAGCCCTACATGAACTGGCTAGGAGCTGGGGAAAGAGACTGTGGTGGGGAGGGGGTTGGGTGGACAGGTAGGCAAATGAGAAGTTGAAAGGCCTATCAGAAGGGGAGGAGGGAAAAGACAGACAGAATGAGAGACAGAGACAGAGAGAGAAAAAGAGAGACAGAGAGAAGAGAGAGAGAGAGGGGAACAGAAGGCAAAGACAGACAGACAGCAGCAAGAAGGCAGAGACAGATGGACAGAGGCTGAGACCATGCAAAAGGAAGGACAGGGGGAGTTGCACAGGCAAAGGAAGATTTTAGAAAATTGTTTAAAATGACATTATGCCCACCAAAGCTGACTCCTGCCTTTATGATCTTTCAGACACTTCTGCTTCCTCAGAAATGGGGGAGAGGGGGAAGGGTGGAGGGGTGGGGACTGTACAATTGAAACATCATGTTCCAGAAAAGGGGAAGATAATTGTGAGATGAGAATCATTTCGGAATTAGGATTCTGGTATGGACTTTGGAACTCTTAATGGCCACCTCAGAGATGAACCTCAGTGGGTCTGGAGTGACCAGATCCTGAGGAGGGTCATTGAATACAGCTAATATTACCGACTTTCAAGGAATTGGAAGAGAGAAAAACAAGGGTTTGGGAGAGAGTAGGAACACCTAGATGTTCTATGGGACTGGAACAGTGTAGATGTGGCAGTACTAAAATGCAAGGAGAAGAGAAGGCAACTAGAAGCTCCCCTTAGGCATTCTGGCTTCTGGCAAAAATTTAGGTAGATAGAGCCAGGAATAGGAGCGGGGAATGCATACAGTTTGAACAGGGAACAGGAACAGCCTCTCTGAGGGCAAATGGCCCTCATCACCCCCTCCCCACCTCCCCAGACCTGCCAGAGTCTGGAGCTTCTAAGAGATTGATACCTCAACAGTGAGAAGAAGGGGGGTGGGGGCGGGGGCAGGGGAGAGGGGCTGGAGCACAGAGAACCTACCCCAGATTGTGAGGTAAGGTATAGAGATGGAGGTTACCAGGGGGAGAAGTCATGCCCTCCTGAAAAGGAAGAGCTTGCCTCTCCCACTCCCACCCCCAAACCCTGCAGATGTCAGCACCCTGGGTCAAAGGCCCAGTTGCCTCGTGCTCTGGTGGCAACTCAGGAAGAAGTCTGTAAGAGATTTACTTCTTGCTTCAGGCTGCAGCCCCATTGCACCTCTTCTCCTATCTCCTCCCCGGACTCAGTTGCCCTTGAGGTCCCAGGGCCAAGTACACGTTTTTATGATGCCTTCTGGATATTCTGTAAGTTATCTCCCGTGTCCACCTCCACAATGCCCCAAGCCAGGTAGCTTAAATACTAAGATCAAATGCAGCCATTGAAGGATGACAGAGAGAAAAAAAAGGGGGAGGAAAGAAAGAGGAGGAGGGAATGAAACAGACCTTTGAGATCATGCATTTAAGTGCCTCATTTTACAGATGAGGAAACCAAAGGCCCAGAAGAGTCACAAACTGTGTTTCTATTAAGAGTTCCTCCAAAAATTCCAATAAGGACAGAGAGAATGATTACAAAACGCTTGTGCTATCTTATGCAATGAAATTAATTTTAATGTAGTTACTAAGCAATTTTAGCTGGTTGTATGGCTGTTTGATGCTATTTTTTTTTCATTTTTAAAAATGGTTCTTCCAGAGTATATTTCTAAAAGCACATGTGCAATGCTATGTAATGCCTTTTCAATCCATCAGCAACAATTCACTAGCTGCCTTCTACGTGCCAATCATTAACATTTATTAAGTACCTACTACGTGATAGCCATTGGGGCTACAAAGACAAAAAGCAAAGCAGTCTCTGCCATTAAGGATCTTGTATTCTGTATATTTAATTACATACAAAACAAATATGAGGTCACTGGGGGAAGGGGACTACCAGCCAGGAAATCAGGAGAGGCTTCATGTAGAAAGTGGTGCCTAAGCTGAGCTTTGAAGGAAACTAGGGATTCTAAAAGGCGTAGATGAAGAGAAAGTGAATTCTGGGCATCGAGGAGAGTAGGGCATGGAAACAGGAATGGGGGTGTCACAGAGAAAAAGAGGTGCAAAGGGACTTGGGCATTAGTCCTGGTTTCTGACAGTCTCTGCCAGATAAATTGTTGAACATGACCCATTGCCTCTCAATCTCCCACGGTCAGCCTTGTTCTCCCCATGTCTCAGACTTCCTTATCTTCCCTACCGTGCCTCACACAGTGACGATGAATAGCTATTGATGGATTGACCTAGCAAAGGTCAGTGAACCTGTCCTGAACCGCCCACCTGGCCTAATCTTCTGTGACCATCCTAACTTCAAAATGTCATGTGCAGTCCCAGGGAAACCTGGTTCAGATCACTAAATCAAAAGTCACCAACCAGGATGACGGGGTGTCATGTGGAAGACAGATTAGATTAGGCTATCTGGCCCTAGAGCATAGAAGCAGGGGCAGTGTGCATAGAAGCAAATGTAGGTTTTATAGCAGGGGGAAAAAAATCACTAAAAAGAGTCATCGGAAGGTAGAATAGGTGACTTGGAGAAGGGGTGAGTGCCTCCTCACTATGGTCCTCAAAGAGAAGCTGAATAGCCAGTTGTCAAGTACATCACAGTGGTGATTTCTTTCAGGTGAGGATTGGACTAGGTGGTGGTAGACACCCCTTTCAATTCTAAATTCCGTGATTCTACTAATAGAGTGTATGTACAGTGGGCAAAGCAATGAATCATACATTGTAGAGCAGACACCCAAGAAAGAGATGATTTGGCCCCCGCACTGGGGAAAAGGGAAGGGAATAAGAGTGTGGACTGTTTTAAACACTTCGCACGTCATTTCATTTGATCAATCCTGGAAGAGGTCTTCTCCCTAGAGTCTCTAGTCTAATTGTCCCTGAAGGCCAAGGTCTCCCATTCCATCCGGGGCCATCTCCAGTCTTCATGAATTATATCACTGGACCCAGATAGCTCCAGAGGAGACAGTGAAGCTGGTGACTGCATTTAAATCCAATTCACTTGCAAGTCATAGCATCAGCTTCCCCTGAAGTCCTGGTCTTCTGAGTGTGAAGGACAAACAGCAACAGAAAAAAATGGCACATGAGAAAGGCCAGACTGCATCTGGAGCTTGTCAAAGGAGACCCTCCTTTTAGATTTGAGTAGATCACTTTACATCTTTAAAAGATTATAAAACATATTTCTTTAGTAATGCTTTTAAAATTACTAATCACTTTCTGCTCAAAATACAACTCTGAGGCAGGTAGGACCCACATTCTTGTCCCCATTTTACAGATGAGAAAGTTGTAAAACTATGAACTGCAGCAAGGTTAAACAGAACGTGAGTCCTTAGCTGGGAGCTGCTCACCTGAGGTTAGTAGTCTGGTCCAGGTAGAACAGGAGGACTCTATCTCATTTTAGATATATTCCAGTCTGCATTAAGTTCTGGGAACAGCTGGAGATGTATGAAACAAGAGAAAAAATGATTAAGTTATTTTGTACAGGGCATTCCCCTACTTATAGAAGGCTGTGAGCAAGGTGATTTGGGGCGTTTCCTTTAATTGTGAATCTCTTTTATTTTTAACCATCATCAGAAACAGGATGATGTTCAGGAACTCACCCAGAGACAGGTCTTTTGGGGCAGTACTCTGTGCTTACCACCCTCAACTCCAGTACTGTTCCATGAAGAATCAATTACATATTTAGGTTTGGGAGTTTCCAAGATCCCTGGAAAGCAGAGGGAGAGGAAGATTAATGTTCCTAACCCACTGGGGAGCAATAAAAACACACCCACCACCACTACCCTTTCACTTCATAACCCTCTATGGGGTTTTAACTCTTTTTGTATCACGGACCCTTTGGCAGCCTGACAAAAGTCATGGGACCTCTTCTTAGAAAAATGTTTATTACCTAATGTTTTGTTGCCTAATTAGAAGAATGTTAAATTTCAGTTAAAGGTTAGAGAAAATAAAGATGAAGGTTTTTTCTCATCCAAGTTCATATTTTGTTATTGTTCAATTGTTCAGTCATGTCCAAATCTTTGTGACTCCATGGACCATAGCATGTCAGGCCCTTCTGTTCTCCACTAATTCCCAAAGTGAGTCCAAGATCATAATCATTGTTTCCATGACTCTATCTCTCCATCTCTTCCTTTGCCATCCCCTTTTCCTTTTGTCTTCAATCTTTCCCAACATCAGGGTCTTTTCCAATGAGTCCCATCTTCTCATTATGTGGCCAAAGTATTTAAGCTTCAGCTTCAGTACTAGTGAATAAACTGAATAAGTTTTTTAAATGTTGATTGCTTTGATCTGCTTGCTGTCCAAGGCACTTTCAAAAGTCTTCTCTAGCACCACAATTCAAAACCATCAATTCTGCAGCTCTCAGCTTTCCTAATAATTCAACTCTCACAGCCATACGTTGTTACTGGAAAAACATAGCTTTGACCACACGACTTTTGTTGGCAAGGTAATACCTCTGCAAGTTCACATTCCTCATGTTAAGCATCCCATCCCTAGGGGCAGCTAGGTGGCACGGTGGATAGAGAGCTGGCTTTGGAGTCAGGAGGACTCGGGTTCCAATCTGACCTTGGACACTTAATAGCTGTGTGACCTTAGGCAAATAATTTAACTCTGTTTGCCTCCAAAAAGGAAAAAAAAAATCCCTTCCTTCTGACCATCTAATAAAACTCTAATTTCTCTATATTCAGATACAGATATACATAACCCTAACCCTAAATTTTAACCCTAACCCTAAAAATGCCTCCGACTCTGATTCTAAAAGTTTGCCATTGAAACAGTCAATTTTCAAGTATCTGGTGCTAATGAAGAAATAAATAATCAATATCCATTGTCCCCAAAACCCATTTAAACCATAGTTTCAACATCTCTTTCCCCAACAAGCCTTTTATTTCTTTTCATCTGACTTGAAAATAAGTAGCCTAAGAGACCAATTCAGGTTTCCCTTCCTGTCTCTTTTATTTTCTAAGAACTATATACACAGGAACTAGTGGGGAAATGATCAAAACATCAAATAATAGAGGAAGAGGGAAAGAAAGAGGCCTAGAATTTGTTGTCCAGTTATTTCAGTCACATGACTCTTTGTGACCCCATTTGGAGTTTTCTTAGGTAAAGATACTGGAGTAGTTTTCATTTAAAGAGCTAATTATGCAAAGTTTCATCACTTAATATCCCAGATTTTCAGATTTCAGTGCCTTTAGAGTAAAATGCAAAAATCCTCAGCCTGGCATGTAAAGCTCTCTATGCTAATGGCTCTTACCTTCTTTTCCAGTCCCCATATGCAAATATTATTCCTATCCCACTGTCCTGCTATCCACTCTCCCTTCCCGGCATTCTGTTTGTGTGTGTCTAAAAGGTCCACCCTCTTCACCTCTGCCTTATAGAATCTGTAGCTTCCAGCAAAGCTCTGTTCAAGCCCCACCTCCCCTCTGAGGCCTTCCCTGTCCTCTCCATTGGTAGTGTTCTCACCCTTTCAAGCTTACTTTCTAAAACTTTCTGTACTTTGCATTTACTAACTCTTATGTCTTTTGTGCATCCTAATAGAATATGAGACCCTTGAGGGCACGAGTAGTTTCATTTTCAGATTTTCATCCCCAAGGCCTAAGATAATACCTGACTCAAATAGTAGGCGTTTCATAACTATCTGGCAAATTGAATTGAATTCAGAAATCTCATATACCAGAAATGTCAGGACAACCGTGAAATTCATTTAGAGAATGTACTTCCTTAGACAAAGGAACACAGCCAAGCTCTCTAAATTCTATGTCCAGCTTGAAAACCTTTTGACAATGACTGGCTGAACCATTATCCTTCCTCTTTCTCTCAGAATAGCCAGAATTAGACTTTTCAGTATGTACCTTGTGGGCACTCAACATATACACATTGATCATTGGATAGTCAATGAGTATTTATAAACTCCTCTCTGCAAAGGAGGGCTGTTTTCAGAGCAATAAGGCAGGTAGGGTTACAGAAAATGAAACTTTGCCAGTGAGGGGCATAGAAGACAGAGCTGACCTAGTGTGGGAAGGGCTTTTTCTCTGAAGCCCCATAAAGCAAGGAAAGTGAATAGGAAATACAAGCTCTGGCTTGAGATCTGTGGCTAGCCAGCAACAGAACTCCCCTCCACTCCCCTCTCCAATCCGAGCTTTCTGAGTCCCAGTGTCAAAACCCAACTTTGAATGCAAGTTATATCCTGCACTAAGAGATACCATCTACATTTTCCAGTGTGTTAATAACTTGACCTCTCCAAGAGGTCCTGCTGTGTGTACTGAAGCTGTCTGTTAACTCCCTCGTGGACTGCTGGGCCTGGTATTTAATCTCCAGCAGGAATTTAAGAAGGTCAAAGTCCCCTTCTGTGAGGAATGCCATACAAGTAATAAAACAAGACAGGCAAGTTCACCCCTCAAGGAGATGGGAGCTGAAGAGCATTGTTGACAAGAGACCTTTAGACTATAGATTTTGAGGGTTTTGGGTGGAGGGGGATGGGAATGCAAGGGTGTTAGTTTAAGGAGAGAGATTCATAAGTCAAAGGGAAAAAGGAAAACATGATATGTGGAGTTGTAAGCTACCGGACCATTTGGTTTCTATTAGTTGTACAAGCAAAGGGGTTTTTTATGGGCACCCTGGGCATGAGAGGCAATAAAAATGTAGTGCAGCAAATATGTGCAAGACATTAAAGCTAGAACTTATCAGTGTGTGGATAAAACAAATCCAAATATTTGCATGTCCTAGGCCCTCCAGAGCCCGAAGTTTCCCACGCTTCAAGGAAGTACATCACGTCGAGCTGCCTCTCTCATTTCAAAGTAAAAAGCACAACAAACCAAACATTGGCCTTGCCATTCCATGTCATCTTTTGATTTGGTCCCAGACACTTCTCTGACTGTTTATTCAGCCTCGTCATCCCTGATAGTGTTAGGGGCAGCAAAGCACCCTGTACTGTGTTTTCATTTGGAACCTTGGTCGGAGGCCATGAAGGTGACAGTTGTCTAAAAGGGGCTACATCTTACATCAGATCTCAGGCTATAAAGGAAATTCTCTTTTTTCTTTCCCTAATGTAAAAATTCAAAGGGCAGTCAATAGTCAATAAATATTTATTGAGCACCTACTATGTGCCAGCAGTGTGCTAAAATAGTCAACAAACCACTTATTGAACATCTACCATGTTCTAAGCTCTGTGCAAAAATTGATATTATACATTTATTGAACACCTGGTATATGCCAGGCATTGTGTTAAGTGCTACAGATACATATACAGAGAAAAAAAAAGGAAAAAGAAAGACAGTTCCTCCCCCAGGGAGCTTATAATCTAGTGGAGGAAGACAGTATATAATAGGAAGCTGAAAGGGGTGGAGGTGAGAAAGAGGCAGAAGGTACCCAGTGTGGGGGTGTAATGGAAAAGTTAGGAAAGTCTCATAGTAGTGCAACAGGTGAGAAATGAGAAGATATTCTGAGCTGAGCCCCCTCCTTGAATGAAGGTTTTAGAGCTCATGGCCCCATCATCCAATTAGAGGGATAGAGGGTGGTGACTCATCACCACCACTTGGAGTATCAAAGCTGATGGGGATTTTGCAGCCTTCTCACTTAGGAAGACTCATATGGACTGATGCAGAAAGAAGAGAACAGAAGCAAGAGAAAAATATACACAATGACCACAAGAATGTAAAGAAAACCCACATTCGAAGACATCAGAATTTCGATTAATATAATGACCGGTCTTGGATACAGAATGCTGATGCTGAAACATGATTCCCTTCTCTCACTAGGTGATGGCTCACAGGTGTAGAATGCTGCACAAACAGTCAGATACTAAGTATCTGGATGTGTTTCTTAACTATTTTTCTTTCTTACAAGAAAGAATTGTGTGTGTGTGTGTGTGTGTGTGTGTGTGTGTGTGTGTGTGTGCATGTGTGAGCACACCTTCATGCATCTCTGGGATGGGGAGATTATTAACAAGTAACAGTGATTTTAAAAAGAATTTCAATAGAACATTTTTAATTGGTTTTCTCCCTGTAGTCAGTCAATAAGCATTTATTCAATATCTGTTTTTCGCCAGGCACTGTGCTAAATGCTGGAGATATACAGAAAGGCAAAGACAGTCCCAACCGTCCAAGAGCTTACAATTTAATCGAGGAGGCAATATGCAAACAATTGTATACAAACAAGCTATAGACAGGATAAATAGGAAATAACAGAGGGAAGACATGAGAATTAAGAGGGATTGAGAAAGGGCTTCTGGGATCCTATGGATAGAGGACATTCGACAAAGTACCCCGACCTCACAGCAGACTGTCCACCTTATTTATTTTGAAGGAAGTCCAACTCTGCAGTCAAATACATTTCTACCTAAATAGGATCAAAGGTTTGAGCTGGAAGGGGCCTTTACAGCCACTCAGTCCAACCCTTTCATTTCACAGACAATGAAACTGGAACCCAAAGATTTGAAGTCAATTACCATGGGTCACGCAGCTAACCTGAGTTCGTTGTCTGAAGTCAGAGCTTCCTGTTTCCAAGTCTATCGTACTCTACTGTGTCACCGAATGCAAGAAGAATGTTGCAAATACATACATACGTCTAAGGACCTCCTCTTATTCACTTTTTCTTCTTCCTATAATGTCCTAAGTATGTCCCAAAGCTACAACAGAGACCTCCCCCCCCAACCAATGTCCTTCAGCGCCCTACTTCATGACACCAATTCATATTCACTTTTCCCCCTACACTGCATGGCCTCTCAGAATTGTGTCTGGTCTTCACGCCAATGCTGTCTGGTTGTTTGTGCCAGCCCATGCCCCTTTGGGCAGATGCCATCTGGCTACTGCTGCTGGGTTCTTGCTGCTACCACTTTTAGACAATCAACATTTTCTGAAAGTCCACTGTGGGTGGGGGCCCTCACTGTACTAAGACGTAGGGGCCCAAGGAGACATGGGAGAAACAGATGGTGTGACTCCTGTCCCAGAGAAGGTCATCGGCATACCAGAGAGCATGGCTCCTCTCTCCTGGATGGCATCTCAGTCATATAGCACACACTGTCTTGGCCCTTTTTTATTACAAAGAAAGAGGGAGGAAAAGAACAGCATGCTCCTGGATCTGTATTCGTTCTCTGTCCGTACGCTGCCACATTGAACTCCGGGCGAAAAATGAGCGTTTGTAGTTTCCTACTTTGGCTCACACACTCACCATGTTCCTCTACAGGAGTCCCTATCAGCCAAAAGCCAGCTGCTGAAAGATTTTCATGACTAGGCCAAGGCTTCCTAGGCATAGTTCCCCTCCAGTTCCCCAGCTGGTCAACATTTTCAAAGACTCTATGCACATGCATGTGTCTCCTTTCTATCCTTTCCTTACATTTCTTATATTTCTCTTTTTCATCTCTTTCTAAATTATGTCATGTAGGCTTCATGCCAAGAACCCCAAATATTTCAACTGTGGTGTATTTTAACAAGAACTGAACCCTAAAGTGAAAAATAACCTAGCCAACAGGTAAAGGAGTCCTAGGCTTCTCCACAGTTTAGCAAAATAGACAAAACCCAAGAAACTAAACCCAGTTCATTTTATTTTTGCATATCTGAAGCTGGGTGAGGAAGGAGGGCTTCCCTAGGCTTTTTTTTTTACACCTTTTTAAGGATTTTTTTATATCCGATTTCCAAGAAACATACAAAGCAAAGGGTAAGTTACAAAAGTAAGTTGTCTGGAAGGAGAGGCCATACTGTGAGTAGCATGAGACCCAAACCCAGGAGGGCCCTAAACTAAATGGCCTGATGGGGGCTTGCTCATGAAGTACATGTGGAAAAGCCAACTCTGTATCAGGGGTTCAGATCTGGTTAACTGAATTCCAGCAGACAAGCTGAGACGAGGGGCAGCGAGGTGGCACAATGGACAGAGGACCTGCCTGGAGTCCGGAAGACCTGAGTTCAAATCAGGCGCTAGGACACTTACTAGCGGTGTGACACCAGAGAAGTCACTTAACCCTGTTTGCCTCAGTTTCCTCTATCTGTAAAATGAGCTGAAAAAGGAAATGGCAAACCACCACTGCATCTTTACCAAGAAAACTCCAAATGGGGTCATGAAGAGTTGGACACAGCTGAAAGACAACTGAACAACAACAAAGCTGAGACTAGAGGGGTGAGGCAATATAAGACAATAAGCATGTACATTGTGAGATAAAGATTGATGACTGACATCCGAGGGATTTGATGGCTTGGGGACAGAGAGAGAGGGGCCCATCTAAGCCATGGGACTAGTTCAGATCAACAGTAATAGATGCTGGGTCACTATGATAATATCAGAAACCGAGTAGGATTGAATTTGGATCAGATGATCTCTAAGGTCCTTTCCAGAAGAGGGGAAGGGAAGGGAGGGAATGGAAGTGAGGAGAGGGGAAAAGAGAGACAGGGAAGAAAGAGGAAGAAAATACCATAGCATTAGCTTCTATTAACCTCTAACCCACCAAAGAGAGAACTGACATTTCTTTCTTTTCTTTTTTTCCTCATTTTGTATTTAACTTCGAAATGAATTTTTTAAAAATTTACAAAAGGAAAAAAAAACCTGTTTCTTTAAGTTAGCCAGCTTTTCTTAAATCAAGAGCCATATCTGACTTCAGAGCTACAGATCTTCCTGTTTCCATAGTATCCAGCAACATCACATTAAACCTCCAGACAGGATTGTTGTAATGTCCAGCCTTAAAGATCACACACCTAGGGCAGTATATAATACCCTGCCTTAATAAAAAACTCTCTAATATTTTATCCTCGTAACACTTCCCTCAAGTAGAGAGGGGATGCCCTTATTATTTTTTTAAATAGATACAGAAAAATGAAACAAAGCATCACAGCAAACAGACAAATGAAGAAACTGAGTCCCGGAGTAATTTGGCCATAGCCACATACCTGGAAAAAGGCAGAGCTGGGATCAGAACCCAGGTGAGAGCCTGGTGCTCTCTTTCTACCTCACCATAGATGCTTCCCCAATGATCATCCCAACAACAGGTCAACCCTCCCATGAAACACACTGCATCAATTTCGTTGTGCCAAATGTAAAGGATGTTCTCTGTTCTGGAGTCGAAAATTTTCCTGGCAAAAGTCCCTACAGAACGACTACCTCTGGCCAAGAAAGAGTAGCTGCCATGATCCCAGAATTCTCAGTCTGAAAGCTTCACCACGCATTCCCCACCCCCACAGAATGTCACTTCACAACACCTCGCTCCAATTCCTTGAAAGGAATAATTTTTTTTTAATGGAACTGTTTGGATTCATTTACAAGGACGGAGGATTAGGAGGCCCAAGTAATGGAGGTGATCTCTTTAAAACTTTAACCTTTCACCTCTAGGGCTGGCGCTTAATTCCTGCTCAGACAAATGTGACTGACCTTATTGTAATCTGACAGCTGATATTGGTCAGAAGTTAACTGTGTTCAGACAAAAAGAGACACATTTCTCAGGATCAGAGCTTCAAGGACAAGGCAGAGGTAAATTACCACAACGGAGAGCTTCAGGAATATAGTGCCAGACTGGGCACGTTCAGCGTATATAGTAATGGAAGCAAATGTAACAAAAACCATAAAGGAACAGACACACACTCAGAGATACTTCAATTTTCCAGTGCTAAGTACAGTGCCTGGCATATAGTGGGTGCTTAATAATTGTTCATTGACTGACTAGGGCATTGACTAGCAATGACACTAAGGTAGGTGTACAATATAAATTAGGCTCCTATTTAGTGTATCTACTAGGAACATGGGAGAAGGAACCTTAGAGATCCTCTTGTCCAGACCCCATCATTTTTACAGATGAAAAAAACTGAGGCCCCCAAAGGTCATGATAGTATTTATATAGTACTTTAAGGTTTGCAAAGTGCTTTACACAAGTTATATCATCTGATTCTCACAATACCCCTTTGGGCTGGGTGCTGTTATTATCTTCATTGAGGAAACTGAGGCAGACAGAGGTTAAGTGATATGCCTAGGGTCACACAGCTAGTAAGTATCTGAAGAAGGATTTGCTTTTCATGTGGCATCGAGTTGCTTCAATATAGAATGCTTTGCCCAATGTCACAAAGCCAGTAAATAGCAGGATCAGGATTCAAACTCAGGTCCTCAGACTATAAATTTAGCTCTACATTCCCAGTGTAGAGCTGCCCTCCACAGTCTAGGCTGTCTGTGTGTCTGTGACTTGTAATCTTTGAGGTTTTTCTGAGGAACCAAGGAGTTAAATGATTTATTTATAGTCACATGACTAGTATGTGTTAAGGAAGGACCTGAACCCAAATCTTCCTGCCGCTAAGGCTACCCTTCTGTCCACTGTGCCACATCTATCTCTTATGCCTTGTTTATTGTATAAAAAGAATTTGGAACAGATCAGTGTAATCAATGATAAGAATTTGAGAGGGGGGCTTGGGTGGGGTAGGAAAGGAAATATCATAACTCTAAGTTCTTTTGCATTGTTCTTTCTCCACAACCCTGACTAGGTGTTCCCATTCTCACCCTCTCTAGATGTGAAATACAATAGGAAAAGAAAGATTCAGAAGGAGAGAAATGAGAAAGAACCAGGAGAGAGAGGGAAGAGGAAGGGGGTGAGATGGGGGGGAAGGAGGGAGGGAGAAAATAGAGAAAAAGCGAGAGAGAAAGAAAAAGAAAGGAAGACAGAATGAGAAAAAGAAAGGAAGGAAGGAAGGAAGGAAGGAAGGAAGGAAGGAAGGAAGAAAGAAAGAAAGAAGAAAGAAAGAAAGAAAGAAAGAAAGAAAGAAAGAAAGAAAGAAAGAAAGAAAGAAAGAAAGAAAGAAAGAAAGAAAGAAAGAAGAAAGAAAGAAAGAAAGAAAGAAAAGGAAAAAGGAAAGGGTAAAGGAGGGATGAGTATGTGCTGCATTTTATGATGGGAAACAGTTTTTACTAGTTTTGGAGGAGTAAAATGAATTATAGGCCTCCAGAGAAAACTGAAACTCCCCCCACCCAATGGTAGTGCACTCAACCAACTGGTCTCCTTCCCCTGCAAGCTCTTATCAGCAGACTGCTCTTTATTTATAGTGCCTGTTAAATTTATGGAGTCCTTTTCTAAAGAGTCATATATTTTCTCTTCCTTATTTTTAACACACCCACCAAGCAGAGACCTTCCTCAGGTTCTCAAGAGGAATACCAACCGCGGGCCGACTTGCTGCTCAGACAAAAACCAAATGACCAAGTCCTTTTTTTCTTGTCTTTTGTCATCTTTATTTGGACTGCATTTCTTCAGAGGTCCATTGAGGTTACTAAGAACTTGCCTTGTACAACAGAAGAAATAGTTGCCTTTACGGATTTTATTTGATGTTTTAAGGCAAACTTAGGAGGCTCCATGGCTTAATAGCTAGAGAGCAGTTCTCAGAGTCAGGAAGATCTGGGTTCAACAATCGCCTCTGACTTCTGTTCACAATGTTACCCTTTAATTTCTTAGGGCTCCCCAGCACCTCTCTTAAGCTACAAACTGTGCAACAGTTACATGGGGTAGATCATTAACTCCCTACTAGGTTAGTATTCAAAAATAAGGCATCGACATCATAGGAAAACAAAAAATAAATAAATCATGTACATTTGTTATTACATTTCTTGCTACTTTAGAGTCTTAAAGATCAATTCAAAACATGGTCAGGCCTGCCAAAATTTTTTATTATCTACCAATATCACTAACCTTTGGAATAGAGTCCTAGTGTTGTAAGAAAAAAAATTATTTAAGTCCATATTTATACTTGTCCTGTTGGCATTTTTAAAAGAATACATCTAACTTCTCGTAAACCCAGAATCCATGCTGGTTGCTTTTCTTTATTGTTCCTTCCCCCTCACCTATTCAAATACCTCTTCTTCCCTTAATCCCATCCCCTCCAATCTCTTTTGGGAATTTGTTTTCTCCATCCTTCCTCATCTTTTAACCTTCAGTCTCTATTTACCGACTCCTTTCCTGCTTTCCACAAATATGTCTAAATCTCCATTCTTCAAAATCCTTCTCACTATCCCCTCTAGCCATTATCCTGACTGTCCTGGAAGCAGACTTCCCAGATTTTCTATATGAGGAAGTTGTATCAGGCAAGCAAACTGATGGGGCCTGTGCATGTGCTAGACCCTGGTTACATAGAATTAAGGGCTGAGTGACTCTAGAGAGACTCACATTTCCTCTGTGCATCTCAGTTTCCTCATCACTTGTACTCGATGAAAACACTTGCACTCTATAACTTACAGGGTCATTGAGAGGAAAGCTTAAAGCCCTCTAGATTTAACTCCACTGTTAAAGTTTTATTGTCTAATTTTCCTTGTAATGCATTTGGTTGTTCCTTTGAGTATTTATAAGCTATATCACTAGGTGTATATGTGTTGAGTATTGAAATCAATTCATTGTCTGTTACCTTTCAGCAAAATGTAGTTTCCCCCTTTATCTGTTTTAATTAAGTCTATTTTTGTTGTTTCCTTTCTGAAATCATAATTTCTACCCATGATTTTTTGTGTTCATCTAAGGCATAATAGATTTTGCTTCCAACCCCTTATTTTAACTCTGTATGAGTCTTTACGTTTCAAGTATATTTCTTATAAACAACATATTGTTGGATTTTGCTTCCTAAACCATTCCACTAACCTCTCTTGTTTTATGGGTTAGTTCATCTCACTCACTTTCACAGTTATGATAGTTAATTTCTTATTTCCTTCCATTTTATTCTCATTTTTTTTCTTCTCTATGATCCTCTATCTCTATTTATTTCAATTTATTCCCTTTTCTTTTTCCCCTTTTAACCTTTTCTTTACTACTCCCTTTCTAGGGTTAGGGTTTGTGTTACTTATGACTAGTGTCTCCCAGAATTTACCCTTCCTCTTATCTACTTTCTGTTCTTATCTGTACCACAGTGCAATTGAATGTTTTTTCTACACCAAACTCTGTATTTGTGTATTTTCTGTCTTTCTTTGACCAGTTTGGAGGAAAGTGAAATTCAGGTGATACCTGTTCCTCCTATTCCTTCCATGTTTGCCATATAGCTCTACTTGCATAATTCAATTAGGTGTTTTGACAAGTTCCCCCCAAATTTTCTCTCATTTTTCCTTAATGTATCTTCCCTCCTCCCCCCTTTTCTTTTTTCTTATATTATCTTTAAAATATAACAAAATATTTATAGGTCTTTTGTCCGTATGACCCCTCACTATATTAAGATTTAAGAGAACCCTTTTAACATCCACTCTCTCCATGAAAATGTTCACTTTCCTCCCCCAGGATTTCTCATAGCTGAGATCTGAAGTCTTTCACTTTCTTCCCTAAGAGAATCTGGATTATGTTTACTGCTTGTCTAAGGGGTGAGTTGTTTAGTAATCAGATTGTTTAATGGTAGCTTAGAGTAGGTTTGTACTCTTAGTCCTGAAGGGCTCAATAGTCTCTCTAAGACCCTTCTCTTATACATCATCATGACTGTTCTGAAAGCAGACTTCCCAGATTTTCCACATGAGGAAGCTGTATCAGGCAAGCAAACTGATGGGGTCTGTGCATGTGCCAGACCCTGGTTACGCAGAGTTAAGAGCTGGGTGACTCTAGAGAAGTCATATTTCCACGGTGAGTCTCAGCTTCCTCATCAGTGAAATGGAGATGAGAACACTTGCACTCCCTATAACTTACAGGGTCATTGGGAGGAAAGCTTAAAGCCCTCTAGAAATATAAGTTGCTGATATGCTCAATTTTTAAAATTGGCCAGTGAGTATTTAGCCCATACCCTGGTTCTCAATACACTAAGTATACTCTACTTTGACACTAAGCCTGGAACAAACAATCCTTATGACTAACAGCTGTTTTCTTCACTTCTAAACAACCCTAAGTGGAAAAAACACTCAATAATAAGAGCAGCACTGAACGACTTATCAACAGTTTAAATTCAGATGAGAGTTGGTAATGAGGGGTAGTGAGAAATGGAACAATCCCTAAGAAACACCAAAACAATGAATAATAACAACCAATAATTGAGAGGTTTGATGGTTATCGCTTCTACTTAGGAGGAAGTATAGGTGGCAGACATTGACTTTCCATTCAATCATCCAGGTCTATAAATTACAGACAAGATGCTGATCTGTATTAGACAAGGCTAGGAAACAAGAATTTATTAAGCACTTAACCAGATGGTAGGCGCCATGCCAAGTGGTGGGGATACAAATACAAGCAAAAAAGAATAGTAGTCCCTGCCCTCAAAGGGTTTACATTTGAATGAGGGAAGACATTTCAAAGAGAGCTGCAAAGGGAGGTGAGGAGATGAAGGTACCCAAAAGAGGACATGGTGTTCAAGTCTTGAGAGCAAGAAGTGTAAGTTGGAGGAGACTGACGTTTGGCCATTTCCTTCTCCAAAATGGAGACATTGGAAGGAACTCAAGAAAGGGAGAATGGTGCTGGTATGGTAGATGACCATTCCAAGGTGAGAAAGTACTGCAGGAAGGTTCTAACACAAATCTATAGCAGAAATATGGTGCTAAAATCCTAAAAGTCAAAAGAGTAGCTGGGAGGGGAAAGCCCCTTTTCAAAATGGAGGCCCCAAGAGGAACTCACCAATTAGAGAAGGGAGCCAGCACTACCAATAGCAATTCCTGCATCAGGGCAGGAAATTTTCATACTGGGAGTTCCCTACACTAATAAAATTACAAATATAGAGAAAAACATTTAAAAAAAATTAGAATTAGAAAAGCCAGCCATTAATTACTGCTTCCAGGGAGTGCTCTTTCATCTTTTTTTTTGTTGCTGTTGTATGTTTGTTTTCAGAAGAAACCTTTACTCAGTACAGTGAGCCAAATGTTAAACATAGCCTAGAATAACATATCACAATTTTTCTGAACAGAAGGCTCTGGTGTCTAAACATGGAATTATGTCCAATAACAGGAAATAAAAAGAAGAAAAAGTTTTATTCAAAAGTCAATCTCTATATAAATGATGAAAAACAAAAAAATGGTTTTTACAGTTTAGTGTACAAGGGCAACCTTGTCATGAATTGTACCAAGCTTTCCTTTTTCAATCTCATCATTCCTCAAAACTCCATTCACTGCAACAGTCCAAAGCACGTGAAAAATATTTCTCTTCTACACATCTATGAGACTGGAGATAAGCTATATTTGGTAAAGCCAAAGTTAATCAATTGGGAACCTTGATTTGATGGCAATCCCCTTCAAAGTAGACTAGATTTTGAAAACTAATTGCTTTCCCATTTGTACTCTGCTCTGATGTCTCAAGGAATGTCCAACTTTCGGAACACAAAGGGCCAAAGTCAATACTTATACTGATTTTAGCATTCTCAGGTACATTGTCTGCTGCCACCAAAATGGAGGGCCAAAACTGTGGGGGCAGAATTCTGAACACCCCATAGGTGGACTTTTCCTCTGCCACTTAGCCCCAACCACAGTGGACAACCACAGAAGATACTTGAGCTATGACCAGCTCCCCTCTGGACAGCCTGAACTTTTCCAAGGGAAATTATAGGGAGGTGAATTCTGAGCCTGGACCTCCATGACAAATCCCTGGAAGCTCCTTCTGAGAACTCCTAGTCCCTACAACAACTGTCTAGACGTCTGCCATCATGAGAAGCACCCAACCTACCGGGGAAAGATAATGTAACCCGGGTCACTCTCCTTCACAAGGAACCCTGGGATAATAGCACATGCTATTATTATATTAACATCTTACGTATCATAGGATCATAGATGGAACATTGCAAGGAATCTTAGCTACGATCTAGTCCAACTCTCTTATTTTATAGAAGAAATCAAGGCCCAAAGAGGTGAAGGGATTGACTCAAGGTCATATAGCATAGTCGGTTGATGATTTTTATAGGAACCATGAGGCTATGATTGTGGTGGTGTTGGTTATTTAGCTTTTGAATGTTTGTACAGGGATGGGGATTGGAGACAGTAAGAGTGAGAAGGGATGTGGTGGACACCATAGGGATACTACAGGTACCTCTGTTACCCATCAGAGATAGGTGAAAGCAGTGAACTTTCAGGATATATACTACTTAGAATGAATGAACTTGACTTTATCTGTTTGGAATAGGATAAAGGTATATACCTGCATACATATTCTGAGTATATATCATTGACAAACATATTATTTTCTTATGGGCTCCCAGTGCCCAATAGAAGGAAAGTGGGGAACAAATGGGATGATGGCTCCTTACCGGCTCCCAAACAACTGGAGTCCATCCTTTGGGAAGAGGAATCAAGCCCACTATACAAATTTTAGAAGGACACCTAAGCAACCTTTTAGGCTCAGAGCAGAAGCTTAAGCTCCCAAAGAAAAATGACTTATTCTTTGAGGAAAATCAAAGAATTAAGTTCCAGGTGGCCCTTCCCTGATGGAGAACTGTGCATCTTCACCTCCTTCCTGGCCATATTGGTTGGATCCATCATCTATTTTTTTTTGTTTTTGCTTTTTTTGGTGAGGCAATTGGGGTTAAATGACTTGCCCAAGATCACACAGCTAGTAAGCATCAAGTGTCTAAGGCCTGATTTGAACTCAGGTCCTCCTGACTCTAAAACTAGAGCTCTATCTACTGTGCCACCTAGCTGCCCCAGTTGGATCCATTATCTTAGGAGCTTTGGAGGTATACCTGGGAGTGAAAATGTAAAAGGTTGGTTGGGGGAGGAGGAGGGGTTAGAAAAGGGTAGTTCTGCTATAAAGTTTAAGGGTTGGAAGAGATTCAAAGAAATCATTTAATTCAACCCTTTACCTTCATTGTATTATAGAAGATTAGAATTCGAACCTAATCTCAAACTTCTCCCCTCCTCCATTCTACACATGAAGTAAAGTGACTTATCCCAAACCATATGTCTAGTTAATGATATCAAAAACTGTTACATATCTTTCAAACTCTCATAAAAATTCCTAAGTTTACTGACACTCCAAGTGTTTTACTCTGGGAACAATATTCTCCATAAACATAGTTGGCTTGAGGGTGGAAATAAGCATTGTTCAGACTTTGGTTAGAACTAAGACAAGGGAGCTGTGACTTCCTCATCACCTAATCCTCCAGACAAACTTCACTACTTGCCATTGTCCAAACATCCCTGTACTTTGCTACCTTGTTATCTTTGTTAATGCTGTTCCTTCCACAGGTAATGCCCTTCTCCAGATCCACTTGTCGAAATCCTACTCAACTTTCAAGTCCTTTTCAAACACTACCCTCTCTTAAAAAGCCCACTCTGATCCCCTCACCTAAATCCAATGGCATCCCCCATCCTATGAAATCCCAGAGCATTTGGAACATTCCTCATTACATGTTCACATTCCAACTTAAACTATGATTCTGGAGTCAATGTAAAAACAAAAGGCATCAATAGTTATTGTTCTTTGTGCATATGTCATCTCGTCCCTACGATTGTAACCTGTATGATGGCTGTTTCATTCATCTTTGAGTCACCAACCATCACCCTATGCCCTATAGACAACAGTCACTCAATAGCTGCTTGAAGAATGAATAAATCAATGTATGAATTCAGTCAACTGCCTTGCACACCACTAAAGGACCATGTGAACAGGGAGAACACAATAAGGCAAGAAGTATTTATTAAGTACTCACCACGTGCCAAGCACTGTACTAAATTCTGGGCTTACAAATGCAAGTAAAAAGAACTTGAGGGGATGGGAGGGCAGGAGAGGTGCTCACATCAGGGCACAGTGGTAAAGTCCAGAGAATCAGAAGCAGAACTGGGAAGGAAATGCAGAATGGCCAACCAGGGCCCATCCTCAAAATGGAAGCCCTGGGAAGAACTCACCAGTGGGAAAAGGGGGCTGATGCAAGAGTTTTGGTGAAAGTAAAAGCCACAATTCCTGTACTTTCTCCAAATCTATTCCACATAGGCACACCCCTCCCCCACCACATTTTGCCCTTTCACAAGGATTTTTTAACTTATTTCTTCATCTGGGTTTGGGGTCTATGACTGCAATGTTTATAGGGAGGAGGTTGCCAAACCCAATTGAGCTTTCCTCCCCAATGATGTTCTGTTTCCCATCCGACCAAAACTGGCCTGGAACGGATTTTCAGAAGTAGATGTGTCAGTGAAATTGATTCTTGTACTGAAAGTTAGCCAAGGTCATGTTTTCCAGGAAGTAACTTTTACCTGGGTTTATTCCACACTCGCTGGAGGCAAACGGCCTTCTAACTTCCTCTTCTTTGCTAGCCTGAAAGACCTTTCTGATCAGGGGCTCACAATTAGGCCCCAACACAGCTTGAAAGAGGGATGCTTTGTAACTCTGCCTTCCTGCTGCCTAACCAACCCGACAGTTGCTGACAGTTTGAACTTTGTCTTTCCTAATTTTGTCTTTCCATTTGGGGAACCGCACAGGAGAACGATATTCCTTAGTCAAACAACCTGACTACAGAGGGCTTTTTCTGCTGCAACCACTACGAAGCCGGGGTTACAGTCAACAGCCAGCGTTGCCTAAGGAGAGATGCTTCTCAGATCCCCAGAGCAGGCTGCCTGAGAGCCAGGAGGGCCAGGAGCTTATCCCTGTAAGGACTGAGCCTCTACGCAGTCTGCTCCCTCTTCCACACATCAACCATTGCCTTATTTTGGGTGCTCTTCTCTGGTACCCTCCCCTTCTCTGAAAAGTGACCAGCTCTTGGAGTCTGGCATAAATTGTTCTCTCTAAGGAGTTGCTCCTTCCTTCCTGTGTTCAGTTAGAGGGTTAACATAAGTACTGAGAAAATTTCCAAACAGGCTCTTGGGCTCCCAGCTCTTTGTACCTCTAGGGTGCGCGTGCCTCCAGGCACAATGTAGGTGGGCCTGACCACAAAAGGAAGTGTAGCTTCTATGAAAACAACAAAAGGAAGAAGCAGGGAAGAGAGCAGTTCCAAGAGGTCCAGATGTGTGTAATCAAATTAACAGAGAGGGGATGGCTGCAGGAGGGAGGGGTAGAGGGTAGGAGGAAGGCACTTGCTATTTTCCCTCTGCCTCCATGGTCAGTGGTTCATCTCCTTGTTGGATGTTCCTGGGACTTCCTTCCTCTTCCTCAGTCTAGTTGCTACAAAACCCTCCAAAAGGCCAAAGGGGGTTCTGCATTTGAAAAACCCATCATTTCTTTCCCTCAAGTCTGAACAACCTGACCTCAGATTCACCTTAAGCAATGAGAACTTGGCTCCCACACAATTTGAAGAGTAAGCTCTCCAGAGAGGTCTCCTGAATGCCCTGTGTAGGCTCATTTATGATGCCTCTTCTTCAAGGTGCCTTGAGGGGCCACCCACACCTTTGGATGTGAATCTTTTGCATATGTGTCCTAAACCTCCCGACAACAAGGCTTTGGAAGAGAGTTTCTAGAAGAAAAAAAATCAGGGGAAGTTTAGGCTCAAACTCAAAGTTTGATGCTCATACAGCATATAATATGTAAAAGCATGCCCAACTCCCAAGGTAGGCCTCTAAGAGCTGGCTCCCCTTGGTTGAAGATATTCCAAGGGTCCCTATCCATTAACAACACAGTAAACAAGCCCCCATTGATGTGTTTGCCATTTATAATCAGCCAGAAAATACAGGCAATTGAATACAAAGACATTTAATAAAATGGCACAGTAAGAAAATTAAAAATAAATCATTTCTCCCATAAAATTAGGGCACACAAATATATACACCACCTCTGGGAAGAGTAAGGATATATAGGGAACATGCATGGAGGTGAATATATAGAGAATGTGTGGTCAGGGCCCATGCATAGAGGGACATACATAGAGGAAACACATTTGGCAAGGCTGGGCACAATGTGGAGGAATAATTCACGCCTCTGACACTGAAGAGCTATAAATGTCTTCTGGGAGGGGGCGATTGGGGTTAAGTGACTGAGGTCAGATTTGATCTCAGGTCCTCCTGTCTCTAGGGCTGGTGCTGTATCCACTATGCCACCTAGCTGCTCCTGTAAGTGTCTTTCAATAATATACTTCTTGGGCTAGTTTCCATTATATACATTGAATATACACGTCTTCCGTCCAAGCATGAGCTTCCTGGGAATGTGGCAGAAGAGCATCTCTGATTCCAGCTGAAGTCCTTAATTAAAGGGGTATCTGTTTCCTCTGAGAAAATTGAGCTCTAACACGGTTGATTCGTTTGTTTTTAGTTCAAATACTAATGACTTTAGTTAGAAGACCAGCAACAGTCCTTGGGGGTGGGAGTTGGGGTAGAGATTTTTTTTTTAACGGAACTACCTATTTGTTCCCTTCCTCAAAATCCACAGAAGGCACTTCATTTTCAGTAAAACATTCTTTATTCTAGGCACTAAGCTCTTTAGAACACAGAATAACTTCCTTTCAGTTAGCCAGTGCCCTCAGGTTTAATCTTTTCTTTGGACTAAAGTGCCTTTGATTATAACATCTGAAGCCTGAGCTATACATGCCCCTTCAAACCGTATTGGGGTTTGAGGCTCCCCACCTTTCCAACCTTCTATGTAGATGAGTGAGTAGGAAGGAGTGCTGAGGCACAGAGACAAAATTAAACCTAGGTGTCAAAGCCATTGTTTCTACTATTACCACAGTTCTGACCTTTCCTATACCGACTAGCTGACCACTCCTAAAGATTGTGATAACATCCTTACTCTTAGACAGGAAGTTCCTTGAAGACAGGGATTTGTTGTTCAATAGTTTTGGTCTAGTCTTACTCTTTGTGATCCCATTTAACAAAGATATTGGAGTGTTTTGCCATTTCTTTGTCCAGATCATTTTACAGAGAAGGAAACAGACAAAAGTCAAGTGACTTGTCCAGAGTAACACAGCTTGTAAGTGCCTGAGGCTGGATTTGAACTCATGAAAGTGTCACTTAGCTACCCTGAAGTTAGGGAAGGATCTTATTATTCTTTTGAAATTCAGCACACACTTTTGACTTGCTGCTTCCCTTAATCATGTATTTTGGATTTCAAGTCATGCCTGATTTTATAAATAGATAAGTAGAAGATAGAGAGATGGATGGGTAGATAGATCAATGGATAAATAAATAATTAAATGATTGAACAAAAATAAAGTGTATTTTTAACTATAATTTGCAAAAGGAGTAACTTTGTTACTGGAACTTAAGTTCCAGATAAGAGTTCATCTATTTGCATGGACATTATACCATGGCAATAAAGCCTGCATTGATTTTTAAGCCAGTGAATCTGCGTAGCATTCATATGTTTTTTCATATTATTACATTTAGCCTTCAACTAGTCTTGTAACACAGGCATTAATAACAGCCTTCTTCATTGAAGAAATTGATACTAATAATAGTATTGAGAATAGTAATGATAAAAAATTATACATATTTGTTGCTTTACCTTGAAGAATGAAATTAATTAATACTAACATAGCCTAGATTAGTGATTTTCCTAAAGCATAGGTCTGACCATGTCACATACTCCCTCTACCCCCAAAACTTCAGTGGCTCCCTAGCCTCTTCCTACCTTTCCGGTCTTCTTAAACTTGACACCCTACAGCGACACCAGCCTCCTGGCTATTCCACAACCAAGAAAATCCATCTCTCCACCCCAGGCGTTTTCCCTGGTTGTCCACCATGACTACAATGCTCTCCTTCCTCAGCTCTGCCTACTGGCTTTCCCAGCTTCCTTCCACTCCTAACTAAAACCCCGTCTTCTACAGAAAACCTTTCCCAGTCCCTCAGTCAAAATGCCTTCCCTCTCTTAATTTCTATTTAACCTGTATAATCGAGTTTGTACATATTTGTTTGCTTTTCCCCCTCTTATTTGATTGTGACCTCCCAGAGGGCAAGGAGTCTTTTGTCTCTTTTTATACCCCTAGTGCTTAGCACAGTGCCTGGCTCATAGTAGGTGCTTAATAAATGTTTGTTCACTTTGACTAAATCACCCACCCTCTCCTATCCCACCATTAGCCAAGAGGTCCTTATAATAAATAGTATGTATTATAATAAATAAACAGGCATTTATTAAGTGCCTTCTCACTCTTGAAATTACTTGGTGTTTTTATTTATTTGTCTGTGTTATTTCCTTTCAGTAGAAGGTAAGTACCCTAAATATAGGAACTGTCTTTCTATCCCTAGCATGTGGTGTAGCACCTAGAACATAATTTGTCCACAATGAATGCTTGTTCAATTACAGGGCATTGTCCCGGGTTGCGTGGTAAGTTATTGGCAGAGCCTGGGCTAGGAATCAGGTCTCCTGATTCCCAGTTCATTACCATTTCCACTGTAATGGTGGAAACTTTTGCAGTTGAATATTCCATGAGGCAGCTCAGAAGAGTTAAAACTTATTTCATAAGAACTCTTCCTAAAATAGCTACTTTGGGGATTGGCAAAAATGGCCCAGCTTAGGGTTTCTTCCAGATCTCTAGATCTTTTTCTTTTTTTTTTTCTTTCAAGTTCTGGCCTTTGAAAATTTTTTTTAATGTTTCCTCCCCACCCTCCTCTACTTCTTTATTTTAAGACAGCAAGTGAGTTTTCCAAAGGAAATTCAGTTTTAAAAATGTTTTCCTAAATGGAAGCCTGGTTGAAGCATATAATATAGAGTATCTTTTTGTTAAATAATTCTTACCATTGAAGCTTGGGTTTGTAGTAGAATTGGGGTTTTGAACTTAGCCAAGGGACAGCAAGTCAGAATTCGGATGGTGCCCAATCCCAAGCAATTCCAGTGGTCTCCAGTTTGGTTCCTGCCTTACAAGTAGATTTCCTATTTTTAGCCACAAGTAGTCACAGATTCATAGACTGTTAGAGCTGGAAGAAAGCTTAGAACTTTAATCCAACTTCCTCTTTTTACAGATGAAGAAACCGAGTCTCTGAGACATTATGTGAATTGCCCATGTATGGCAAAACTGGAAGTCAAATCTTGACTTTTGGCTTCCTAGCAGTCCTTTTTTCAGTGAACTCTATCCCACAAAGGGGTCCCAAGAGGGAGGCCCATCAAGGTCATCCTTGTAAATTGGTTCAATCATCTTTCAGTGAATGACCATTATCACCAACTATACAAATTCAATAAAAATGTGTTAAGTACCAACTCTCCTTCAAGCACTCTGCTAGGTATTGGGGATATAAAGACAAAACTTGCCCTCAAGATACTGACATTCTACTGTGGGGATATGAATAAAGATAAATACAAGGTAGGGAGTGAAATTAATCAAGTCATTCAGTCAATAAGCATTTATTAAGCATTTACTATGTCCCAGGACTAAATCCAAACTTCATAGAACAAGTCTCCTTAATAAAAGGATTTGTTCTGTAAAACTTGGACTCAGTCAAAAGGCCTCACCCAAGGATCTAGAAGGCTACGTGTGGCCTCAAGGCCACAGGTTCCCCACCCTTGTCCCAGGTAGTAAACAGTCCCAGCTCTCAAAAAATTTACAGTCTCACAGTCTAATGAGGGAGATAACACATAAGTATGTGTGTGTATGTGTGTATGTATGTATCTTTTGGGCCAGGAAGAGATAGACCCAAACCAGGTAGATCCCCTTAATTTGCATGTCTGTTCAGTGAACATTTTTATATCATCTCTCTTTTAGAGGCTAACCAAACATTAGCAAAAAAAAAAAAAAAGGCATCCTTTGTTAATTCTCTCCTCCAGGGTCTCTCACCAGGATTGTTTCTCATGGCAACATTTGCATCACCATTTCTCCATCAGGAAGTCAGAGGGTTAGAGGGCATTATAAGTACAGAGGAAAGGGAATATGACGAATCCACTCCAGAAGATAATACTTGGCCTTGAGCCTTAAATGGAATAAGATTCAGGAGGGAAGCTTGGGTGGTAGGCAGGTTTAAAACGTCAGCCCAATTTTTCCTGATGAAAATCAGGGAATATAAACTACTCCCATTGAGTAAATGAACACTTTCAGATAACAAAGAACTCCAGTCAGTGTTTTATATAGTATTTGTTACTGCTCTGTGCTCTAGTGTCCTCAGAGAATTCATGTATCTCCCAGACTATTAGATTTACACCAAGGAGTAATATGAGTTGCTGGGGCATCTGTCTAAAGAAAATGAAAGGATGGGAAATTGACACACTTTCCAGAACCACAGAAATTAGAGTTGGAAGAGACTTTGAAAGTCATGTAGTCTAACTCATATCTAGGGAGAAATACCCTCTACAACACACACACACACACACACACACACACAATCCCGCCTTGAATTGGCTCTCCAGATTTCATTCGATAACTTTCAGTAAGTGAAAACTTCACTACTTGTGCCACAACCCAACACATTTCTGGACAACTCACATTTTATCATTATCTTTCTGTTGAGATGAAGTTTGCCTCTGGGATTTGCATCCAACACCCATAGCTTTGCCATCAGGGGCCACCCCCCCAAAAAAAACCCCATAGCCCCTCTTCCCTCCCCATAGCCTTCAGATATTCAAATATTTCAGATATTCATTTATACTCCTTAAATTTTCTTCTTCCTAGGCTAAACGTTTCCATTTTCTTCAGCTAATCTTTATACAGCATCTCTTCAAATGCCTTGGCCCCTCTGGTCACCTTTCTTTGCCCCAAGTTACCCACATCCTTCATTAAGTGTGGTACCAGAGGAAGTGGGGCATCAATCAGGACTTGGAACAGAGCTGCCACTTCATGGCAAACTAGCCTCTCTCACACTCCTAAGGACACTAATTGATCTCTGCCATTATGGCCTCATAGCTCCATATTTATTATCTCTACCCTCTGATACTAGGTGGTTCCGTGGATAGTGCCAGGTCTAGAGTCAGGAAGACTCATCTTCATGGATTCTAATCTGGCCCCCGACACTTACTAGCTGTGTGACCCTGGGTAAGTCGAAATGTTGTTTGCCTCGTTTCCTCATCTGTCAAATGAGCTGGAGAAGGAAATGGCAAACCACTCCAGGATCTTTGCCAAGAAAACCCCAAATCGGGTCACGAAGAGTTAGACGTGACTGAAGTGAATAAACAAAACAACTCACTGGTCATGTCAGCAAAAACCCAACCCTCTCTTCACACATCCTAAGGCAACCTACCATGAACGGTAATTGGGGCTCCTGCCTAGCAGGGTTCGTGTCTTGGTTTGGCCAGGTGGTACTGGAGAGTCCACATTTATTTGAACCTCAGTTCCCTCATTGGTAAATATGGGGATAATTATACTGTCTAATTGTAGAGAATAAGAAAAATCTCTGAGAGCTGGCTTGTTACTTCTCATGCTTGTAAGATGTGCTTAAACCACTCTCAGAGGCTTTGCAAAGATGATAAAGCATGCACAAAGGTTGGCAGTATCTTTCTGGTTATTTTTTTTCTCAGAAGTACTGGGGAGAGGGGCACACAAAGGTAGTAACAGCAGCATCTACAATCTCTCCCATTGTTTTGGAAGCTTCTGCGATCTGCGATTCTATAGCAGACCTCACTTTTATTACTCTCTCCTGGTTCTTCCCCTCCCTATCTGACCACTCCTGTCTCCTCTGTTTGATCATCCTCATTATATCCCCTAAACGTGGGTGTTCTCCAAAGCTCTGTCCTGGGCTTTACTCTTTCTAGATGACTTCATCAGTTCCCTGCGTAAATTATCATTTCTATGTAGATGACTCACAGATTATGGATCCAGTCCTAGGCTATCCTGAGCTTCAGTCCCATGTACTCAACTGTCTATTGGACATTTCAAACTATATATCCCAGAGACATTTCAAACTCAATGAGTCCAAAACAATTCACTTATCTTTTGCCCCAAATCCACCCTTTTCCCAAATGTCCCTATTTCAGTTGAAAGCACCACCCTCATCCCAGTCTCTCTGAAGACATACATTCAAATCCAACCTCTGATACACACCAACTGTGTGACCCTGGGCTAGTCACTTAACCTCTGCCTCAGTTTCTTCTTCTGTAAAATGGAGAAAATAACAGCCTGTACTTCCTAGAGTTGTTGTGAGGAAGAAATGATGTAATATTTGTAAAGTGCTTTGTAAATCTTGAATACTAGCTGTTATTATCATTATCATTGTCTACTCTGCATGTATCTTGTATATCCTTATTTATTCACATATTGTCTCCCTATTAGAGTTTAAGGTCCTTGACTACAAATATTATTTTTGCCTTTATTTGTATCCTAGTGTTTAACATGGAGCTTGGCACATAGTTGGCACTTAATAAGTGCTCTATTGGTTGATTGGAGGAAGGTTGACATCTTTACTAGTAGAGGGAGCAGCTACAGATGCAGCAAAGAACCAAAGCAGAAAATCTGCCTCCCCTCCTGCACAGAACTGGCATGAGAATCAAATGGTGTAAGGGATAAGATAGCAACTTGTCAACTTCAGAGTGTCATACACATAGATTGGTGCCATCTTAAATTCATAGCATCATAGGGATAGAGTTGGTAGGAACCTTAGAAATCATCTAATCCAACCAACTCATTTTTAAGATGACAAAACCATAGAGGTCAAGTGACTTATCCAAGGTCAAACAAGTTGCAGAGCCATGATTCAACTGCAGAGTTCCTGGCTAGAAACCCAGTGTCCATTCCATTAGGCCACAAATGTACAACCTGAGATAGAATTTCTCCCCAGCCATGGTCATTTGTCTCTTCTTCGGACTTTGCTTCTCTGCTCATTCAGTGCTTCCCAACCAAGAACTATACTTCATTTTTTCTCTGCTTTAATCAATACACACAATTATTCCTACCAGTGTCCAAATATATCAATCCAAAAGGGAAGGAATCTTCAGGATTTTGATTGACAATGATCTGTTTTAGGTGTCGGTCTCTAGGAGTGTCTTCCTTTCCTACATCATAAATTCCGTGAAAGGAAAATGTATGTCCTTTACCTCATTTCTCCTATAATGCCTAACACACAGTAGGCACTCAATAAATATTTATTGATCTGTTTATTGACCAAGGTTAAAGATGTCTGTTTAGCTTAAAGATTTGGTGGAGTATATTTAAAAATGGAGGGTTTGCCTCTGTAATTTTTCTTTTGTCGCTTCAAGCACGAATCCAGGTACAGTTTTGTTTTTGTTTAGTCATGTCCAATTCTTCATGACCCATGGACAATCCCTTCTGTCCTCCACTTTTAGTATCTTAACACCGTTGATAGGGTTTTCTTGGCAAAGATACTGGAGTGGATTTCCATTTCCTTCTGACCTTTTGTCAGAACTCTCCACTACGACCTGCCCATCTTGGGTAACCCTGCATGGCATAGCTTATGGTTTCATTGCTCTACACAAGTTCCTCCACCACGACAAGGCAGGGAACCAGGAGGGGCCAGTTGTAATTAAGGAATGAGAAACTGCACACTCAAACCACCCTTGGTAAGCCTGAGCCAGACGTGTCCAGAGGTTATGAATCTAGTAACTCAAATGTTTGAAAATATCAGAAACCTCAGGTTTTCAAATGCCTACTTCATTTTGAGAAGCTAAAGGTTTAGCCAACCAGTATATATCACGGAAATTTTCTGCTTCCAAGGTACAACAGCATGGCGCAGTGGATGAAGAGCTAGGCTTCAATCTAGAAAGTGGCAAATTGAAGTCACACTTTTGACACATACTGGCTGTGTGATCCTGAACAAGTCCCTTAATCTCTCAGTGCCCCTAGGCAATTTTATGATTCTAAGTTGCATAGTAAATAAATCTAGTTTCTTTACTGGTAGTTCACTATACCAATAAAATCTCAAATTTAGTCCAAAAGAAAATGGTCCTTATACACTGTCTTAGAGAACAATGGGCCTAGAGTCAGGAAGACCCTGCCTCAAATACTTACTAGCTGTGTGATCTTGGGCAAATAATTTAACTGCTATTTGCCTCAGTTTTCTCAATTGTAAAATGGGGCTAATAGCACTTCCAAGGAATGCTGGGAGGATCAAATGAGAAAATATTCATAAAAGTACTTAGCACAATGCCTGACACATAGTAGGCACTTAATAAATGCTTATTCCCTTTCCTTTCCCCTTCCCCTTGTAATTCAGATGCCTTATTTTACGTGTGAGGAATCTGGGATAAAGTGATTTATCCAATATAGTTAGACAGTAGCAGAGCCGGAATTAGAATTCACATCTCTCCACTCTTTGTTCTGTGTTTTATTATTATTATATTATACTGCCTCCCTGTGGAGAGTCCAACATAGAAAATCAATTACTGCAGCATTCTTATTCTGGGAGTGTGGACACCAACCAGGCTGCATGAAACCTACCACAGACTTGCAAGGTAACTGATGCATTTTAGAAACAATCACATAGAAATAGCAAAACACGTCAACCTTCTCAGTTTTGGGAGAAGGGGGAAACCAAAATCTATTTCCTCTTTTTACTTCTGTGCTCAGCTCCACAGGTTGCTTAACATTCCTCTTTCCATGCTGTTTCAGAGACTAGAATTTTCTGCAGGGTTGTATCTCTAAATGCATTTAATGTCAGATTTGTAACAGACCAGGATATGCCAAGCCATGCAAGATAATTTGGCCCAATGGGAGAGAGAATGATTCCAGGGCAGCAGCCAACATGTGTATGTTATTTAAAAACACCAAGATTTCCAACTCGAGTCTTTTAATGCTATGATCTCTTGAGGCCCCATCCAGGCCTGTTATCCTACTGGGAGATGAATGAAAAGAGGCCTTGTTGCCAACAGGCTGAAAAAGGCAACATCTGATATGGAGATGATGGATCAATCGACCTTCAACCCAAGTTCAGCCCATTCATGTCTAGGTCTCATGGAAGCCCCCTTTTGTGGTAGGAACACCTGCTGAAGGAAGGCCTCCTCCCATGCTGGAAGGGAGGGGGACCAAGACTGCAGAAAGAATTAACTTTACATCCTATCTCATCACAAGCCTTAGCATCAATAAGTTGGTGGACATTTTGAAAACTCATAACAAATGTACATGGCTCATTAGAGCTTCCTGTGAGTGCCAAAAAGTTAATATTAATCACTGTGGAAGCCAATATGACACCCAGATGAAACAGTAGTTAATTCTCACTACTTGGATAGAAAGGCAACTTGGGGAGAAACAGCATTCACTAATTTAGCTAGAGCAAACACACAGACTGGAAAAGATCAGACTGAGCAGGTTTTCAACATACATATTGTACTTACACTTTGGCCAAAGCATACGGCATATATACCACCTTTTTCTATAAGCTTTGATCTTCACAACTCAAACTGTATTAATATCACTTCTATATTCAACTAAAAGTCAGTATGCTTAGAGAAGCCACTGAAGTCATCTTTGGTTCATTTACTGGGAGGCAATGATTTATAGTGTGAGGGTCTAGAGCAGCGCTTCTTAATATAATTGGCTTCCTTCATAATCCCCTATATTTTATTTCATGCGTTGAAGAACATTATTCTAAGTAGGAAACCATAGACTTTACCAGACTGCCAAAGAGTGTCACAACACAAAGAAGGTTAAGAACTCCTGGTCTAGAAAGACCTGACTCTGACACTTATTAGTTTGTATATCCATGGGCAAATCATTTGTCCTCTGGGCTACAGTTTCCTAATGTATAAAATCGAGACAATACTATCTATATCATTTACTGCAGGATCAAATTGGTTAAACTATATAAAGCTCCATGCAAACTTTAAAGCTTCACATAAATAGTTACATTTGCCTGCTTGTCTGTTTTTTCTGCCTCTCTCCCAACCTGAATCTCAGTAGGTGAACATACATTCATCATGGGACAGCTAGGTGACACAATAAATAAAGTGCTAGGCCTAGAGTCAGGATGAGCTCAGACACCAGCTGTGTGACCCTGGGCAAATCACTTAACCCTTTTTGCCTCAGTTTCCTCATCTGTAAAATGAGCTGGAGAAGGAAATGGCAAACCGCTCCAGTATCTTTGCCAAGAAAACCCCAAATGGGGTCTTGAAGAGTAAGATAAAATTGAAACAACTGAACCAAACAAAATACATTTATCATGTATTTGAATTATATTATCTCTTGTAAAACTAACTATAATCATCTATGCTGCAACTTGCTCAAACACTTTGGTTTCTACTGAGACTAAATCGTCTGCTGAAATTCTCGGAACAAAATAAAAAGGATGCTTAGTTTCAATTACCTTAGAATTCTAGAGCCTGAAGGAACCCTTCAGCTTGTCTGACTCAATCTCCTCAATGTTACAGCTAAAGGTTCACAGAATGACTTGCCCAAGGTCATACAGTGAATTAGCAAGGCTGGGGCTAGATTTTGATTCTCAGAAGGATTTTTCTACCACTATCCCCTAGTTAGATTTGGAGTCAGGAAGACCTGGGTTCATATCCTCATTCCAACACTATTTGTGTGACCTTGGAACAAGTTCCTTAATCTCAATGACCCTCAGTGTCCCAATCTGTGAAAAGGGGATAATAATATCTACAGTACCTACCTCACAGTGTTGTTATTAAGATCACATATGCAAAGTACCCTTTAAACTTCAAAGCCCTTTTTAAAGAAAGGCACTTTAGGTTAGTGAATAGATATAGTCTCAGGTTAGGAAAACCTGCTTCTCATGACCCTAAGCCAGGTTTTTAACCAGCACAGCTGTTCATCTGTACTAGTCATCCATTTGGAAGGGGCTGCTCAGACTGGTGAGCCATGAGTCAAATTATAGCGTTTGACTTTGGAGATGGGGGAGGGAAGCGTTGCTTTGGCGCTGTGGTTTCATTGGCACTGAGATCTAAGTGCCCTCCCTGGAAGATCTCAGCACCAGTGAAATGACACTGGCAAACCAATGCTTCCCTCCCCCACCTCTAAAGTCAAACGCTATAATTTGACTCATGGCTCACCATTCTGAGCAGCCCCTTCCAAATGGATGACTAAGAATGAAAAGAACCACTACCATCCTCTTAAGGCCCCAAGGGTCAGTAGGAGGCATATTATAGAGAATGAAACCTTAGAAGAAGAAAATTACAACTGCCTACCTGCTCCTGAGTAAAGTCCATTCAAAAATCTTCAAATCATACCTCTTGCAAACAAGAGACAACTATGGGTAAAACAAAAGTCTGCTGAAACTGAAATCATAATATGTGGTAAAGTAAGTCCTCAGTCTAAGGAACCTATCTGATGACTACAGGGTAATCAAGAAAGAGGTAGAGGGAGGTGGTCTACGATGACTCATTACGAGTCACAGCTGAGCTGATAATGCCTGTCCTTCAGTCATTTCAGGTGTGTCTGAGTCTTTGTGACCCCATTTGGAGTTTTCATGGCAAAAGATACTGGAGTGGTTATACATATATATATATACACATATATGTACAAGATTGTTCAGCATGGCGTGCCCGCATCAGAGAAGGTGCTGTTCTCTATGAGCAAAGCAGAATTGAAACAGCTCAACAGAATTGCAAGATACACAAACTTAGAGAATCCACCCCAAACGTTCACATGGACTATTTGTGCCTGACCTGTGGTAGAACATTCCAAGCTCATAAAAACTCCTCAATGTTACAGCTAAGGAAAGGCTCACAGAATGACTTGCCCAAGGTCATACAGTGAATTGGCAAGGCTGGGGCTAGATTTTGATTCTCAGAAGGATTTTTCTACCACTATCCCCTAGTTAGATTTGGAGTCAGGAAGACCTGGGTTCAAATCCTTATTCCAACACTATTTGTGTGACCTTGGAACAAGTTCCTTAATCTCAATGATCCTCAGTGTCTATCTGACCAGCGACAGTCTGACGCACTGTAGCTTGACTCTAGCCTAGTGACGTCATTTTGGTCCTCTTTGAAAACAAAGGACGGTAACCAACCAACCATACATATAATTGGACCAGAAATAGCATAGCTAGGCCTATATCCCAAAGAGAGCAAAGGAAAAGGAAAAGGACACACCTTCATAAAAATGTTTAAAGCAGCCTTTTGTTATAGCAAAGTACTGAAAAGAAAGCAGGCAGCCATCAGCTGGGGAAAAGCAGCACAGATGTATCTGAATATAATGGAATATTCCTGAGCCCTAAGAATGACAAGGGGAGTAATTAGAGAGAAACTGGGAAGTTAGGGAAGACTTAGATGAAATGATGCAGGGTGGAGTGAGCAGAGCCAAGAGAATAAGATACAATAATGACAATATTGTAAAGAAAAAAAAAACAGCTTTGAAAGATTTAAGAGCTCTGATCAGTGCAATGGGCAAGCCACAGTTCCAAAGGACCTAAGATGCAGCATGCTACCCATGTCCAGACTCGGAAGGAATGGTCTCAGGGTGCAGAAGGAGACTTAAATTTTCATGTGCAGCTGGACAGTGCAGAATTTTTTCTGACTGTATATATTTTTTAAATGGTCTTTTTTTTTCTTTTTTCTTTTTCAATAGGTTGGGAGGGGAAGGAGGCAAGAGAGGAGAGCTCGAAATAACATTGCCAAAATACAAAAGAAAGAAAAGAAAAGCATTGAAAGTATTTTTTAAGCATACAGACCAGAAGGAAACAGACAAGCAGGACAGCTTTGAAAGTTACACATTGAATTTATTACATATTGTACTTAAAAGAAAAAAAACATACACAATAGATTCTCAGTTTCATGTACAATCCTTTTTTTCTGTTGTACTTTGTATGTGGCAATGCTGATTTTATTTGGCTTTTAAGTTCAGAATTTTTTTTAAAACACAAATTTGCTTAAACCATCCATTTGCCAAAAAGGAAAATTACCTGCAACTTTTCAGAAGGTCTTCCACTAGGAAAAGTAAAAAGTATCTTTATGCTTCTCCCCATCATTCTCCTTGTCCTCCAAAGGCCGACCATCCAACCAAAGTTCCCAGGCCGGAAAACACTGTTTAGCTGGTGGCATAGTACAAGCTCATTTCAGGTAGTGGTCTCCATCTGGAAAAGAACTTATATCTGGCTTTCACAGATGTATTAAAAGCCACTGACTGTAAACACACACACACACACACACACACACACACACACACACACACACACAAAATCAATTCAACTTCGTTTTCTTCTTCCTCACTTTTTAGTTAGGGGAAATGACCTACTCTCTCACACTGAAATTAATTAGGCAGACAAGTTCTTTGAAAAATGAGGTGGGAGGGTCGAGGGTCTTCTGGAGGGAGATTTGGGAGGGAGTGGACATATAAGTCCACTCTTGGTTTCCTTCAATAATCATCTTTTACAGAGAACAGAATTGTATGAGTCTGGGATAAAGTCTGAAGTTCATTACTTCAGAGCTGGCTCTAAGCAGAACTGGAAAGAAGGTAAATTTTATTATGGTGAGAAACACCCCATTTCACCTTCCCTTTCACTGTCTGCTGGAGCTGGCTCAAATTGACTCCAGAGAGCCGATTGTTAAATTTTCAGTGTGAACATTTCCACCTTAGAAAACAAGTCAGAGCTTGATTTATTTTTTGTTGATTGTCTAGACTTAAGAAAGTAATGGGAAAAATGTTAATAATGTGGATTAATTCAAAAGTTAGTTTTGTACATTTCCTTAAGAGAGCAGTAATTAAACATTTACCAGCATACCAGCTGGCAAATGGACACAATGCTTGGGACTCTTACTGTCTTTTGACTAATCTTTTCTATGGGTAGCTAGGTGGCACCATAATGCAGAGAACACTAGGCTTGGAATCAGGAAGACTCATCTTCCTGAGTTCAAATCTGACCTCAGACACTTACTAGCTGTGTGACCCTGGGCAAGTCACTTAATGCTGTTTGCCTCCATTTCCTCAACTGTAAAATGAGCTGGAGAAGGAAATGGCAAACCACTCCAGTGTGTCTGCCAAGAAAACCCCAAATGGGGTCAACAAAGTGTCAGAAATGTCTGAACAACAACAATAATCCTCCCTATTAGGAATAAAGGGATTTGATAAATTCATTGGTACTAAACTGTTATGATCTTAATGAGTTCCCTCAGATCTTTTGTTTCTATTTTTAGAGGTTCCCCTGTATTTCAGTGTGAAATAATGGATAAAGAGCAGGGAGACCTGGGTTCCAGGCCCAAATCTCATAAATGCTTGTTTGTATGACCCTGGGTAAATCATTTTTCCTTTTAGTACTCTAGGCAATTATCTAAAACTAAAAGAAGGCACCAACCGGCATTGGTGGAGGGAGTTCCTCCACATGGGAGTTCATTATATGAATGACATTACAAATGTCATCTTCCTCCTGTTACCTATGCCTTCCTGCATGTACAAAAGGAAGCTTGGCCTCAGACACATAACACTTACCAGCTGTGTGACTCTGGGGAAGTCACTTAACCCCATTGCCCCCCAAAAAAAACAAAACAAAACAAAACAAAAAAAGGAAGCTTGAAGACACAACACAAAGGAATAGATGTCTAATAGTGAAATTTTAGGCATCAAAGAGATTGATCAGGTGTGTGTTGTGGGAAAAGGAAGAAGGAGCTATTTTGTAGGAGAGTCATTTGCAAAAGTTTTCAAACCCTATCACATGACTAATTACCTATGCAGAAGGCTTACTTAGAGGTCACTGTCTTAAGCTTTAAACTCATTGAGGTTATGCTCTGAGTATAGACAGACTGGTTCCAGTCCCCAGAAGCCTTCCATCTAAGAGATACAAAAATCAATTATTAATGTTGAAGATAAGGGAGCCATTTTCTCCTCTGGGTCAACTCAGGAGCTACTGAGGAAGGGAGAGTCATTTTTTTTTTCTGAGTGGAACCTCCTTTGAGCAGTCTTCATGACAATGAGAAGCCAACAGGGACAAGAATGAAAAATATTTATCCTTTCCACTTGGTCATCAGGGCAAGGACAGGTTTCCCAGGGCCAAAGGAGGATGAGGTTCATGCCAATTCACTCTAGATGGGCAGCTTTGAAGTCTCAGTACAGAATGAGAGTGGGGGGGGGAAGGGGAAAATTCTAAACCGTCGTGGCTAAGCGTTATTACTCTCATTGAGGGAGCCATCAGACTCAAGGCAAACTAAAAAGTTCATGTTCATATTTAACACCTGTTACATGTCCAGAGCTATGCCAGGCACTCAGGAAGGAAGCCAACTGGCTAAGCAGTCATACAGAACAAACCAGTTTATTTTAATTGCCAGTGTGGCACTAGGTGTTTTGTCCTCTATCCCTATCCCTCCCAAAAAATTAAATAAACTTTCTTCTTGAGAGCAGGATGCATGGTCTCAGAGGGAAGTGGTGGGGGCAGGTAGGGGGGATGTTTACTTGGACCGTCTTCTCAGGAATAATCTGGGTTTCATCCTGAAGACATATCCATCCATAATCATATGCACTGTCCAAACCTCCTTCTTTTGCCGTGTTATAAACACGGTCTGTATTTTCATCTAAAAAGCTTTCTGAGAGCAAGGATTGAGCTTTATTCTCCAAAAGCAGATCTAGGTCAAGTCAGATCCCTCAGTGCCAGAACAAAAATACTTCCAGGCTTACATTGAATGTATTGAAATGGGCAGTCTATACAGTATAAATTTACTATATACCTGCGTCTCTATTTCCTTTTGTTCTGTGAGTCTACTCTGCTGGATTTTACGAGTGTATCCACCTGAGGCCATTGAATCAAAGGGCATTGCTAGGAGCACTGGGACGGAAATCACAGGGTCCGATTTTGACATAGCAAGGAAAAGCTTCCAAATAATTAGAATTATTCCAAAGTGAGATGGGCTACCTCGAGAGAAAATAGGCTTCCTTTGCTGGGGTCCACAAAGTACTAGAAGTCCTCTGAGCTTCCTTCTAAGCTGGAGACTCTGTGAGTCTGTTTAGGGGGTTGGGAATAGGCTGACATCCTCAGCAACAGAAGGATGGTTTGGATGAGGACCTGTCTATGAATTGGACACTGTGCTGTCCCAGTCCTTGAGTGGGAAACCATATCATGCATTGACAATAGCTCTGACTCAGGAGACAAAGAACCTAGGTTTAATTCTCACCACCTGAGTGACCTTGAACAAGAAATTTCTTCTCCCTACTCCTCCATTTCCTCATCTGTAAAATTCAGGTGTTGAACTACTTGGCCTCCTAGTTTCCTTCCAAGACTAGAGCGATGATTTCATGATTCTAAGTACTTTGTGTGCTATATCTAACAATGTATTCACTTGGCCATCGATTCCCCTGGTGGGATGTAGGAATGGTGCTCTCACATTCCTTGTTCAGCCAGCTCCTGTCATAGGTTATACTGGCATAGGATTTGGAGGTGAGATTTAATTCAAGCACTTACCATCTCTACGTCATAGACACTGGAAACACAAAGACAAAAACAAAATTATGTCTGTCCTCAAGTAGGTTATAGTCTACTGAGGAAGAGACAGGAAGAATATATGCATATGAAAGTAATACAAAGTAATTTTGTAGATGGGGCAGGAGAACACTAGCAGCTCAGGAAGGGCCTCTCGCAGGAGGAAGTATCTGAGCTAAGCCTGGAAGGGAGCTAACGTTCCCCGAGAGGCTGATGGGAAGGAGAGTATTCCAGAGACAGGGCACAGCTCATGCACACAGGTGGCAGATGGAATGTCCTATACAGGGAACAGAAAGTATGAAAGCTTTTAGAGACTTTGTCCAGTCGCCCCATTATGCAGATGAGAAAACTGAAGGCCATGGAGACCAAGGGACTTACCTAAGCTCACACAGTTAGTAAGTGACAGAATTTACTGGGTCCAAATCTTCAGTTAGCAAATATAGGAAGCTGAGTCAGAGGCAAAATGAGGTCAAACAAGCTTGACTATCATAATGTGGCTGAAACCTTTCATTTTGAACAAGGAAAATGCTGGAGTTGGGATCAGCTGAGGGTGAAATTAACCATTCAAAGTATCTTAATAATCATGAAATCAGTGACATCAGTTCTCCCAAACACACACACACACACACACACACACACACACACACAACACACACACACACACACACACACACACTTTCCAGTAGTTTGGGGACTGCCACATAAGCTCTGTCTAAATAAACCTATATAATTTATAGGAATGTAACTAGGCTTTGAGGCAGACTGAGCCATCTGCAGGTAGAGAAAGACGGTTTCTGAAGCATGGCAGCAGGAATATCCATCATGTTTCTCCCCATCTTCTGTTCCCTACTTCCCTCTTTGTTTTCTTTTTCTGGCCAGAAAAGTCAATCTGAAATTAAGAGATAAAGTAGAAGACACAGGATAGGCCTGAAAAGGATATTATGCTCCAGGGGAAATTGAAGAATTCTGTAACTAGATAACTGGAAGCAGCCTTTCTCTAAAGAGCTGGACGCTTTAGAGTGCTATCTTGGGATGCTAATTAAAAACATTTCTGGAAAGTCTAATAGGCCCACAAAGAGGGCCAAATGAACAAGCCCGTCAGGAAATCAAGGTGCCAAATAGAAAATCAGCTCCACAAACACCAGGTACTTTGTTGACTATGGTTAAAAACTGATGATTGAAGTGATCTCGCATATGCACATGGAATTAACTCAATATTTGGGTTTTTTCTTCCCTCTTCCTTCTGCAGGGTCAAGGGTTTACAGACACAGAACAGAGAAATGGAAACTCATACCTCATCAAACGAATAAGTGAAATCAAGCAGAGTGGTTTGGCAGGGCTCACTGGCTGGCCGAGTCAAAGTTTTCACCAAATGCAATGCAGAGGAATGAATATCTTGTGCTCCAGCCAACGGCTACAGCAGCACCAGCAGGGCCTGGAGAGTCACTCCAGTGAGTGTTGGCCCTGCAAGGACATTGGGCCCAAAGGCAGTTCAGCAACTGTAGCTGGCCACCTGTCCAAGAGCTTAACCCTTTCAGCGTTGGAGACACAGAAAGGATGTGCCCCCTGAAGACTTCTCTAGCACTGAAAATCTATAGCTGACCCCTTCTTTGAATGACAAGATGAGAGAGCAGGGACATAGTATAAAATAAGTGTGTCTGGGTAGTGAGGTTGAGCAGTGGTTAGAGCTCTAGCTTTGGAGTTAGGAGGATCTGAGTTCAAATCCGACCTCCGACGCTTGATACTTACTAGCTATATGACCCCAGGCAAGTCACTTAACCCCAGTTGCCTCACCAAAAAGAAAAAATAAAATAAAATAAGTGGTCTACATGGGTTGCCTAAATGTAGAGCTGTGGCTCGTGATGATATGGCTAGATGTGCTCTGTGACCTGGCTGCTTCCGTGAGTAGAAGCAAAGCCAAGGGTAGTAATATATTGTAACTGTAGTGGCAGGAGTGGGTAGAAAGCATTCAGGGCCC